>NC_052047.1:115265292-116465292 GCF_903992535.2 Arvicola amphibius
CAGAACGTTCATGTTTTTTCACATACAAAAGCACTTTATGGTTTCTTGTTGGCATGTATAAGTTAGGAAGAGCAGCACTACTTTAGTACCATGGGCCACCATTAAATAAAGGTTTTTGAACACATTGTGAAACCAGAAACCAGTCTGATAACCAAATAACTAGTAAATTGGCAGAAGGATGGGTAGCACATTCTGGTCACAATCACTTGGACAAAGGGGTGGTTTATGCTCCAGGAGGGATGATGGCAGAAACTCAGATTTATCACTGTACTTAGAACAGTATGCAATTTAAAACATATGAGCTTATTTCTGGAATTTTCCCATTTAATAATTTCAAGCCAGGAATAAACTACAAAAGCAAAAGTGTAGAAAAGGAGAGGCTACTATATAAAGTACCTGTTTAATTTGAAGCACTGTATTTCTTTTCTTTTCTTTTTTATTTATTTGTTTTTTTTGGTTTTTCGAGACAGGGTTTCTCTGTAGCTTTGGAGCCTGTCCTGGAAACTAGCTCTTGTAGACCAGGCTGGTCTCGAACTCACAGAGACCCATCTGCCTCTGCCTCCCGAGTGCTGGGATTAAAGGCGTGCGCCACCACTGCCTGGCCTGAAGCACTGAATTTAAAGTACACTAAACCCATCTACTGGTTTTTAATAAGGTCTGACATTTTTCCCAATTCTTATAAAACTTTGTAATTCCAAATTAAGTGACATAGGTTGATTTAAACCTTTGCTTCCAGCTATAAAATTAGTTCTGACCTTAAACCAGATATAAAATAAAATAGTTTCACATGTTAAAGATCAAAAGACAACTAAGTTTGGTTGGGACACTTGATGCTGTTTCAAGGGGCTTTATTTAAAATTCTGCAGTCCCTATATTCTTTTAAGAATGATGCAGGTTACTCGGGAGGCAGAGGCAGGCGGATCTCTGAGTTCGAGGCCAGCCTGGTCTACAAGAGCTAGTTCCAGGACAGGCTCTAGAAACTACAGGGAAACCCTGTCTCGAAAAACCAAAAAAAAAAAAAAAAAAAAAAAGAATGATGCAGGTTGACTCCATGTTCATACACATGATTAATCAGGCGGAGGAGGACACTGATACCTCTCAGACAAGACAGCTCTCTGGTGCATTTGACATGCTCATTATCTGTCTAGTACCTGAAGGCATGTGAACGTTGCTCATTCCTAGTTCTCTGAGATGCACAGCATTCCCAGATCACTTGTACACTTCGGTAGGTCATTTAGATGTAAAAGGCCACAAGCAGACACAGTTCTCTGTGATTTCACATAATAGTGAAAAAATTACACATATCTTTGAAGAACAGAAAGAACAAAATAGAACAAAATTCAGACTGGTGGGAGGAAAACACAGGGGAGATAAAAGGCCCACCTACAAAATTTGAGAGTGTGAAAAAAATGTGTAGAAACTCAAAATATTGTTTGGAACTTTCTGAACTCCATCACCCTGGATCGTTACCACACTCTGTGCTTCTGAAATTCCCTTCTTACTTTCTCTCCACTCAGAAGAATAAAGTTAAATAATAAGCTCGAAGTCAGAGAAAATTATTAAGCATAAAACTCCAGAAATGACTGTCCTCAAAAACTTTATTAACCCAATCTTTATCTACTATTAAATAATTTTCCAAGTATTTTCTACTGCTTTCTGCTTAATATTCAAGTATTAGTCTTTGGTTCAAAGCCCGGGGTTGAATTCTAGATGGCCTCTCCCATACGGAAACCCTTTTAGCTTTTATATTCGCATGTTTTATTATTATTGTATCTTTTATTTCAATTTCTACATTCTCTCTCATTCAGAACCCATCCCTAAACCCCTCTCTGAAAAGCTTTGATCGAATTTGGCGAGTGGAGGTAAGAAAAGGGACGGGGCAGAGAAGAAGAGCAGAAACCCAACTGCCAATCAATACACTGTAGCGCTTCCTTCAGACTGTTAAATAAAAGGCACGAAGACTCGTAAAGTATGGCTAGAAAATAATTTCATATACTAAATGAGCAAAGTGGAAAACTGTTCTTAGCATGTCACAGACTCCAAATACCAATAAGGGGCGAAAAACAGTAATTCTATTAGGGCCCAGACTCAAATTTCTAAAGAGAAAAAAAAGAAACGGGAATCCGGTAAAGGCCGAGCCTAAGCACACTGGCCCGCACTAACAAACTGCTAAGAGAAATCCCAAATACAACCGCATTCCCAAATACAAGAAGGGATAAGACTTGTGTCTCACAGAGAATCAATCAGAACCTTTTCTGGGCAAGTTAGGGGCAAAAAATGCTTTACCATTGTTGATAGGGCTACAGGATAAAGCCACGCAGCACATTACAGGTGTCTCATCCTCCACCCAGAGGGCGACTCCCCACCACCTTATCCCCAAACTGGGAGCCTTACTCACCGCCCTATTGTGATGCGCCCTCTTCGGGTAGTCGCAGCGGTGGCCCAAAGATGACAGGAAAGGGGCGGGGCACGGGGTTACTCTGCCCTGGAAAGGAGGTTGGAAAGGAGGTGTGAGGGATCGCCTTTTTCCCCTGGGGAAAGGCCTCCGGGCTCCTAACCCACAAAGCATCACCCGTCTCCGCCTCTCCGGACCCGGTGCCCGAGCCAGGGGCTCTGAGCGCCACCCACGCTTCTCCAGCCGCTGCCAGCCACCCGGACCCCGGCCACAGCAGCCAGCCTCGCCCTCGGCTTCCACCGCAAACCCAGCCACCCGCGCCCGACCCGCTCCAACCTGCCGGCCCCTGAAACGTCCACTGTGAGGCGAGGAGGAGGGCTACGAGAGCGACGCCCCGCGTCCCCCACCTACTCAACCGGATCCCTCCGGTGCTAGGTGTGAGGGGCCGCTCCACCAGCTGCGCCTACCAGAGCCGCCCCGGCAGGTTGCAGGCCGGCTCCTTAGCTGCTTCTCGCGAGACCTTGCTCTAGGCAGAGGCGAGGCGAGGCGAGTTCTCGCGCGAATGACGGCGCTCCTCCCATAGTGGGCGTAGCGCCGGGTTCCCGGGCCAGCTGGAGTAGAGTCCCGGCCGGAGGCACTGAGCGGTGGGTTCGGTGCGACCGCGCCACCGCGCCGCCAGCCGGGACCTGTCTCAGGCCACCCACAGGTCCCTGCGCCCCCTTTCTCACCACCCTTTCGGTCACCGTTAGGCAAAACCGGACAGCATCTCCGGCCAAAGCTGCGCCTGGAAGACTTCTTCCAGGAGCGGGTCCCGGTCTGCAGAGGCCAGGGTCGCCCCCGGGGGGACCGCCAGCAAGTGCGAGCAGCTCGAGGTGCCGGCAGGCGATGGTCCTGAGGGACCCGCTCCGCTCCCCTGCGGCCGCGCCGCCGCCAGATTTCAAACGCTCTGTTGGCGGGAACTGGTGCACCAGGTGAAACGCCTTCGGTGGCGCCACCTCGGGGACCTGGAGAGTCACCTGGATGGGACGCGCCGATAATACCGAACCTACTGGGTGCCTAATGTTAGGCTCTACAGAGATGAAACGGTGAGATAGATACGGTCTTGGCACTCCCAACTCTCACCCGCAGGGATTCAGCCCCACAGAGGAATAACTAATCCCATTATGCTGTGTTAGGGAATGTACTCCCCGTAGTGAGCCCTGGGAACTGATCTGAGATCTCATCTATCTGACTTGTTAAGTCCTCAGCGGGTGTGGTGGGGCTCACCAAAACGCCTAATTTTAGGATTTGAAAGGGAGGCAGAAGCAGAAAGATTGTTGCGAGTTCGAGGTGCGTCTGGGCTAGAGTGAGACTTGTCTCAAAAACCCCAAACCTGCCAGGCGGTGGTGGCGCACGCCTTCAATTCCAGCACTCGGGAGGCAAAGGCAGGCGGATCTCTGTGAGTTCGAGGCCAGCCTGGTCTACAAGCGCTAGTTCCAGGACAGGCTCCAAAGCTACAGAGAAACCCTGTCTCGAAAGAAACAAAAGCAAACAAACAAAAAAACCCAGCAAAACAAAAAAAACCCTAAAACCAAAAAAACTTCACCAGGGAATGACATTTGAGCCCCTTCTTAAAAGTAGACGTTCCCCAATTTGAAGAAGAGTGGGAAAGGCATAAACAAAGAGGAAGAGGACATTCGAGCTAGTGAGTGAGAGGACAGTTTCCAAAGCTACACAGAGAAGTCCTGTCTCGGAACACCAAAAAAAAAAAAAAAAAAACCCCCCCAAAAAAACTTTGTTTTAAATCTAGTCACTATAATAATAATAAAAAAAATTCCTGACTCTACTAAGACTCCTCCCAGCAATCTAGCAATGGTGGGAGAGGGTACTTGAACTTTAAGCAGATTTGTAACTTCCCTAACTGGCGGAAGCAGAGGCAGAGATCCACAGACAAGCACCGCATTGCGCTCCCAGACTCTTGCAGAAGAGGGATTGTACCAGCCAAGAAAGTCATGTTGGGTGAACCCACAGAGACAGCTGATCTGAGCCCTTGGAAGCTCATGGACGCTGAACCAACAGTCAAGGAGCCTCTAGGCACTGTATGTGTATGTAGCTTGCTCTCTTAGTAAGACAGTGAGAGCAAGACCTCTCCCTGGCTGGCAGTTTTTTGGTCACCTCTTCCCCAAACTGGATTACCTGGCCCCTCATTGACATAAGGGGAGGAGCTCAGTCCTGCCTCACCTGATGTGCCATGCTTGTGCAAGCCCACTGGAGGCCTGGCCCTTTCTGAATGGAAATGGAGGGGAGGAGGAAGAGATGGGGAGGGGTAGATGGAAAAAAGGAGGGGACGGGCAGAGAAGGAGGGGAAACTGATTGGTATGTAAAAAAATGAAAAATCTTATTTAAATAAATAACAACCAAAGAACCTTCTAGTTCATGCAAAAAAAGAAGAAAAAGATGCCTTGGGTCCCGAGACGAACTTATAGAGATCCGCCTGCCTCTGCCTCCTGAGTGCTGGGATTAAAGGCATGCCAGGGCCCTGCTGACGCTGTCATTTTCTAAAGAAAATCTCTCAACACTCAGTGATAGCACTCTGCCACTACCCGGTTAGCCACGTTATTGTATATAGTTATACAATATATATATAGTTTTATATATAGTTGATATATATATATATCATAGGTTTCATGTGCCTCACTCTACTTCCAACAAATAAACCTACAACTTACTAGAATAGCAGAAAGTCATCCTAGCTGTTGTGGGCCAATCAGGTGTATGTTTAGTATAATTTACAAGTTCTAGTATAAATTCTAGTCATTTCTTAGAAAACAATCATAATATTGGATTTCAAATGAAATATAGGAACTTTATTCAACGTTGGATTCCATTCAAACCATTTTAAGCCTGGAGTTCACTGTCTTTCAAATTCTGAGGAACCGCTATGTATGTAGAAGGTTATGCCATTAATTCAAATAAACGCAGATTTGTTCTAATGATAACTGCTAGATGGATTAAGGCTCAAATACTTAAAATTTTCTGTAACACCAATACACAATGCCAAAGAGTTTAATAAAGAGAAGTTTTTATTTAGAGACAATGAACTAATTCCTTTGCTAAATGGAAAGGATGGACATATTTGTTACTAACATACTAAGTATGTTAGTAACGGATGGACATATTTGTGTTTTTCCTCAATATCAGAGTGTATTGAATAACAAATTCACATAGTATGTCAATTTTGCCGGTTTTAAGTAGCCTAGAATTGGAGAAGGGTGGTATGCGTGTGCCTGTGTGTTTGCGGTTGCCTATGTGTAAGTGTACCTGATGCGGGAGCCAGAGGCTGATATTGGCATCTTCCAGTCAATCTCCACTCTAGTTTTTGAATCTGGAGCTCTTGAATTCTGCAAGGCTAGCTAGCCAGCAAACTCCAGGGCTTCTCTCTTCTCTGCTTCACCAGTATCCAGCTTTCAACTGGGAGTACTGGAAAATGAACCAAGCTCCTCACGCTTGTGTGGCAAGCACTTGGCCAGCTGCACAATCTCACAACCCCAGGTCACCTAAATTAACTGATTTTATTTTGTATGTGAGGGCTACCGTTAATGTTTTGAGTTTAAATTACTCTGCTTAAGAGAGCTATAAAACAAAAGCTTCTACCTTGTAAGCCACAGTTGCCCAAGGACAGAGAAACCTGTAAGCCCTGCTTGCTCAAGGACAGATAATTTCCTGGAATGCTGGGGGCTGTTCACATAAGAAATTGATTCTCATCCTTCTTAATGCTGTGACCCTTTACAGTTTCTCATGTTGTAACCCCCAGCTATAAAATTATTTTCACTGTTATTTCATAACTAATTTTGCTGTTATGAATAATATAAATATAAATCATAATATAAATATCTGGTATGCAGGATATCTGATAAGGAACCCCTGTGAAAGGGTCATTTGACTCTCAAATGGGTATTGACCCACAGATTGAGAATTACTGATGTAAGATAACAATCCATACATTTTCACTTCTGTAAGCAGGTTGGGTGCCCACCTAACTGCACTGATATGTAATGATGAAGACGCTTAAAAGAAATCCCACACTAGCTCAAAATTGAGAAATAGACGGTTATTTATTTAGGTGTAGACTCACAATCAGAATCCTCTGTTTGAAATGAGAACAGAAATGGAATTCCGCAGTGATGTAGGTGTGTCTTTTATCTATCTGATGATTTCATTGGTTAATTAATAAACTGCTTGATCTGATAGGTCAAAACATAGGTGGGTGGTGTACACAGAACAGAATGCTGGGAGTGAGGCAGATGCCTCAGGCAGACACCATGCCTCTCCTCTCTGAGACAGATGCCATGGAGCCAGTTGCCAGGTCATACATGCTGAATCTATCCCTGTAAGCCACCACCTTGTGGTGCTACACACATTACTAAATATGAGTTAAAGCAAGATATGAGAGTTAACCAGTAAGAGGCTAGAGATAATGGGCCAGGCAGTGTTTAAATGAATACAATTTGTGTGTTGTTATTTCGGGTATAAAGCTAACCGTGCGGGAGCCAGGCGGGACAAAAAGCAGGCCTGCTCGTCTCCTCACAACACCACAGCCTGAAAAGAGGCCGGCCGCATTCTCTACATAGGCATAAAGAGTACAAGAGGCCACACCCCAGTGGGCAGGTAGCCACTGGCTGTAAGACTTACTACAGCACCTTCCCCTTTTGTTTAAATAAGAGAGTTCCAAGCCTAATACAAAATTATATACAATAACAAATATATTCAATAATTATCTTACCCTAACTATTTTAAGTCTTGGCCAAGTCATGAGAGGAAAGTAACTGCAACTATCTAGTCTTCAACCCTGTGGAAGACCCTGGAAGGAAAATAATATTACTTGAGTAAGCAGGAAGTGCAATCAAGCAACTTCCAAAATGTGCAACAAATGACAGAGACAACTGGCTATCTCTGTAATCACCCAAAGTCTCATTTGCAACATGGAAACAACCAGCTTTGGCTAAGGCGTAGAATAACTGACAGACCATTTTCAGAGGCAGAAAACTTTTCAAAACCATCTTACCCTGACTTGGCAAGATTTGACAGTCCTGCTTCTTCATTTCTGGATACCATGTACCTTGTCAGTGGTTGAAGCATGGACATTTCTTTGCCCAAAGGCCAGTTTTGCTAAGAAGAAAACAAGCTGCAAGTGGAATGTCTTCAATGCTCAACTTTCTCTGGGGAATAGATCAGTGCTGCCAGGAGCAACTGTGTTTCACTTCAACAGAACCCTAAGTTATTTAATTGCCATATTCTGCAGCTCTTTGAAGTGGTTGAAAATTACCTGTCTATGCAGAATACATCTATGTATCTAAAGAACCTGATTAGTCTAACTGTAAGTATGACATAGATGACTATTGATCTATAATTCTTAATACCTATATAACTTAAAGACTAAGACTTACTATTAGAATATTATACAATAAACAATTGTGCAACAAGTGAGGACAATGACCACAAAATGTAAACAATGTATGAGTAAGTATCTTGATCAGAGGTAGAAATGTACGTTACAATATGTTAAGTATGTATCAATACATAAAAATGTTTTTTTTTTGTTTTTTGAGACAGGGTTTCTTCTGTAGCTTTTGGAGACTGTCCAGGAACTAGCTCTTGTAGCCCAGGTTGGCCTCGAACTCACAGAGATCTGCCTGCCTCTGCCTCCCGAGTGCTGGGATTAAAGGTGTGCGCCACCACCGCCCGGCTTACATAAAAATGTTTTAAGCAGAGGTAGAATCATGCATGCATACAATATTCAATGTAATTTGAATATAATATTCAATGTAATCAATATTCAAGAATCTATACCAATGTAATTGCCTATAAATAATAACTCACAAGTATTCACTCTATTACTCACTATTATTAGTGAGTAAGCTCATGCTAATCTATTATCCCATCCAATTTTTCCTTTTTTTCCCAAAGAGATCCCTGAACCTATAAAGTATACCCCAACCCCCAACCCTATACTAATTATAATCAACTCCTAAATGATGTCCTTAACCCTGAGGACAAACTTTGTTGGGAGAGGGGGATGTCATCTTCTAGAATTACTTCCAGCTGTCATGAGGGCAATGTTCTTTCTATGGGATCCTGTGAAAGTAAAATGATGGTTAAGTTCCAAGATTAATGTCTGGTATAATTGCAAATAGTCTCTGAGTATTTGGTAGTGTTTTTCTGAGGTTCCTATTTGGAGGTCTGGCCAGAATGTTGCAAAAAAGTGCACCATTTCAGCTAACCAAGTTAGAACCATCTTGAGCAGCTGGTACCCAAAAAGGTCTTATAGTTGTGCTATCAGCATCATAACGTCATATCAACCAAGTGGAGTTGTTGTTGTGGGGCCCCACCTTCTTCCTGAAAACTTCAAGGATTATTGCAGTAAAATTTATTGTTCATTGTGGAAAACTTAAACATTATTTATATAGACATATACAGACATATGCATTCAATGAAAAGTATGATAGAGACAAAAATAGATATAAAGAAAAGTATTTTTTTTCTAAATTCTTTTTTCTTTTTGTCCCATATCATGGCTCCTGACATGAGACAGAAACTCTGAAATTTTATTTTAACAACATGCTTGGATTTAGAGAGAGAGGGACAGAGCTAGTGTCCAACTCCAAAGCCAGCTCTCCTTTCTCTCTCTCTCTCTCTCTCTCTCTCTCTCTCTCTCTCTCTCCATATATATTTATATATGTATATATGTATGTATATATATGTATATGTGTGTGTGTGTGTGTGTGTGTGTGTGTGTATCAATTACCTGATGGCAAAAATTGTGATTCTTTTTCTCAATGATCTTTAGTGGATAGATATTTTTCCATCTGTCAGCATTCAAATATACAGGCTCTCTTGAATTTTTGAAAATGAGTATTTTCCTGCAAAGACAAGAACAGAACCCTGCCCCAACCCTTATGAGGTTTCCTTACCATCTGTATGGCTGTCACCATTGTGGATGAGCTGTCATTTCTCTTTTTCAAGACGTTTCTCCTTTTCAGACCGAATCTTTATTAATTTTGATGGTATCCATAGTTTTTCTTCTCCTGTGGAAACAAGAGCAAAACCCCTTCCCCAACGTAGGACATCTCCTGGCTTCCATTGTGAGGTCAACACATCCTTGAAATAAACTATTGACTTAGTTCAGACGATTTTTCTATTATCCAATGTCTTTCTGTTGCTGTTGTCCCTTTCTCATTAGCATTAAGAAAATTAAAGGTTAATAAAGCATTATGTAATCATTTTCCACCCTTTTCTGTTTGTTTAACATATCCTTTATAGTTCGATTTGATCTTTCTATAACTACATGACTTGTAGGATTGTGTGGTATACCTGTAATATGTTTAATATTATAATAAGCAAAACACCTTTCATTTTCTTAGAAACATGCTGGACCATTATCTGTCTTTATTTTGCAGGTATACCCATGATGGTCATAACTTCTAATAAATGTGTGATTACTGAATCAGCCTTTTCTGAGCTTAAAGCAGTTGCCCACTAAAAGCCTGAATAAGTGTCAATGGTGTGATGTACATAGTTTAATTTTCCAAATTCTGCAAAGTGGAACACATCCATCTGCCATATTTGATTCCTTTGAGTACCCTTTGGGTTAGTCCCTGCAGATAGCGGTGTTTGGTTATAGAAAGAGCAAGTAGGGCATCTATTTACAATCTCCTTAGCTTGTTGTCATGTAACAGAAAACTTTCTTTAAAACTTTGCTATTGACACGATGTTTTTTATGAAATTGTGAGGCCTGCAACACATTTCCAATCAATATTGATCAATTTCTGCATTACCTTGTGCTAGAGGACCTGGCAGACTCATATGGGATTGGATGTGTGGTGTTATGTATATAGAACAAAGCTAATTCCTGATTATGTCTTGCACCTGGATAAATAACGAAGTCAATTCTGTATCATCTAGTATAAATTTAGCAGTTTCAATACTCAAGATAACTCTGCATATTGTGAATCAGTAACTATATTAAGAGGTTCTTTAAAATCCCTTAGTACCATGAGAATGGCATATAATTCTGCCTTCTGGACAGATTTTAAGGGCTTTGTTCCACCTTACTTAATTCTTCTGATTTGTATCCTGCCTTCCCTGATTTGTTTGCATTAGTATAAGAGGTATGGGCTCCAGTTTTTGGAGCATCACGTACAATGTGGGAAGAATCCAAGAAGTTCTCTTTATAAGGTTAAATCTATCGCTTTTGGGATAATTGCTATTAATTTCTCCAAAAAAAATTAGCACAAGCTCTTTGCCATGGTTCATTTTCTTCCCATAAGTTTTTTTATTTCATCAGTAGTGAAAAGCACTATAATCTCTGCTGGGTCTATACTTACTAATTGATGAAGTCTCAATTTACCTTTTATAATTAATTCAGAGAATTTTTCCACTTAAGTTTTTAATTTTTTACTTGGTTTATGTGGTAAAAAGATCCATTCTAATATAATATCACCCCTTTGCATTAAAATTCCTGTAGGAGAAATTATGGAAGGCAATATAACTAGAATACAATTAAGATTTGGATTCACCCTATCCACATGTGCCTCCTGTAATTTCTTCTCAACAATTGTTAATTCATTTTCTACTTTAGCTGTTAATTCTCTGGGACTATTCAAATCTTTATCACCATCTAAGGTTTTGTTTAAATGAATTATTAGATTAGGTGTTATCCCAACAGCCGGTCATAGACTGGAAATGTCTCCTAACAGTCTTTGAAAGTCATTAAGAGTCTGCAACCGGTCTCTCCTAATTTGTGCCTTTTGTGTCCTAATTTTCTGCAAACTTATTTTATAACCTAGGTAACTGACAAAATCTCTTCTCTGTATTTTTTAAGGAGCGGTTTGTAATCCCCATTTTGTCAAAACTTTCTTTACTTCTTCAAACATTCTTTCTAAAGTATCTGTATTTGAATCAGATAGCAAAATGTCATTCATGTAATGGTAAATTATAGACTTAGGAAATTGCTTATGTATTATTTTTAATGGCTGACTTACAAAGTATTGGCACAAGGTGGGGATATACATTCCTTGTGGGAGGACTGTTCATTGATATCTCCTAGTTGGCTGAGAATTATTATTAGTAGGCACTGTGAAGGCAAATTTTTCTCTATCCTTTTCTTGTAAAGGTATAGTGAAGAAACAATCTTTCAAATCAATAACTATAAAAGGCCATACTTTTGGTAATAAAGAAGGCAGAGGAATTCTAGCTTGTAGATGGCCCATAGGTTGAATTACCTTATTGACAGCTCTTAGATCTGTCACCATTCTCTATTTACCAGATTTCCTTTTTACAGCAAATACAGGAGAATTCCAAGGGCTGGTTGATTCTTCAATATGGTGAACATCTAGTTGCTCTTGTACCAGCTCTTCTAAAGCCTGCAACTTATCTTCAGCTTAATGCTTAATCCATATTGGTTTCTCAGTTAATCATTTTAAAGATAGGGCTCTTGGTACCTCTAAAGTTTTACTAGTTGCTTTATGTTCTTGTACAGCCTGAATGGCTGGTAATCTTTGTGTATAGTACCTTATATACACAAAGTATATCCTTCCCAGAATTAGGAGTTCCTGGGACTGCAGGAATGTTAATCTGGGTATTCCATTGCTGCAGCAGCTCACGACCCTATAAATTTACTGCACTATTAGTCTCATATAACCTCAGCTTCCCTTTTTGACCTTCTGGCCCAATAGAGTCAACCCATTTCGTGCTTTGTTTAACTTGGGATATGGTTCACATTCCCAGCAATTGAATATTTCCTCCTTGTAGAAGCCAATTTGGACGCCAAGATTCTGGAGTAATGATACTCACATCTGTCTCTATCAAACCAACAATTACAATGCCATTTATACACACTCTTAGCTTTGGTCTTTGCTCATTTGTAGAAGTCTGCAAGAATATACGTTTCCTATTTCCTATTGGGATTTTTGACTTATCCTCCATGTTATGCCATAATCTAGAACAGTATGGTCTTTTATAAAAGGCTCTGGATTTTTTTTTTAATTTTCCTGGTTGAGACATGTCCTCAACAATTTCTAGAAATGACTGGGTCACTTTTGTCTTTGGGGCCTGCAAGAGGCCCCTCAAGGAGTTTCTCAATGGTATCAGGTTGCTTTGTCTGTCTTTTGTTGATCTGCATTCATTGGTCCAATGTCAGCCTTTGCCATACCTTCTACATATATCTGAAGGCCATTCCCAGAGGAGATATTATTCCTAGGAATTCCTTGTCTACAATCCCTTCTCAGATGTCCTATTCTACCACAATTAAAGCATTTGGCATTTTCATGTCTCCTCACTCCTTTGGAAATTGCTTCTCCTACCCAAGATTCAGTATTATAGTCAAATGTCTCAATGTTTGTTGTATGCAGAATCCATTCATCCATAGGTGCTGATCTAACTTTAAGGCTCAAGTATCTTTTTCATTCTAAGATTGGCATTTCAAAAGCCAGGAGATTTAAGTAAGATTAGTCTAGCATCTGGGGTCTGTTACGACTAGTTGTATAGCCTTAGTTAATCCTTTGTAAAAAGGTCAGTAAAGGTTTCTCTCTAAGCCCCGTTTCAACGCTGGTATAGTGATTAATATCTGGTTCCTTGTTCTGAATCCTGCCCCCAAGCATTTACGGCTGCTTTGTGGCATAGGACAAGATTGGTTCATTATAAGAGCTTGACCTGTGGGTCAGCATAAGGGGGCATTCACCAAGAATTTGATCTTGGAAGTCTCAGGGCCTTTGCTTTTGCTTGTTCCAAAGTGTTCGCTTCTTCTCTGAAATAATTCTAAACATTTATTGGAGGCCCATCATCCAGGACTGCTGAAACTAACTTAATCCAATCATGTGGTGTTGCTTTAATACTAGAAGCCATGTCTTTATCATCTCCTTAACAATGTGGAATGCAAGTCAGAAGTTACAACGGCTTGCTTAAATTCTTTTAGATCATTCATTCCTATAGGTATCCATCTATCTTCTTTGGATCCTTTGGCCTTTAGAAACTTGATGCTTTATCAGAGTAGGTTATAGGGGTAGGAGGCTAAAAGACCCATGGGTAAGTCATCTCTGGACAGCAACTGGTGATGTTGCATCCTGTCCTTATACTTCTTTCCCTGTTCATCAGCTCCAGTAATTTCCCTCAATCATTTCAAAATCTTTTACTATTGTCTTTTGTAAGCGTGAATCTCCTGGTCTGTATATATTTCTAGTGATTTCACTGAGGCACCTAGCCTCATTGGTCTTCATTCTGACTGTGATTTCAAGGTCTGAAGTTTTCTCCTTTAAAAGATAACATCTCATTCCTTGGACATTACTTGAATAGTATGCAGATTGCCATCCTGGAGAGATACTCTATCTGCTAACTTATCATAACTTTTAACAAATTTTGATTGTCAATTCAAGTGTAATGAATTCTTTTTTAAAAAAAGATTATTTATTCATTATGTATACAACATTCTGCCCTCCATGTATGGTCCACATTGCAGAAGAGGGCACCAGATCTCATCATAGATGGTTGTTGAGCCACGATGTGGTTGCTGGGAATTGAACTCAGGACCTCTGAAAGCTCTTAACCACTGAGCTATTATCCAGCCCAACAGTATGAATTCTTTTAGATAACTTCTTAGTACCCTTAGATATGGGCTCAATTTGTCTGGTCAAATTAATGTTATCCTTTTTAATAGTAGTAATTTTTTCAGGTATTTTTGATTTTTGATGGTATTAATTCTGTCAACTAGCTGTTCATTATTAATCTGTAAAGACTTGCATCATTCCTAAAAGTGCCATATTCTTTCTAAATGATAGAGTATGAAGAAGAAAACTGAGTCCCAATACACAATAAATTGAAGTATAAACCAAAACCATATAAGCTTCACATAATACAATCCATAGTATTAGCAAAAATGTTAGTAAAAGTTTCATATTAATGTAGTCTGCCATATTGATTCATTAATTACCTTCATGTGATCAGGTAAACTGTATTAGGTGTAATAATATCTTTATTGTCCAGCAGACTCTGAGGTTGCAGATAGTCGCGTGGCGACAGGAATGATGCCTGATTCCCTTTAGTTTCTGAGTTGCTTTAGTTTCCTGCCTTGGTACTGGTTAAATACTGAGAAATATGCTTTGCTTGACAAATTAAAATCAATTAAATCAATTCCATATTCAGAGCAAGAAACCCAGAACTCACAGGCAGGGAGCAGAAAGACCGGAAGCCACATGGCAAGGAACCAAACCAGGGGAACACGGCAGTCATGAATGCACTTGGGAAATTTCCAAGTTGCCACACGCAGTAAAGCTCCGCTGTGGCGGGAGTTCTACAAAAAAACCGCATAGGTAAAAGCAAGCCAAGCAGGCAGGGGTTGGAAGAATTTCTGGGTGGTGGACTGGCCTAGGCCTTTAGACCGTCCACCGGTGAGTGTGGAGTCCGAATCTATGTGGCGCCAGATGATGATGAAGGATGCTTAAAAGAAATCCCACACTAGCTCAGAATTGAGAAATAGATGGTTATTTATTTAGACTCACAACTCAGAATCCTCTGCTGGAATGGAGAACAGAAAATGAATCCGGCAGCCAGAAAAGAGGTCGGATGCATGATCTATATCAGCATATATAATATAAGAGGGCCCTTCCCAGTGGGCAGGTAACCATTGGCTGGAAAGACTTCCTACAGCGATGTGCATAATCACATGTAGGCGGGAGATATGTACGTGGAAAGTATGTCCGGAGGCCTGTGTGCCCGGATAGGGGTGAAGGGCAGGAAGTAGGTAACCTTGTGGGTCTTGCTTTTGTTAGCACTTGACTAATTTAATTCATGACCATTTTCTGGAATCCTGGGTATGGACCTGCCCTGTGTAGTCCTGGGTCAGTATTTAATAACGTTTGCTTCAAATTTGGTGGTAGTGTTATTATTCTCACCCATGGGATTAGCAGGTAGTCAAGTTTTTTGTTTTGTTTTGGTTTGGTTTTGGTTTGTTTTTGAGACAGTCTCACACATATCCAGCCTAGACTGGCCTGAAATTCACTATATAGCTCAGGCTAGCCTCCAATTTGAAGTAGTCCTCCTGCCTTAGCCTCCTGATTGCTGGCATCATAGGCACAACCCACCATAATCTTCCCTAAAACCAGGTTAATTTATTGCATTTCAAATGTGACAGCTAATATTAAATTTCAGGTTACTCTTGTCACACAATGATATATGAGCTACAAAACAGAAAAGAGGGGTTATCAAGGAGCCTAATTGAAGGCAGCCAGGCAGAAGGCTGATCCAAAGTCAAAGAGAATCACTGTAGGTCAATAGATAGTAAGACAAGGAACCCAATTCCAGAGCTGTTCTGAGGCAGAGCTGATAGAGCACCATTGGATAAGACCTCAGAGCTGGCTTAGGGCACAGTGGGTGCCAGATGATGGGTTCAAGTGGATTCAGTCAACACAAAAGTCATTGCTAAGCTAGAGACAGTCTGCATTTTATTAATACCTATTGATTCTCTTGACACATACACATGGCAGCGTCTCAATGTCTTGAATGATACACCTTATAGAGACAGGGTTTTTATGGGCTTCTTTTTGTTTTGTTTTGTTTGTTTGTCTTTTGGTTTTTCAAGGTAGGGTTTCTCAGTGTAACAGCCCTAGCTGTCTTAGAACTAATACCGTAGATCAGGCTGGCCTCGAACTCACAGAGATCTGCCTGCCTCTGCTTCTGGCATGTTAGGATTAAAGGTGTGCACCACCACCACCTAGTGATGATAAACCTTTATATAATCCATGTGAGAGGATTGTAAAATTCCTTGGTCGGATGTGTTTGATAAACTCACAAACCTTGTTTCTCTGATAATGGTTTTTATACACCTAGGTGTCTATGTGTCCCTGATTTAATTTAATAAGTTCAGTGGTGGTAATATTTTTTGTTTTAAATGTTTATTTTTAATATGTATGAGTGTTTTAGCCTGAACATACATATATGTATCATATACATGGCTGGTGTCCACAAAGATCAAAAGAAGGCTTCAGGCTGCTTGGAACTGGAGTTATGGACGGTTTTGAGCCACCATGTCAAGTGCTAGGCATTGAGCCCAGGTCCTCTGCAAGGGCAAACTAGTGTTCTTAACCACGGACCTCATCTTCCCAGCCCCCAACATGATAGTTTTTTATTTGCACGAAGTTAGCAGTGTAGGGCTTGTTTACTTGCACAAACAAGATGCAAAGCCATTCTGCCTCAAAATTGAGCAAACTGCTGTTTTATAAAATAAAGTTCTGTAGGGCAAGGAACAGCCTAAAAACCCAAGTCTGTTAATATGGAGTAACTTAGGGGCCTATCCTGATCTCCACGCTTGCCTTTATCATAGCCTGCTAAATCAAAACTGTTTCAAGGCAGAAGATACGGCTGTCTGTTTACTTGCTTGGCAAATTAATGATGAACCATAGACTTAGAATCTCTTTTATTATTTTTAAGTTGGTTTTGAGACGGGGTTTGCCATATCCCAAGCTGGCCTTGAACTCTGTGTATCCAAAGATGACCTTGACCTTTTGGTCACCCTAACCTTCATCTTGCCATCAACAAGATTACAGGCTACACCAACACACTCAGTTTTGTACCATGCTGGAGCTACAACCCAGGGCTTCATGCGTGTTAGCCAGGTACTCTGACAACTAAGGCTCATTGTCCGCATCCTACTTCAATATTAAAACCTGGGATTTGGGGCTAGCGGTGTAGCTTAGTGATTCTACATTCACTCTCTAGCATCGTTAAAAAAAATTAAAACTAAAAGCCTCTTTATAATTCTAAATTTGTACAATGCCACCTCATGGCAGAGCAGAAAAATCCAACAAATACAGGGAATTTCTAACCATATTCAGCAAACGTGTATTTATTGTTCAAGACCCTTGTTAGAATACTGAGAGACAGACTGCTAATCCACAGTGATAAAATGAAGTGCATCAACAACAGAAGATAAACAAATTCGCTTGTGTGAACAAATACCTGCCTATGGAGAGGTCAGGGATATGAAAGATTACTTCTAGAGCTGGGGATTAATTCAGGTGGAAGAGTGTTTTGTGTAGCATACACAGATCTCAAACAATGGGGAGGGAGACAGACAGAGAAAGGCATCTTAGTAGACAACTGAAAAAAAAAATTACTCGCTCTCCCTAGCATGCATTGCTGCCAGCAATTTGTCAACGGCCCTTCCACCACCTGAGAATGGAATGCGACAGACCCCGTCGTGTGGAGGTATACGTAGCTGCTGTGAGTTCAACTCCAAAGATCGCTCTGCTGAAAGGGTCCCCTCCTCTCTCCATCCCCAGGGTCAGATCTCCCTTGTCTCATGGAGAGGAGCCTCTGTCCAGGAGAGAAGAGACAGATGCGAAGGGCTTGAGAAAAGGGGTTTGTTTTCTGGGACAAAGGAAAAGAGCTGTGCTGGTGACTCTGGTTCTCAACTAAAAGACTTGCCTCTGCGCAGGTCTAGGAGACATTTCCTGGAAGGATTAACTGAAGGGAGAAGACCATAGAGTGGGCAGCTCCGCCCCGCAGCGGCCCAGGTGTAAAGAGGCCTGAGGAGAAAGCTGGTCCCGCGCCTACCTTTGCTTCTTGTTCGTGTACCTGTCGTGTGCCCTCTCCTATTACCACTGCCATCCTTCATTGACGCGGGAATTTTTTCACCCTCTAATATGGATGAAAGGCCAGCAGCCCTCCAGGAATCCTCCACACCTTTAGCAACATGTTGGTATTGGACCAGTCTGCTACTGCGCTGAGCAGCTAACCAGCTTTTCAGTCTTCCCAGCAGACGGATAGCCATTTCTAGACTTCTTTAAACGCTAAAGGATTTGTAGAACTTGCCCTAGGCTCTCCTAGTTAAAGAGAACCCAGCTTCCAAGCATGCTAGTGAAGGGGCCTAGCTTTCAGGATTTGTGCCGGAGCCTCACTAGGTTCCCCGTGAAAGAGACAAAGCAGATTGCCTTCAGTAGCAGCCCCGGGTTGGATTACTTACCCACCTAGCATGTAAACCAATCTAACAAATGCAAGTTTGTTTTTTTTTTTGGTTTTGCGAGACGGGTTTCTCTGTGCTTTGGAGCCTGTCCATGGAACTAGCTCTTGTAGACCAGGCTGGTCTCGAACTCACAGAGATCCGCCTGCCTCTGCCTCCCGAGTGCTGGGGATTAAAGGCGTGCGCCACCACCCCGACCGCCCGGCCTAACAAAGGCATTTTATTAATATTAAAAATAATCAGCTTAGAGAGTGATTCTTGACTTTTGAAGGAAAACTGTTAGGTACTTTTTTAAAATTGAACGATCAAATAAAGCAATTTTTTTAGAGGCCGTCTCTGCTAGTGGGAGCTGACTTTGCTCCTTCACCCAACCATAGCCCTTTGAGATACCAGCCCACTGAGGTGTGGTATCTTTCGCCTTAAAAATAAACGGCTGCAGCCCTCCTCGCTCTCTTGCTTGCTTCAGATTCCGCTTCTGCTATCAGACGCTTTTCCCTGGTCGTGGAGGAGGCTGTTGTCTAGGGACGGTGGATCTGTAGGTTTTTTCCTTTTAATAAATAACCCTTTTATTAATCATAAATCCACATTGGTGTGGGATTGTTTTGTTTGTGACTTACTCCTTTACTGCTCAATAAGAGGAAGTCAATGCCTGAGACGGGAAATCTGACTAATTATCCAGGGCTATTGAGGTCATAGATCTTGGGGAGAACCTATAATTGCCATTTTATTAACCAGAGTAATTCTTACGTATATTCTAATTAATTTTCCTTCTACTCACAAATAAGTATCCTCCTCCTTCATCAAAGAAACATCTCTTTGCAACAGATGATCATTTCAGAAAACCACACCAATCAAAATGCAGAGAACAAGTAGCCATAAACGTTGCCCAGCTCTAAATGATACATCTACACACAGCTCCTTCATCTAAAGCTGAGGGATCAATAGTTGCTGAGGGCCAGAAAGGTGGTAAAGTCAAGAGTAACGGGAAGTTCTGACATTACCACCGTCGCCTGAGAATGTCAGAGAAGCTCCACTCATGAAGTCTCACCTACATGGCTGCCTAAGCAAGGCCTGAGCAAGGAAGACACAGTAGACATGCTAACATGGAAGGGGAATCTCACAGTGCCCTCCCGACCATAGGCAAAGAACTACAGGCAGCTAAGTAATGCTGAGAGTAGGAGAAGTTGCCTTCCTCGGGGAAGGAAGAGCCTCAAGGTCACCATATTCAACAGCAAGTGGTCAGCTCTGAAATCATACATACAAGTAATACAACATGGACTGAGCAAGTTGTATTTATATGTTTAGGAATGGCGTGTGTGTAACCACAAATGAAAACATTCGGGCCATGACTTTGAATCATGGGAAAGGGTGGATGGAGGAAAGGAAAGGGGGGAAACAATGTGATTATATCTTAACTTAAAAATTTATATATAAAAACACAAACAACACACATACAAGGTCTCACTCTGTAGACCAGTCTGGCCTGAAATCACAGAGATCTGCCTGGTTTTTGTCTCCCAAGTGTTTGGATTTAATTGTGAACCCACCAAGCCCAGCTAGAAAAAAATATTTTTTTTTTCCAGAAAAGAATGTAAAGAAAGAACACAAGATTGCTGGTGGAATATTATTTTGAGGTGTGTGACTTTGTTTATGCCGCAGTTGTTTAACTCTGTAAAGCTTTGATTCTTTGCCTGTCTAAAACACCTGATTAGTCTAATAAAAAGCTGAATGGCCAAGTAGGCAAGGCAAGGAGCAAGGATAGGGCGGGGGCTGGCAGGCAGAAAGAGTAAATAGAAGGAGAAATCTGGAAGGAGAGGGAGCAAGCAATGAGAGAACAAGGGAGGAGGACACGAGGGCCCAGACGCCCAGACAGCCAGACACCCAGACACCCAGACACCCAGACACCCAGACACCCCGACACCCCGACACCCAGACACCCAGACACCCAGACACCCCGACACCCAGACACCCAGACACCCCGACACCCAGACACCCATACACCCCCACCCAGACACCCCTACACCCATACACCCATTCCATACACCCATACACCCAGCCATCCAGACATCCATACACCCATACACCCATCCATACAGCCATACATCCATACACCCATACAACCCATACACCCATCCATCCATACATCCATACACCCATACACCCATACACCCATCCATCCATACACCCAGACAAACCCATCCATCCATCCATACAGCATCCAGACACCCCATACACCCATACACCCAGCCATCCATACACCCATCCATCCATCATGGGGCAATAGTTGAAGTTGAGATACACATTAGTAAGAAAAGGAAAAAAGCCCAGTAGAACAAGGCAGATGGGATAATTTAAGGAAAAAAAAATCGGTGAAAGAAACAAGCCAAGCTAAGGTTGGACATTAATTGGTAAGAATACGTCTGTGTGCATGATTTATTTGGGAACTGGGCCCCCCCCAAAAGCCAAAAGTGTAAAACTTCGTATAACACAAGGTAAAAATATTTTGGTTATAATGAAAAGAAACATTAAAATTAAAGATTAAGTAAAAGATAGGTCTTTACAAATAAAAACAGCCATCCAAAGCGTATAGGTTACGCCGTTGCTCTTGTTACTCTGTAGAGCGTGATGGTAAGACCCCATTGCTGAAGGCACCACACATTTTGATGACAGAATGCAGAGAAACCAGGTTGATACTCACTTGGCAGCATCGTCCTTTCCAGCTAGCTTCCATAGTGCTGGAATGTGCTTAGCAGGCAGGCTCCTAGGGGCGAAAAAAAGGTCCCACTCAGCCGTGACTCTTGCAAGGTCCAATAATCTGTGGCCGACAAGATATGCCCATTGGTTCAATAGAGGCATGAATGCTATTGGGGTAAGCCAACAGCCTCCTAATTGGACTAAACATCCCACTCCACATGAGGGAATTCCTGTGTAATGTTTATAGAACCTCGTAAGAGCCTGTGGTTGGGGAGGTCCTAGGCCCCACTGCCACGATTTTATTAAAGGGACACAGTATCAGAACTGCCTTCTATGCTTATACCCACAGTAACAGCTCTCACTTCTCATCAGAGTCTTCTTGGCAGTGGTGGCTAATATAGAAAATCACAACAGGCCAAACTGCAGAGGATAGTTAACTGTGGCCTGCTCAGCCCCCATAGGACATATATCTCACCTCTTCACTTCAGAAGGCCAGGGAACCTTGCAGAAAAAGTGAGAGACAGAAAGATTGGAAAGTCCAGAGGCGTGAGAAGGCTGTTGCAAAATGTCTTCTAACATGACTATTTCACTCATGAATTCACAGACCTGTGGTTGCCAGCATTAAAAAACTGTATGAGATCAAGCCAGTCAGTGCTGCAGAGTAAAGAGGGAAGGGACTCACGAGACCCCCACCCTCCACCCTAGCTGAGCATCATTGACTTTGATGCTCCTGGAGCGGTTGAGACTGTGTTCTTCTATGGCGTAGCCTGTGGTAGGTTACCCATGCTCCAGTAGAATGGCACCCTCCAGACATGTCCCCGCCAGTAGGACTAGTTAAACTTGAAATACAAGAAGAGGAAGAGAGAGAACATGAGTGTTGGAAAGAGAAGGGGGGGATGGGGTGGTCCCAGAGTAGTTGAAAGGAGGATGAGGGAGGAATATGATCTAAATGCTTGAAATCATAATGAAATACCAAACATCCAAGGTGAAGAAAAGACACTAATTCTAAAACACAAATTGAGAAGCATCTATGTGGGTCTCTTGGAATCTTCCAGATGGAAGGAGAGATGCTTTTAGCTGGAATCCCTGGCGTTTCCTACCACTCACCCTGGTGCTTTTATACTAGCAGAGTGCTGAGCTGGCCTGCTGTTTAGGACATTACACTCACTTTAGAAGCTTCCCTTTTTTATTTCCCAGGAGCTAATGCTGGTCACAGCTTTGCAACCCGTGGAAGAAGGTTTTCACTTGAGATTCTTTATTTGTGTGTGTAGGGTGTCTAATGTGCAAGCCAAGTGGGTATCTCCTACATGCCAGAGAGCAGGGGGAGTAGAGATCTGGGCTCTGTACTAGAGGAGGAGGAGGATGTTCCCGTGTGCTCCCGTGTGCTTAGACTCAGAGCTTTCGATGAGCAGTTTGCGAACCACAGGCTTAGGCTCATAATTCTCTATCATTATCCTCCACGCCCATCGAGTTTACTCCTTGTTCAGAGAGTAGAACCTTTGCACCTCACAGCCCAAATTCTCTACTGTCTAAATTTCTTCATATCTTCACATCTGACCATGCTTTTCTCCGTGATAGTCTCTGATGGACCTCTCCCACCCAAAATGCTGGCAGGATGACTCTCAGAATTCTACTGCTTCTCTTTCTTTCAAAGAAAGTCTGGGATTTGTTTCTCAGTCACGGATTCACACAGAGGCAACTTCTAATCTTCCACCATATAATGAAAATCCAAATGTCTTGCTTTTAAAACACCCCGAGATCAAGAGGATAGATTGTGACTGGCTATAATTCATAGAGAGTGTTTAGAGAGTGTGCTTAGCATGTTTGTGACCCTGAGACACAGCAGGGAAAGGAAAGCATTTTCTAAAGTCCAGTGCTTCTCCTGTTCCTAGAGCCTTTGGAGACCACGTAGGGGAGGGATGTGACAGTAGGTTAAGAAACTTAACACATCACTTTTTATTTATTTATTTACTTTTGGTTTTGTGAGACAGGGTTCTCTGAAGCTTTGGAGCCTGTCCTGAAACCAGCTCTTGTATGACCAAGCTGGGCCTCAAACTCACAGAAATCCACCTGCTTCTGCCTCCCGAGTGCTGGAATTAAAGGCATGCACCACCACCCAGTAACACAACACTTTTAAGGTCGAGAATAGATTAAGAAAAAAATATCATCCTCCATGAATAAAAAATAAAAATATATAGGTACTGTATTTAACTATAAGAAGTAAAGATGTGTAAAAAGAGGGAGAAAAGAGGCAAGTGTGCCATTATTTTGCATGAACAATGGTCTAGAAAAATAAATTTCATCAAAAGATAAACAATTTTACTTAGTAAAGGAATCCTATTAGATTATTGTATGTAGGAGAAAACTTGAATATTCTTTCTGCACAAAAATATTACCAACTAGTAAAATAACAAAACTTTAAGCGACCTGCAGGATAGACACAGATAGATCTGTATAGTACTTAGTAATCAACATGAGTTGCAATAAAATCCAAAGAAAATGTAACCTTTTAAAAAAGCATAAAAATAGCCAATTAGAAACCATACAGATGATACTAAAGATAATAATTTGTCCTAAAGCTAATAATTAATTTTAACTTTGCAGTTGTGTCTAAAAAAAGAATATCAGCTTTTCCAGATCTGGCCCGTACATAATATTCCCATACTCCCGGATGCCTGGAATGGGGACAATCCTAGGATAATGTGGTAGAAGTGGAGCCCATGACCACCCCACAAAGCTCTCCACATATCCAGTAGTCATTCTGGTGACGTCATGTTGCCATTCATGGTGTCACACACCTTTAATCCCAGCACTTGGGTGGTCGAGGCAGGCAGATCTCTATGAGTTTGAGACCAGCCTGGTCTATATAGAGAGTTCTAGAACAGCCACAGCTGCATTGAGAGACCCCGTATAAAAAAATAATTAATTAATTAATTAGTTTCTAGTTAATGTAGTTGAAAAGGTTTTGTATTATTCTAATATCTATTTCATTATCTAAACTAATTTAGATGCTTACTAGCACAAACATGAAAATGGGAAGACTGGATTTAGGCTAAAAAGACTGACTCTATGTCTTGCAAAACAAAATATTTGAAAATAGAACATTAGACTAGTTAATCTGAAAAATATTTAGGCATGAGAGAAGAAATAAAATTGGGCAAAGACAGGCTCCGTGATCAAAGAAGGACTGGCAAGTTTACTGCATCACCTGAAACAATAAGTAGCATCTGCCCCCTTTATTCTCGTGAGACGCTCTCCTTATGCAGGCCCTGACTGGGCTGGAACTTGATGTGTGGCTGGGCTGGCCCGGGACTTGCAGAGCTTTCCCTGCCTCTGCCTCGCTGAGTGCTGGGATCTAAGGTGTGCACCACAGTCAAGCCCTTTTCTCTTTATTTTTTTCAATAAAGCGTACACATGTTTAACTAAAAACTTCTAAATAGTAAGTTTACTAATTTGAAAAGAAAAGAACCAACAAATGTGTTCGCTCTTATCACAGACATATATAATATCTAATTTATGGGACTAAATGGCTGGAGTGGAAACAGGTAGGTGTTCAAAGGACCTACAGCTTGGAGGTCCAGTACTGACCACAAGCTGATGTTTAAATCAATCAAACATGTTAAATCAGTTTTCACAACTACACTAGCCACATTTTAGATGAACATGAATGTGACTATCATTACGGCAGAAGAACATGGAATATTTCCATTATTGTACAATATTGTGTACAATATGCACCTCTGTAGTATATTGTGTTTTTCGTACTTAGCAGTCCCTCAAAGTTAGTATGAATTAATGCTTAAATTTGGGCACTCTATCGAAACAAGAACCATGTCTGTGCAATACAAGATAGTGACTATGTCACCCACAATGGGCACTAAAAGCAGATTGGTAAATAATGGGTAAAAACTGTATTTCTATTCTTTGCAGTTTGGAGTTCAGAGTATAGATATACAACTGAGTTTATGTAATGGCAAATGCTTTGTAGTCCCAGTCTTAGACCATCTTCTACCCCTGTTTCTTAAGTATTTCATTGGGTTTTCTGAAAAGAAGTGGAGAGCAAACATAGCTATTGTGAACTTGGAGATCTAGCACTCTGGAATTAAAAAGACAATGTTCAAAATATCAAACTTTGGTAAATGAGTTAAGGAAATGTTTTCTTGTGTTGTTGTACAAACCCATGCAATAAAACTGTTAGGATGCATAGTGGACAAGAGATATGGGATTCACTTAGGTTTTGTTACTTAAATTCCTTATATGTATGTGGGTGTGTGTGTATGAGCGCAGGCACCGGCAGAGGCCAAGGGCATTGGATCCTCCTGGAATTGGTCTTACAGGTGACTGTGAGCCACCTGATGCTGATCCTGGGAACCGACACAGACATTTGAGGGAGCAGTATGTGCTTTTAACTTCTGGGCCAGCGCTGAGGAGCGGTTTTAACAAGTAAGAAACATGCCTGGGTGGTGGTGGTGTACACCTTTAATCTCAGCACTTCGGGAGGCAGAGCAGGAGATCTCTGTGAGTTCAAGGCCAGCCTGGGCTACAAGAGCTAGTTCAGGACAGACTCCAAAGCTACAGAGAAACTCTGTCTCGGAACACCAAAAAACAAAACAAACAAACAAAAAACAAGTAAGAAAACACTAATTATTTGATTCATGATCACTAAAATTTTATTTTGTATATAAGGAGAGAAGTGGAAATGTGTAATTTATTCTCTTATAAGTTCTGCAGTAACATATTTTAAAAGGAACTTATTGAAATGGAATCACTGAAAGAGACCTTAAATGAGCAAAAGTGGAATCAAAAAATTCCAGATTTTCATTACAGAAGTATTAGCACTTGGCGATCTTCAGAGAGCTTAAAAAGGTAGCGGCATATGACGTCGCCCTTTACTGAGGCTTAGCCTTAGCTAAGACATCCACATCAGCTTTGTCTCCCTCTCCAAGACTTTTTGGGTTGCCATCAAAAAGGACATTTTCCTCTTTCTTGGCAGGCCTCTGGAAACCACCATCTCTGGCAGCCATCTGAACTCCAAGGCTGACAAAATTGTGCACATCTTGTAGCTTCTTTCTCAGCCACTGCATCCTCTCCATAGAGGCCAGGTGCTTGCCTAGGTTGTGCATCAGCTGTATTTCACTGACAGCTCTCTTCCTAGGAAGAAGAGAAAGAGAGGACCACTCCATCAGCTCCTCATGCCCGCATCATAAAAACCTACCGCAGGCCCTCAAGTCCGCGTCTCCCCGGTGCAGCACTTACTTAACGGGTTTCCCGTCTGTTTGGGCAAGAAGACCAACTGCCAGCATGGCGATCATGACTTTAGCCATCGCTTTCGCAGACATCGTCTTTACTGAAAGGAGAAGCAACATTGGGAAAGTTTAGAGTACTGTCAGCGTTCTAGTCCCGGTAGCTGTTGTTCAGAACCACTTACGCCATCAGCAGTTAGCAGATGTCACAGTGATCAGCTGAGCTGTTTTTTCATGCATCTTTGGAATCAGCCTGTTTAAATGATGGATGCATTAGTAATATAACAGGCACCCATAACTTAGAGACGTTGGCTAGATGCCTTCCTTAGGTAGTTTTCTGAATTTCTTGTGCAAATTTTAACATGAAATTTTAAGCACGTGATGAGTGAAGAATTTTTTTTTTCTATTTCTTCCCTCTTTTATGTTGGCTATGCCTACGTGTTTGTGATATGCTTGAAATTCACTAATCTATTAATTAGGTAAATTATCGCTATTTAGTGAGCAAACACTGTTTTCATGATTATTTGATATTATCACAAACAACCATAAATACTAAATGTTTTGGGTTTTATTTTTATCATGAGATCTTGCTATGTAGCCCAGGCTGACCTTGAAGTTACAAGCCTCCTGCCTTGGTTTCTGGCACAGTGGGGTTTCAGGCATTCGCCACCATGTCCAAATATAAGGTTTAATTTTGATGTCTTTATTAATATTGTACAAACCTCTTACAGTGACAAGATGTATGTTGTGGCTAGGAGGACGCTCAGTTAGAAAAGGGCTTGCTGTGCAGTCATGGACTTGAACTCAGACCCCAGCACCCGCTCAGTTAGAAAAGGGCTTGCTGTGCAGTCATGGACTTGAACTCAGACCCCAGCACCCACAGCAACAGTGCACCTGTAATTCTAGTATTGGGAACGTTTCAAAACAATAGGTGGAGAATGAGAGACGAAGACATCCAACATTGACCTCTGGCCTCATATGCACATACATATCCACATGTGTGTGATTATACACACACAAATATATCAATGTATTTAAAATCAATTAATTTCTTATATCTTGTTCTTGGAACTTTGACCCTTAAAAAATGAGTGCCTGCATCTTATGACTTCAACTTAACAGTTACAGCTTAGTATAACTTCTAGTTCTTTCTTCTTGCTCATAAGTCACTATGTATATTTTTGACTTAATCTGTAGATCCACAGTTGCAGAGATTTATTATAGTAGCACCTTTAAAATATAGCAGCTATTCTACGTTTTAAGTGATGCACACAATAGAAATTATTTTTCTTTGTGGAAAAGAAACTGCATTCTTAACAGAAGCATGAGACCTTCTAGTCTGCTCCGTTTCTCATCACTGCACACTGCACAGCTATGTATGGATGGAGTAACAGGAAAATCTGGGCTCAGTCACAAGCACTGGAGCTGGTGGACAGGAGCATTGATGTCTAGTCCTATCAGTTCAGGTGACCTAGTGACATCTCCGCTTTATTTCTTGCTCTTTTGAGGAAGAAGGACTTCTTATACAGGGATGCCATGAAAAGAGCTGGAAAGACCGTGTAGCATCCTTAAATGCCTGCAGAATTTCAGATTAGAAAATGCTGTTCTTTATGTAAAAGCCATGAATATTCAACAGTGAAAGGAAAATTTTGCAACCTTAGTATGCAGGCTAAGCTCCTTAGAAGCCATAGAATTTAAAATATAGATAAGAATACCCTACAGGAAAGTAAACATACACTCCACATGATAAATTGTTAACTTTTTACATCAGAATTATTGTCTCTCTACCAGCCTGCTTTTTATTCCAAATTTTTGAATAATAATGAGGTCACTAAAGTGTATCATGCTAATATTCATCAATTTTCTGTATTTTCAGGTGGTTTTGCAAGAAGCTTTCATCATAAAAATAGATGATTCATGACTTTCTTGCCATAAATTTATTTTATTGCTATATTTAGCAAAATTTATCTCCTCTTAACAGTTTACAATAAAAATGGCATAATGTTGGCAGAAAATGTTATGTATTAAAAACTTGTTCAATTATCTAAATCTCACAGAATCTAAAAGGGCAACTAAGAGGTGGCCTTACCACGTGATGACTTCAGAGACGATACTTCGGGAGTGCCACCGACTGATGTTGTATCAAACTGGAGTGAATGAGATGCTGGATGAACTGGGCTCCAGCTCCTCAAATCTGCATTTCTTATGTAGGCCTTTGCGCACCCAGAGGAGCATTTTATTGTTGAAGATGATGTCACTCCCAGGTCTCTGGATCTCAACCATAGGACCAGGGCAGCCGTGTACCCTCATTGGGCGGTACCTACCCCTCTAAAGTTTCAGATAGTTAGATAATAGAAGAAAAAGAGCAAGGTGTTGGATAAAGGACCTACAAAAGGAGTTGCAGCAAATACTGAGCACCATGCCAGGGCTGTCACATAGAGAAACCCTGTCTTGAAAAACCAAAGAGAATGCAACCATTTCATTCTGATGTTTACTCTAGACACAACGGTCCTACTAGGTTTTTTCTACATAGAGGGAAAAACATCAATAAAATGATTCCCAATGATAGTCTGTTATATTCATAAATTGGTGCCTAGACCAATTGCCATCAGAGAGGCCTCCACTGCAGCTGATGGGATCAGATGCAGAGACCCATTAGACAGGTAGAGAGAGCTAAACTGGAGATCTCCACTGGGTCACTCAAGGAACACCTCGGAAAAGGGCAAGAAAGAATTGTAGGAGCCAGAGGGGCGAATAACACCAGAGAACACAGCCCACAGAATCATCTTAGTGCATACAGACTGAAGCGGTAATCATGGAGCCTGCCTGCATGGGTCTGCATTAGGTCTTCTGCTTATATTTCATTTATATTTTATGTTTGTTAGCTTGTAGTTCTTTTTTTCTTTGAGAAGGGCTTTGGAGTAGCTTTTTTTTTGAGTAGTGTTGGAGCCTGTCCTGGAACTAGCTCTTGTAGACCAAGCTGGCCTTGAACTCACAGAGATCTGCCTGCCTCTGCCTTCCAGAGTGCAGAGATTAAAGGCGTGTCCCACCACCCGACTAGTTTGGTGTTCTTGTGGGACTCCTAACAGTGAGGGCAGAGGTGTCTCTGGCTCTTTTGCCCAGCAGCTCTTTTCAGACTCTATTGGATTGTTTCGCCCAGCCTTGATATGAGGGTTTGTTCTGCTCATATCCCTGGGAGGCCTGCTCTTTTCTGAAGGGAAAGAAGGAGGCGTAAGTGGATTTGGGGGGTGAGTGGAGGGACTGGCAGGAGTGGAGGAAGAGAAGGCTGTAGTTGGGATATACTGACCAACAAAAAGAGAGAGAAAGAGAAAGAAAGAAAAAGAGAGAGAGAGAGAGGAAAAAAGGAAGAAAGGAAGAAGGAAAGGAAAGAAAGAAAAGAAAGAAAGAAAGAAAGAAAGAAAAAAGAAAGAAGAAAGAAAGAAAGAAAGAAAGAAAGAAAGAAAGAAAGAAAGAAAGAAAGAAAAGCCAGCCGTGGTGAGCCTTGTAATCCTAGTACTTGGGGGAAGACCGTGGAAACAAGCAGATCTCCTGGGCTTGCTGGCTAGCCAGTTTAGCCAAACAACAAGCATCAGGTCCAGTGAGGTACCGTTTCCAAAATAAGGAAAAGAGTAATAGAGGAAGATACTCAACATAGACCTCTGCCTCCCCAAACAAACACACACACATGTGCACACAAAGGAAAACAATAGACCCTAACAAAAATACTCAAAATTATTAGGTATGGGACTTTCAGAGCTTCGAAATAGAAACTATTTTTAAATTCATTGAACTTGTCTTTGTGCATTTTGAGGTGTGGTGACGACATTTAATAAGCACTAACTACATTTCTTACTTCGCACATATTATCCTGATAGTAGTTCTGATCGTATCCTCTATCAGTATCCTGCATAAGTCGTTCTTCCCAGGATGGGCTATTATCTCTATTTTTACACAAACAGTTTATGCTTATAAAGATAGAAATGATAAAATTCAATGACCTTATGACCCCCCCAAGCCTCTTTAATTCTTATTACCTCAGTTTCCTCTTAAAATGTAGTCCTTTCCACCCTAGTCTTCTTGACTTCAATTTGCCTCATGCTTTCTCTCGTCCTGAGGATTCAGTCCTGATTTTCACATTCTGCAACTGATGATCGAGATCCTCTTCCAAAACCTAACGGTACCGGATGATGCCACTTACCTCACGTCAGCTGTAGCTTTTCGCCTGTCTAGAACGCTTCGATGTCTGTGATACAACAAGAGCTTATTCAGGTGGCTTGCCTCTCAGCTGGGGAGCCGTTTTCAGAATCAGGTCAGTTCTCTTGTCTCAGGTCCCACCTGGCTTCATCCATCCTCTTGCTGCTAACCGTTGCCAAGTTACAACTGTGCTCAGGTAAGGATCGGTATGAGTTTGAACAGCAGGGAATGAGGAGAAAAGGAATGTTAGACATATGTTAGCGCTATTCTAAGAAATTGTCTATGCTGGGCAGGTCTCACTTGGAGTATGCTCCAGGCTTTCCTTTAGAAAATTTAAAGACAAGTTTGAATGTATCCTGAAGACGTTAATTAGTTTGGTGAAAAACTTGAACAATAAGGCATATGAAAGTAGTTGAGCTGGCACTGAAAATGCCTTGGGATAATTATACAGCTGCAGATTGTTCTCTACAGAGCTGATAGGAGGGCTGTGCCCTGGGTTTAAGAAGCAAAGACTGAAATTTAAAAGAAGTTGGGAAGGATGGACAGACTCGGTTGATGGCTAATGATTTGTGCTTAATTTGGACATTATAATTGTCAGAACAGGGAATCACACACCTTCTTAAGTAATGCATTTCCCAACAACGGCAGTTTCTAGTGAAAGCTAGCTGAGCATTCATCAGGCATTGTATGAGTCTCCCGCATGGTAAAGGATTGAGCTCGATAACCAACCCTTTCAACCATAAAATCCTTTCTGGTTTGTTTTCCCTTTGTTGTGCTGGAGACCAGATGGAGATCTCTGTGGTGCTAAGCAAGAGTCCACCACTGCACACCTCAATTCTCTTTTTGTCTTTTAAAATGACTCTTCTGGGGCTTGGGACATAGGCCCCCTATGCATGAGGGACCTTGATTTACCCTCCCCGAGTTCTGCAAACAAGCCAAACTCTTTTGATACAAAGTGAGCACTGTTCTGTGTTAGTTTCCCGTGATGTTCTGGTGACAGCAGAACTGGAAAGGCATATGGTTAAGGAAACGCTTTTGTCACTAAAGCCATGCTTAACATTCTGATTTTAAGTTTTTTCTTCAATTCTTTGGGTAAGCTTGTGGTATTGACATAATCATACTCTGATTCCTTTTCCTATCACACTTACTTAGCGAAAAGAACGTCAACAGCATTATTAAGTTATTTAAGCATTTGACAATGATGGAACAATTCTTCATCATCCAAAAGACATTGAATATATCCTCCCTTCCAGGGGCTACATTAATCAATAGATGATTGAGGCCCAGACATTAGACTCGCCATATAGTTTGACATAATATGACAAATGTTCCCCTAGAGATAAGAGCAAGGCTTATAAAAGCTCCAAGCAGGGGTGACTGACTTCCAGAGGATGTTTTACATAGCGGTAACTTCAGGGGTGATGATGATTTTCCCATCAGACGAAGTGAGGAAGGATGGAGAGAACATCGTGTGTAGAGTCTGGGAAGCCATGAAGACTGAAGATAGAGCAGATGGTAGGAGAAAGAGAAGGAGATGGGTGATGGCTCTGCAGGAGTGTGGTGGGTGCTGTGTGTCGGGCGATGGCTCTGCAGGAGTGTGGTGGGTGCTGTGTGTCAGGCGATGGCTCTGCAGGAGTGTGGTGGGTGCTGTGGGGGGGGCTTTGTCACTCAGTGCTCTCTATGCTGGAAACTCGTGTGCGTTGGCAATATTTTTGTCCTTCAGGTGCTTTTCAAAGGACCACTTGATCTTCTTACAAATAAGAGAGATGACTGCCAAGATTTGACACATAATTTACCTAAATCATCAGTCTGTGGGATCTCAGGCAGTGACGGGGACATCCCTGAGGGATTTGAAGGCTAAGGGCTATGTGGGTATAGGAAGCTGATAGCGTGGTAGCAGAGAAAAGCTGAGCATGACGGTTTTTGCTTTGAAAACCTCAGCTTTTTTTTTCAATTATATTCTAAAATTCTCAGAAGTCAGGTTTACCCAACCTAGTGTAGCCCTTACAGTTGTGAGAAGAAAGAAGCATGTGCTGTGTTCTTCGCCTGCAGGGGAGGCCCAGTTTGAGAGTGGTAGTGTTTCCTTGCTCCCTCCCTGGGAATTATTGTGGCTGTGGGGCTTACCACCAAGCAAGAGCTTCCAGGACTGGAAAAACACTAACGCCATGCGTTGTGTGCAGATTGGATTGCACCTAATTTTTTAAGAAAGTTGTTGGAGAAGCGCTGCATCACAAAGAGCTGCCTACACTTAATACGAACAGGTTGGCGATTCCAGACACGTGCACATAGGCATCGTTACTACCGTGGCCAATGGAACACTCACCTTCCAAAAGCTCTCTTTGTCTTACAATTTTACCTTAGTGGTATAGGAGGGTCTTCTTTCTATGTGTTGCTTTCATTGGTTGAATAAAGAAAACTGCCTTGGCCTTTTGAAAGGGCAAAACTGAGATAGGAGGGAAAAAGAGAACTGGATGCTGGGAGGAAGGAGGCAGGCAGAGAGAGCTGCCCACCATGAAGCTGCCAGGTCAGACATCTGAATCTTTCCCGGTAAGCCACGGCCTTGTGGTGACATATAGATTAGAAATGGGTTGAATCAAGATGTGAGAGTTAACCAATAAGAGGCTAAAGCTAATGGGCCAGGCAGCAATTTAATTAATACAGATCTCCATGTGATTATTTCAGGCATAAGCTAGCTGGTGGCTGGGACGACAAGCAGCCCGCCAGCCAGGGTATAAGCCAGTTGGATGGCCGGACGCAGCCCGCAGCTCCATCTACAACACCTTCGATAGAATCTTAGCCCAAGATGACCTCAAACTCCCAGAAATCCTCCCATTTCAGCGTCTCCCCAGTGCTGAGATTACAGCAATGCTCAACCATGGCTGACTCCTCCCACTTTTTTTTTTTAAAAAAAGAATGCTGAATATAAAATCCACAACTCAATATTGATATCCTGAGCCCTATGTTGTGTATCTTCTGGACAGTGTCTGTCTTCAAGCTGATCCACTGACTTGTCTGTCATGAGCCCCTCTATGGGTTATAAAATGCTGAGCTCTTTTTGATCTGACAGAAGAAATGTTTCTCCCTGAGTCCGCTCACCAGCGTCAAAACCTACTTGTACTTAAAGATAATAAACAATGTTTAATGTGACTTAGAAAATAATAGCGGATGAATTTTAAAACTTATTTTTGTAATAGTCTGTTTGTTCTCTTAATGATGTGTGTGTATGTGTGGAGAGAGAGAGAGGGGGGAGGGGTCATAAGTCAATAATGGCCATTTGCTTTACTCATTATTCCCCCTATTTTTCGAGACAGCACATCTCATTGAACCTAGAGCTCACTGGCTTAGCTAGTCTGACTTGCAAGCAATCCATGGGCATTTCCTGTCTTTTCTTCCCTAGCTCTGAGTTTGCAGGCATGTGCTCAGCTTTGACATGGTGGCCAACGATGGGATTTGGGTCCTCATGCTACAGCAGACAATTTACTGACTGAGCCATTTCTTTAATCTGTTGTTTTATCTTTGGCCTCATAGCCCAGCCTCCTCTAGATTCTCTATACTCTCTCATCGTCCTACAGATGTGTAGTTATAAGCCTTCTAATGTGAAGTGGAAATAATACGGTCTTCCCAGTTAATGTGCCACACAAGCTCTGCATTTTATGCTTGACTTTGACAAATGTCATGATGTTATGTAATTAAAACACATCTTTCACCACCCTCTCCAATTGTTAACTGGAGTCAACGGATTGTTGGCCCTGCTTCTGTCCTTCGCATGCTGGAAACACTGTGGACAAACAGGCCTGGTTCAGGACCCGACACTGCACACACATGCACTCTACCAAATGTATGTTGACTCTAAAGTGGAGGGAAAAAATACTCTCTGTTTGTCTCTCAGATTGATGCACCTTGCCCCAGGGTTCTCAGTAGTGAACATGAGGAGTGGGAGCTACCTGGCCCCATCTGTTATCTGTCTTCCACATTTGTCAGCCAAACTCCATGAAATACAAAGAATTCTGAGGCAGGTTGAGTTATACAACTTAAATGAAAGCAAATATATCCTTGAATTGTCAGTAGCAAGCTGTGCTCATTGAGACAGGGGAGAGGACTCCTCCTGAAGTTAACAGACAGCCCTAGAAGTATGTCCTCATATTCACCTGACAGCGCCGTTCAGTGGAAACACACAGAATCTGCCTGGACTCTGTGTCAAGTTCCACATATCTCCCACTTTATTGATGGAATTCGCTAGCATAGGCCAATTTACATAAATCCTTAATCTCTACAGAAAATAGATACAAACTAGCCCATAGGTTTATTGAGAGGGTCATATGAAATGTTATATAGGAAACCACTTTGTAGAAAGATTTAAAAGTATTGGTTAGAATCACAATAACGACACTCCTCAGTCCTGTAAAGGTGATAGTGTCCCACACGAGAGCAGTAGGTTGCTTATATTCACTTCGTTCCTAGTGTGTGTGTTTCACTCTTATTGACTGTGTGGCATTTCACACCTTACACAACTATTCTAAAGGCTACATGGAGAACACCATTGACTTCATTTTGTAAAATGAAAAGAATCTTCAGCAACGTTAAACTCAACGAAATTGTCCGGAAGCTGCTTTTGCTTGGTGCAAAGAGACCATGAAGTTGAGAGTCTTACGGTTCCCTGCTAGGGACATGTTCTAAACATCTGGATCCAAACAAAATATGGAAAAGTTACTGTGAACTTAATTTCAAACTGTATTCAGCTGATTGGGCATTGGATGAAATCAACTAAAGGCAAGGTCAGAGGAAAAGGAGCACTAGGCTTGTGTTATGGTTTGAATCTGAAATGTCTCTCATAGGCTCAAGTTTTGGATGCCTTTTCCCTAGGTGACAGAGTGGGCCACTAGGAGGGGGCCTTTGGGGGTGCTAGTCTATCCCCTGGTCTCAGCCTCACTGTTTGCTTCCTAGTTTGTTGTGATGGGTGCGACCTGAAGCCTATGCTCCTGCCAGCCTGTTATGCCTCCACTACCTTCACGGACCGAAGCTCTCTGAAACCCAGAGCTACAACACATCTTCCTTCTCTAAAGTCACACCTGTCAGGCACTTTGTTACAGTGGCATGGAAGTAATTGCTACCACTTGGAGTCACACGGCCTCAATTCAGATCGTGACGTACTGGGCTAGAGCAGCCAGTTCACCTTGAATTTCTTTGTAAATAACTTATGCGCATGCATACTGAGACAAAAGATAAGTTTAGATGGGATTTACCTGTGTAAATTTTGATTCTTCACCTGGAGCAATTCACAAATATCTACATTATACACCTCTTTCAATTTTCTTAATGATGCTGCTCTTCTCAACAGTTCTTATTTTGCAGAATTTGCTCTTCACAGTCCTTATAGGTATATTCTGTTTTCCAACTGCATTGTAACCCAGCTTCCATAGTGATCCCATTCCATTTACTCCTCTCTTCTGCACTGAACAATCACTAATGAGAAAACAGAATCGAAATCGTCATTAGGAGTCGAGCGCCTTAACAAGAACTGGTACAAAATTAACAATGTTGGGACCTGTTCCTTGAAATTGATTTAACAAAGCATGTAATCCCACATTTAGTAGCGTGAACTGCCTTTTTGTTGTTCAGAATTATGTTTTATCTTTACAAAAGTATTTATTTGGGGGGCTGGAGAAATGGCTCTATAGAACACGCTGGCCTCAGACTCAGAGATCTGCCTGCCTCCCAAGTGCTGGAAAAAGTCATGTGTCACCACTGCTCAACCCTAAAAGCATTTTTTATATGCTTGTTGGTTGAAATTAACTGCCCTCCCCTCCACCATTTAGGCAGGGCCTCATGTGGCTCAGTCTATCCTCAAACTGAGTTAGATATGAACACCTGATCCTCATGCCTCAGCCTCCCAAGTACTAAGATGCTAAGCAATGCCAGCAAGCTCACACATTTTGTTGTTTCTAAGATATGTAATCATTTTTATAAAAACATAAAAGTGCTTTTATTTTTTCAAGAAGGAAACACAGCCTTTTAAAGAAGAATGGAAAATGAAAATCAGGGAACTGTCCATGTGGAACATGTGGAACATGTCAGGGAATGCAGTGGAACATACAAGAGCAAATCTTTATATGTTGCTTTATTTATGTTGCTTTATTCCGATCGGGATTCACTCTTTGTGGCAGAGAGCAACTCAGATGCCACTTTATTAGAATCATTCACAAAACAAGTTACATACTAGTCATCTGAAGAACCAAGTTCACATCTACAAGTTTTTAGAATAATACTGATAAATACTGAAAATGTTATTTGCTATGGTGGAACCCATGGATTCACGTAAAAAATTTCAAACCATTAAAAAGTAGTTTACAGCTGAGCGGCTATGGTACATGCTTTAATCCCAACAATTGGAGGTAGAGACAGGCAGAATTCTGTGAATTTGAGGGCAGCCTGGACTACAGAATGAGTTCCAGGACAGCCAAGACTGTAACACAGAGAAACCCTGTCTTGAAAAAACAAAACCAACAAAACAAAATGTAGTTTATGCTTACTACTGTATAATTTTACATTTTACATAAGCCAAACCTCTAAGAGTCAAGTTTCTCTCTTGGCCACTTGGCAAAAAGTTGGTCATTTCTATGACCTACTCCTAGTAGAAACTTCGGTGTGATTCCTGGCTAGCAACAACCACTGGGCTGTTCCTAACGTGCTTTACAATCTCTATGAAAGCACATTGATATTGTCATAAAAATGTCACCTTTCACCCTTCATGTGTTTGTGTCAGTGATTCAAAATGGCTGCTAGTTTTAGGTCAAGGACAGAACTTAAGTCCAAGACTCCATACATCAACCTACAAATGCCTCTCACATTAACTTCTAAGCTATGGAATTTACAAGTTAACTAACCAGTGAAATTTAAAACAGGGAGCGAGTGGAGACTTAAAGATTATCTTTTCAGGGATACACAGTGTTATGGTTTTGGTCCCTGGTCCCTTTAAGAGACAAGCCACACCCACTCCCTCCCCCTTCCGCTGAGGCAGGCTGATCTTCAGCTTCCTGCCTGAGCTTGCTCTCTTTTCCATCTTCCTCTCAGAGAGGCAGCTTCGCTTCTCCCTCTCTCCCCACTTCTCTTCTCCGCTCCCCCGTCCCTCTCCTCCTCTCTCTCTGTCTCTCTCTGTCTCTGTCTCTGTTTCTGTCTCCCCCATCCCCCGCGCGCCTTCACCCTTCCCCCTTTATAACCCCCTGAATAAATATTCAGCCTCACTCTGTAAGTCATGTCTATCCATGTCTCTGTCTCCTGCCCGCCCGCCATGTGTCTCTCTGCCTGGGACCAGCCACCTCTCTGGGACCAGCAGCTGTCTCTTCCTTGGGATTCGATGCTCGCAGAGTCCACCGCCTGCCTACAGCTGCCGCCTGGAACTCCATAGCATGTTTTTAGAACAACACACAGTACTATCTGGAATGGTTTGAAGAGTTCTGATCATATATTTAAGCTCTTTGTATTTGCCATAAGCCCTCTTACATAGTCTTTAAATTATCTGAGATGAAAGAAGGTAATCAAATATATAAGAAATTGGAACCGGTGGGCATAAAGAATAATGAGTAATATTTTGTTTCTCGGAACCAAGTACTATGTAGATTTCTTTGGGCAAATCCATATCAAATTCTGTTTAATTGCCTTCATTTTCTGCTAATCTCAACTCTAAGACATGAGTATCTCGGACCAAAAAAAAACCATTATAGGTTTCTTCTGTTTTAACCTTCTGATGTATATATAGCTAAAGACTTAATTTCCCACTATTTAAAAACTATTTTACATTTACTTGTGTGTGTGTGTGTGTGTGTGTGTGTGTGCGTGCGTGTGCGTGCGTGCGTGCACAGTTTTACCACAGTGTAAGTGTGGCTGTCAGAGGAGAACCTGCAGAAGTTGGTTCTCTCATGTTACCATGGGAGTGGTAAGGATTTAACTCAGGGTTGTTACTCACTGAGCCTTTTCATTGGCTAAGTTATACACTGTTAATTTTAAGGGTCATATGTAATATCAATATTACAGAAGCTTTATTAGATTTGCTGTAAGAGCATAGTTGGATTTAAAGACAGCTCCTCTGAGCAACAGTGAGCCATTTGAGATGAAGAACGGCTTGTTGTGCTAAGTCTCCTTGATCCGAACTGTCACTGGAAGCCATGTGGATGTTTGCGAGCCGTGCTGTCGTCAGCTGCTCCCGACAGAGAAGCTTCTTTGGCAGTGTTAGCCATGACTTTGAAGACTCATAACTGAGAATGAGAGATATTAAAAACTGCCAGCCTTCCGTCCCCCAAGAAGAAACAGTCCAGACATGAAGCTTTTGAAGAGAGTCCTGAAAATTTATGATAACGCTGCTTTAGTGTGGCTCTTCACAGTTGATAGCTTCTGGCAGGGGGTGGGGGTGGGGAAGGACTCAGTGTTCTTTAAGAAGCTGGGAATTTGACTGTACTCCAATGAGTACGCAGGCAACATAGATTAGACATAGACATATGTCTTCCTTCCTTCCTTCCTTCCTTCCTTCCTTCCTTCCTTCCTTCCTTCCTTCCTTCCTTTCCTTTTTAGAGGGGTATGGAAACTGGGAGGGTGGACTTGGGAGAAATGAGAAGCGAACGTGATCAGGGTGCATTGTATGAAATCCCTAAATAATTAATAAAAATATGCTGGGGAATAAAAGGGAAATACACTTTTTGAAAGTTTGATGACTGAAATCTGGGAGGAAATTCTAAAATCCCAAGAATAAGATAAAATTGAAAGCATGACTTATCAGAACTTTTGCTATAGTGTAGGACGCAACCATGATAAGGTTAATAGGAACAGACCATCCAAAGGAAGTTCTTAATGTTCCAGCCATTATCACCTGCCAGTGTAGGACCCAGCCATGATAAGCTTATAACAGAGGCCTGAGTCTTAGTAGTTTACCCTGAGGCAATACCTGGTTTCAGGAAGGACCATAAACTGAGATTACCCAGGCACCACCCAGGAACAGACCATCCAAAGGAAATATTGACCATTCCAACCATTGTAACCTGCCAGCGCACATTCACCAGGACACCTCTAGACAAATGTCAGCCAATCAGGAGTCCAGATCCTTAGAAATCCCTCACCCCCACCTTTACTACTATAAAAACCCAACTCTAACTGAGCTTGGGCTCTCTGATCACTACAATACGTTGGACATACGGAAAGACCGAGTTTGCAAACTTGTGTAGAATAAAGGATCTTTGCTTTTACATATGGGACTCAGTCTCCTTGTTGGTTTTGGGGGGACTTTGCAGATCTGGGCATTGAAAGACCCTCAAATTTAAGGGCAATGAGATCCCCCAAACTCAATAATCCAGGTCAACAGATGCAGTCAGCAAGAGGTGTCTTTATTGATCACACAGGTGCCTGCGGGTACACCTGCAGCTTTTCGCCAGCTGAGCACCCCGAACAAACTCTTCACTCAGATTTTATAGGTTTTCCTTTTTACAGGTTACATGGGGGGCATAGTAACAGTAATTCTATTGGTGGGGGCTTAGGTCATCTTGGGGACAGTCCCGTTTGTCTGTTCCCAGGTTTCTCACAAAGCATACTTCATCAATTTGACAGTTTTGACAGTTGTGATAAGGTACCCTAGGGGCCTCAGTATGGTCAGCTGGCCTCTTGACCAGATGTAACCCATAAAATATCCTGCTGTGGTGCCAGTTGTCCATAACGGAGACAGTGTCTGACCCAAAGGTCACATATTTCTGTCTCCTAAAGGTTAGCTCAGTTCACATCTGTCGTTTGTCAGGACTGGCCAGGACACCTTTCTCAATTTGTAGGGGGAAGCTCTGGTCTTGTAAATAAAACAGCCAGTTGTAAAATGGCCTAAGCTTCCCAAACATCTGAGAAAACAGTTCTCTGTGAATAAATGATCCTTGATCTGCTGGGAAAGCTGCTGATGGTCTGTTCTCATTCTCCTAGACTATATATATATATATATATATATATATATATATATATATATATATATATATATATATTCATTTTTGGAATCTACATATTTATTTTATTATTCCTGGAATATGAAGCACAACAGGGCTGGTTTAAAGGATGGTTTCACAGATCTCCTTGGTTAACCATTTTAATCTCCACAATTATGGGACCCCTTGTAATTTTGCTTTTGATCCTGACCTTTGGACCTTCTATTCTTAATAGGCTAGTTCAGTTCATGAAAGACAGACTATCTGTGATACAGACCATGGTTCTGTCCCAGCATTACCAGATGCTTAATCAAGCAGATTCCAAGACCAACCCAGCCAGGGGGCAAGAACAGTGGATATAAAGATTTAATCCATATTAAAACAAAAAAGGGAGGAATGAAGGGTCCAAGAATAAGAAAATAAATATGTAGATTCCCAAGATAATGTTGAGCACCAAAGACACTCCACTTGGAGCTTGTTTTCTTCTTGGCAAAACTGGCCTTTGGGCAAAGAAATGCACATGCCTCATCCTCTGACAAGATACATAGTATCCAGAAATGGATGAGCAGGACTGTGAAATCTTGCCAAGACAGGGGAAGACGGTTTTGAAATTTTTCTTGCTATTGAAAATGGTCTGTCAGTTATTCTAGGCCTTAGCCAAAGTTGGTTGCTTCAACGTTGCAAATGACACTTTGGGTGGTTGCCCAGGTATCCAGTTGTCTCTGTCATTTGTTGCACATTTTGGAAGTTGCTTGATTGCACTGCTCCCTAACCCTAACCCTAACCCTAACCCTAACCCTAACCCTAACCCGCTTACTCAAGTAATATTATTTCCCTTCTTGGATCTTTGATGGGATTGAAGACTAGATAGTTGTATTTACTTTCCTCTTATGACTTGGCTAAGTTATTTATTGCACAAGACTTTAGTTAGGATAGGATACTTGTTCTTATTGTATATAATTTTGTTTTAGGCTTAGAACTCTCTTTTTTAAACAAAATGGGGAGGTTCTGTAGGAAGGCTTGCAGCTTGTGGTTCCCCGTCTACCAGGGTGTGGCCTCCTATACTATATATGCGGATGCAGAGCCTGCGTCTGCTCCTTCTTCCTCCTTTTTCCCAGGCTGCTCATTTGGATTGTTGGATTGCTGGATTCAATCTCTGTCCACCATTTAAGCAGAGAATTCTGATTTGTGAGTTTACCCCTAAATAACTATCTAATTCTCAATTCTGAGCTAGTGTGGGATTTCTTTTAAGTGTCCAGTCATCAGGCTGAGACTTCTCTGTCAGGGTTGCCATGGCACAGACCATGACTTTAACTCTAGCAACAGTATCAACTGGACTTCAGTCTCTTGAAGGTTTGGTTTACGCTGAAAGATTCATTTCTGAAGTTGTTCTCTAATACCTGAGAACTGCATGCTGGCTTTTGGTGGGAGGTCTTATGAGAGCCAAAGCTACATTTTAAGTTTTAATGACTATGCCTTAGAGATCCATGAAACAAAAATGCTTCTGATCTGCAAGGCCCTTGCTGAAGGACATGCTGGAGGCCATTGTTTGTGTGAAATAACAAGCCACGTGTCTTCACTTCTCCAAACAAGTTTGTTTGCTTTATCACATGTAGATGGGAGGTACGTGGCTGGGTGAAAATTGGGTGTGGTGGGGAGGCAGAGGGTATGCAGGCAGGAAGTACATCAGGATATATATCAGGATAAATGCTTGTTCCTGATTGTACCCGATGGGAAATACAGCGCTCCTGTTGGGTTGGTTGCCATCTTTTTTTTTTCCCTCGAGACAGGGTTTAGCTGCAGGAGTTGCCTTTCTAAATCTCTGTAATATTTGACTCGTGGCCATTTTCTGAGAACCCTGGGATGGACCTGGCCAGTATTTAATTAAAACTTGCTTCAAGTTTGGCTTAAAATTGTGGTAGTAATCTTACTCTCATCCCATGGGGTTAACACTCTGCTGTCTGGCTATGGTAACACTATAATGGATTAAGTAAAGCGCGGCAGATCCCCAAGTGGCTGCAGCGGGCAGCAGGTACCGAGAGCAGCCAGTCCCAGGCAGGAATGACACAGTTCCCTGAGTGACTGCAGGGGTCCATGAATCCCAGGCAAGCCACATGGTGGGTGAGAGGCCTTGATGGGGCAGCCAGTCCTATGAGAGAGGATGGATGAGATGGGCATGCCATGAGACCACGCCACAGGTCTCTAAGGCATCTGGTCCCAGGCAGGGAGCCACATGGCTGGTGAGAGACAGACGGAGAGGTACACCATGCAGCGTGAGTCTGGATATTTATTTAGTAGGTTATGGAGGGGAAAGGAGAGAAGGGGAAAAGAGGAGAGAGAGGGGGGGAGGGGAGAGAAGGGGGAAAGGGGAGAGTCAGGAGAAGGGAGAGACAGAAGCTGCCTCTTTGAGAGAGAGAGAGATGGAAAAGAAGGGACTCAGGCTGGAAGCTGAAGAACAGCTTGCCTCAGCAGACTGGGGAGGAAGCAGTCATGGCTTGTCTCTTAAAGGGACAGAGCAGACCATTACAGGCACATGTCCACACTACTCTAAATACTGAGTAGTTTATCTAAGTATACCTCAGTATAAATTAAGCCCATGGGTTTGAGACCAGCTTTGGGAAACATGACAAGAGTCTATCTCAAAAATCAACTAACAAAATCTTAACAAAAGTTGCATTGTAAAAGTGTAATGTTAGGAGTCTGGAGAGATGGATCAGTGGTTAAGAGCACTGAGTACTCTTCCAAAACACCTGGTTCAGTTCCCCACACCCACATGACAGCTTACAACTATCTGTAACTCTAGTTCCAAGATCCAACATCCTCACACAGATATACATGCAGGGAAAAGACCAATGCACATATAACATAAAATGGGGGAAAAAAACCAGGTGGTAGTGGTGCACATCTGTAATCCCAGTACTAGAGAGGCAGAGGTAGGTGGATCTCTGTGAGTTCAAGGCCAGTCTGGTCTACAAAGCAAGCTCCAGGACAGCAGAGCTGTTACACAGAGAAACCCTCCCCCACCCACCCCCCAAAAATATAATGTTAGAATCCAGCCTCCCACACAATATCAGCAGTGGCCTCCTTCACAGACACGCTCAGGCATCCACTGAGACGCTACCTGTGAAACCCCTAGCTAGCAGACATCTGGCCACAAGTTCTCATCTGGGAAGTGAGTCAGTATCCAAGTGACTGGTGCTGTCACTCGTCCCGTTCCACCCACATCCCTGCCTCCATCCTGAGAACCGAGAGCCTGGCGACACCCTCACTGTGAAGCCTTCAGTACCCTCTGGAAGCTGTAAGAGAAACTCCCCTACTTCTGCCACGTGAACTTTCCTTTCTGCAGAGACCCTGCCATGCTGTCCTCAGATGCCAGCGTGTGAACTCTGCTCAGTGTCCCATCTCATTGTCCCCTCGGATCCTATTCTCCAAAACCTAACACCCACTCCGTTAGCTGTCGCTGTCTGTTTCCCCCTTCCTGTTCTCTGAGACATAGTCTACCACTAATCTATTTCTTATATCTGTGGTTTTCCTGTTGTGGACAAATGGGATTACACAATTTATAGTCATTTTCAATTATCTCTTCCATTTAGCACATTTTCAAAATTAGAGGAACTATTAGTACCTCATATTGTTTTATTGCAAAATAATATTTCATTATATGAATATACTACATTTTATCCATTATCCATGCACTGAACGTGGAGTTGTTTCCAGTTTCACTGTTAATTAAATGCAAGAATGTGTACAAACACCTAGATTTGGGGTGAGAGGTAGGGAGGCAGGAAGAGCAGCAGCCTTCAAGGGAAGAGTAAGAATGTTCAGAATGTCAAGTATCCGAAGAAGTCATAAAAAGGGGAAAAGAAAAAGTTAATTTTTTTTTTTTGAGTTAGAACTAAAAAAAGCAGGCCGGTTGCACAATCTGCACACAATTGAAGGAGGGACTTCTGAGAATATAAGTCCGTTATCTCATTAGGGGCTGGTTATTTTTTTCACATCTTTGTGTGTTTCCAGATAAGTCTGCTTTTCCTGAGTGTGGTCTTCTGGCTAGGTGATTGACAGGCCCAGTTGGATTAACTCTTAAAGAAGGAGACAGAAGCCTGGATTGTCTGAGGCAGCTTAGATGTCACATCTCCTCACAGGGACCTGAGGAAAAACTCAGGATTTTTTGAGTTTTTGATCAGGAAGAAGTAACTTTCTCTGAGTGGGCCTCACCAACACCCTGGAAGCTCTGCCTTTCCGTGTGGTATTTTAGACTTTAAGGAGGGACCAAGCTGATTCTTCTCTCTTTAACTTTACCAGGGAAACAGGAAGTAGAGTCCAAAACTGATTATGAAGAAGGGGTTTGGTTACATTTTGAGTCATTAATCTCATTTCTAGAATTTAAAGTATTTTTATTTAGTGTGTGTGTGTGTCTCTGCATGTGTCTGTGTGTGTGTGCCCATTGAATGGTACACATGTGGAGGTCAGAGAACAATTTGAGAGAGCCGGTTTTCTTCTTCTACCATGTAGGTCTTGGGAAGTAAACTCAGATCACGAGGTTTGGCAGTAAAAGCCCTTACTAAGCCATCTCACAGGCCCCATAAAATTTTTTTCAAAGGATTGGCAAAGAACAAACTGGCTTATGTATATCATAGCATATCATCATCATCATCATCATCATCATCATCATTATTTGGTTTTTCGAGACAGGGTTTCTCTGTGTATCTTTGACGGTCCTGGAACTCACTTTGTAGATCAGGCTGGCCTCAAACTCACAGAGATAAGCCTGCCTCTGCCTCCCAAGCACTGGGATTAAAGGCATGTACCACCACCTGGAATATTATTATTAATATGCAGTATTATTTATAACAACATCGAAATTTATATTAATAGAACATTGGGTAATTAATAATAAGATACTAGGGACCATTAAGAGCAAACAAGGAGGATTCTTTACCTACCAATATCAAGGGAAGCCTACATACACTGTTAAATGATAAAATAAGGCACAGAACATGCTATAAATTTCGTGCGTGGAGACAGGCTAACTAAGAATGTACATGAATAGTTTCTTAAATGCTCTAAAAGATACAAGGATAAGTCAGGATTTCAAAAAAGAAAAAAAAAACCCTAAAGGTTAGTTACTAAGGATAGGGAAGAAGGGGGTGGAAACAATAAGAACAGAATCCAAAATTCTCTAAATATATATGTTCTTACAATGGCAGCATGGTTATGTAAGACAATTCCTGTATTTTTAAGAGTTGCACAATAAAGTACACAGGCATAAATTGCCAAGAGGTCTAAATTTATTTTTAATCATTAGGGATAGCCTGAAGTACACAGGATAAGTTGATGTAAGCATGACAGAATCTTGATAATTATTATATATATGCAAGACATGTGTTGGGTTTAGTATACTATTCTCTCTACTTTTTACATATGTTGAATGTGTTTAATACTACATTGAAAATAAGCCATCTGTGAGATGGCTTTTTAAATGCTAATTTAAAGCCTTTTGACAAGCTATATCCTTATGAAGTTCAAGTTCTATATTCAAACTGAAGGAAACATTTTAGCAAAAAGTCAAGATGGTGGTGAACACGAGGAGTAGTGATAAGTCTGTAAAAGAGCCAGCTCAGATGTGCAAAAGGAAGGGAAGGAAGGGCAGCTTCAGCTGGAGCAGTTGACAACCCTGAGCGGGGATGTGTAGAAACGGAAAACAAGCTCCAAACCTAGAAAAATCTGGAGAAATTTTCAATAAGGAATGCCAAGACCGCCTTGATGCTCTCAGAGAGAAGAGACAAGTAGCCCGTTATCAAGATTGTGGCACGAGGATATAAGTAGCTCCATCTTAATATTTTTTTTAAATGAGAAGAAAGCTGGATTAGGGATACATAGCTATAGTCTAGCACTTGGGAGGTCAGAGCAGGGAGACTGAGTTGAAGACCCGCCTAGACTACCTACAAAGCCCCTGTTTCAAACACACATACACAAAGAAGCTCAAATGACTCAGTTTACCCAAACCCTGTCTTATAGCCTGGCTATTCCAGCTTCTGTTAGCATGCCTTATGTATCAGCTTTGTGAGGCTGCCATAATAAGTTCCGGAAACTGGGTAACATAAAGTCTTAGCACAGCCTGATGGCTGAAAGTAAGAGATCCAGGTGTCTGGAAGGCCACAGTCCTTTGGAAGGCCAGTGGGAAGGATACCTCCTTTATGTTCCTAAAGTTATTGACATCACACCCATCTCTGCCTCTAGTGTCTGTCTTTTTCTCTTCCTTCTCTCTCCCTCTCTTCCCTCCCCCATCTTGTGTTTTGTGACAGAGTCCTTCTATATAGCCCTGGTTATTCTGGAACTCACTATGTTGACCAGGCTGGGCCTCCCACCCACAGACATCCATCAGCCTCTGCCTCTGAGTCCTGGGGTTAAAGGTGTGTACCAAGCCCTTTTGCCTCTTCTCAAAGTTACCAGTCTTATTAACTTGACTTCATTTTTATGACTTTCTTTCTTTCTTTCTTTCTTTCTTTCTTTCTTTCTTTCTTTCTTTCTTTCTTTCTTTAATAATGTTCACAGTTCCTTAGATTAGAGATTCTTCAGGTCTTCCGGAGAAAAGTTTGACGCATTGTACTTTCTAATAAGACTTGTTGATTCGAAGGGTGCAGTAAAGATGTGACTGAAATGGCTGTCCCATGGGGGGAAGGTTTTTACTGTGAATACGGCCGTCCTACTGGGGGATGGACTTTTATTGTGAATAAAGGAGAGGAAATATCCAGAGGCATCTGAAAGAGAGAAGAAGCAGCAGACTGGTCAGGGCTAGGGAAGTGGGGATAGCAGAGAATAGTGGGAGGTGTGGGGAGGAAACCCCTGATCTGGAACAGGCCTGGGAGGGTCCAGGATGGTGTATGATGGGACTGAAGGAGCCTGGAGGCTAATGTGGACTTTGATATGCTGGTAGGTACCACAAATATAGGTCAATTGAAGAACTATATGTCCCTTTTTATTTAAAGATGTATTTATTTATTATGGATAATACACTGTTCTGTCTGCATGTAAGCCTGCAGGCCAGTAGAGGGCACCAGATCTCACTACAGATGGCTGGGTATTGAACTCAGGACCTCTGGAAGAACAGCCGGTGCTCTCAACCACTAAGCCATCTCTCCAGCTCTATGTCCCTTCTTCCAGAGGCAAGGGAAATGGTTCCTTTTGAAGGACATAAACCTTTTTCACAAGTTCCTGTCAACCTTTTTTTTCTAAACACCCCAAATCCTTCTCTAGTCCGGCTTGAACTGAGCCCAAACTGCCATTTCTGTCCGGAAGGGTCTGTCTGACATCTAACGCTTCCCACCCCTGACCCTTGAAGCCCTCATCACTCAGTCTTTTCAGCTATTCTAATATTTTTGCTGAATCTGATTTGGTTTTGGGATAGGGTCTTACAATGTAACCCACGTCAATTTAGCCTAATTTTCTCTTTAATTTCCTGTCCCTTTCTGGAGCCCCAGATAAAGCTTACATCCTCATATTTTTGGCATTTTTCAAATTTACAGATTTCACAGAGAAAAGGGGGCACTCTAGCATCTCCAGAAGAATAAACCAGAAAGCTGTTTAAATCCAATCAAACCGTAGTTCTCCCTACATAAACATAAATTCTACAAAAGAGTACGGTCAAAGCACATATCAAGTTTATGGACCTGAGCAAAAGACAATGAGCTGTGTCATGAAAAATCTTTGCTTTCAGGATGAGTATTTCAGAAAACAGAGAAAATATGTGGCAAACCCCTTCTAGTAGTTCTGCCACAATCAAGTAAGTTCTTCAAGCAAGAAAAGGACAAGCTAGCTTTTATTTCTAAAACTATTTTACTTTTTGGTGTTTGTCTTCTATGCTAGGAGTCATACTCAGGGTCTTACATAGGCTAGATAATTATTTGTCTCTGAGCTGTATCAGAGATCGGCTTAAAACATGAAAATCATACATATTTTACTTCTATCCATAAAAGTTAATAAAAACATCTCTGAGATTAAAGTATTATTGAGTAAATAAATGAGTATATAAATACTAACTTGATGCTTATTGAATATTACATGCAAACCACTGAACCAATTAATGAGGATATGTCTGATTAATAAAATGATATATATGTCTGATTAATAGAATGATATATATGTCTGATCAATAGAATGATATAAATGCCCTTTGCCTTCTTAGAATAGAAGCCTACCAATGAAGGTAGGTGATCAATACATGAATGCTAGCGAAATGGAGATGTAGTTCAATTGGTAGAGGGCCTAACATATATGAGGCCCTGGGTTTGACCCCCAGCCCTACACAGAAGAATGGCAGTGTAATCCCGGCACATGGGAAATAAAGGCAGAAAGATCGGGAGATTCAAAACCAGATGGCTGGAGAAGTGACTCAGTAGTTAGGAGCCCTTGGCTGCTTTTCCAGAAGACAAAGGTTCAACTCCAAGCACCCACATAGAGGCTCAAAGGGTCTGTAACACCAGTCCCAGGGGGATCTGACATTGTCTTCAGGCTTCACTGGACACCAAGCATGCAAGTGGTACACAGCCATACATGCAAACACAATACCTATACACATAAAATGAACACTTTTTAAAAAAGAGGTTCAAAATTATTCTTGGTTACCTAGTGAGATTGAAGCTAACCAGGGTTACTTGAAATTATGTCTCAAAAATAAACAACACTTTTTTTGGTACCTCCTGGGCAGTTGGCTCTGCCGAGATGATGCTGTATATTTCCTTCTCAGGCCCTGGCTGTCAGAAACTCATTGAAGTGAATGGGGAATGTGAGCTTTGTACTTTCTATGAGGAGTACACGGCCACAGAAGTAGCTGACGCTTCTCTGTGCTAGAGTGGAAAGGCTATGTGGTTCACATCAGTGGTGGGAATGACTAACAGGGTTTTCCCATGAAACAAACCATCCTGACCCACTGCACAGAGCACCTAATGTTGAGTAAGGGGAATTCTTATACACCAAGGAAAACTAGAGAGAAGAAGCACAAGTCTCTTCAGATGTCAACCTGAGTGATCGCAACAAAAGAAGAAGAAGAAGAAGAAGAAGAAGAAGAAGAAGAAGAAGAAGAAGAAGAAGAAGAAGAAGAAGAAGAAGAAGAAGGAAAGAAGAAAGGCTATTCCTGGGCTGATGGACACTGCTGTGCCTTGGCAGTTGGAGCCCCAAAGAACTAGAAGAATCCAAAACCTTTAGTCTCCCTAAAGAAGATGATGGCTGCCATTCAAAAGCCCTGAAACAAGGAACGTAAGAAGCCAAAGACCAGAGTGCCCAAGATTCTATGTGTCCTGCAAAAGCAACACTGACATACTGGTCTGAAGAAACGGTGCACTGGGAAAAATGAGGAGGTTGCAGAATATGCTAAACTTTTAGCCAAGGGAGTGAAGGAAGCCAAAGAAAAGCACCAGGAACAGATTGCAAGAGATGTAGGCTGTCCTCGCTGAGAGCTTCTACTTCTGAGTCCAGCCAAAAATAAGTCTTTAAGAGCAACAAATAAAGGATCTTGAAAAAATATACTTCATTATAAATTGTGCTGTATACCCTAAAGGAATTAGATTTGGAGTTACGACAGGAACAAAGGCTGAGAAAACAATGGCGCTGTGCTCTCTACATAAGGCATCAAGGAGATTCCTCCTGACGACGCGCCATTTAAGCCAACAGTGAGCACTGGAGTGGAATCAGAAGAGTAAGCAGGTGTGAATGCCCCCCCCCCTTCAGTGTGTAGAAAGCAGAAGGAAGACCAACAGGGATGAAGTTTAATGAGAGGAAAAGTTGGCCTAACCCATGTTTGCCACTGTGAAGGTTTCAAACTTTTTTTGTTTAGATTTTGTCCCCTATCCTACCCTATTTCAGTCATGTGCCTTTTCCTGAAGGAATCAATAAATCATGGTCACTAGATTCTCTGTCCATGGCTGTGTTTCTAGGGAACACATAGAAGAGTGATGGATGCTAGTAGCATTCTTCACAGCCTGTTACCATGTCTTACTTTGAGCATCCTAGGTGAATTAGTTTGTTTTAGCTGCTTGGATTTGAGCTTCTGTGGTTGCATCTTAAGAGTCTAGATATCCATGTAAATGTTTGTTGAATGAATGTATTGCACAGAGAGTAAAATGGAAATGTGGGTGAGGATGGAACGAATTCTAGCTACTGTTGAGAAGAAATGAAAATTTATAGACATTTGCACCTATAATGTAAATAATAAATAGGAAGGTGAGTAGCAGGGATGGATGTCTTAGACCAAAGACCTTTTGGAGGACCAACACGCAAAAGCACATGGTACTTGAGAAAGCTTGAGTTGTCTTAAAAATGGCAGTGAGGGACTGAAAAACAATGCTGATATTGTTGAAGCAGCAAGTCTAAGCAACGATGTGGGAGAGAATCCGAAGCAAGCATGGTGTGCGCTGCTGAGGTTTTGGGGTTAATGCTGACAGGGAGCTTCTTTAGGAAGGTCAAGAGGTACAGATGGTTTGAATATGTTTGGGATTCAGTGGCACAGAAATTGCAGTCGGTGTAACTAAGCCACGGCTATCAGATGTGGTCAGATGATCTGAGTAAAGATCTGCTGAGACGCGGGGTTCTGAGGAATGTTCTTCTCCCACATGGAGCTCAGTGGACACAGGTCAGCATCCTTTGTACCATTTTATCCTGATCAGCTTTTCCTCAATTATGCAGGATCTGGCCTGTGCAGGAGAAACCAAGTTTGTTCCAAACTATCAGCAAAGCAGTATTACCTAGTACCATTCATTTGATCACTCATAACATTCCGCAAATGTGTAGTACAAAACAACATTTGTACAATCAGACATGTTTGCATGACTTATTACATGCAGTGTTTATAACCGTCTGACAAGGTTAAACTGATCAACGTCACTGACCTTTAACCCATGTCTTTTTCTTTTTTTTCTTTAAGTTCATGTCTTTTTATTTAGAATATGTTTTTATTATTTTTAATTGTGTGTGTGCATGCTTGTATGGTGTGTGTGTAGGCATGTGGTGTGTGTGTATATGTGTGCATGTGTATATTGGTGTGTGTGTGAGTATATTGCATGTGTGTTTGTGTGTGTGTATGTTGTGTGTGTGTACATGCGGTATATATGTGTGCATGTGTGTTCATGTACCTGTATGTTTGTGTGTCTATGCATGTGTGGTGTGTATGTGTGTGTGTGTGGTGTGTGAGTATGTGTGCATGTGTGTGTATATGTGTACATGTTTGCTGTACTGCAGAAGTCAGAGTCTGATCCCCTGGAGCCACTGTTAGAAATGGCTGTCAGCTGCCTGTTGGAAATCAAATTTAGGTCTTCTGCAAGGGTAGTATGCATCCTTAACCACTGGGCCAACTTTCTGCCCCCTAATGTATGGGGATAGCCTTATGCGACCCTTGTGGACAGTTAGTAAAGATTTGCTGTGATGAGCTTGGATGGCAGCATTTGTTCTTGGCTCCTCAGATTTACAACCTGATGTTTCCTCCCCCACCACCTAGGCAGCCAGGTTTCCCTCGACAATAAACTCTCTTCTTCAACTGTGTTTCTTGCTGAGGAATCTGCCTCCTGTCTTAGTGATGCTGCCATTTGGATGTCCAAACTTAAGGTGTCTAATTACCATTCTCAAGCGTTTCTTTAGCCCACACATTCTCTAGCCCTCTCCCATTCTTCCTCTTCCACCAAATGGAGCCAACAGTCAGTGAGTTATTCAAGCCAGAGACTTGAATGTTAACCTGTTAATTTCACTTCCAAAAAATACATGCACTGTTTGCTTGTCTGCTTATGTTCACTGATGTCTGCCCAGACTGCTACATCCTTCTTTGATTTGGGGGTAATAGTTCCTAACTGAACTTCCTGCTTCTACTTCACCTATTCTACATACACCAGCCTGAGTGAGCTGTATGAACTATAAACCAAGCCACTACACTCTTTAGTTTAACATCCTTTGATGGCTGCTCATTGTACTTCGGCTAAATCTCTACAAATTCTGGGGGCTAGCTCTTGCTTATCTGTCTCTTCTCTCAGGACGCTCAGGTCATATCAACTTTCTGTCAGATCTAAGGGTAGATATGCCCAGTCTTTTCTGCTTCAGGCACTTTGATTTTGTGCTTAGAATGCTCTTGATGGGGATTAGTTTTCATTCTTCATATCTTGATTAAATTTTACCGTTTCAAAAAAGCCATTTAAAATAGCTGTTGCTGGACTGGAGAGGTGGCTCAGCCCTTAGAGGCTAGGCTCACAACTAAAGTAAAGTAACTGTTGCTGATCACTTAATAATGGGGTGTTTTTCTTCTCTTTTAATAAATTATTTACTGAGGGGGGTGTCTATCCTTTTGACATTTCAACATGACATTGCCATCCACAAGTGTGTTGGACATGCATTCATAATTATCTTGGGATGTATGTGGCCCATGGACTGCAGGTTCATCTTGCCTACTTGCAATTGCGTGTGTATGTCTGTGTGCATGTGAAATTCTATGCCTGTTGTACAAGAAAGTGAACTTTATGAAGCAATACATTGTTTAGTCTTGATTATGTCAAAACTATAGGTGCACATTAAGCACACTCTTTATAAACAATTGTTAAACAATAACTGATTGATGGTTAAAAATATGACTCAGTGGTTAATAAAATGTACTGCTCTTGCAAAGGTCCTGATTCCCAGCACCCATGTCAGGTGGCTTACAACCTTCTGTAACCCTAGCTCTAGGAAATCGATCGCCTCTCCCTCCACAGTCATCTTTACACACCTGCGCGCGCACGCGCACTCACTCACACACACCCACACACACACACACACAATTTAAAAAATAAATCTATACAGTTTTTAAAAAATAAATAATTGAATAATCTACCATCTAACTAAGGTTGTAGAACCCAGTTTTCATCCTTCTTCTCATTACCTGGGAACACTGCCCCTCCCCAAGGTCAAACAGAACACGTAGCAGCAGTATGAGAGCTGTACCTCAAGAATCAGCCTGTCAGTCTCCCGAAGAAATGTATCTCATTCCTCTTTAGTGTTCGAGAGCGTCGTCTAACCTGTTTGAGCCTCATTTTCCACATCCGAGGAAACAAGAACCACGTTGCTTCCCCGATACCTGGAACATATAAATGCCAAAACGCATGATTATTTAATTAATAAAATCACAGCAACACCTCGAGCTTTTTGAAATGTCAAAACAATGCACACATATGTATATTTTTCATATAGCATGTGCTTGCTAAGGTTCACCTGGTACAACTTGAAGCTGGTCAAAAGAAGTGTGTTTATTCAGAGCCACAGTGAAGAAGGACAGAGTGGAGGACTCTTGGTTTCAATACTTGCTCCGGTGCTGTTAATAGTCAAGACAAATACAATGCTGGCGTAAAACAGACTTTCAATCAGCAGAAGATGACTGAGAAGCACACCCCACCATGCATGGTCTTTGGAAGACACCAAGGCAGTTCAGTGGAGAATGGATGTTATTTCTAGTCGATGATGTTGGAACAGCTGGATACCCACATTCAAAAGATAAAGTGGAGGAGATGCATGGTGGTGCACATGCATGATCAGGCACTATCAGCTGACTTGGGTCTTTGGAACCCTGAGTAGAGGTTGTGAGGGAATGGAGAAAGGAGACACGTGTCCAGAAAAGCTGGGGTCTTGTGGGAGTGTGCACTCTGTTGAGCCACACCTATGATGACCACCAGCAACCCAGAACCTCAGCACGCATAGCTGTAGCATAGGGGGAAGAGTTAGCTAGTTTTCATAGGCGGTCTCTGTAGCTGAACAGACTCAGCCTGTGAACACCTGGGAGAGGAAGACGCTGCAGTTACTAATCTTCGCATACACTGGTCACTCACATTGGCATTTGGACTGGCATTCTTGTGTCTGTCTGGATAAGGCCTTGCCACTCCTGTAGAACAACACACGTTCACTCCAGCCTTCACTCACTCAGGGCTTCCTCTGCTTCCAGCAGGCATGAGAACTTCAAGTTTGAGGCCCACCTGAGCTACACAGCAAGACTTTGTTTGAAAAAACTAAAACATGCGGTTTGGGGCAATTACGTTGTTGGCTGCAGAAAGGTGGGAGTCTGCTTGGTACTTTGCTGTTTCTCGTGTTTTGGAAAGCTGCCCGGGTTGACGTTTGCCATCGCACCAACAAATGATTGGTGATGGTGCACCCTTTTTGATGATTGCCATGGGGTGGGACTCACAGACGGTGGAGAGGTGGCTGGGCGCCACAGTGTGTCAACGAAGATATCAACTGTGTAGACCTGTGGCTGCCTTTATGGCTGAAGTTCAAGACATGTGAGTTGTTCTACACTGTGCTTGAACACACGATACACAATGCTCCTTGCCTGTGATGGGTCAAGGTGCCTAAGGGACCATGGCCTTCACCAGTCACAAATAATGTCATTGGCAAGTGCCCTTTCTGGTTGGCATTGAAGCTTTGCTCAAATTCAGCAGTCTCTCTCTCTCTCTCTCTCTCTCTCTCTCTCTCTCTCTCTCTCTCTCACACACACACACACACACACACACAATTTTATGTGCATTGATATCAGATCCCCTGGAACTGGAGTTACAGACAGTTGTGAGATGCCACGTGGGTGCTGAGAATTGAATCCAGGCCTTCTGACTGAAACAAAAGAATATGCTCATGGCAGAAAAATAAAAATGAAATGGAATTCGTCCTGTGGAAACCAATCCAGGTAATGCAAAGTATCAAATGTGAAAGGTTGGAAGTCGAAATCTAGAACAGAACACAGATGAAAACCTTCATTATCCCAAAGTAAAACAAAATTGCAGAAGAGAAAACAACCTGCTAAAAGCTGGCAAAAGCTGGGTGGTGGTGGCGCACGCCTGTAATCCCAGTACTCGGGAGGCAGAGGCAGGTGGATCTCTGTGAGTTCGAAGCTAGCCTGGTCTACAGAGCAAGTTCCAGGACAGGCTCCAAAGCTACAGAGAAACCCTGTCTCGAAAAACAAAAACAAAAGCTGACAAAAATATTTAGACAAATATTTTTGCGATGAGAACATGGAGCAAGAGATGCAGCTCAGCGGGAGAGTTAGGGATCCTACTCAGGCCATCAGGTTTGCAAGGACAGCACTTTACCTGCTGACCCGTCTCACTGGCATTATTCTTTTTGTTTGTTTGTTTGTTTGTTTTTCGAGACAGGGTTTCCCTGTAGTTTCTAGAGCCTGTCCTGGAACTAGCTCTTGTAGACCAGGCTGGCCTCGAACTCAGAGATCCGCCTGCCTGTGTCTCCTGAGTGCTGGGATTAAAGGCGTGCACCGCCCGGCTTGGCATTATTCTTTTTAAGAATTTTTTATATTGATATAAGCCTGTTCTCTGTTTTCATGAGTCTGAGGGAGTGACTTAATTCAGGTTGTCAGCTTTGGCTGCAGGTGCTTTCTGCGCTGAGCCACTTCATTGACCCCTTATGCTAGTTTTTGACTTGGCTATTCATAATGGACCTTTGTCAAACTGTGTAAATGGATGTTTTGTGCCACTTCTGTAGTGAACTTAGAAAAAAACTAATTTATAAACATTCAGATAAAAGAATTTATTTAATATAATAGAGCTGGGTTTTGCACTCAGTAAGTGCTCAGTAAAACCAGCTGTTGTGCTAGGTGTGATGGGACATACCTAGTGCTGGAAGACTGAGTACAAGGCCAGCTTGAACTACATCGGAAAGCCTGCTTCAAATGAATAAGCCCCATTAGCAGCAAAATCACTAACTAAAAAGCCGAATTTCTACTTTAAACAACATACAAATTCAACTCAAGGAGGGGAGATATAGCTCAGTGGTAGATGTAAGGCTGGCACACACAAGGCTTTGTTCTTTCCCCCCAGGGATGCCAAGAATAATGCAAAAAGGATTTTAAAACCTAAACAGATATGTAGAAGCTCCTAGAAGAAACAGTGATGACATACTCTCTACTGTACAATGTTAGTAGTTAAAGGACTGTATACATTTTTAGAACTTTCAGAACAAGTTACAGTTCATAGGCGTTAAGAACATCTCTTTAAGGCTGGCTTTTATGAGCATCACCCAAAATCTCATGTGGGGTGAAGGAGTTGAGGTGTATATGTGGGTGATCCTACGAACAGAAGAGTTTGGGAGTTCACCAGTATTGGATCCTATATCTTCAGTCCCCTGCACTGTAATTTGTAGCTGATTATCTCAGAAATGAAAGCACCAAATGCACTCTCATTTACTTAGATTTTTTTTCTCATTTCTGGTGTTTTTAGGATCTTCCTAGGAACAAGGTAATTACATTTTTACTTTCTCAAGTTTATTCTCTGCTTAGCTTATCCACTTTATCATTGATAGTAAACTATGAATCTTCAGGTGCCTGACAGGGTGTTATTTAGCTTTTAAATCTCTAGTATGAGAGTGTTACTAAATTGCCTTCTGTTTTTTGTTTGTTTTGCTTTCTTTAACAGTCTAAAGAATTAGTTTCAGACAGTGCGTAGATACAAGTGAAAAATGCTTTCAGACTTGTGACTCGCATCATCTCTTTTGCTTTGTGTCATAAGAGAATGAAGGCTTGAGCTCAGAAATGTTCTGGTTGGTGTGGTGAAGGACACCTTGCCCATGTCCTTTGGAAAAGACAAGGGAGCTTCCTGGTGTGGCTTGTTAGTGATTCAGGCAATGCTGCCATCAAGTGGACCAAAGAGAATGCTCTGGAAGAGGCGACAAATAAAAGGTCCATTCAAATGTCCCTGACCTTTTGTGTTTAACACAGTGACTTGATTGCGTTAATAAAGAATATGTTCGGGTTGGATGCAGTTCAGCAAGTGCTCTCAAGGGTCTGTCATTTTCTAAAGGCTACAACAATACTTAAGAACAGGTATTTGAGGCCTGGAGAGATGGCTCAGATGTTAAGAGCATTGCCTGCTCTTCCAAAGGTCCTGAGTTCAATTCCCAGCAACCACATAGTGGCTCACAACCATCTGTAATGAGGTCTGGTGCCCTCTTCTGGCCTGCAGTCATACACACAGACAGAATATTGTATAAATAATAAATAAATAAATATATTTTTAAAAAAGAGCAGGTATTTGAGAACAGGTCTCTCTAGAATAAAAATGGAAATGCTAGATAAATGTGAGATTTGCAGAGGCTTTTATGCAAAGTATTTAGCTTGATTTTTAGGTAGGTATTTTTTATAATCTTTAAGATAAGGAAGCACAGACCCAGAAATGTACAAATTTTCCCAAGCTGCTTTGTGAAAAGTGTGTTTAATCAAATCTTAAAGGCAGAAACAAAGTTGAGAATCATACTGTTCACTATAAATGCATGAAGTAATTATAATACAAAAGGAAGTCAAGTGGCTGGGCAGTGGTGGTTAGTGCATGCCTTTAATCCCAGCTCTTGGGAGGCAGAGGCAAGGGAATCTCTCTGAGTTTGAGGCCAGTCTGGTCTACAGAATGAGTTCTAGAACAGTCAGGTCTACACAGAGAAACCTAGTCAAAAAAAAAAAAAAACAAAAACAAAAACAAAAAAAGAAAAAACCAAGCCAAAAACAAACGAGAAAACCAAACCAAACCAAAAAACCACTATTCATCATCATCACCAAAAAATTCAGGAGAGCAATGGAGCACACCCAACTATGATAGGAAGTATGAGAAGACTCTCCCAGGTATAGTGAGTTGACTCTTAAAAGGGCTAGGTTGCTCTGTCACTGTAGGACAGTAAGGACACTGAAGACATCTTCTTATGTGACACCAAAGATAACTGGTAGACCCAGTTTCCTACGTCAGACACCCTGTGGCTTTGCTTTTCCATTAATTACCTGTAGTCAGAGCACTCGTTCTCTCTCCTCTTTGGGAGCAATAAAGAAATATCAGTGATTTTTTTATTATTTCTGTGGGACAATTATTTTGTCATATATGTAATGATCTGTCCTATCTCTTTAAGAGACAAGTCACGCCCACTCCCTCTCCCTGCCCCATCCTCTGAGGCAGGCAGATCTTCCTTCCTGCTTGCAGCCTGAGTCTCTTCCTTTTCTATCTCTCTCTCGAAGAGGCAGCTTCTGCCTCTCCCCACTTCTCCCCCCCCCCCCCCACCTCTCTGCTCTTTTTCCCTTCTCCCTTTACCCTCCATAACCCACTAAATAAATATCCAACCTCACTCTGCATGGCGTGCTTATCCATATTTCTGTCTCTGCTGTGTGGCTCCCTGCTTGGGACCAGCTGCCTTCAGGGAGACCTGTAGTGTGATCTCATGGTCTGTCTCTCCTCGTGAGACTGGCTGCCTCATCGATGTCTCTTACCCGCCACATGGCTCCCTGCTTGGGACTTGTGGCCCACTGCAGCTACTTGGTAACCTGCAGCATTAAACCTGCAGTGGCATGATCTCGTGCACCATCCCTGCCTGGGACCTGCTGCCCCTTGTGGCCCGCTGCCCGCTGCTGCCCTTCAGGGACCTGTGCCATTTTATTTTTACCACTATAATTACACAGGATTTGTGGACCATCCAACATAGGTACTAGGAAACAAACTTGGTCTTCTGCAAGAACAATAGGTGCTCTTGACCAGTGTCTTAGTCGTTGTTCTATTGCTGTGAAGAAACACCATGACCGAAGCATCTCTTATGAAAGAAAGCATTTAGCTGGGGACTTGCTTACAGTTTCAGAGCTTTAGTCCATTATCTTATGGTGGGAGCATGGCAGGAACTCACGGTGCTGGAATAGTAACTGAGAATTTGCCTTTCTGATTTGCAGTCAAAGAGAATAACGGTGGGCCTAGTGTGGGCTTTTGAAACCTCAAAGCATTAAAATGTTTGGGCCCATGGGGTAGAATTCTTATTCAAGCCATCATAACCACTAAGCTGCCTTTCCAGTCCCACAATCCAAGACATTCTTGATCCTGAATGGTTTATCATTCAGCCCCTGTTGTAATATAAAATGTTACATTTCTTTTTCCACTTCAAAATCTTATTTGAAAAAGGAAAATCATTTTCATATTAAAATTTTAACTTTTTTTCTTCTGTTTGATGTTAGAGACTACAGTATCACTAGAAACATATTCAGAACTTGTTTTATAACGTACCTTTTTGTGCATATAGTAATATAATATCTAATATCAAACACACCAAATCAGTGTGTTCCTTTACAAATATATTTCAGTCCTAGATGAAATGTAGGAGGGTTTTGTTTTATTTATTTATTTATTTATTTTCGTTTACTGCAGCAAACAACATGTACATATTATTTCTTTGAAATTTTCTTTTTGTCATTTTTTGTTTTTTCGAGTCAGGATCTTGCTGTGTAGCCTGATTGCCCTGGCACTCATTGCCTAGACCAGAAGACTGGCCTCAAACTTGTGTGCAACCCTCCTACCTCAGCCTCTCCAGTAATGGGATTTCATATGTTACCATAGCTGGCCTATGTGTTGTTTCTGTAGATTATTTTCAGAAGTAAGTTTTGATATCATGGTAAGTGTGAGTACTTTGTCTTATCTATAAGTTATAAATAATTGTTTATTTCTAACCAACTCACTCAAACAAATTAAACCAACTTTGGATCAGTAGTGTCAACTAGTTTCTATAATTCTTTTTATCTTGTAACAGTTAATTTATATAAGGACAAATTAATACAGTGAAAATTTTATAATAATACTTAAGATGGACAAAGATCATTCAGATCATTCATGCTGTTTATTTTGTAGAAAGGATAACTAGATTTTTCTTTGGAACTTCCTGTAAATTCTTTGGTGGTCATTGAATTAATTAAAAAAAATCTTTCTTTCTTCCTTCCTTCCTTCCTTCCTTCCTTCCTTCCTTCCTTTCTTTCTTTCTTTCTGAGACAGGATTTCTCTGTAGCTTTGGAGCCGGTCCTGGAACTAGCTCTTGTAGACCATGCTGACCTCAAATTCTCAGAGATCCGCCTGCCTCTGCCTCCCGAGTGCTGGGATTAAAGCTGTGTACCACCACTGCCTGGCTTAATAAAACACTTTTACCACTAAACAAGTATTATTCTTATATCATAATGAAACTAGCAACTCAAGTACATGGCATAAAGTGCGTATACAAGACATCTTATTTTGTGACTTTACCCCTTCTTGCTGTAACAGTGGCATTGGATATCATGCATTTCTAATCATAGTATTTATTAGGCAATGTATATAACTACAAAAGAAACCAATCTGCAAAATGTCATAAGCAACTGTAAATTCAGTTGTAGGCACTATGGATTTTGTTGAAATCTTTAAACTAACAGATGCTGTGAATTTATTTTTACATTGTTAGATTTATGTGTATGGTTCTTGGGTATTGAACCCAGGACTGGTGTATACTAGACACATACTCTACCATGGAGGTATACATCTATGCTTGTTGAATATGCTTTTTAAAATATTGTTTTGAGACAAGGCCTCAGGTAGCCCAGGCTGGCCTCAAACCCACTAGATATTCAAGAATGATCAGATCTTCCTGATATTTGGTCAAAAGTGAGATCTCAGCCCTCTAACACTCCTATATCCAAGGACTCTGGGATGATTGATTGAAAATGTCACCCTAGCCCCTTGACACCCTTATATCCAAGAACTCTGGGTGCTTGGGTTGGAAGCATCACCCCAGCCCCTGGCAGTCATCCTTGGGTCGCCAATGGAGCACCAGTGGAGCAGAATGCTCCATTTCAAGCCCCCTCCTCCTGGGAGTTTCCTTGGTCCAGACTCTACCTCTGGGAAGTCCACCAAGCGCTGACCCCTCCCCAGGGAGAGTCAGGACTACTCCCACAGGCTATTTAGGCTTGTGCTGGAAAAAGGAACACATGGTCGTGGGTTTTGCATGGTCTCTCCCTCTCTGTCTTCCCCCTGCCATACTCCCGACCACCTGGGAGTGCTGCATTTATTAAACATGGGCATCTTTGACTCAGTCTAATCTGGTCTAATTGAAATTATTTACATTGGCAGAGAGGCTCCTCTTAAGGATTATTTCTAACCTGCCTCTACCTCCCAGGTCATGGGCCTAATGCCACCAGACTAGGCTTGTTTATGTGTGTGAGAGAGGCGGGCATGGTGTGCATGTGGAAGTCATAGGAAACCTTTTGGGGGGTCAATTCTCTCCTTCTACTGTGGCATCTGGGGATCAAAGCCAAGTTCTCAGGCTCGAGCACTCTTACCCACTGAGCCACCTCACAGGCCTTGCTAAATATTTTTAAAGAGGTTTTTGTTTCATTGCTTGTGTCTTTATAGGGGGTGGTAGCTGAAAAGATGTTTAGTTATGAATTTGTATAAAATTTACCTGGTTACAAAGCCAAAACAAAACAACAAGAAACAACGCAGTTTACAGAAGACAGAAAAAGATCTCCAGGGTCAGGAGATCAAGAAGTAAGGCAATGTAACAGGAGTCAAAATTAAAGTATAGAAAGAAGAGAATACTGTAGCCCAGGCAACACTAAGTTTGATTGTGGAATTTATTATAAGAGGAGAATTGGAGGACGGCTCAGTGGCTCACTAGATGACGTGGAAGCATTTAGGTTGAGAAGCATGAGTGGTAGGTCTTTAGATGTCTGGGAGAATTCAACAACGAATCCATCTGGGCCTGAATTCCTTTTAATAGGGAGTTTTTTTTTTTAATTACAGCGTCAATCTCATTGTTTGTTAAAGATATGCTTAATTATCTTGTATGCACATAGAAAGTCATCCATTTCTTTTAGATTTCCCAGTTTATTAGAACACTAATCTTTGTGCCCCAAAGATTTTGTGAATTCCTTGGTATTCACTACCATGTCTCCTTTTCAGCTCCAGTTCCACTCATTTGGGGTCTCTCTTTTTCTTAATTTGACCAAGCCTCTGCCATTCTTGCTAATCTTTTCAAAGAACCAACTCTTTGTTTCTTTGATTCTATGCATTGTTTGTGGGTTTTAATTTCCATTTTGTTAACTTCTGCCCTGTCCTCAATAATTCCTTTCCATCAACTGGTTTTGGATTTGACTTGTTTTTCTAAGGCCCCATCTTAACATCAGTAAGTTAGCTAATCAAGAGCACCCTGACTTTTTAAACACAGGCACCTTTGGCTCTATACTTTCCTCGTAGGACGGTTTTCCTGGTGCCCCATAGGTTTTAGAATGTTGCACTTTCATTTTCATTTAATTCTATGGGTGTTTTTTTTTTTATCCTTGCTGACTTCTGTAAAGTTTTTTTCTGTCCCAATAAGCCTCTCCACCAACACAATCCAAATCAAACCAAATTAGAAAAATCCCAGGTTTAATGGATGCCAGTGCTCCCAGGTGACCCTAGGGGTGGGGGTGGAGGGTAAACGGGACACACAGAGTCTGTGGGAGGGAGGAAGAACTGGAAAGACCATGGACAGGGGAAAGGAAGACCAGAAGACCACATGTTCATTCTCTGGTGGTGGTGGGGTTTAAATAGCCCGTGGGAGTGGTCTTGACCCTCCTTGGGGAGGGGTCACCGTTTGGTGAGCTTTTTCAGAGGTGGAGTCTGGACTTCAGCCACTCCCAGGGAGGGGTTAGGAATGGAATGGAAAGTTCCACTTAAACATTTTAGAATGGATGCCAGGGCCTGGGGTGAAGCCTCCAACCAAACAACTTCTTCAGTGATCCGTTCATCATTCAGTGGTATGTTATTCAATTCTGTGGCTTATCTGCTGTTGATTTCTACAATTGGCTTTGGCTGTTAAAGGAGGAAGGGATGGGAGCAGAGTTTGTCTAGCATCTCACCTAGTTGCTGATATCAGTCCCAGCTCTCTTTGTTTTTACTTCCCAGGCTTCCAGTTGCCTGTCACAATCCTGGGTGACCTTTTGTAAGGTCACAGGTGCTGAAGCAGTCAAGGGACAGTCTTTCAAGAGTTGGTCTTGAATTCTGGTCCCACCTCAACTTTGTGAGGTTGGTGCCGTGATATATTGTTTATGTTTTCTACAAATAAAGCTTGCCTGAAGATCAGAGTGCAGAGTTAAGTCACTAGAGCCCAGGGAGTGGTGGCATACACCTTTAATCCCAGCACTGGGGGGAGGGGGATGAGGCAGAGGGATCTCTGTGAGTTCAAGGCCACACTGGGTTACTGAAGATTGAATCTGTCTAAATGAGAAACAGAGCCAGATCAGGCAACAGCCCTCCAGCCCTGGCTCAAACAAATTATTGTTAATAGCCCTTTGAATAAGCCAATCCTAATAGTTGAAGAACAACCCCCGAGTTCCCCCTTGTTTCTATGGCTTTTTACTTTAAAAGTAGCCTGTACCAGCTATTCAGGGTCTTTTGGCTTCTTGAATGCTGAAGGACCCTGTCGTGATAGAATTAATTAAATCCTCTTGCTTTTACATCAGCTGTGATGTGAGAGTGGTCTCTTGGGGGCAACTCCTCCTGGTAGTTCAGGGTCCAACATGGGTTTTTATTGTTAATACCAATTAGAATTTGTGCTATAGGTTGGATCTCAAATACTGATCCTATTTTCATGAGTCAGTTTGCCAAAGTTGGCCTCAACTTTCCTGTTGCCCTGTGAACCACTTAGACTGTGAGTCTATTTTCCCCTAGGGCCTGGCTCTGAGCAGCCTTTGCCTTATTGAAGACTGTGCAGTTCCAAGTCAAAGTTTCTCCCCATAGCCTAGAGGCATTCTCCTGGCCAAGGTCCAGTGTATAGTCTAATGGCACTCTCGTGAGTGTGACTCATGGGAGTCTGTGTTCACTCACTCAGCAGGGATCTTTTAAAAACTTCATCTTGCTTCTCCTCCAGTCTCATCGACCAGTGTGCCTTTTTGAGCCACTTCCAGGAAACTCATTCTTTGCTAGAGCGTGCTAGAATAAGCTCTCAGGCTCTCCAGAGTGTTTGAGAGGGTACAGTCTATTATGGAAGACAAGGTATGTTGGAGTTCATGGAGGTGGGAGTGAGCAACTGGGTCTCCTCACAATCACCTTTCATTCTGTCTCTTTGTTCCATTCTTGCTGAGTCTGATTGAACAATATCACAAGTGATTTCACCTATATCACTGCGGCCTCTTCATTGGCTCTTGCATTACCTTCTTAAAATACTGCTCTTTTGCAAGCAATGAAATAGATACATTAAAAAGTCAAATTCCCTACATGGCACAGAGGTCCTCTGCAACCCAATTCTACCTCTGTGTCCCAGGTTCAACCTTGATGACTTCCATCATGTACCTGGTGCATTGTCATTGTGATTTCCCCTTTCTCTCATCATTTTGATCTTATGTGCTTTATGTGTTTGTATCAGCTGCGGTAAGTAGTGAAGTGGCAGGAACAAGAGACCCTTCCTCAAAAACAAAAAATGTAGAAGGCTGGTGTGAAGCTTATCTTTGACATGATCTAAAATCACCTGGTGTGTTAGGTACTTTTTTGTTGCTGTGATGAAATATTACATGCAGAACTGATGGAGGAGGGTCATCTGTCTATGTGTTACTTTCATTGGTTAATAAAGAAACTGCCTTGGCCCTTTGATAGGACAGAAAATTAGGTAGGCGGAGTAAACAGAACAGGATGCTGGGTAGAAGACAGTGAGGCAGTCGCAATGACTCTCCTCTCCAAGACAGACGCAGGTTAAGATCTTTCCTGGTAAGCCACCACCTCGTGGTGCTACACACATTAATAGAAATGGGTTAAGCAAGATGTGAGAGTTAGCCAGTAAGAGGCTGGAACTAATGGGCCAAGCAGTGTTTAAAAGAATACAATTTGTGTGTTGTTATTTTGGGGCATAAGCTAGTCAGGCAGCTGGGAGCCAGGCGGGACGAAAAGCAGGCCCGCCCGCAGCTCCTTCAACACAGAACTGACTATAGAAGAATAAGTTTATTTTGGCTCATGGTTGTTATGGTAAAAACAGTGCTTTCTTCCGCATTCCTCAAGGGACCTGTGGGCCATGAGGGGCAGCAAGTCCCAGGCAGGGAGCTGTGTGGTGGGTGAGAGACAGAGACAGATAGGCACAAGATATGCAGACTGAGGGAGGGAGTGAAGGGGGAGGGGAGAAGGGGGAAGAAGGGAGAGGAGAGGCAGAAGTTGCCTCTTCGGGAGTGAGACAGAAAAGGAAGAACTGGCAGGCTGGAAGTGAAGAAGAAGAAGCAGAAGGAAGATCCGCTTGCCTCAGCAGACGGGGTGGGGGGAGTGGGCAGGGCTTGTCTCTTAAAGGGACGGGACAGAACATTACAATGGTTCCAGAGGGATAACCCATAACGGCAGAGAAGTTATGACAGCAGGTGGCTGGGACAGGAAACTGTCTGATCACATCAACACCACACACACAGGAAGCTGAGAACAATCAGGAAATGAGGCATGGCTATAAATCCTTAAAGCCTGCCCCCAGTTATATACATCCTCCAGTAAGTTTCTACCTCCTAAATAGTCTATAACCTTGCAAACATCACTACATACTGGGGACCAATTTCAAACACATGCGCCTATCAGTGACATTTCTCATTCAAATGAGTTTGTGAAAGAGTCTCAGCGAGTGTTTAGATCAGGTTGACCTATGGGTACGTTGTCTTGATTGCCTTACTGATGTGAAAGCAGGCAACATCACTCCTTATTGGGAGGACCTGGGCTATATAAGGGTAGAGAATTCTGGCTGAGTAGCTGAGTACTGAGTATGCACACATCATTTATCTCTGCTCTTGAATGTGGTGGGACTAGATGCTTCACGTTCCTGCCTTGACTTTCCTATAATGATGGACTGTAACCTGAAATTGTGAGCTAACAAAATAAACCTTACATTTACTTTTTGTCTGGGTATTCTATCACAGCAACAGAAACGAAACTAGGATGCCTGGCCAGATCCGTGGATAAACGCACCTTTATTGGATAAGCCCAATGCCCTGAGTTCAGTTCTTAGAACTCCCATAAGGTAGAAGGAAAGAACCAGCTCCACAAAGTTGTCCTCTGACCTCTGCACATGTGCCATGGCCCATGTGTGCCCACTCAGTATCCATGAACACACATATAACACACACAAAAATAACAAATAAGCATTCAATATATATAAAAGAAACAAAGAATATGGAAAGCAAGAACTGACTCCTCTAAGTTGTCCTCTGACCTTCACAACTCTCTGAGGCATGTGCGCACCACATGCAAAGTATATTAAAAATTTAATAAACTTGGTGCTTGATTTTGGCTGAGCTCATCCTTTTGAAATAGTGTCTTGTGAACTAGTGTTACAGTTTCTCAATTCAAGGGGATCCTGAGAGATGTCCCTGGCAAAAAACACTTGTGGAGCATTAGTATACAGTATGTAACACTCATTTATGCTGTGGAGTAATTGTTAAATGATATGAAGATGTGTTGCATTCTTTCATGTTCTATTTGTTTAGCTCTGTAAAGCTGTGTTGCTTTGCCTGCATAAAATACAAGATTGGTCTAATAAAGAGTTGAATGGTCAAGAGCTAAGCAGAAGAGAGTAACACACAGGGCTGGCACAAAAAAAGAATAAGTAAAATAAATATAGAAAAAAGAGGAGATAAGAACATCAGGGGCCAGCCACCCAGCCACACAGCCAGCCATGGGAAAGAAAGAAAGAAAGAAAGAAAGAAAGAAAGAAAGAAAGAGAGAGAGAGAGAGAGAGAGAGAGATAGAGAGAGAGAGAGAGAGATAGAGAGAAAGAAAGAGAAAGAAGGGTAGAATAAAGGAAGGAAGGAAGGAAAGAAGGAAGAAAGGAAGGGAGGAAGGAAGAAAGGAAAGAAGGAAGGCAGGCAGGCAGGCAAAAAGCCCAGAGGCAAAATGTAGTTAAAGAGACACGGAATAATTAAGTTAGAAAAACTGGCTAGAAACAATCCAAGCTAAGGCCAGGTATTCATAAGTAAAAATAAAGTCTCCATTTGGGAGCTGGGTGATGGGCCCCCAAAGAGCAAAAACAAAGAAACTAAAACTCCAAAAACCAAAAAACCAACTAAAGTTGATCTCATTGTTTTCCTTTTAAAAAAAATATGGTTACCAGGAAAAGTATATAAACTTTTCCTAAACAGCACTGTTATCAATTATATGGGCCCATGGCTTTAGGGCTTACCTGAGCTAAAACCCCAAGGTAGGACAAGTCCAGTTCAAGGGTCTGCTCCATGGTATGTGTGGATCCCACAGTCCTCTGCCTGGCACCTTCTAAACACGAGATAGTGTAGGAAGAAGGAAGGAGTGGGAGAATAAGAGGAGATTTGCTGTAGTAGTGGTTGTAGTAGGTGATGCTGTGGATTTTCTCAGCTCTCTTAAGCCCCGTGTGAATTAAAGCCGTTGCTCTTCCGTTGACCTCACAGGTTGGAATGTGGTTTGAGTGAAGCAAAATCTCCTTAAACTGCAAAATTACCACATAAATAGTGGTTGTCACGGTACTATACTCATGACGACAGCTCTCATATTTTGGCATGCAATGCTGTAACTGGTTAGCATAGCTGGCCTGGGCCCCACAGCCATTTTTATTGCATCAAAACTTAACACTGGGTCTGACACTAGGTGGCAGTAAAAGCCACACTCCTTTCTGCCTTGGTCCCAGCTGTACAGCTGGCCCTGAACTGGAAAATGTGCAGTGTCCCTGAGGGATGCACCCCTTCACTCCCTTGGGATAAGAGCCTTTTCCATCTCAGGTTTGCTGCTAGGCACTATGAAGAACACAGAAAGCTTCTAAGACACAGAACAGCTCTTCAGGAGCATTAGTGTGTTAAGAGACAATTATGGAGGCCACTGCTTGGAACTGAACTCTTGCACCAGGCCCCAATGGAACAGTGTAGCGCCTGCACTACCGGAAACAGGGCTGGAGACTTAAAACACACACACACACACACACAGAGAGAGAGAGAGAGGAGAGGAAGAGAGAGAGAGAGAGGAGAGAGAGAGAGAGAGAGAGAGAGAGAGAGAGAGAGAGAGAGAGAGAGAGAGAGAGACGAGGACACAGGTCATCCTTGATATAAGAATGCCAAGAATGCCCACTTTATTGTGCTGGGGGCAGCTTATTAGAGATCCTTACCTGATAGCCACGCCCCAGCTCTTGAGATCTTTCAACTGCAGGCCTCATCAGAACCCACTTCCCTGCCATCAAGGTCTTGTGCTCAGAGCAGCTGAGCACAGAGGTTTTGCTCAGTTCACTCCAGCAGGCAAAGGGTCTGAGGCAGGCAAAGAAAGTCAAGGGGCCAGGGGTCTGCAGCCCCCAACAGACCATTAAGGAGGCCACTGCTTGGAACTGAACTCTTGCACCAGGCCCCAACCAAACCAAATGATGTCATTGGAGCTAAATACCACATAAACAGAAAATGTAAGTAAATCAACCCTAAAACAGACTAGCTTCCTGGAAACAGACTCCAGTCTCCCTAAGCTAATAAAAGGAAGTCCATTCTGCTCTAACCCTTCCCCCAAATGATGTAACATCATATTAGCCCACCAGTTTATTTTCCCCTTCTCTTTCCCTGTCTCCATCTTGCAAAGCCCACTTTGCAAAACCTTGTCCAGCGACAGCTTTTGTTTCATTTTGTAGAACTGAGGCAGCCCTGATTCACCATCCTTGAAGAAAAGCCATGCAAATTTATGATAAAATTTGTTGTAATTTTGTCTTTTGATGAGTCTAAGAAAGGAGACTGACACTCAAAAAAATCTGTGTTGGAGAGAGGGGTGGAAGCTGTGGGTGTCCTGAGAGGCCTACAGGGGAAACGGGAAGAGCTTCCTGTGGCGTTTGACATGTGACATCTGAGCTGGGTTCTCATGAATGATGTCTTCTCTTGGTGGAGAAAGCAGGGGACGTTCCAGAAGAGGATGAGCGAGTGCAAAGAACACCTGGGTCACCAGTGAAAAGGGGGGGGGGGGGGCGTTTGGGGAGTGAAGACGAGGGGTGGGCGTGGTAAGACAGGGCTACATGGTGAAGATGCGTCCTGCCTGGGACAGCGGCATCTCAGCTGAGCAGCTAATTGTACAGAGAGGGAAGCGTGGATAACAGTGGGAAGGTGCCATAGCCAATCCTGGTAGTCAGCTCCAAACACAAGCCACCTGACTTGTGAGGGACTTACCTTGGTAAGTGTGGGCAGCGCCGTCTAGTGGTCACAGTGACAGGAAACTTTGCTTCTGTCTGGCCTGCCTTCACTCCTCGGGCAAGTTCACCTATCCTATGGGTGCAGCATTGTTTTGCTGATATTAGAAACTGCTTTGGGTGTCAGACATAAAATTAAACCAGCCCTCTTGGTGAATCCTCTAGGGTTTCAGCACCAGACTGGGATCCTTGGGACATCCAGCCTCATAGACCAAATGAATACAGGATTCCCAGCCTCCCCAGTGTGAGATGGCCATTGTTGGATTACCAGGACTATATCATGTAATCCGATCTAATACATTCCCCTTTAATACATGTTTATTCCACCCATTGTCCTCCTTTAGAGAGCCCTGACAGATGCAGGAGAGCTAAGACAAGCTGGGAAGAAAGCCATGAGACTGTGGAATTTGGGCGCTCATGCAGGTTACTCAGGCCTCTGGATTCCTTCTCATCTGCTGAGAAACCCCAAGGCAATTTCTGGAGCGTTCTGGAAAGAAGTTGTGGATATACTTGTACAGTGCCCAGCTCTACTTTCTGGGCTCTCGCAGACAGGTTCCTAGATTCTCCATATCCCTGAGCCTGGCCCTAGAACAATGTCACTCTCCCTTTTAAGCCTCCAAACCAAAGTGGATGCAGATAGAAAATTAAATATGGACTCAGTTGGATTTACTACAAAACTCACATCATCATTTCAGAGAGCAGACTCTTGTTCTGTAGGCAGAGCCTGTTCCTGGTCGCTCAGACCTGAAATAATCACCAAAACTATATTATTTGTAATACTGTTTGGCCAATAGCTTAAGCATCTTTTTAGCTATCTCTTAAATCTTAAATTAACCCATTTTTATTAATCTGTGTATTGCCATGTGGCTGTGGCTTACCAAGCTAAGTTCCAGCATCTGTCTCCTCTATGGCTACATGGCTTCTCACTGACTCAGCCTACTCTCTCTCTACATCTCTGTTTAGATTTCCCACCTGACTTTTCTCTGTTAAGCCATTGGCCAAAAGCAGCTTTACTCATTAACCAATAAAAGCAGCACATATACAGATTTTCCACACCATTTCCCCTTTTCTGTTTAAATAAAAAGGAAAGTTTTAACTTTAACATAGTAAAATTACATATAACAGGTATCAAGAAAGAATTACAGGTACAATATATATGTATATATATTTTTATTTTTATTATAACTAAGGAAAACTATAATTATAATATCTATTTTTTAACTCCATCAAAGACCCTAGAAGGATATAATATTACCTAAGTTAACAGGAAGTGCATTGCAAGCAACTTCCAAAACTCTAGAATTGACAGAGAAATCTCGCTACCTGGACAGTCACCCAAAGTTTGTTTTGTAACACTGGGGTACCCATTTTTAGCCTACAGGCCCACAGTATCCAGCAGACTTATCCATGGAGCAGGAAATTTTAAAGACAGTTCTACCTATATTGGCAGTTTGCCAATAACTTTCTTCTATGTTCTAAAGAAAGTCTGGCAGACTCTTTCATGAAGCAGGAACCCTGAAAGACTGTCTCAACTTTAGGCAAGTTCAGTGTGTGTGTGCGTGTGTGTGTGTGTGTGTGTGTGTGTGCACGCGCGCGCGCATGTGTGTGTGAGGGTCCTGTATGTCCAGTTCATACAGCATAACATTAAGCAGTCCAAGCAAGAACAGTTTCTTGCCCAAAAGGCTAACAAACTCCATAAGGAACCTCTTTGATACCCATCATTTTCTTGAAGTAGATTAGTGCTGCCAGGAGTAGATGTGTCTCATTGTCATGAAAAGTCGTAAGTTTTTAAAACATTTTAAGTGCCATATTTTGAAGGTCTCTGAAAGATTTGAAGAATACCTATCTAACTGAAATATATCTTTATATCTAGAAAGCCTAACTAACATGACTCAAGCTTGACTATTATAACTAATTTATCTATTAACCTGTATTTTTAAATTATGCATTATATTTTTAAATGAGCTGCACAAACATACCTTTATCAAGAGCAGAAATATATATATATATAAAACAAAATTGACCTAAAATTTGTATCAACAGACCAAGATCCATACCAACGCAAAGTATTTACATCTATAGCCAATCACCCTTTAAATGTAAATAAACTCGTCTCTTAACACTCAGTAAAGAGGGCGCTGCTGAATTGTCTAAATACCTACTCTGAACCTATGCCAGGATCTTTATTCCAGTGGGGACCTAAGAGCCTTCTGTCCCAGGCTTACCTGTTAATTATTATGAAAGCTGGCATTTATTAACTTTGAGTCAGACAGTGCCCTGGGTCTTTACATACATGACCATATTCTATCCTCAAGACAATTTGTCTTCATAGGGAAGATGGGTTCTGAGAAGTGAGTTGCCTAAGGAACCTAAGCGGTGAAGCCGGGCCTTGACCGCAGAGTCGTCTGATTGTAAAGACCTTTATTCTTTCTTAGCCTGTCTTTGGCAGGGTGTGCTATGGTTTTGACTAAGAGTGCCTCTAGCCCCGACTGTTGAAAGGGCTCATCTGTCAGCCTCTGGTGCTGCCAGAAGACAGGAGACTTTTAAGAAGCAGAGCCTAATTAGGACCTTAGTGATGTGTCCTTGAAGGAGATATTGGGACCGTACCCATTTTCCTTCTCTGCCACTGTGAGGTGAGGAGTTTCCTCTGTCACACGTTCTCTATACTATACTGTGCTGCACTGGCCCCAAGTCAACAGAACCAACCCACCTCAGACTGAATTCTCTACGAGCCAAAGAAACATTCCTTCTTGTGATTTACCTCCAGCATTTGTTCTGACTGGCACGTGGGGAAATCTTGGTCTTCTGAAGATAAGGAAAAACTCAAGCCCAGGTAACCACTAGACAATAGAGAAAGGCATTCTAATCCACTGGGGCTGCAGCCTACTGTTCTCCCAGCCCTCCATTCAGAATGAATGGAAGTAGATAGAGAACAGAGAGTTAATAGAATGTTACCTTCCAGGAAAAAAAAACAAATTGGCCTCTGCTACTTCACTGTTCTAGGCTGACATCTCGGCTACAGAGAAGTGAACAGGTACGGAGGCCTTTTCAAGGGAGGAATGGCTCTGCCCATGGAGGCAGCACCTAGGCACTGTGCTCCCTTGGCAGCTCCTCTCCCATTACGTACTGCAAAGGTGCAGCTCACAGCCACCTAGGCACAAGGCAAATTCACCAGTGCTTGTTTTTCTTAGCAGTTTCCTGGATGAGATCCGGGTCGCACAGTATCTGAGGGCTATCATCCTGCGTGAAGAACTGAGAGAGACCAAAAGCTGTGGGACTGTTCCACACAGGGAACATGCTGTGCTCACCCCCTCCATCACCTGGATTCCAGGCAAGGCATCTTTTCATCCATGATCCCTTTATCTACAGTATGAAGATATTGTCACAGCCATGCGGCCAAGCTAATGAAGAATCCCAGTCTCCAGACCTTGGGAGTAGGTTGTGAACAGTCAAAATGAAACCCAGTTTCCCCGGGATTCATCAGCTTGTTGCGCTCATGCAGTCCCATTCATGAAATCCCTCAGTGCCTTTTAATTCCCTGTACGGTGTCCCTCAAATACATAGTTACCAGGGAACGTGTAATCATAATTATGAACAACCCCGCAATTTTAACCCACACTTGGCCCTCACTCTCCGTGCCACTTTGGTTTTGCCTGGTCAATGTCCTCTGTTCTCTCAGCTGCACGGCGACCCACACATATCCAAAAATGACAAGTGAGACTATTAACAGGCTCTAGAGTGCTCCAGACAAAACCATTCTGCTTTGGTGAGTGCAAGTCCTATTTCCAACTTCCTTTCTAGTGCCAATGTGCAGGTAAGAATCGGAAACTGTATATTCCATGAGACTGCTGGGTTCTGGGGACACTTCCCAGGCCTCTAGTCCTCAGGCTGTTGCAGGGAGACTGTGTTCCATGCTGAGAAAAATAGTGGTCTATCCTCTCATCTGCTCTGGACTCAGTCACCTGCAGACCCCAAAGCAAAGTATCTCAAGCCCAGTTTCACAACACCTGAGATTTGCTTGTCCAGGATGAACACCTATAATGTTGTATTCTCCTATCTTCTTTTTCTCACACTCCCAAACTCACACGACTTCCCACAGAAACACCTAGATGCGTATCAGCTCCTGTAATGAAACCTAAGAGGGTACCCAGTCCACCATTGGATGCAGTCTGGCCTCAGCTAGACACTCCCAAGAGTTTGCATAAGAACTACAACGCAGTGATGACCAAAGCCATCACAGCTGCACATGAATCTGATGATATGTTTGGAGAGAGAGAGCTGAAGTGAGCATAAGCAACGAAAAGGGAAGGGAAGACACAAGGAGAACATTCCAGTGTGAAGGAGCAGGATGACCACAGGTGCAGAGACATCAGCTCAGCGTGGCTGGAGTAGAAATGCAGAGTGGGAGAGGGACTGCAGAGGTCAGGGATGAAGGTGGTTTTATAGAGTGTTATGAAGTCAGATAATAAACTATGCTAAGCCAATTAGCAGTGGGGAAGGAGGATGTTGTTAATGATGGTGCCTAAACTGGAAAGACGATCAGCTGGGTGCTTTAGAAAGGTCTCCAGTCAGAATGAATTTGGGACTTGCCAAAGAGGAGGAAGTAGAGTTACTAGGGATGTGGTTTCAGCGGCTGGGTGAAAGGGCATAAGGACCACAGCTAAGTATGGTGGTGAAGTGGGAGGAGGAAAGGCAGGAAGATGGAGACAATTTTGTGAGTGGAAGCTGTGGGGATGCCTTCCAGGGATGCCTCCACACTTTTACTTCTGGCTTGAGTAAGTGTAGTGAGGCCAATATACCAACTATATCAGAAGGGAGAATAGAAAAGTGATAAACCCTTCTTTGAAAGTGTTTAAGGTTCATGTTTGTAGGGTGACAGGCAAGCCTACAGAAGCATGGAGCCCAGGCTCAGGGGGAGGTGTCCCACCCAAGGATACAGACTCTGGATCATGAGAAAGGAGTGGGGGCTTGTGTGTGAGGTGTTGCCAGAATCCATGAAATCAGTGTGGAGAGGAGAACTCTGCATTCACCAACTCGAAAAGAGCGGTCAAATGTCAAATCTAACTAAAGAAACGGGGACAAATCATTATTTACCTGTGTTAGGAGATACTAATGGAGGGGAGGAACAAAGGACGGTGTGCGGAGAGCAAGGGCTGCTTAGGAGATTTAAGTATAGCAGCTAAAATAATCAGACTTGTGATTCAGAAACCTTACTCCAGCAGCTGGGTAGTGTATATTGTGATGGAACCAAAAGACTAGAGGCATGGAGACCAGCTAGGAAGAACTTATAATCTGGGCAAAAGAAGTATGGGCCTTCTCTAGCAGAGGTGAATATGGATGTTTACTTGGTGTGGGAGGTCCTTCTGTATATGTGGCTTTTATTGGTTAATGAATAAAGAACTTGCCTTGGCCTGTTGATAGGACAGAGTAGAACAAGGCGGAGAAAACTATACTGAATGCTGGGAGAAAGAAGGCGGAATCAAGAGAAGCCATGTAGCCCTGCAGGAGACAGATGCTGGAACTTTATCTGGTAAGCCATAGTCTCATGGAGGTACACAGATTAATGGAGATGAGTTAATTTAATATATGAGTTAGCCAGAAATATGCTAGAGTCATTGGCCAAGCCGTGTTTTAAATAGTATAGTTTCTGTGTGATTATTTCGGATCTGAGCTGCAGGGCAGCCAGGAAACAAACAAGCAGGCTACTACAACACTTACCTATTCCCAGTGTTAGGTAAACCTAGTAGCCAATATGTAGTCACAGATGTAAAATTTAGCATAAGGAAATGGGTCCTTCAAGGCTGATTCTCATTTCTAGCTTACCTGGATGGTCTTTATGGATGGGACTCAGCAGAATTCTGGGGGAAGGGATGTGTAGTTGTCAGAAAGAACACCCACTTTGGGTAGCTTTGATCAGTCTATTCCAGAGTTGAAATGCTCCTACAGGATCAATGAAGGACTTTTTTATAAATGAAAGCCTAGGTCTTTTAGACTTGATAGGAAGAGAACAAAGAGTTTATCAGCCAGTAATTCACTTTCTGAGTGATGGTGTCTGATCAACCAATGTACTCCTAAAACCTCTCTCTGGTGATATATTTGAAAGAGTAGGATCAAGTCCCATGTAACCATGGGGCCCAATGCTGGCTGCTAACAAGTATTAGCAAACTGGAAAGAGATGAAATCCTTTTGAGGACTAGTAAGCTTTATCCCACATCTGGGGCTTGACTCCTTACCAGTGGAAGGTACCAGCACCATTTATCTAAGTTGGTGAACTTATATAAATACACACACACACACACACACACACACACACACACACACACACACGCACGCACGCACGCAAGCACGCGCACACACACGAGGACTTAGGCTAGCCAGCTGTCTACAAGAGTGTAAACTGCATTATGACAGTCAACAAGAAATGGTGAAACACTGTTGGCTGACAAGTGGAAGACCCGCAGGCCAAGGACTGGAAGCTGTTATTAGAACCCGAAGAAATACACCACAGAGTTGGCAGAGTGGTCCAACAGCCCGGGCATTCTGCAGTCAGCCAGCCAGGTAGCCAGTCAAGTCAGAACCCAGAAAAAGGACTCTCTCCTCTGGTTTTCTACTCTACATACTCTACATGGTGCTCACTGGCTGAATCCAACTGAAGCTAAAGGCAGAATCCAAATGGATCTTACAAAGGTCAGTTCACTGTGGCAAGTTCAGCTTGAAAGAGGAGGGTGCAGAGAGAGAAGGAAGGGAGATGGGTGGGGAACTGCTAAGGGACTACAGAATCCCTGTTAGAAACTACTGAAATTAGAAAGTTCTGGCTAAGAAAAAATAAATTCGGGCTGTGGATGGAAATGGCTCAGTCAGTGAAGTGCTTTCATTGCAAATCCTAAGTATGACCCTGGACATGGAAACAGGAAGATACCTAACTTATTTGGTCGGTGAGAGAAAACTAAGGCAGACAACACTTGAGAAATAACAGCTGATGGTTTCCTCTTGCACTTGTGATCACATATTTGCACACACACGCATGCACACATGCATGCACATATGCACACAGATATCTAGATTTATTATTATATATTATTCTTACCTCTGATTGAACTTGAATTTTATACTATTCTTACCTCTGATCAAGACACTTATACACTGTTTACATTTTGAGGTCATTGTCAATGACCTCAAAATAATATATAATTCAAGCTCAATCAGAGATTCAAGGTCATTGAGATCAGAGTTCAGGGTATGGGGCACACACCTTTAATCCCAACATTTGGGAGGCAGAAGCAGATGAATCTCTGTGAGTTCAAGGTGTGGAGGGACACACCTTTAGTCCAAGAACTTGGTAGGCAGACGAATGAATCTCTGTGAGTTCAAGGACAGCTTGGCCTACAGAGTGAGTTCCAGGACAAAGATACACAGAGAAACCCTGTCTCCAAAAAGCCAAAAATTAAAAGAAATAGAGTTTAAAATAAAGCCATGTAAAGATAAAAAATATACAGAGAATTTAGATACTGTATGTTATTGTGTTGCCTTTAAGTTGTTTGATGACTGAGGAAGGAGCAAAAGCTGCTAAAAGACATTTGCTAAAATGCTGCTGGATTAATCTAATATATATATATATATATATATATATATTGAAAATGCTTTGACTTTAAAATTTAAGTCAAAAGATGTTACTCTGGAGATGTTTTGCTTTTGTTTCCACAGGAAATGAGGGACTGTGGATTCATTCTGCTTTAAGAAAAATCAGGTTTGACCAAGGAAGACCCCTTGAGAAATCTCCCAAAGGAGGAATGGGCCAGATGTCTGAGTTCTCCATTCAGAACAGTTCAAAGATGGCTGCCTGAGATGATCAAGCCTCACAGATACTCCAGTCAGGACTTGATCATAAGACTAAATTTTCTTTAGGTCCCCATAAGATTACCAGCGCCCCCAACCAGCAGTAAGTAGCCTGGAAAACTATGCCCACATTCCCAGAAAAATGGATTTTGGATGTTTGCCTTTGTTTAGAATGTTGGTTACAAGTTGTTATGGATAATGGTCAGTAGAAAAGCTAAACAAAACAGAGTTGGTTTAGAGTTCTCATTTTGAAAAAAAGGGGGTAAGTGCCGTGTCCAATGGTCTGTACTCTGTCACTTGTATTTTAAATAAATGCTGATTGGCCAGTAGCTAGGCAGGAAGTAGAGGTGGGACAATGAGCAGGAGAATTTGGGGAGAGGAAAGTTCAGTCTATAGACATCATCCAGACAGAGAGGAAGCCAGACACAGAGCAAGCAAGATATGACTGCTTCACTGAAAAAGGTACCAAGCCACGTGGCTAACACAGAAAGAATTATGGGCTAATATAAAGAGTTAATAAGAAGACTGAAATACTAGGCCAATCAGTTTATAATTAATGTAGACCTCTGTGTGTTTCTTTGGGATTGAATGGCTGCAGAACTGAGTGGGATAGAAACCTTGGTCAACAATTGTTAATTATTGGCTTAAACTGAAATGGAAAAAGTAATTTAGCCTTAAAAAAACCTGGTAGGGTTGGAGTGATGGCTCAGCCAGCAGTCAGGAACAAAGGCTGCTCTTCCAGAGGTCTTGGATTTAATCCCCAGCATCTACATAGTAGTTCAAAATAATCTGTAACTTCAGTTTCAGGGGAACCCATACCTTCTTCTGGCCTCCTCAAGGCACCAGGCAAGCACTGTGGTGCATACACACACACGCAGGCAAAAATACACCTAAAATAGTATTTAAAAAATGCAACTTACTATGGAAAACTGTCCATTCATTAAGTGAAAATGCTGTGTGTGGGGAGAGCAAAGAGTAGCCAGACCCAAATGCAGAGCAAGAATGTGATCTAACAGCTTTGAAATGTGTACCCTACAATTTGCAGGTATAAACGAGCATTTCTGATTCTGAGGAAGAAATCTAGTTCAAACTAGAAAGGTTTTTCTCTTCGCCCTCTTTCAAAATGCAACATTTTCTATCTTAAATTTGTCTTGGTGAGGTGACTTCCCCTCCTTTTCGGCTTGTTTGGAGTTAGCTTCTGGAGTTTGATGTTCTTGCTAATTACATGGCATAGGTTGCCTGAGCCTTCAGCATAGACAATCAGGCTGATGCCGTGTGAAGTTGTTACAAGAGTCAAGTTTTGTACAATTAGCAAAAAATTTCCACATTTTAAGCGTCTGTCTTTCAAATGCAGGCAAGAAAGGGGAAACACTCCTGAAACACAAATGAAGCCCAGATCACCAGCTAAAATCTCTCAGGCCCTTAGGAAAGGGAAGACCAACTTGTTTGCCAAACAATTGACTGGCTACACATCACTGAAACAGGAACACAGGGTGTGCTGTCTCAAGGAGTGGCTAATAGAATCCACGGGGACAGCTGGTTCTGAAATGGGTGAGGCCAATGGAAATGCTGTGTTGGGTGGGGTTGTTCTGAAGGAACTCTCCCAGGCAAGGGCTGTTAGTTGCAGAAAAGTCAGCAAGCAAGGGTGCTCAATGAACTGCTATGAACACTAGGAGGAGAAAAGAAAACTGAATTTTAATAGTTTTACTGAAAATGTATATTCCTTAGAGGTAAGGAATGTGCAAGAAAACACTAGAAATGGGAAAAGTCACAGTGTACAGTAGAAAATGCAAATTAGGATACACAAATTCAGTAAATTTTGTGTGATTCTGAGGGAAGTTACTGAACTTTATATTCTAAACAGACGTCTGACACAAGAAACTCACTTTTCTTAAGGGGTTGTTGTGAGACCTTTATGAGGCTGTATTAACACATTTCAATGTTAAGCAGGATTTCTGGATACAAGTAGTGGTGTTTCCTTATGAAACTAACTTATTTGTTCTATGAGGACCTAGAATGTGGTGGTCTGTAGACTAATGAGAACATGGATTTAAACAAGGAACTTGTAGAGAGGGTCTCTGAAATTCAAGGTAAGAGGAAATTGCTAACATAGTATGAGTTCAAATAATCCTACAACTATGAGAAGAGAAAACCGAGGAGCAACGTTGAGTGGACAGTTTTACTGTACAGTGGTGATGGAGGACTCTCATTGGTTAATAAAGAAACTGCCTTGGCTTTTTGATAGGGCAGGATTTAGATAGGTGGAGTAGACAGAACAGAATGCTGGCAAAGAGGGAAGTTAGTCAGATGCCTCAAGCAATCGCCATGCCTCTCCTCTCTGAGATGGACGCAGGTTAAGATTTCTCCTGGTAAGCCACTCCTTGTAGTGCTACACACATTACTAAATATGGGTTAAAGCAAGATGTGAGAATTAGATAGTAAGAGGCTGAAACAAATGGGCCAGGCAGTGTTTAAATGAATACAGTTTGTGTGTTGTTATTTCGGGTGTAAAGCTAGCCATGTGGGATCCAGGCGGGATGAAAAGCAGGCCTGCTCGCCCATCACTACACAGTGGCCCAGGCCCAGTGATGCATTCATCATATGCGAGGGCAGGTCAGTGCAAGCACAGACCACTCTACTGTGCTGTCAGATGCTGTGTACCTTCCCAATTACCTTGGCGTTATTGAGCTAAAAATCAAAGGAGTCCTTAATCTATTATACTACTAAATTTCTTTGGCTCATCAATGACAAATAAAAAGACAAAACAAAAAGCCCACTTAATACTGTTATAATCTAAGAATTTAAAAATAGTTTTTAAATTAGTGAATAACAAATAGCCTATCAATGTTTACTGGATGAAGCTTGTCAACTGTTGTTGTTTGTCACTTGACACAACCTGAAATCAGCTAAGTGGAAACACCTGGATCAAGGAATTAATCGCCTAGACAAATTGGCCTGTAGGGAAATGTCCCGACTGTTCATTGATGTAGGAGAGCCCAGTCCACTGAGGGAAGCACCATTCCCTGGACAGGTGGTCTTGGGCTATATAAGAAAGCTAACTATGAATAGGCTTATGAGTCAACCAACAAGCAGTGCTCCTTCATGGTTTCTGCTTCAAAATCCTGCCATGACTTGCCTCAGTGATGGCTTAATACCTGAAAATATAAGCCAAATAAATCTTTCCTCCCCCTAACTCACTTTTCATCAAGAGTGTTTTATCACAGCAAAACAGCTGCAGGGTTTCTAACTCAGGCCATTTGTGTCATTAACATGTCTCGATTAAAAACAAAGGTTATTGGTGTGAACTTGTAATATCCTCTCAGACTTCTTTGCAAAGTCTCGTACATAAGACACTTAGACTGGCCGGGCGGTGGTGGCGCACGCCTTTAATCCCAGCACTCGGGAGGCAGAGGCAGGCGGATCTCTGTGAGTTCGAGGCCAGCCTGGTCTACAAGAGCTAGTTCCAGGACAGGCTCTACAAAAAAAAAAAAAAAAAAAAAAAAAAAAAAAAAAAAGACACTTAGACTGCTAAAAGGACATCTTACTTAATTATTCACTGGTTAAAAGGCAAGTCTGCCTGCTGAGAGAACTTACAGGTGGAGCAGAGGAAACACGAACAGCTATTTTCCATATAATGGGGCATGTTAAAAATTTTTTTCCTGTTTTTCTTAGAGGGCAAGACAAAAAGAATCCTTATTTCAGATTTCCTCAGCTAAGATTAGAATTATCAATACTTTCAACTGGCTGTGTCCTGCTATGGTGGTGAGACGCTACCATGGCACGGGGCTCTAGAGCACAGCTTTAAAGACCAGAAATTCCTTCTTAACTCTCATTTTAACCTTGACTGATTTTTTTCTTCATGCTTTGCCTTCAACTGTAATTTAAAACAGAAACTTTGTTTTGGTTTAAAAACGACTCATGCTCATGGCAGAACAAAGAAAATATGAAAGAGGAACAAAAGCTACGCTACCCATCTCCCCACATAGCAGTAGCATCTAGTATTTGGGCCTCCTCATTCAGTTCAGGCCATTTTAGACCTTTATGTATGTTCATTTCTTATCATCTTGATTTTTCTTGACCTCTTGAAATCCCAGTGGGTTAACCTAGAACGCTGTACCTCAACAGGACTGACTAGAACAATTCTATCCAGCTTTTGCAGACATCAGCATTACACGGGGGCGGGGGTGCTTCTTAAAAAGAGATTGCTGAACTCCAGGGCTCCTGACTCAAAATGTACTTCTGTGTTCCAGTAAGATGTCCATGCTACCTGGAGACTACATTGTGAGAAACCAGAGAAAACTGAGATCAAGGTTTGCTTCAACAGGTGTGGTTTATACTCTCAAAAAAACCAGCGACACCACATCGATTCTTTCTCTCTTGAATACTTTCATTTATTTAAATCTATATTTTTGGATATGTGTGATCCAGGAAAACCTTGTGGTGTTTAGAGTTTCTGATAGGCATTTCACAACAGTGAGTTCTGAGCATGCAAAGGCCCTCCATTTCCCCTCCCTCCCCAGCTTTAACTTTCCCTGACTACCTTGCCATTTTTTAGCACCAAAAAAAAAAGTAAAATAAAATAAATATCCTTGTGGTTCACATTACTTTTCCACACACAACTCCTTCCAAAGGCCTGGAAACCTCTCTCCACCACTCTCCTTCTTCTGGGTGTTCAAATCATAACCCAAACACCTTATGATGAGATTTTTCTTAAAGCAGTGAGTGCTCCCTCCTCTCAGCTGTATTTTGTCCTTATCTGCGGTACACATTAACCTGCTTTTATCAAATCAAAAAACTCTTAAGGAATGATAGTGTGTCACATTCAGGACTGGATTACTTTGAAGCTTATCATTGGTGATAAAGACATATAAAACAGTACCTAAGCATACTAGGCATTCAGTATTTGTTGAATAACAGTTTTAGGAAGGAAAAATGAACATGAGTACAACCCGACAAGGAACTTTCTCTGAACAGTGAATTAATTTAAAATACAAAATCTCCAGATATGCACGAGTCCTTTATACAAGGTGTACAATGTTTGCATATTGGCCTGTACACATAAAAGTACTTCTAGATTACTTATACTTAATAGGATCCAAAAGTTATGTAAACAGTCATGCAGCACAGAACACCTCAAACGGTAGGCCACATGTTTAAGAGTATATATTATATGCCCTAAGTATAGAATAGATTAATCATCTAGATTTAAAAACATATAGGTTTACATAACAAATCACCTGAGAAACACACTCAAGCAATTAAGGGCACAAGACCAAAGCTATACCATATCGTTTATGGAAGAGATGTTTGTAAATAATTTAAAATTATTTTCAAGCTATGGTGGGTTGAATACAGAGACATGGTTATGGAGGGCCAGCTATAGTTATACTGAACAAAACTGTGGGCTTCAGAGCTAGAATGAGTTCAAGTCCTGACTCTGACACTGATAGTATTATATGTCATATGCCTCAGTTACCCAAATAAAACAGGGACAACGGAGACGTCTTTAACAGAGGGCTTGTTATAAGGCATAAATAGAGCATCATATGGAAATGCTTAGCGTATGCCTAACAAACACTAAGTACTCAAAAAATGTCAGCTAGAGTCTTTACAATGTCCAGCATGAAGGCTGGATTTGCTCTCATGAAACCAAGGACCAAGTTGAAATACAGGAAGCTGAGAAAGATATAACATAAAGCAAATTGAGTATTAAGTATCAAACTAAACACTGACAAATTAAAATACATGATCTCCCTGGATGACTATATCAAATAAAACTGTCCTCATTTATCTGCTTACATGCATGTTTCCTTTTTTAAAAGGTTTATTCATATAAAATTATATTACTATGTCAAATCCATTAGCATATTTATCTTATGATAAATATATTGATTATATTGATAATATTTCAATAGAATGCTTATATAATGATTTTGGAGAAATCTTCACAGATGTTAAAATACATGGTTAAAATACATGGTTTTCAGCCCAGCGCAAGCACACACAGAATGAGAGCTTTCTTCCTTGGAGCTCAAGCCAACAGGAAAAATATTAAACTTGTATACCACTTGGAGCTTTTCTAAGTAAATGAATTTTGAACTTATCAACTTGTAAAAGGAGCACATCAAACAATGTTGCTCAAATTTTCTTTATTAAGAAAATATTTCATATACATTTAAACAGACTGTGAAACCCATTTCCATGGTAAGTTACACAGCATATACCCTTTTCTCTAAGCTTCTCATGCAAAGGTAGAATTTTTTTTTCAAAGCAGAACAAGTCAGTGCAAATGGTTTCAAGACAGAGCTGGAAGCTGGCCTAGAAAGCCATGCTTACAAAACCATTTACACTCAACCCTACCCTGATGCATTCTCATCCTCCCCCATGGGGTTCACTCAATCTCTGTGAAAATGAGTAATCCTTTTAATAAAGTAGATCAATTACTGGTGAAGAATCTATAAACATGATGTGATTTGCCCTAGAAATGTGCTGGTGGTCTCTTGGTTCTGTTTATATTAAAAACAAAAAAATCTGTTTCATTATTAACTGCTGTATAAAAATATTTTTAACTAAGTGTTTATCATGCCTATATGCTTCCTCTAAAGTATTGTGTGAATAACTCAGACATAAATAAAAAGATGCTGAGAATCAATGAGGACACCTAAGGATGAAATGGTCAGAACTATTTAGTCACGGCAACTCATAGATGATTTCCATAGTGTAAAAATACAATAGATGCTAGAATAGAAATATAGGGTTCATTTATTACTTTTTGGTTTACAAACAAAGGCACCCAATGCTTCTATTTACTTCTTATAAAAGATTATCAGTTTACACTTAAAACAACAAACAAAACACAAAACAAAAATTTTCAATCAGTTCCTATAGACAAACACAAAGGAGAGAGGGGAGAGTCCCCTCCCGCTTCCAAGCTTCATCAGGCAGACTGGAGGAACGCTTATTCTATGTCACCCTTAAGTCCAACAACATACCACCTGCTCATGCTTATCTGCACTAAGCTTTAAGATACATTAGCGTTGCCAAGGCAATTAAGTGGTTACAATGACATTACAGTGTACAAATATGTATGCCAGAGTTCAGAGAAGGAAAATAACGAAAACCCCCAAATGGTTTAGAATACGGTTTTGTCAAATGAGTTGAATGAAATAAATTTATTTTACAGGTTTTCCTATTGAATAATCTCTATGGAAAATAAAATCAACTAAAAATACTGTCTAGCAAATTATAAACAAACAAAATACATTTACAAATCCTTTAAATATGACTTGACTCCAAAGCATACTTGGTGAGGACTGACAATCTTTCCATACTAATTTCAAAATTGTAAATTCCAGAATGAGTGTCATTTATTCATTACCTTTCTTTTGAGAACAGGATTCTAAATACACAAAATTAATTTGTAACATCAGCATAGCCCTAGTCAGCACTGCTTTAAATTAGATGACAAGAGCAATAAACAGAAGACACATGTTGATTCACTTTACAGACCTGCTCACATTGCACCTGATTCTTTTCTGAGACCCGAAGACAATTCACCAGATTCTAGGTATATTTGGCAGATGTACAAAAATCATACAAAGGTTAGTGTGTTGTCATTACATCATGGAAATGTGTTTGGAGACATGGAGTATCCAATGTATATTATGTGGGCCACCTTATAGGCATCATTTATTCCATTTTCACACACTATCCTGGTCTCTCATACCTTACACAAGGCATGGTCCTAGACCAGAGACTTCAGTATCATTCCAAAGAATACATATTTACATACTTCTTTTAAAATTATGTTTATAAGTTTTACTACACAAAGTCTGGCTTCAACACAGAAGCATTTTTTTCCTTTTCAAGACTATACACCTGCATGGAAAAAGTTGGTTTCCTTACATTTTGCTTTTCCACAATAGCAAAATAAACTTCTTCTACACTGCATTTCAACTGACAAAAAATTAAAATGTAAAGTTACATTTCATTTCTTGTACTGTGAACTGACCCCTTTAAGCACTTTCAAGATATACTGCTGATGATTTAAATGTAGTATAACTTAATCAGCTTAATTATAACAGTGTTGTGCTGAACAAGTCATTAAAGAAAATATGATAAAATAGTAACAAACTAGTAAGTTTTAAAGGGAATTGTAATGCATCAATAAATATACATCAATTTTCTTGCTATTACTTGTTTCTATAACGCATGTCTTTCTAAAGCTAAAACAACATGCAAAGAAATGATGACTTGATACTCATTCAAAAGTTTGCTACTTTACATGGTAAAATCCTTTATTTAATTTTATACACATACTTATGCATTATTTATTTTTAAGGAATTCAGCTTTCAAGGTCAAAATTAGTATGTGTTGGTAAACACATGAGGACATTTTCTTAATGTTAAAAGCTGCAACTACATTCCTTCAGAACAATGCACGTTCAAGACGGGGTGAATTCTGCGAGAAAATTTGTAAGGAGGAGAGAACACATGTGACAAATCCTTCCCCAATCCCATCTCCAATCAAGTCTCAAGAAATCCTCTTCAAAATGAGAACATATCTCACTAGAGTTACATTTGATCAAAAAGTAGACTAGAAAAAAGTTTTCCCATTCTTTTGATACTAACACGGGTTACTGTGCATGGTTGCTTCAAATGCACAGAGCATGTATTGATCTGGATTCTCAAATTCACTTAGATCCATTAGTGTCTTTAGAATAATATTTGGCCTTCTGATCCTAAGAGCAACTGATTACTTGCAGGAAAATGATATGCAACACACATTTAATCAGAAAGAAAGTTAGAACGAGTCTTTATATATGCTACCACCTATAATTTATAGGAAGCAAAAATACATGGCTGTGGTCTTAACAAAACTAAAACCCACCTCTCATCTAATTAAAAAAAGAATCTAACATTGAAGAATCAAATCAAATACTTAACTAATTTAGCTAGGCCTCCTCTCAGCACACTTCCCATTGCACTTAATATTAGGACTGCATGTTAAGGCATGTTTTAATTAGTATGTTCCAGAACTGCACAGTTATACTGGTCAATGTTCCCATAGTCCCACTTCTTTCCTCTTCCTACCCTCTGCATTCCAAAGACCAAAACGTTAAGTCATAGTTTGAATGGGTATTGCAGATCTGAGCTGGCATACCACAGTGTGTTCACTAGATTTTCAGCATAAACATTAAAATGTTACATAAAATGGACCATAATTTACTCCACGCTCAAACTTAAGATGGTTTAATGTCTTAACAAAAGGTGAGATGACTTAGGTACATTTTACATTTTGTGCATTTAGATCACCATATGCATAGATGTTCTAATGCTAAATTCTTGGTCTTCAGTATCTCATAGTGCTGGATGCTCGGAAGTATGACAGAAATTTGTAACACAGACTAACCACAAAGTACCAGATGTTTCTTGCCATTTGCGATCTTGCAATAAAAATGCGCCAGATAAGAATCACAAGGATAGTATTGAAACCATAACGGATATTCCGCAACCTGAAAAGCAAATCAAAAGACACACTAAATATTTTCTAGAGTAAATTATTTTTGGATAGCAGCTAATTAATAGTTATAATTTTAATCAAAGTTCTAAGCAATCTTTGAACTTTCAACATTTGAAAGCTAAACTAAAAGTTAGCACAATTCAAACATGCCTTCCTGCCCGAATAGCGCAACCTAACAGCATACTAATGCCTTACTCTAGCAACAGGGAGTACAGCAAAGTCTTTTCATGTCAGTGTACCTGGACTAAAGACTTAGTAAACAACAATTAAACTGAGCAATGGCTTTGTACCCATTCCTGTGATAGGCTCAACAAACTGCAGGTTAAGTCAAGCATGGTGGCATCATAACTGGGTATCCTAGCACTTGCGAGGCTGAATCTGAGCAGGATGATCCTAAGTTTGAGATCAGACTGGGCTACAGAATGAGGTCCTGTCAGAAATAAAGAAAGGGGTGGGAGAAACCTGGATGGGGAGAGGGAGAGAGGGAGGGAGGGACGGAGTGAGGGAGGGAGGGAAGGAGGGAGGAGGGGGGAGGAAAGGAAGCCAAGACAGCAAACAAAACTGGAAGTAAAACAGATACATGTCTGAGTTTCTAGAGTTTCTAGCTAACAGTTCCAAAACTCAAAAGCCAACTGTTAAGTCCTCATCTAAGAATAAGATAGCATTAGGTCCATAGAGAACCTTTCTACTCTCAAAGATCAGCAAGCATGTTCCTTTGTTCATGTTTCTCAACATTTTTGATGTTGAGAAACATGGTTGCATGAAGAAATTTAACCCTTCAGGCAGGTACTATAATAAATTCCAATAACTTAATCATGCAGCCCAAGACATGACTGTAGTACAGCAATGAGGTGTAGAAGTAGTGACAGCAGCTTTAAATAAGTAGTCAAAACATCTACATTCTAATTTCCTTACAGTTAGTAAAATATGATCTTGCAAACCTGTTTCCTCATCAATAAAATCAGCATTTTGCAAAATTCATAGTGCTATGACCTTGGCATGTGAACAGTAGGAGTCTTAGAAATCTCTCTCTCTCTCTCTCTCTCTCTCTCTCTCTCTCTCTGTCTCTCTCTCTCTGTCTCTCTGTCTCTCTCTGTCTCTGTCTCTGTCTCTCTCTCTCTCTCTCTCTCTCTCTCTCACACACACACACACACACAAAATACACACACATAATAATGAGATGACCCTTAGTAATACTTAAATCTCTGAATGATGGGACTATAGCTGATTTTGACTCCTGTTTTCTGAATTTATTATGTTTTAAAACAGCATGCACTACCTCTACTAAAAGAGTAAGAACACCATTACTCTGTGCTGTAACTTTAAAAAATAAAAAACTATATATAAGTTAACTTTTGGTTCAAACAATATTCTTATTTTCTGCTAGTACTTTTACTTTTTCAATAGAAATTTAAGGAAAGTAAATAGTGATTTTCAAAATTAAAATTTATTCAAAGTTCATACTCAGGAATACACACAAATAAAGATAGTAAGTTTTATAATCTTTATGTATTTATATGTATGGATACTTTGCCTGCATGTATGTCTGAGTACCACATGTATGCCTAGTGCCTATGGAAGCCAGAAGGTGGTGTGGGTAGGATCCTCCGGAACTGGAGTAATAGTTGTGATCCACCATGCAAGCTGGGAATCAAACGCTGGGACCCTGGAAAAGCAGCTGGTGCTCTTAACCACTAACCCACCTCTCCAGACCTTTAATAATCTTAAATACCACATAGTTACAAACCCAAAGTTAAGCACTATTTTTAAATATAATACATCATTTTTATTCAGAATACTCTTACACCAAAGCAAACTGGAATATTTTATAAGAAAAAGAAAATGTGCAACAAGCCCATGACAAACTTACTTGTTGAGATGCTTTCTAGCTGCAGGGAGGCCAGACATCTCTTCGTTCAACACATACTTTTTAGTCCCCATGCAGTAGTTCTCTATGTACTCTGCCCAGTGCAGCTGCCTCACGTCGATATTAAAGGTCTACAGAAGGAAGAGTTACTGCTGTGAGAGTCTTTGTGATTTGTCAAGAATTCACTTATCTGAAACACAACCTCAAATGAGACGACTATAAACACTTCACTATAGTGTGACCTTTTCTACCGTCAACATACTTCTGTGCTCTTCACTACTTCACAAAGAAATTCACATATATTCAAGTTCCTTTTCATCTTAACCTCTTCTGTATATTTTCTACAGCAAAGAGATTAATTTTTCTAGAGAACATTTCTGACATCAAGAATAACCAAGCAGAGCATGACAGCACACACTACTATGCCAGCACACAGTAGGCAAGTGGGTCACCAGTTTGAAACCAGTCTTTGTGGGTGGGATTTGAATGAAAATGGCCCCCATAGGCTCATATATTTCAATGCTTAATCACCAAGAAATGGAATTCTTTGAAAGGATCAGGAAGTGTGGCCTTGTTGAATGAAGAGTGTCACTGGGGGAGCCTTTGAGGTTTCAAAAGCCCATACCAAACCTAGCCCCTGTGCCCAAGAATCAGGAGGTATTCATCAGAGCCTGTCTGCATGCCACTATGCTCCCAGCATGATGACAATGGAAGCCCTCTGAGACTAAGCAAGATCCCAATTAAATGCTTTCTTTTGTAAGAGTTGCCCTGGTCATGGTGTCAAGCAGTACTTCTTCACAGCAACGGAACAGTGACTAAGACACTGTGCTTACACAGTGAGACCCTGTCTCAAACAACTACCACCACACACAATAAAGAAACAATAAAAAGTAAAAGCTAGCCATCAATGTTGGCTTAGGATTTTAGTAACAGTTACTTTGTTATCTGATGAAAAGCGTTGATAAACCTAGAAAAGAAGACTTTATAGAAATGCTACTCTGTGGCAAAATAAGAGGGCTATTAACTGTTCAGTACTCTAGAGCAAACAGGCAGTCAAGTATTTTTGTGAAATATCAAGATTATTCACCATAAACCATCACCCCAAAACAACAAGTTCTAGAAGGGAAAATATTACAAATAAATTACTACAATAAAAAGATAGCACCAAAACACTAACAAAGAAGGAGATTTGACTTCATCTAGGAGCTGTTATGAGGCATGGTGTGTGTGTGTAGAAAAGGCAAATTTCAGCAGACATCTCGAGGAATGTGAATTACAGGAAAACAACAGCATGGAAGTGAGGTAGCCTGAGTCAGACTGGGCTCCATCAGCAGAACCACATATTGTCTGTCATTTAAATGTGAGCTTGTAGAGAAAGGGTTTAGAGCAATTATGAAGAAATGTCTAAGATTAAGTTGAATTTTGTAAAAATAAAAGTATAAAAACTCAACTGGAATAATTTCAACACTCCTGACTGGCTGTTGGAGAATTTAAATAAATAATTTACATTTTAGTTAAAATAACAAATGGATTAGAAACCTAAGGGCACCATGGTCTACCACAAAACCATTTTGTGAGAGGATAAGACCAGAGAGAAATAGTAGCATTGGAAGAAACAGTGCTTAAGGATTTTCCCAAATTGCAGAAAGACATCCATCTACAGATATAAAAAGCCCAAACAAAGTTTTAGAAAACCAAACATGTGAAAAATCTGGAAAAGAGCAAGGAGAAACAAATAATTGACATTTCAACTGTAACAAAATAGAATATAAAATAATCTTTAATGTGCTGAAATAGTGTTTTAAAAAAAAGCTACTTAGGGTGAATAAAGACTGACAATCAAAATCTGAAAGTTTCACTACGATCAGTCTCCTAATTACGCCATACTCTGGTATCCTAGACAACACACCAGACAGAAAGATGATAATAAAGAGAAGCTCTAAAAATGAATACAGATGCAACAACTGTCTCCTAACTGTGGGGCTTGAACTGGAGAAGTAGAGTAATATGTAAGCACACGGCTGGTGAGCTGGAGATATAGTCAGGGCCGTCTGTGCTAAGGTTCTCACCACCAAAAGGACGGGACTGAGAATAAGGCCCTAGGTTTAACCCCTAGCACTGGTGTACTTCTAACAGGAGGTAATGGGATGTGTTAAGACAGATATATACACTAAAATATATGAATCGATGGGCAGTAGTGGTCCAGGCCTTTAATCTAGCACTCAGGAGGCAGAGGCAGGAGGATCTCTGTGAGTTTGTGGCCAGCCTGGTCTACATAGTAAGTTCCAGGCCAGCCAGAGGTACATGAGACAAATCAAACAAAATCTGAGGTAACTTCAGAAGGAATACAGTTCAATTTTCAAATAAGCAGAGTAGAATGACAAAGAGCATACAATACAAAAAAGCAGTTAGAGCCCCCACCACCATCACCACCAAAACAAAAAAAAAAAAAAAACAAAAAACAAAAAAAAAAAGATCAGAGAAAACAAGATACCCTGAACGTAAGACCCATAAAGATGTTAAAGTTCTCTCTGAACTCAACCTGTGGGAAGAAAGGATTAACAACTCAATTGTACTTTAGAAAGCCTTTGATATTCCTAAATACTTTATCAATTCTAAGACAAAGCAAATTGTATCTCTCTATAAATAATTAAAATACTGAAAAAATATAATTAGATTGACTTATGTACTGGTTGTGCGAAATGCCTAGATTTCAGGCTGTTTTTTGGTTACATATTTTTTAACCTAAAACAGAAAATACTTGCCTTTTTATCTTCAGGGTTTAATTGGTTCATTAACATATTGACATTATCAGTATTCCAAACCCAAGAGTTACTTGTGAAATACTCAAGAAACACCATGGCTTTGTGAAGACGGGTGATTGTTTTCATCATCCTGTATTTCAAGAAAAACCAAGAGGTTCATATATAGACTGGGTAAAAAAAATCCCATTATCACCACAGTCCCAACCACTTACTCCCAACTATAATTCAGTAAGTGTACCAAAATAGCAGAGAATCAGAATATTTCTGCATCTTGGGAGCCTAAATTATAAATCCAAAATGAAAAAAACAAATTGGAAGTAGCAGCAAAGGAAATTTAATATCACCGGTACAAAATTCTGCTGACACAGAATTAATTCTCAAAGTATATGCAATACTAAAGTTTAAATTCAAATTTTCTATGTATCACATAAGGCAAAAAGATTCAGTTTAGACTCCCTCTGCATTTTTAGCTACACCTGTCCTTAATAAGAATCCTTAACACAGTTTCTACAACTATGTTATAATCCCAGCACTTCAGCATCACTGAAGCAGATAAACAGAAATATTCCTCTGCCATTTAGTCTCCTCTATTAGAAAAATACAAGAACTTTCTCTTCAACAGTGATTGGCACCACTCCTGATTATCTGGATGTGCTGTGAAATCAATGACGAATGCCAAGGACTTTCTGAAATACTCAATTGCGCAGGCCTCACCCATGTCTTTCCTCAGAGAAACAAAACAGTATAATAATTCTTTGTTTCCTTTTAAAGGGCAAGGAACCTTAATCTTATCAGACAATATATTTATTATCACTTGTATAAGTCATTGATATCAAAGTACTAATCCAAGCAGTAATTAAGAAAGAGCTTTCTGAATCAATTACACACACACATACACACACACACACACACAAAAAAAAACCCAGGAAAATGGTTCATCTAGAAATAAAAAAATTCCATTTACATTCCCACAAAAAGGATTAGCTAAAAGTATATGAAATTTAGAAAGACCTCAAATTAAGAGCTTTACAAATGGAGGACATGGCAGAAAAATCAGACTATAAGAAATGATAAAGAAAAACAGTACCATTAGCCAAGAAACTATGATAACATTTAATACATTTAGAAAGAAACCTTGAATAAAATACTTGAAGGAAATAAAGCAATATGAATAATGTAAAGAAAAAGTACTTCATTTACTAAGGAATTCTAAAATAAATTCTTCATTAAACATGTAAAGAATTATCAAACATCCAAAGCTATATCTAGATAAAGATTTTAAAACATATAGCTAAAACTTAGGGAACTTTCCTTTAATGAACAAGATTTTTTTAAAAGAATTTTTTCTTTAAAGATATAACAAATCTAGAACAATCAACACAGTATCACAGGCAGTATAATATACATTAATTTCATCCCAAACATGCATAGTTCACACCATTTTCCAATGAGTATTTTACTAAAACATTTTCTTCCTGACTCCTTAACTGTCCATTCTTGCCTAATCTCATGTGTGGATTCACTCAAGTGACAATAGCTGCCCTAAAATCAACCCTTGATTCAGTCATCCAAAGAACATTTCTTCTTTAAAAGTAAACAAACAAACAAAAAACCGAGAGGGGCCAGGCATGGTAGCTCAAGCATGCTTGTAATCCCACAGTTGGGAGGGTGAGGCCGGAAAATTGCCATGAATGTGGTGCTACACTAGTTTATAACTCAACCCTGTCTCAAAACAAAACAAAAACAAACAAAAAACCCACGAAACAGAGGGAAGATGTTAGAAGAGTTGAAAATTCATACACATGAGAAATTTGCAGACTATTATCATCAAGATATTGGTAACTATACCATCGCTCTGGTTCAACATGTCATAGTGAATGCTGGGACTATACTGTCTGGTACCTGTTGAGGATGTACTTATTCTTTACTATGACAACTTCTAAAACAGAATTAATAAATATAATTAATCACAATTTACAGTACGGCCAAATCTTAATTATCATCTAATCTAGGATTTCTCAACCTTAGCTATCTATCACAAATCAAAGTATTTATGTACTAAGATACTTGGCAGTACCCATGGCCTCAGCATACTGGGGCTGAGGTAAAGCACACCATTCCCCACTGTGATGACCAACTCCAAATATTGTCAAATGTCTCCTGGTGAGAATCACGTAGATGAAAAATGTCAGGTTCAGGTAAGTTAAACAGAACAACAAACATGAAGTAACTTAAAAATATGCTATTTGCAACAATGACATAATGCTAAATGTAGAATAACTAATGATGATTCTATATGTACCCTGGTTTCCCCTTTAACCAAGAATCCACATATTAAGAAATGGAACATAATTATCTCAAAATATACAATGAGTCAGATTTTATCTAGCTGACACTCAAAATCATGTAAATGAGTAAACTGGATTCCATGAACTGAACATTAGTTTAATGTAGAATGAGGTTATATTAGGGTCTATAGAAGGTGTAACATAGTGTTCAATTATTCTTGACTAGGCAAATATCTAAAGAACAAACTATGAGACTTAAGTTAATATGTACATCACCTAAGTAAACTTTTATATCCCTTGTTGCTTTATTTACTTATTTACTTAATTGTTTTTCTGAGACAGGGTTTCAATCATTCTATGCTGGCCTATGTAACTATGTAGCCCAGGCTGACCTCAAACTAGTGAAAATCCTCCTATTTCACAGCTTCCTGAGTACTCAAATTATAGTCTGCAGCACCATACCCCACTCCTTGCTGCTTTTATATTATACACTTACAGAGGTCTCAGATTATTCCTGCTTTGATAGATCCTACAAAGTAAATTACACTGTTACCTACACTAACTTCTTATCACAAGGGGAAGACATCAAAATGAGGTGTTGACTTCAGAAGTAAGAATGGTGCTAAGAATAGTCTGTCTTGCTCTTTGCATACTCACCCTTAAAGACTTCAGTCACCTTAAATCCTGTCTAATGACCCCTGAGGCTGTCATGCTACAAGGAATCTCAAACCAGACCATGTGCAGACAACACATGAAGAGTCTAATTCTAAAGGAAGAGGGAAAGCTGCCTAGCTACTCTGCACCCTTCCTCTCCCTCAATGACTCACTCTAGTGTATATGTCCTGGTTCCTGTCTGATCACAGCTTAAAGACTTACTGGTGTGGGACAATTCTGTATTCTGTCAATTACGTTTTAAATAAATGCTGATTGGCCAAAAGCCAGGCAGGAAGTATAGGTGGGAAAACCAGACAGGAAGTAGAGGTGGGGCAATGAGAACAGGAGTATTCTGGGAAGAAGGAAGCTCTTCCCCAGTCCTGCCGAGATCACAGAAAAAGCAGAATGTGACCTACCCTGCTGAAAAAAGTACCAAGCCATGTGGCTAACATAGATAAGAATAATGGGCTAATATAAGTTACCAGAGTTAATAAGAAGCCTGAGCTAATGGGCCAATCAGTTTATATCTAATGCACACTCTCTGTGTTATTCCTTTGGGTTATGTTGGCTGTGGGAACTGGGCAGGACAAAGATACACAGAAACCCCAACAAGCCTGGCTCTCATGTTACAGACTTACTTCAACCACAGCCACTCATCCAAACCTCTCCAGAATTCCTTATTCACAGAAGTCGTGACACTAAACAAAATAACTTGCTTTGAGATACTTTGGTTACATGATGATTTGTCATGCAATAGAGTAAGACATCTCAGTACTGGGAAGGACTGACAATAATACAAAGCTGAGGTTTGTGGCATTTTAGAATTAGGTGGTAGACTCTGTTGTGACCTTTGAGATCATTTACTGAAATCTGAAAGGACCATGGAAAGAAAATTAGAGGTTGAAGCTCAGTAACATGAAGATAACAAAAACCAAACCTATCTTCCTAAAATTTAATCTAGTCAAGATTTCTGGAATGAAGACAAGCTGATCTTAGAAAGTAAAGTGTCTGAATAAAATATGGAGAAAATGTAAAAGGCTAGTCAGGAATGCATTAAAAAACAATTTTCTTATGGCACTGCATGCCTGTCATTCATGCTCGCAAGTGCTAGCATGCAAGTCCTGAGCCATAGGCTCATAATGGCAGAACAGTGCCAGGTAGAGGAAGCACAGCTGAGCTGCAATTTCCTCCAGAAAGTATTTGGCATAGTTTACTGCACAGAAAAACTGCTGCATACAGCAAGCTGGGAGAAGCACATGGGAAAGCTGAGAATTTTCAAGATTCTTGCACTGAAAGCTGAGTGGGCCACTCCACTGATGCTAGCTACCCTTGCAATCACCAGCTAACCAGTTTACTAAGAATGTATTAAAAGGAAGACAGTAGGCAATCCATTAGGAGGGTAAGAAGCAGCAACAGACTAGACAGGACAGTGGGAGACAGATGCTAACCTATTGTTAGGCTATTACTAAGTCTGTGAATAGTAACGAATCAAATGTTCAGAAAGTGGTATTTTTAAATCTAGAATTCAGAAATTCTAGGTTGTATCACATCAATTATTTAAAAACAAAAGGGAAAAAGATTGTTTCTGAATATAAATCAAATCCAGGGTAGAGATATAACATTCTTTAAGATTTTAGAGTGCCCTTACGCAAACATAGAATTTTTTAAACAGAAAGACCAAACAAAAATCTCTCCAGATTGTAAAGACAGATACCACATTCTCTACTATTTGGATGGCAGGTTGTAAGAAGCAAAGATTTATTATCTATAGGTAATGTTCCACAGCAACCTAATGAGACCTAAGAAGGGCTTGTCTCAAAGAGATTTGTGATAGATTCTGATCTATCTGATTAGAAAAGACACAATGGAAACTCCTAATTTTTAGCTACATGAATATATATATGTACACACACACATATATGGATAATATACCAACGAAAATGTTTCTGTAACAAAAGTAAGTAAGCAAGAGCCCACACACCAAATCCATTCTATTACTGAACAATCATGTTCATTATTTATAAACATGTCTATGACTTTCCTTTCTTTTAACAGCAGAGCAGACTGGTAGTAACAGAAACAATTGCTTACACGGCCTAAATGTATACAAGATGACCCTTTAAAGAAAAGTTTCCTGATCCCTGACCTGGATTCTAACTTTTTATGGGCAGGAAGCAGAAAGAGTAGGCTGTTCAAACTTGCATGGGTCATTTTTTTATGGGAAAAAATGGAGAATTTTCAGAATGTAGAAATGAGTCTAGCTGTCAACATATACCTGGACTGCAACTGGAAACTTATGGGACAGTGTTTGCTGCATGCCTCCCATTTCCTCTTTTTGACAACACTGTCTGAAGCCATTATCTTATGTTTCTCTCAACATACAGAGTACACGGCAGCTGCTAATTTGCTTTGTCATAGGTTTTCATAAGACATGGAATCTGCAATGTCATTTCTAAACTATCTTATCTGTAACTGGATCAGATTTAAATGGCAAAACATCCAGCTGATATCATAGGGATTTGTGGAGGAAAGAATTAGCTGCACTGTTCAAGGTAGAAGAATGTGAATTCTCTTAGCCAAAAGGTTAACTGTTACAGGCTGTACTTTCCAAAAATAGCTGAAAGCCATTCTGCTCACTTGCTCATTTCCGGGGTCTGACTGCTCTCCAGAGCACCCCTTTTCCTTACATCTAGGAGGGTTTGTGACTTGCTTGTGAATAAAAGCAAATCAGGCATGGTGGCATTTGCCTATGGTCCTGGCTTTCAATCTGAGGCTGGCCTGGGCTACATGAAATCCTATTTCAAAGAACAAACAAGGCTGAAGTGATAATGGAGGATTTCTAGCTTCCACTTGACTTAAAGTCTAACACTTTAGCTACCATGCAAAAAGGTTAATTCTTAGAGGCAACCATTAGGCCTTGAAAAGATCCTACAAAGTATAATGCTGATGAGACAGAGGCAGTAATACCCGGCTCCTGGCTAACCCAGCTCCACAACCCCTGACCAGACTGCAGTTCTTTCAGCCCCATCTGATCACATGACAAGTCTTAAACTAAAACCACAGAAACCGATTTCTCTGCAAATTCCTGATCCCACGAGAAAAACACAAGATAATGAAATAATGACTATTTTAACCACTAAATCTGAGATGACTTGCTATAACGCAGAATCTTCTTTGTATTGCTTAGTAACTATGGATTTTTCCTTTTATTATAATTATTTTTAAGTTTATTGAGCTCCCAGCTATGATTGCCTTCACCAGACCTATACAAGATAAAGCCAGTCAACATTCTAACAGGGACAGGGTAGAATCTCATATGTTCCCACCCCTAGCTGAGAAGCTGCTGATAGCTGACAGCAGTCAGTGGAGGGGCAGTCAGTTTTCTTCACACATGCGACCCTCGGTAGGTCCAACATGCTTCAGTGTATCATCCCATACCCATGTAATATGTAGGTAGCATAAATTGGACTCAGTGGGTCATTTTAAAAAGAATATAGCTGGGTGGTGGTGGCACAAGCCTTTAATCCCAGCACTCGGGAGGTAGAGGCAGGCGGATCTCTGTGAGTTTGAGGCCAGCCTGGTCTACAAGAGCTAGTTCCAGGATAGGCAGGCTCCAAAAGCTACAGAGAAACCCTGTCTCAAAAAAAAGAGAAAGAAATAAATAATAATAAAGTCAGGAGGAGTAGGGTGGGTACAGAAAGTTGGGGTTGAATATGGTCAAAATATATTGACTTGTATGAAATTCTCAAAGAATTAATAAAAATTCTTTTAATTAATGGGAATTAGCCCATTCTCTTTGTAAGGCAAAATGTTGTATTAAATCTCTTTTACTTTTTGGAACTAGTTTTGTCTTTTCTGCCCTAATTTATAGCAACTTTAGTAATATAAGTATACATTACCATCAATCATTCATTTCACCTGATTTTTAGCCATGAAAAATGCCAACATAAGCAAAACTATTTGCAAATCATTCTAGGAAAGTTGAAATGTTTGTTCAGCAAGTCGATCTATTCAACACTGACCCTTAGTTCAATGGTGAATATATAAACATTCTGAACTATTCAATCTACCAAAATTCCCTATAGGCAACTCAGATCCTGAGATACTATAACTGGCAAATACCTCACTTTTATTTTTTTCAGCAGCTAATAGAAGTCCTGGAATCATCATCTTCTTTGTACATAAATACTTAAATCCTGAATTTGCTAATTAAAGGTGCCAATGTAGTTAAAAAATATACATTTTGTAGTATATTTCACTATGTGGTAAAGACAGTAAGTAGGAGAACTTTAATTGTGGGGTTTCAATGAAAAAAGGAAAGGAGAAAGAAAAGATATTACAACTATAAGAAAAGAGCAAGTTTACTGTTTGTCAACTTTTTAAAACTAGAACATTAGTCAAAAACTGTAATTACCATATTATAAGCTGAATAGGTAGCTAAGACATTTCAAGTAATTTTCTAGAATCATCCTATATTTTTCATATGAAACTAAACCATCAACTTTAAAGCAAAATATCTGACCCTGAATCCCTTGTAGAAAATTCAGCACTAGGTTCTTAAGGGAGAGTGAGGGACTCAATTTCAGCTTATAATAACAATGACAATCCTGACGTAGGACATTTCCTGCTATAATGGGATTTTGGAGAATCAGTGACCCCATAAGATGAGATCCATTCTTGGTATCCGAACATCTCCAATTTCTAGGAAATGTCCTGGCATCTTGATTGTGATTGTGTTTAATCAGGTTAGTAATTCTAAAGGTAAGCTCATGCTAGCGACATGATGTCTCTCCAGCAAGCTTCCACCACCTTACCAATACATAGTGTATTACTGCTATTCTTCTTACCACGGTTTCTGACCTGTCAACCTGAGTGCAAGATCGAGCAATAATGCAGGCACTGTATGTCTGACACCCTTCCAATAATGGAGTATTAGGTTGTTGGTATAGAACTTAATATTAGGGTGCCTGAGTACTTGGTTTAAAGGATTCATCCTGAAGAAATGATTTATATAATCTCCTGTAGGAAAAATAAGCGTTAAAGCATTTTGAATATTATTTTTTATTCAGAAAGAACCTAAAGTTAGACCTAGACTTCAACATATGACAGTAATTTATCACCCAAAATTTAGAACAAATAGAGTGACTTACAGCACTACCTTTGCTTTTCTGACAGTGTCTTACATTCAAGAGTCTTCTCATTCACAGAAGGCCATTAAGCCTTATCATAAGCATGAACAGATAAAGAATTAATAGCATTTCAGTGTTAAGCACGGTTGTTTAACAGTCAGAGGAACAGATAAGACAGAGCTAGTCACCATTACCTTGGGCTTCTTCCAGTCATCCTGAGGTAGATATCGTACAGGAATGCTGGGGCCTTATGGCTCACAGCAATCCAGTACTGATATAAAAGGTGATTGGAGGTTAGATTTACATTGGGCCGTCTGAAGGCCTGTTCGAGAGGATTCCTCTTGAAAGTGGAAATTACATGGTATTCTGAGGAAGAAAAGTTGTGTAACAGCTTTGATAACAACCATGTAATGAAGTTTTGAAAAAAAAAATCATGTTTTCACAATGCAAAATATTTTACCAAAGATTCAGAGTTCATTCATTTAAAAAACAAGCTTTTCTATTCTCCATAGCTAAGAGAAATGGGCATTAGACTGCTGATTCCAAGGGGTTTAAAAACGGCCAGTATTTTAATTAAAAGAATAAATTTTTACTAAAATTCACCCTGAAAATCCTGTTAATGTTTTACCTAGGCCAATTTATAATGTCACTCTCTATATTTCACCTCTCACGATAGCTTCTTTCTTTCTGTTCCTCTTTCCAGATTCTTATTACTGTACTTACTTAAAAAAGAAAAGGAAAATCATCATCCTTTGCTTATGAATGATTTACTCAAATTAACACACATCATACAAGCTTAAAACAACCCCAAAATAACCTCTGCTGTAGTTTACTTAGGTTATTCAACATCAACACAATCAAACTTGGTATCTTCTATGTTAATATTTTAATGGAAATGTATAATATGGAATTTGAGTTTTCACAAAACTGTACAACACAACAAAGTGTATAAAAACCTCACTTACTTAAGATGCTTCAATATCCCTGAAGGACCATGACTTAAAATATTGTGAAATCACTAGAGTTTTTTCTTACATACTCCAAACAGTCAATCCTTAAATTTAAATACAAATGACACAGAAAAACCCTAGTACAAATATCAAGTAAGATTGCTCTAAGGTAGCTAGGTGTGGTGGTGCATGACTGCAATGTCAGCTCCTGTGAGGTTGAGGGAGGACGACAGAAAGCTGGATGCCAGCCAGAACTATATTGCAAATTCCGGGACAGTTTGAGCTACATAGTGAGATTTTTATCTCAAAAAACGAAACAAAACAAAACAAAACAAAACAAAACAAAAAAAAAACAAAGCAAAGCAGAAATAAGGGCTAGGAATGAAGTGGTAGACTGCTTGACTTTGTGGATGGGTGAGGAAAGGGGTAGACTGATCCCCAGAACCAATTTACTTTAAAAACAAAATTATTTAGAATAGCAAAAATTCAATTGGAAATAAAAGATTTTAAAAAGAAAGTCATAAATATTTATATCTGACTTAATTTAAATGTTCTACTTGTTACAGATCTTTTACTTTGGTAGAATGTAGTCTGGCAAAAAGTATCCTACTTCCTAACTCCTTCACTTAAAACTCTGGGGACCAACTAATACACCTACTCTTATAGGTGTAAATATTACCTACAGACTGACAACATAAGACCTGAGTGTACTCATTTGTTAGAAAAAAGAACTACCCCCAAGCCACAGGTAGTCTATGAGAGTGTTGCAGATGACAAGAGAACAGCCAGGGTCTCACTAGGTGAATGGAGACATATGCCAGGCTATTCTTATATTGTGAAACATTAAAGGTATCCGCAAGGCAGGATTGGTAGTTATTCTCAAACAGTAACTAACATAAGAATAACTTTGTAACTCAGTGGCCCCAATGCCTCATTTAAAAAAGTCAGTGAATGCTTTATGTTCTAACATTCAGAAACACAGATAAAATCATACCAACTTCCCCCCAGTGGAAAGGATTAGTGCTGCCTGTTGTGCAATTATACACCATGATGTTTCTTGGTCTGCAAAGACAAAGATAAAAGCAAAGAAACATAAGAGAAGTCAAAAGTATCTTAAGTCTTATGTACTATCAAAACAGGAAGACATGATGATGCTGGGTACCTATTCTATATTATACAAAAAGCACTCTAAGGGATTATTTCTTAAATGTTTAGGCTTTAGTTACAAATACTATTATTACCATAAAAGGATGCTCAGAGATTATTACAGCTGCTCTAGTGTGCCATGGTTGACATACAAAAAACATCTCTTGTTTATACTATTTTAGTTTGGCTTAATCATCATTCAGGACCCCCCCATCTACCCACCCATCCATCACATACACACACACACACACACACGCACACACACGCACACACACACACACACACACACACACACACACACACACTTTTTTTAGTTCCTAACAAACCTGTAAAATCTGTGAATTCATTAATTCACACGTTACTGCTTCCACTGCTCAGCAACTAGAACAGACAGTGGTATTTCCTATATCCTAATAGGACACTTTACTAACATGGCACAATCAGGACTAAGGGATTAAGCTCCTTTTCCCTCTCAGTTACCACACAGTTAATAAGCAATATCGTTGCCTCATATACCTATTAACTCCAGAATACCAGGCTGCAGCAAGGCTTGTGTTGACCACTACATCTACAGGAACAAGATCTGCAAGGGCATTGTTGGAGGCACGCATTGTTCGAAGAATTCCTTTCCCTGCCTTTTTTGAAGTTAAAAACAACACATTCAGATACATAGCCAAAACACATATACATAGACATAAGTATAAAGATATAGGAAATTTTTTTTATCAAAGAAGTAAGTCAAAAAGTTTATTTACCGCAATGAAGAGACCACTTGGTCCATTAAAGTTATCAATCCATCCCTAATGTCAAAAATTGAAGGAAAAAAAAGAGGTTAAAACTACTATCAAAGTAGATTTATTATTTGAAAGTGCTAACTCCAAACACACTTTGCCGTTTTCTCCCAAAGCCTAAGAAAGATCTACATTCCATGAAGAATAGTGGTCTTAGTACCCAAAAATGTCCCAAGAGTTTCCTCTAGTGTAATAAATGACTAAATCAAAGTATTTTTAAATTATTACCTACCTCTGCTAAATCTCTGCAAAGGGGAAAAAATACTGTACTTTTCATAGCTTTTCCTAAATTAAGCCTGTACACCTTTGATTTTATACTATTTATTAACACAGTATCTTAAGAGAAAATAATACATGTTCCTTAAACTTAGTAAGTAAATCAGAAGAAAACAGAATAATTATCAAAACAACAAAAGATAGGCTATCACTTACTGCTATTTATACAGACCTTGGGCTTTTTTTTTTCCCCCCGAATCAGCTTACTTTCTGGCGTTTGTTTCTGCCTTCTCTTATTCTAAGGATTTAAAAGTATCCTAACACCCTTTTTTTCCTGCTTAGTAGTAGCAAGCTACCAAAGAAATCTCTTATGCTTTTCTTAGCTTTGTAATCTACACATAGAAAGATATACTTCACATACTTCCTTTTGGCAATGAAAACAGATGAAATTGTGGTCTCCTTTACTGAAGACACAATGTCAGAACTTTTGATTTGATTTTCGGCTAGAAATTAAAACTGTTACTCTACATTCCATACACTCAGAAGCACCTTAGAGATAAAGGCGTGAGTAATATATCTCTTTCTATGCTCATCAGCTCTGTACAGTAGAGCACATTCAGCATATAACACAACTCTTAAATCATATGCCCACTCTTTATACAGTTAGAACTTAAAACTCTAAATCCCAATTACTTAACAACTTTAAAGAGCTTACTGGAAAAGGTTCTTTCCAACTGGCACCAACAATCGATGGCCTTACAATGGCAACATTTAGCTTTGCTCCTTCTTGTTGTACAACATATTCTGCCAATGCCTTGGTGTAGATGTATGTATTAGGTCTGTCGCCTATCAATTTTGGTGTGATATCATTTACTAGGCCATCATCCATCCATCTGGCAAGCAAAGAAATTAAAAATTCAAATATTTTATCATAGATTAAAAACCTACTTAATTGAACTTTGCACAAACCTATCTTTTGCCCTGATTTAAATAGTTGCACAATAACCCTTTTCTTTTCTTGTTTTTTTTTTTTTCTTTTTTTTAAAAATAGGGTTTTTCTGTGTAGTCCTGTATGTCCTGAAACTTGCTCCGTAGACCAGGCTCACCTTGAACTCAGAAATTCGCCTGCTTCTGCCTTCCAAGTGCTGGGATTAAAGGCATGTACCACACAATAACTTTTACTAACAGGGGAAAAAAGGTAGTGTCTTTAAATATGAAACATAGGTCTACTATCTCCAACTCCTATATCAAATAAGAAACAATACATCTTTCATAAATCATATTTAGATAGCAAACTTAACTGACCTGAACCAATTAAGGGTTTTAGAAATTATCATGCAGTTTAAACATTCAATATTTTGTGTGTCTTTGATCAGGGATGCTATCAAAAATGAAAATGAAGTAATTAAGTACTATTATATAGTACTTAAATCAGAGTTTCTTTACAAAGTCCAAATAAATTCCAAAATAGATCAGGTGTCTCAAAGTTTCATTAGAAAGTACATATATATGTATTACCATCAAATAGAGTAACAGGTTAAATATACACATTTGCTATTTACATATATTCACATTTAATATAAAATGTCTAATAATCTAAATATTTAAGATGAATCACTGGGATTATATATCCTCAAGAGAGATTAATAAATACTATGATTAATAATAAAAATATTAAAGCCTGTTATGAAAATTCAATTAACAACCTACAATTCAGTCATCTCTTAACTGACCTTAACATCTCTGAAGATCACCTGTAAAAAGGACCATGACCAAACAGGTGACGTCAATGATCTTTCCTTATTTTTCTCTAAGGTGCTATGTCCTTTATGTCTACTAAGCACTCAAGTAGATTATGTATATTGTTACAATCTGATGATAAAAATAACTTTTGAAAACTGTGTAGGATAGGTAGTTGACAGATGGGAAAATAAGCTCCCTGCACCACCTAAAAACATACAAACAAACAAATAAAAAAGCCAAAGAAAGACTCGGGATACTAAACATTACTTGTACTGAGTTTACACAGCAAGTTCACAAATCATTTACTAGACTAGACAGATTCCTTTGAAAGCCAGGAAAGGAGAAAAAAGATTTAGGTTACAAGCTCTTCTCATTTCTTGGCATGTATAAGCCAAGACTAAAAAGCCAAAAAGTGCTAAGCTTCATGAGCATCACTTCTCTCCAGAAGCACAACACTTTACTGATCTATGATGAGATGAGGGAGATATTAGGAACATCTATGAAACTGAGTCTCACAAGAAATGTCTCCGTCATCTATGGTACTGATTTTCTTACAATCCATTTCCATGAAAACCCTTTCTTAAAAGGTCACGAGTGCTTATTTCAGGGATGGTGGGAATCAAAAGTAAATGGAATTATCTGTGAGGAAAGATGGGACCAAGAAAAAACAAAAATTGTAAGAAAAAAGCCCATAGAGATACTGTTTGCAAACAAATATGTAAAGATGCAATGGCTGTTGGAATGCTTCCATAATTGTAGTCCAAAAAAAACTTCTTCATATGGTAAGAAAGTCAGACCGAAAAGCAACTGAAGGCTAGGTTGTGTTATATACATTTCACATAATCCTTTACATTTATCAAATACAAATATTGTTCATGTAAGAATTGCTGCTAGGAATCCCTGTCTTTAGAAAGATGGTAACACTAGGAGTATGAATTAAAGGACTAGAATTCCTCTGATTCTCTTAAAAAGGAAAATCTCTTTTTATGTATTGTACACTGCAGGAGAGGGAGTTCTTTAGAACCTTGGGGTTAGCAGCCATTGGTCTCTGGTCTCTATAGGAGCTAGAAATGACTACCTAAAAAACAAAGCTTCTAACACAGAGACAAATTATTCAGAGACCTTCCTCCAATCATTACCTGACCCAAAGGGAAAACTCTACAATGACCTCACCAACAGACAGAACCCTGTACTGGACAGAAAATAAGCAGTTGTTGAATACAGGAAGAGATAAATACATGCATGCACATGTGTGTAGATAGCACAGAGAGAGGGAAAAAAGATAAACTTGAACAAATCTTAAGACTAAAAGCAATGTGTATAAATTCAAACATACTCTAAAGAATCAATCAGCTTCTTGGGATCTACAGGGGGAGGATAAACTACTTCATCGATATGCTTTCGATTGCAGTAGGCGTATGCTGTTGACACATGCATGAACACTTCCAGATTCTTCATTTGCTGTGCGAGGAGAATAAGCTGTCGTGTAGCAATCACATTTAACTGAACAGCATCTCTGCAAAAGAAAGAGACAGTGAGAACTTAGAAATCTATGTGTTTTTTTTTTTCCTTTAATGTATTTAAAACCAAATCTGAATTTCAGTAGGTAAGTACAGACAAAGAAACATGTTTTTTGGTATTGCAATTTCTCTGTTAGCTCTGAGTCAGTATGTTTTATTTTAGTATGAAGAACATTTATTTTAATAACTATGCATAAATCCTCCAATAATAAAATAAACTCCAATATAGGATTTGAAAAAAAAAGTATACACTGTGATGTAAAACAGGATTATGAACAAAGCTATAGAATCAGGCTGGGCTCAGACCCGGGTATGGCCTCCTTGTCAGCTAAAATGCTAAGTTACACAAGCACTCAACCCTCAGCTTCCTCACCTATAAATGAAACAGTAATAAAATCTCCCACCAGAACTAGGAATGACTAAATGAAAAAAATAACTTGCAAGCATTATAAACATTTAGTATCTGCTATTCTTAACACCATCTCAAAACTGCCTGTGAGTATTAAGATAAGCAAATGGTGGAAAGTTTTTTTCTCTATACAACTTGATTTGTAGCATTTTTTTAATGGTCCATCACAAAGTCTATTGTACAACATAGTAACTGAACTAAAAAACAACATACCAGAATAATGAAAATCATACATTTTTAAAGCATTCTTAATACAAGAAGAGTTATGTGAGGTCATAAACATAATACTTTAGTCATTCCACATGCATTGTGCATGATAAACAAACGGAGTGAGTCCCAAACTAGTGACACATCCAATCTCAAACAAACAAACAAGTAAATGAATGAATGAATGAATAAATAAAAAGTAAAAATAGTGAAGAGCATCCAAGGAATCCTATCCTTAATTTGTCCTCTGGCTTCCACACACGTGTACACATACCTGCACATACACCAATAAACAGACTATAAAAGTAGGGGGATAGGGACAGGTTGAAATACTCAACACTACTGAGTGGTAAAACTGGCATAGAGTATTACAGTCTTATTACAACTACAAATTCATACAACTGACCTAAAAGAAACTAGGACAAAGTACCAGTAATTACAGAAAGTATGCATTTATTAATCTAGTAACCTAAATTTCAGAGCAAAAAGTCACCCAAAGCCTAATTTTTCAAACAAGAAATACAATTTTTATGGCAAGTGAAAATTACACATATTGTTATGTATCAATATTACAGAATCACGTAGTGACTAAAAGTATAACCATGAAAAACATTAGAAACATGTAAGTTATTTCTATGCTGAATTTATTAAATTAATATTAATAACTATGTAAAAAATGCATGCTTAAACATAGATCCAATGAGCATTGAGGGAGGCCTTTTTAAGGTAGGGTCATGTAGCCCAGGGCTGGTCTGCAACTCCAACTCCCTATGTTGTCTAGGATGAACCTGTTTTATGATCCGTCTACCTCCATCTCTTGAATGTTGGGATTACAAACATGTATCATTACATCAGGTGTGAAATGTTTTTTATAAAAATGAAAATGGCACTGAGCACTCTGCAAAATGCTCATATTGTCAGTGTTTAAGAAAAAATACGTCACAGATAGAATTCAGTCTATCTGACTGTACAGTGATACTTCGATAACTATCTGTTTAAAAAGAATGAGGACAAGGAGGATATTGTTTAAGAAGAGGTATACTGAGAATATTTTATTACAAGCTCCTGAGGACAGGACAAGAAGTTCTGGGTCACCAGAAACAAGGAGTAACTCATAAAAGGGAAAAGCTAAATAAATAAAGATCTCTTAAGACTTTATTTCTTTTAATTACATCTGAGATCCTATGGAGGAAAAAAATGTTTTTAATGAAACTAAGGTAGGGGTCTTATGATCTTCCCAAATCTCAACTAAGGAGAAAAAAACATCTGTTCAAATGGAAATCTAGCAAAAGACCTTTCACAGAGAGGATACTATCCACTAGAGCATTGAGAATGCATTATTTTCTTTCACATTTACAAGACAATGGGGATAGGGAGAGAGATGTTTTGAAAAAAGGACACAAAGGGTATTCTGTTGCACTGTCCTGAGGATAGTGACAGTTTCTAGGTCACTGAAGTGAGGAATAACTCAGGAGGCACACTTCTGTGCCTTGAGTCTCTCTACTCTATTTGTACCTGAGAGCCCAAACCTGAAGACACACTAGAACAACATAAGTTAATTTAGTATCTGCCAGGCTAGTTTTAACCTCAATAGAAACACTAGTTTTATTTTGCTGAACTTCAGCTTGAGTCCCTTACATTCTAGACCAGAAAGTAAGAAAAATGAAGTAAAGTTCTCATGTTTTGCTTTATGAAATAGTAAATCTTAAGACAGGCAGGATCAAGTACAATCAAGAAATCTACATTTTAAAATATGTTTCCAGTTATTATAGTTTTATTTTCTCTTTTTTTCTTTTCTTTGGAGGTGGAAAGAGGCAGATAATATTTTTATTAAAGGCAGCTTTCCGTACAGGAGCACGTATGAAAAGTTCACAGCAGAGACAGGGCCAGAGACAGAACTAGAAAAAAAGTTATCACCACAAAGTGCCCACACAAGCAACCAGGATTCACCACTAGCCCTTCCTTAAAGTCTAAGGACTGTACCATTCCTTTATCTTAACTTGTGCTTCCACTCCTTTTGGAAAACCAACTCCATACTTATCCCCTAGGGCCTCATCATCTAGAACTGCTCCATTTCTGAAATCCCATGCGTTTTCCCCAAACAATCTGTTTATTCCCTCTTTTCTGACTGTTTTTGACCTCATGATAGCCTCTGGCCTCTTGATATTCCTCTCTACACAACTGACACTGTCCCGCCTAGTGAATACAAGACCCTGTGACCAACTACTTATACAACTACTCCTCCTCTTCTCCTTTCTCACCTCTTTATTCCTGTCAATTTCTCCCCAGTTCAATATGTGAAAATCATGTCTGAAAACTAATGAACTTTGCCTCCTCAGCACTCAACAGATGTGTTCAGTACTATCTGCATTTAGGCCTGTATCAACATAAAACCTCAGGGCTTTATGAAAGGGTGCTATGAATTTGAGAGGCAGAAGGGATAATAGAGGAGGGTCTGGTGGGAGAACAAGAGGGAAATGATGTAAATACAGTACACATATATGAAATTTAAAAAAATTAATTATAAAAAGAAATTTTCTTGCTGAAGGTACAAATTTCTTTAAGATGGAACATATTGCTTTACATATATTTTCAATATTATTTGTCTTTATTTGAAGAATAATATATGTTCATGGTGGGAATAATAATATGCACATAAAATTTAAAACAATTACCATCAATATAGAAAAACATATATGCCTAACATACATAATGTATATCTATCTAATAAAGTGAGATTATACTACACTGATTATGATATTATTTTGTTACGTCTGGATTCTAAACACATGATAGTCACTGAGTGTCTTACCTGCTGGCTCACAAAAGAATTAAAAGAGAATGATAAAGAAATGGCTTACAGACGGATACTCTGTGGTTGAGAGGTAAAATAATCCATCAGAAAAAGTCTTCTGAGAAGTGCCAATTTAAAGATAAGCAAACTCAAATTCAAGAAGGTTAATAATTGTCCAAACTCTTCAGTTAATAAACAATGAGGTCAAGACTAGAACTAAAGTGTGTTACTCCAAATTTTTTTCCGTTTTCTCTATAGTGTTGCCTCAGCTGCCTCAGGAATAAAATGGATTTGCCTAGGACAAGCTGGGTAAAGTTATGACAGGAGGAACAAACGAGCACGTTTTGAAGTCGGTAAAGCACAACCCGGAACTCTGGAGACAGTGACGGCGTCTTCACAGCCAACACCGCCGTCACGCTCTCACACAACGCACTCATTCAATAGTCAACACTTCTGTGTTCGAAAAATATGAGGGTTATCGCCAGAGCTGAACTTTTTGAACATTTTAAAGAGAAGGGTTTCACAGAGAGTTCTGAAACCCAAAAACAAATGCTTTACCATTTAAACTAGTGTAAGACTATATAATAAAATTAACATAAAATTGTACTTTTAGACACACCATCAAAAATAATGGTGTTATGAATTAAATTCTATTATTTGAAATGTATATTCACTTATTTTTTTGAAAAGATTTATTTATTTTTAGTTCATGTGTATGGTTGTTTTGCCTGCATATACGTCTGTGTACCACATATGTGTCCAGTAGGAATGGACACCAGATGAGGACAGCCAATCCCTGTAATGAGCTACAGACGGCCGTAAGACATCATGTGGGTGTTGGAAATCAACCCAGGTCCTCTGGTAGAGCAGTCGATACTCTTAACCATTGAACCATCTTTCAAGCTCTTCAATTTTATTTTTAAAATACTGATCACTTAGAATGTTGGTTTTGTTTTGTTTTGTTTTTTACTAGAAGCAGGATGTATCCTGAAGTTCAAATTTGGTTTCAAATTAAAACTTAATTTCTGATGTTACCTAGTGTCTTAACAATGGCACCAAAGCAGAGTTTTTGAAATATAAACAAAGTGTCAAAAGTCACTTCTATCTTAGCATGCAAAACCTAAACTTAATTTTGATTATGATCTAGAATACATGTGAGGAGTGGAAGCAAACAGCTGCTGTGGTAGAGGAGCCCGACAACAATTCACAAGAAAGGTAACCAACACAGTTGAGTAACTCTTCCTGCTTCTTACCAAGTACACTCTGCTCTCTTCTAGTCCGTTACCTCTGTCCTATTTTATAAAGTCATGGCAAGGTTTTATAGTCAGCATATACTAGCTGTCTTTTATTTTCAAAATGATTATAAAAGAATTTTACTAACTTCAATAAAACACCGACAGTCACTATTAACATATGACACTTTCACAACAATTTTCAAAACAAGCTCATGAAAAAGTCGAATTAAAATTACATCTGTAACATATGTAATTCAAATGTTAATAAGTATCTGTACTTACCTTAAATTTTCATTGAATCTTACAGTAGCTGCACAGTGGAATATGATATTGGTGGATTCTATAATGACCTCCTTATCTTCTTCACTGAGAGCGAGTTTAGGTTGGGTGAGTTCACTGTTGATTGGTATAATTTTCTCTCTAAAATCTGGATTTTCATCTCTCAACCTGTCAAAAAGCTATCAAATAGAAATATATTTATTCTAGGATAGTGTTTTCCACTTCCCAAAATCTATTTTAAAGACTGTTTAATTTTATGTGTATGCATCTATACACCCGAGTGCAGTACCCACAGAGGCCAGAAGAGGATGTGGTATCCCTGGAGTTAGGAGTTACAGAAAGTTCTTGGAGGAAATGACACTGAATCAGAGACCTGAAGGATCAACAGAACATGTAGGCACACAGGGGAGTGATGGGGACAAAGTGAGAGAGAGAAGACCCTGAAATTTCAATGCAAAAGCGTGTTCTTGCACAGGATGAAAAAACATACATTTTAGAAAGAAACATCCACTGGATTTGGCTAGTGTGTGGTTTTGTTTGGTTGTTGCATACTTGAAATATCAATCATAACAGTAGTTGAGGCCTTATTAGAAAATTTGGTCTAGCATAAAAGAAAGCTGTTTTCTTCTCCTCACTCTAGTTCATTGCCATACTGCAGGAACTTAGCAATTTTTCCGCAGTTTTCTTTTTGGGGGTGGGGATACTGAAACAATATATATATATACACTATGCATCTAATTGAATGCTTCACGAATTTCATACACAAGCATATACCTTTGTCCCCTTCCACATTTACCTTGCCACTAAGGATTTCTTCCACACGCTCTTGCGGTGTCTGTCCAGCTTTCTGTCTCACCAAAACATAGACTGAATTCACCTTAGGACAAGATCTCAGCAACTTTTCCAGAAGCACCTTCCCTAAGAAACCAGTAGCTCCTGTGAGGAGGATATTCTTGCCTTCATAGTATTCTGGGATTGAAACCATTTTGTCTATGAGAGAAACATGACAACACAAACAGTTTAATGAATGTATGCTCAATCTTATTTTAAAACCTCTTAATTTCCACATTAGTATTTTAAAAGACTGGCAAAAATCAAAATTAAATATTGACAATTATAATACAGAGGAAGCAAGAATGGACTGCAGCTTCTCAAGACCTTGTTCTTTCCTGGATCACCTCAGAAAAATCACTCACCTTTTCAGGCCCCAGGTTTCTTTAGTATAGTTGTATTTAAAAGATCTCTAAAACATTACATTAAGAACGCAAATATTCATTAAACCTCTGTTAAACCTTAATACAACTGAATAATGGTTCTCTCTTCCCAAAGATTTAAATTCTGAATGGAGGTCAGCAGACTCAAAAACTTGAATAACACTGCCAGGTGTCACAGTCACCTGTCATCAGCCACCTAAATGGGAAGAGAAAACATCAAATCCTTTCTTCTACACACTCATGACAATAAGCAAAAAAGGGGGGGGGGATAAAGAAAAGAAAAGGAAAGAGAGAAAAAAGAGAAAGGGTGAAAAAATATACAAGAAAACTGGCAAGGGATGAATGATGTGAGTACAGGAAGATCTATGAAATATGTTACTACACGAGACTACACTATATTGAAATCTAAGCTCGATGCTACTTAGAAATCCATACACATAGCATGAAATATTAACACATGCCTGAAGACATGCAATGCAATCAGAGAAGAAAAAAGCTTCAATACTACTTAAGTCATTTAACTGGAAAGTCTAATAAATGTATGTGTTTATGTTCAAGGTTCTCATAATTTATAAGTGTTCTATAAAAATCTGAAGATGTAAGCCACCTTTCCTAGACAAGTATGACAACTAATCCTCAAAAGAGCTTTTCTTTACAGAAAATGGAGAACATCGCAGAAAACAACTGTACCCAATGCAGAGATCAAATTATAGGGAGCCCAGCCTACGAGGCACATTTACATCACAGCTCCTGCATGCATGGCTCAAGGAACATCACTGAAAGGGAATGAAAAGATTTTAAAAACCAGAATACCAGTAAGTAAGCCATGAAATAATCTCTTCTATAAATGGCTACAAAACAAGACCAAAATAATAAAAGTATCAATGGACAAGATAATATTAAAAGGAGAAAATTTAGAGATCTCACCCCTAGACAAAGAACTACAGGCAACTTCTTATTGATGGAAGAAGAATTAGCCTCTCTCCCTTATTGGTTGCCCAAAGCAGATTGCTCAGCCTTGAAGCCATATACACAAAAACAACAATGGACTCAACAGTTTACATTTATTTCTGCATACACATACATACATATATGAATGTATGTAACAAATACAATCAAAGAAAAAGAGGCTATCAAATTGTGAGTTGTGTGGCATGGGAGACACTTGAGAGGGGGTAGCTGGGAGAGGCTGGAGGGAAGAAATGGAGGGGAAAGCGGTGTCATTTCTATTTCAATTAAAGATATTTTTTTAAAAATCTAGTAACATGAATAAGCAAAAATGGGGGAGAGGAATAAAGCAGAATAATTTCTTAGAACAGATGAGAATGAACTGATAGAGAGACCATGACAGAAGAAGAAAAGTACTCTAAGGTCAGAGCTGTATTTAACATCTCACCACTGAAACCCAGGAGAAAACACCAAACTTGAGATCAAGAAGCTGGATTAGAATATGAGGTCATCGAGGTAATCAAAAACATGCACACAGAACAGCAGAATTACTCCTGACAGAATCATTTCCTGAATAAATATTGGCTCCAGCCTTAAAATTTATATATACTTGAAGCGAGCATCACAGCTGAGTGCTTAGGACACAACTAAAATAGGCTAAGTTTTAGGGTGCACCAAACATCCTTAAGAAGGTGGGGAAGCCGGGTGGTGGTGGTGCATGCCTTTAATCCCAGCACTCGGGAGGCAGAGGCAGGCGGATCTCTGAGTTCGAGGCCAGCCTGGTCTACAAGAGCTAGTTCCAGGACAGGCTCTAGAAACTACAGGGAAACCCTGTCTCGAAAAACAAAACAAAAAAAGAAGGTGGGGAAATCAGGGGATCTTCAGGAAGGGAACAAAAACAAAAACCCTTGAAGTATATTCCAGGAACCTCTCAACCAGTAATCCCATTTCAGGAAAAATTCTTGGGAAAAAGATATCTTCAAAATCAAAGTCAAAAGCAGCTACCAAAACAAACTGCCTAGTTCTTCACAATCCAACTACAAAGATAATGAAAACATCAAGAAAACATTGAGGTCTTATAAATACCCTTTAAGCCATTTATAAATATTCTTCAAACCATTTATAAGAATATTCAATCTACATAATCATGATCCTGAAAGTCAAAGGTAACTTAACAAAAATACCAACAAGATATTGGTCAAGGAGGCCTCCCAAACAATACAGGCTCTTTGCCACTCTTGTTGGTTACCCATCAGAACTACTTAATAAGATCCTATTGCTGAAGACAACATACATTGGTTGCAAGGTGTAAAGAATCAAGCTGGAACAGGTTGGAAGTTTCTCCCCTTCTAGGAAGCTTTCATTGTGCCTGAAGGTACTATGAAGTCTGCTGGAGGAGTAAAGGCATCAACAGTCTTACTTAGCCATGAACCCTACAATCTACAATCCCAACCTGCCAAGCAAGATATGCTTACCTATGCAATGGTGCACGGCTGTTATGGGAGTAACCAACTGTTCTCTTACTGTATCTGAGGCCTAATCCACAACAGAGAATTCATACCTGGTACTGTAACTTGATCTAAAACTCCATGGCCATAAAGGTCTTAGGCCCTAAAGGGGACACTTACTATTGTTATTTAGGTAATTTATATACTACAGCACCAAGCTATTCTCTAAATATCCTACATTTATATCCAGATAAATGCTATTCTAAGACTCAGAAAAACTCTTTGCAATGTACAGTAGTGTATGCAGAGACCAATGACTGCTCAAGGTACTAAGAGTAAGTGACAGCTAAGTGCTTAGGACATTTATACCACTCCTTCCAAGACCCAGGAAATTTGAAGGAAAAGGGACAATTAGAATTTAAGAAGTTGAAGACAGGCAGGATTGCTGAAATGTCTTCTAGGCATGCCACAGCCAATGTAGTCATCATGTCAAACAACTATGACTATCTGCAATAGGTCTTAAGAAGATGGGGCCTATCAACAGTCAATCATAGATCAAGGAGTCCATGAGACCCTATTCCTCCCTGCTGAATTACTAGCTATGAATGGATTCCAGAGGAAGGGGCAGTTTTGACTTCAGTTGTGTACCCCACTAAGAAACTCATCAAGTGCTGATGGATAGGGTCATAGTCACAGACAGACCCTGTTAAACTCTATAGATCTTTAAAAAAATGAAAGGGAATAGGGGTAGAAAGGAGATAAGGAATTACAGCAATCACACTGCCCTTTCTATACACACTGCCCTTTCTACATATGTGAAGCTATGAAAGAACAAATTCAGAAAAGGTTTAAAAATACTGCATCTACAAAATAATTACTACAAAAAAAAAAAACAAAGATCTTTGAAAATCAGTAATTCACATAAAGGTAGAAAACCAAGAAATAACCAACAAAGAATTAATTAGTGAAGGAGTTTAACAAGCTGTGAACAAACAGCTACCACACTGCACTCCTGAGAACGTCACAGGACTATCATTCCTTCCTGGAAAGAGTGAAGACTCCTAGCAACTACAAGTTTCTCCAAGTAACATTGTATTCTCTGACTCAAAAGTTTTGGGGAAAAAAAACAAATTAAAAGTCTAACAAAGTGCTGAGTATCAAGTACTACCACTGCTTTCAAGGAATTCACTGAGGTTTACTTGACAAAAGTGTTTCTTAATAGCTGTTTTTTTAAAAAAATATTTTCATTTAAAATTGTATTAAGATAAACTCACCACAAAGCTACTTAAGACATATTCTTAACTAATAAATCAAATCCAGACTCTGCCACTTAAGCTAAAGCTACTACTAATCTGAACCTGTTTTTATTTGTAGAAGAACATGCAGGTCTTATGGGCAAACAGAGCCTAAAGCGACCACAAATGAAGAATAGAGGATGCCAAAGATATCAACTTACATACAAAGTAAACTTCTTTTAACTATATTCACTAAACAGATATCCTAGTATTAATGGAAAGGTAATATGTTAATAGTTTTGGAAACTTGGTTAAGTGATTAAAATTAAGGTACCTCATTTTTAACTTTTTAAACTCTTAGGGTTTTCCAATAAGTAAGTACAAAAGCACAAAAATATACCACTTAAAAAACAAGCTGATTTTTTTATTGTCAAGAAAACAAATCCCCTTGCCCTGTGATAAATCTTTGAAAAAAAACTAAATTAAAAATTTAAATATGTTATGATGGCTAATTTCAACTTTCAAATTGATTGGATTGAAAAAAACAAAGGCATTAAGAAAGCACTCATCCAACTGAGACTGCAGGACATTTCCAGAGTTTTAAGCAAAGAAAAGAAGAATCACCTTGACTATGGATAGCACAATTCCATGGGCTAGGGTCAGGGATTGAGTAATACCTTCTGATATTATTTCCCATAAGTTTCCATCAAGGTTTGTTTCTTTCCTTTCTTCTTTGCTAAATTCACTAAGAACACATGTATGAACAGAATCAAATTTGAGCCAGTGTCTTTTAACTCAACTCCACAGTTACAGAAAGCATAAAAATTTTCTACGTGCCTTTCAGAGAGATAAACATATCAATCATGGAAATAACTGAGCACATAACACCAGAAGTTCGGAGGAAATGGAAACTCTGGAGTGGGTTATTTTAAAGTTCCTATTCAGTTCTTAAGTGAACTACTCAACTACAGCAGGAAAAACATATCCTTCATGTCAGGCCATCCTGCCATATACTGAGCACGTCGAACAGACAAGAACCTGCTTTATAAAGAGATGGATGTGAAATAAAGTTAATTCTGTATGAGTAATCCTTTAAAACTTCAAATTGTTCCACATACAAAGCTGACAGGCCAAAATGCAGCCGTGTAAAAACTGCTAATTGGTTCAGGTAATTTCACTTTACCAAGATCTCCCTGAGCACCAATTTCAAAGACAGCCAACCACAGAAAATACAAAGAAATTCACTGTCAAACTTAGAGCTGGAGTTGGAAAATCACCAATCAATTTTAATGAAAATACATCATACTTGGCCAAGAAGTAAGCATATACCTAACATCAGAATATTTATTTTCCTGTCCCACCAAACATGACTTACTTAAAGACTTTACGTAGTCAAACTCAGTCCCTGGAATACTAGTAACAAAAACCCCAGGACAGTGGAGGAAAACAGATCAAGGTACAAGAAGCTCTGAGATCTTGCTCAAGTGTAATAAGTTCAAACACATTTTTACATGTAATCAAGTAAACCCCTTGTGGATCAATAAATTTTGAAAATGAGTTGACTTAAATGCCTTTGAAAAACAGCAAGTTATGACTATGAATAAACTGCACAGCCACAGCTTCTTGGCTGTACCCTGTCCCAAGTTTCTCCATTTAGGTACCAATGTAAATGTGAATAACCCAGTATATTATTAATACAAATAAAAAACTACCACCATATTATCGGGAGAAGCAGGCACATTAAACTTACCAAGACATACTAGAGCAAGAAAAACAATTTCTCTGTGCAAAGTAAATAATCAGCAAATGTTGGAGAGAAATGAATGAAGCAAAAACAAGAGACACAGACTGCAGCATGGCACACCAAGTCATCACTTTCTCAAGGTCTAAGCATGCTGCCCTCCAGCCTCTGCCCAGATCACCGGGCAACAAACTCCTGACTGTCCTTGTACTCAGCTCAGCACACTCCTCTGGTCATTAACAATGCCCCAATTGACACTATTCACCTTTGTATCAATTGGTTCCTGGGTCGAATACTGGCCTCCTGAATTTAATCTACACTTGTTTGGCTCCTTTATATTCTTCAACCTTTTACAACAGTCTGTAAACTGAATATTATTTGAATTGTAATGTGCAATTTTAATATTGTACTAGTAATCAACATCAAACTATAACAAATAGTTTAACAACTCCAAGAGTTGAAATTTCAAATGAAACCAGGAATACTGGTGAAGTTAAGCTGATAAAATTTACATGACTTGCAAACTTCACATTCAACACACTTCTTACTGTGAAAAGACAACAAGCCACTGTTTGTGTTACTGCCATAGCTCATTCACCAGCAACTAGCATGGTCAGCAGGACTCTGTTCGTCAAAGACTGAATCCAGTGAATACAAATTACTGGCAAAATAAATGAAAATATTTGAAAAATTTCAAGCAAATTAAGTCACTGGGTGATACAGGCAAAACTAGTACTCACTACATACTTTTGAACTAATAAGCAAGTTTTTAAGTAAGCATTAAATTTATAGTGTAATCGTTAAGCCTCAGAAAAGATATCACTAAAGACTATTTATTGGTAGAATAATGCAATCTGTGCATGTATATATGCTCACTTCTTTGTCTGGGGAAAGAAATTAATGATTTTTAGCAGAACCAGACCTTTATCAAGTATCTGAAAGTTCGAAGAAACAAACCACTTACTGGCTGACAATAATTCACAAGCCCTCAAATATTCTTAAGAGCTCTGGTCCTACTCTCAGCTACTCTAATAGATAGAATGCATACATGTAGGTCCTTCAACCCACACTATTCTGAAACTTTTAAACACAGAAAGGGAGATAAACCATAATAGTACTTGTATAGTAAAACTGGGTGTGACTTTGGAAAGCTTCCTGGCAGTGTTAAGGAACACATAAACATATGCTGGCACGAAGACTTGAACAATAAATATTATATTTATGAAATTATTCAGTCTCAGGCATTTCATTATAGCAATGTAACATGGACTAAGCAGCTATAGAGAATAAACAAAATGGCAGGACTACGTTGTAATAAAACTTTTTAAAAATCCTTAAAACTGGCTCCTCTGTGCATTCAATATACAAACACATTAGTCAAAGCTCACTAGTAGAGACAGTTGAGTAAACAAATGGACAAAGAAGAAAATATTTCTATTCTCATTGGTATTTTCTCACTCTCTCATTCCGTCCCTCCCTCCCTCTCTGGAGAGAAACCAGAAAGTCACCACTTACAGGCCATGGTTTGCCAAGCTCTGTCCTAAACAATAATTTCTAGTATTTCACAAGCATTAAGAAAAATGAAGCATGAGTGAGAAAGGCACCAGAGTTCAAAACTGCAGTCCAGGAATGCTCTACTAACACAGGAAGAACACCGTTAACAAGGTCAGTGACTAGAGTTGCACAGCATTAAGCCAGGCACGGCTCTGCCCACACTTATTTCACACTTCCAGTCTCTAGAACCTTGACAAATTTCCAACGAAATAAAGAGCAAACTCTGTGAAAACTTGGTAACCATCACCGTAAGAAACTGATAAAAGGTCAAACATCATAGTGACTACAACTAAGGCCCCGAGCAAAAGGCCTTCCAAAGATGATGCTTAAGCTTCATGTCATGATAAATATGCACTCTTCCCAATACACAGGAAGACAGCTACAGTTACAAAACAATACTTTAAATACTTACAGTTGGAGTAGCTTTTCAAATGAGCACAGTAAAGAACAGCAGAAAAAAAGTTTTACATAGCAAAGTTGAAAGATCAAAAGAAAGTAAATGTTAGAAACATGGAATATATTATTGAGGAATATATTATTGGCATCTGTATGTCACCTAATCTCAGTACACAGCCGCAGATTCAGAAAAAGTTAAGTTCTGGTTTTATATCACTATTTAACAAAGTAATTTATAACAACCACTAATTCTCTCACAATTTTTTCAGCTCAGGAATTTAGAAAAGGTTCCTCAAAGCAACTGCAGGTAAACAGCCCAGGTTCTTGAACATAAGAGTATCATCACTGCCTTTCCCAAAAAGGTAGCGCGGTTCATTTACAGCACAGTAACCTCAGGTTAGATTGCTCTCAAAGCTGTTGATCTCCTCACAACCAGGATTATACTATCTAGGCAGAAGCTCTCTCACTCTTTCTGACAGTCTTGAAGTCACCAGAGTATAACTCTCTATTGACAAGTGACTTGAAGACAGTCCAAATTCAAAACATAAGCACTACCTCAGGATGTAGTCTAATGGTTTTTGAATGCTGGAATTGTGCTTCCAAGTTGTCACTGTGGCTTGGGATCCCCTCATCCAACTTGGCTAAGGTTTTTTTTTTTTTGTAGTTCAATGTATAAGAAAAGAGATGAAGAGCAAGTGTCACACTCCCTGTAGTACCACCTTCACCACACACTACCTTTAATACTACAGCTTAGGAGATGCAGGTATAGCTAGGTTAGCAGGTGAGTGAGTACTTGCGTAGAATGCACAGTCTACATTGAGTACAGCATAGCCACAAACTCGTCTTTCCCAGGGACATGACAGCCACTATAAACTAAGTCAAGCACTCACAAAGCAAACTAAGTGTGGTACCCACAAACCAAAATAATCCTAGGCTCAATGCAAAAAGAACAGAATCTGTCCAAGAGGAGTTTATCTGGAAATTCTTGTGGCCTCTGTTAGAAAGATAGGGGCTCCCACCTCTCAATCGGGCCAATAATACCTTGCCTTCGTTGTTCAAGGAGTCTCTGGGTCCCTTCCTCAGCCACCAAATCTGTCAAAGGACAAAATTAGAACAATCTGTTTTTGCTTTTCAGTGATGGAGATTAGCCCCAGTGCCTTGCAACATACAGTTTAACAGACCATAATTGACTTTATTTTCTATTCTATAATCAAATAGCATTTCATTCCATAAGACAAACAAGAATTCCAAGGAATTTGGAACTTACTAGATTTTGTTGTTTATTCTTTTCTCCCTCTCTCCCTCTCCCCTTATCACTGAAAAGCCCTGCTATGTAAACCAGGCAGGCTTTGCATTCAAGATTCTCCTGCCTCCATCTCCTAAATGCTAAGATTATAGTGTACACCATCATGTCTGGCTTAAAAGGTTGGTTTTATATGCCAAAACAAATAGATAAAAAGGCCAAAGAAAGAAAAAACAAAACAAAAGGTAGGCCACATTACAGTCAACCTAAAGTCACTTTCCTTGTGAAGTATCAGGTTTAGAACACAAAAATAACTGGTTAATATCAGATTTTTGAAGGTTATCTTTTTTAGATTAAGAAAGAGGGAACTTTATTATCATACCAAATGAAACTAACCTGTATGGGAGGTTTCACTGTTGTTGCTATAATCCTAATATCCCAGGAAGTCAAAAATCAACTGAGAGTTTCAGCTTGGTGATACACAACTTTTACACGAATGACTCCATCTTTATTTATTCAGGGTATATTAGGGACTAGCATAGGAACCTTACTACAGTGACTTCCTGTAGTTTTATTTACCAAATAATTGGTGTATTGTAGCGGCCAGAGTTCAACCTCAGGTGTCATTCCTAAGGAACCATCCACTTTGCTTTATGAGACAGCATCACATTAGCCTGGAACTCAATGAGTAGGCTAGGCTGTGTACTCAATGAGTCCCAAGGATAAGCCCATCTCCACCTCCCTAGTGCTGGGATAAAAAGTGCATGAAACTTGGCTTTTTATGGGTTCTGGAAATCAAACTCAGGTTCTCCTAATTAAGTGGTAAGTACTTCACCAACTGAGCCATCTCCCTCCCTGGGTCCCTGCAGTGATATTTTGTTTGTAATCTAACAAGTAAAATTGCCTAAGAGTGCAGAGCTATGCCACTAGTTAGCAATAGAGGCCTGGCAGTGGTGGCACACACCTTTAATCCCAGCATTCGGGAGACAGAGACAAAGGGATCTCTTTGAGTTCAAGGCCATGAATCTGTCTAAAACAGAAACAGAGCCCATGCAAAGGTGATCCCAGCATTTGGGATCACACGTCTTTAATCCCAGCACAAGAGAGGTGGAGACACCAGTGATATGGCTGGGTGGAAAGAGAATATAAGGTGGGAGGAGACGGGAGCTCAGATGCAGTCTGGGGATGCAGTCTGAGGATTCAGTCTGAGATGTAGTCTGAGGTTTCATAGAGACAGCATTCAGTCTGAAGACTCATAGAGACAGAATCTCACCCTTTCAGTCCAAGCATTGGTAGAGGTCAGAACTCTCCAGTAGCTGGCTGTTTTACTTCTCTGATCCTTCAGCTTTCACCCCTAATAACTGACTCCAAGTATTTATTATTAAGACCAATTAGAATTTGTGCTACAGGTCCCCTTTACCATATATTATTTTGCTAGCAAAACTTTTTAAAGTGTGGTCCCATGGGCCTCATATTTTCAAACTTCTATAGTCACACACACACACACCCCCCAAGTAATCCAACTTATTGAATAATGGCATTTCCCATTTCAATTAACAGGGAACTTTAACTAGATTGCCATATTTGGAGTTGATAACCTTTTAGCCAAAACAAGACAATTCACTTCAATGAGACTATAAAGGAGCCTTTACATACGACTTTCAGAGTCTCATTTGAAGGCACATTGAAAGACAAAGGTCTAGCTAGTAACTACAAAAAAGTAACAAACTTACTAATGACAAAATTGTATATTTATTATATACAACATGTTTTGAAACACATGTACACTGTGAATGTAATTTATACATAGTCTTTTCACTAACAAAGTATAAATTCCTGTGAAAGGAAGCTATACACAACAAACAATCAAAAAGCAAACTCAAATGTACAAACTATGTTCACACAGCAAAGAACAGTGAGTTCTTTTCTCAAAAATTAAAGCTTATCAGGCAGTTTTCCACAGACAAAAGAACAGCTCTAGCATCTTGGATAACATTTTTTTCAATAAAAGATGCTAGTGTCCAACTCTGTTGTAAGCATCCATTGAAGTAGATATAATAGCCACTCTGTTTGCCTACACAGCACTGATATAGCAATATCTGTATTCTACACCCCTAATATCTAAGGTACTTGGTAGTAAGGAATCTCAATGGTCCATTAGATTAGTTCTTGGGCTACTACATGACCATTTTGTACACCAATGTCCTTCTATAAGCACAGCACTTTCACAAGAACTAAAATGCTTCTAGGATCTTACTATCCGGAAAATTTTTAGATGCTGAGACCCTGTATCAATAATAAAAGAATTAATTTATACTACACCAGAGAGTAAGTATCAATTTTATGGCACTAAAATAATATGCTTACAAAAATTGCAAATTTTTCAATATTATCCATTTTCTTTTGCTCCTATTTGTAAATTTAAGGCCTACACTGGTAATTGTTACAAAACCTACAGAAAAAGGCTGTGTTCCTGGCTATACAGTATGGTTAAAAAAAAATAGGAAGTAAGTAAGTAGAAAGAAATCTCCAAATATAAAATGCAAACAAGTCCTAATAATGAGTTTAGTCACCGAATGAGTGGGAAAGTGGGGATCATTTTTACCACTTGGAAAAACATACTCAATTCCATTTCAGGGAGAGAATCCTTCGAAGAAACTTGCCCATTAAGTCAGTCACATGTAATTTTATTTTAGATAAACTATTTTATAGACAAATGACTGGGCTGTATTTATTCCTTACCTTAATAAAAATGTTTCCATATTAAGAATTTTTTATCTTAATATTTTTAGTCTACGAGAAATAAAAGCGTTTGATACACAAGGTATACTAATAAAGGTATACTAATACTTTGTGTTACCAAAGATGAAGCTTTCCAACCTTGCCAAGTCTACAAAAAAATAAAATATTCTCTTTTGCTTAAAAAGTCATGAAGATTGTATACTGTCCACAACTTATTTCATGATTAATATTTTTAAAATACTGAGCTTAAATTGATTTTTAAAAAAATGTACACTTTAACCCTAAACATTACATGCAGACTACATGACCCCAAACTGAGTCAAATTAATAATCATGTATCTTGTACAATCTAACTAAAGTATACCAAATTCTATTCACAAAGTTAAAATTTCAAAACATGGTGACAAAATTGTATTCTGCAAATACATTCATAACTGCAAACAGCTATGACTCATTATGATTATCACATCGAAAGACTTGTATGTAACCTTAAAGCAGGAAACTGCTCTCACTCCCTGCCTCAGAGGTATACTATACTTTTCTTACATTACTTTCTTCAGAAGGCTTCTGAATCTGTGGTTAAGGTTAAACCTAAAAACAAGGAAGTTTTGTTGGGAAATGGGTTTCAGAAACTGCAAACCGTATCCAATCAGATTAGTGAAAGCACATTAGCATTACAAAGGCTATGAGACGTCCAGAAGTAAAGATACTAAGTGAACTTCAAACCAGGCCCTTTACAAATTTCCCAGTCCACCCAGGGAAACAATGCTCACTAAAAGCTTGTGATCACCAGATCAGCCATCTAAGTAATACTTCTCTCTTTAAAAATGGGACAAGTCTCTGCATACAAATCACTTAAGAAAGAAAACACAATTGTCCTTTGATCCATAAGGCTACATATGAATAAATGCTAAACGAACATTATCAAAATATATGACAGACTTATATCTGTATTCAAGAACTAAGTCTGGTTACTGCAACTAGCAATGTTACCACATTTGATTCTCAGAGGTTATTATAACAGTAATTTTCAAGAAATACTATTGCTAGTTAAATCATGCCGTCTTTACCTACTCATGGGTTTTGATTGTCAAGCTTGTTTTTTTAATTGAAAAGAAAATCACCAATAGTTTAGGTTCGCTACCAATTTAGTTGTAGGTATTTTTAAACTCCTACAATTTCATCGTTGATTTCTAACTAATCAAGACTTCCATTTTTATAATTCAATTAGGAGCTACCCATATTCCTAATGAAAATCTCCCCCAAAATACACTTGTATCCTGGTAATGGCTATTATTCCACTAGAAAGTTCACATTTAAAAGCTTCAGAGGCACTGTTATGAATTCTTTCAGATTACAGGAAAGTGAATCCTCACATGGTCAGGGATTTCTCTGGCCACAGCAAGCAAAAGTGGTAAAGAATTCAGAATCAGGGCCAGCTGTGTAACATCTGCACTCAGATGCCAATGATCCTTCTGATCTTTAGTTCTGAGTGAGAAGGAATACTTTCATGGATGTCTTTAAAGGACTAAATCCTGTAATCTCTTCTCAAAAGTCAGTATCTTTTAAGACATATCATGCAACTAAAAGCTATCAGGCTTTGGGTATATACCCAAAGGATGCTCAATCGTACCACAAGGATATATGCTCAACTATGTTCATAGCAGCATTATTTGTAACAGCCAGAACCTGGAAACAACCTAAAAGCCCCTCGACCAAAGAATGGATAAGGAAAATGTGGTACATTTACACAACAGAGCACTACACAGCGGTAAAATTAATGACATCTTGAAATCTGCAGGCAAATGGATGGAGCTAGAAAACATCATATTGAGTGAGGTAACACAGACCCAAAAAGACAAATATATGTACTCACTCATAAGTGGTTTTTAGACATAAAGCAAAGAAAACCAGCCTGAAAATCACAACCCCAGAGAACCCAGACTACACTGAGGACCCTAAGAGAGGCATACATGGATCTAATCTACATGGGAAGTAGAAAAGGACAAGATCTCTGAGTAAACTGGGAGTATGGGGACCATAGAAGAGGGTTGAAGGAGAGGGGAGAGAAAGAGAGGGGAGTAGAGAAAAATTTATAGTTCAATAAAATCAATAATTTAAAAAAAGCTATCAGGCAAGGACTGGCCAAGAACTGTGAAAAAGTCACAAGGGTAATAATGTCTAGTGACTTTCTGAATTTCCAGTATGTTTTCAGCTGTCAAACTGAATTCAGGTACCTGGCAGCCTACTTTAAATAAGCCTTGGAACCGTTACAATACTAAAAATGCAGCAGAAAAAAATTGAGAATACAAAAACGCAGAGATTTTTGTGGTCAAATTATTAGTCATAGAGCTAAAACATACTGTTCTATATATACTGAGACCCATAATGAAAAGACAGTCAAAATTTTTAGAACTGTGTGTGTATGAATGTGGGTGCACGCATGTCGTGGCCCATGTGTTGTGGTCAGGGGATAACCTTCTAGAGTCACTTCCCTCACAAAGCTACTGTTCCTGAAAGACCTGCCTGTGTCTGCCGCTGACTGCATTAGAAGTTCTGATATTACAGATGTGCATTATCCCATGAGTTCCAGGGATCAAACTCCGGTCACATCCTGCACAACAAACATTTTTACTAAGCCATCTTCCTGGCGTTAGTCAAAATTTTAAAAAGCACAAAAGATTTAACAAGAATCAGAGTAATCAATTGCTACACTACAGGGACTACAACAACCGTGCTTGGGCAAGTTAATTAACATCTCTGGTTTCTTGTTCAATTCACTGAAAATCCAGATTGCTTATCATCATCTAGCTCACAAAGTCTATTTCTAACTACTATTCATTAGAATACACTGTTTCCTAGTCTTATATTTGCTATTTAGGGAATTATTAACTTTAAAAGGTCACCAAGGTTATCACTTTAAACTCATTCACCTACTATTTACCATCTTCAGTCTATCAAATGCCCCACTATCAGCTAATTTACCTGCTTCCTCTCTGAGAATTGTGCTTATGCTAATAACCAAATATTATTATGACCTATATTTTAAATGCAATCCACAGTTTTATAAAAACTGTTTGCATGTTTCTAAGAAACCTATAAAAAAAACCACTCTTCAAACTAAGGGGATGATGAGCGATTATGGGCCTCAGGGTTTCACTGACAATCAATCCATCGGCCGCAAAGCCCATATTACTTGTAGGGCTATGTCAACCCACATGTGAGTTTCAAAATAACAGGTTTTCCTTTTCCTCTTCAGACCTTATTATTTAAGTCAAGGTAATCTAAAGAACTTTCTGGTGCTGCAAGAAAAATAAAAGGTATTTATGCATTCTACTGTGTCCACCTTCTGTTCATTCAAGCAGATGCAGCCCTACATGATGCACATAAAACACTAAAGTACAGTCTACATAAAACCAATCTCAAAAAAACCCAACTAAACAAAAACCTGGCTATGAGCGGGGTGGTGGTGGTGCACACCTTTAATCCAAGCACTCAGTAGGTAGCAGCAGGAGGATCTCTGAATGTTTGAGGTAGTCTGGTCTATAGAGCAAGTTCCAGGACAGCCAGGGCTATACAGAGAAACCTGCCTTGAAAACAAACAAACAAACAAAAAGCCCACCTGGCTATAGTTTAATTTCTCCCCCAAGAATTCAGTGGGTCGACTTTTTAAGCAAGTATTTTCATGATAAACTTTATAATTTTGTAATCCCTATTAAATCACTTACTTGTAAAGGTAAACACGACATAAAATAGAACAGAGTTGAGTTTTCACAGTATCTTTCTGCCTACACATTAAAGAATGAATTATTAGCTAGAACTACAGTTCAGGGGTAAAACACCAAGTATGAACAAAGCTCTGGATTCAATCTCTAACACTGCACAAAGGGGCAGTCGATATTAAGCCAGGATCCACAGACCTCAAAGGGTTTTGTTACTAAGCTCTGAGAGCCATGCTGGGGTCCACTGAGCTACAGCTACAGCCTAGCCTCTGAAAGTTTTAAGAAAGCACTAAAGTTATACAAAAAGCTAAATGAAGGTTTTCTTCTAAGGAGACAAGACAAATCTTTATGAAGATGTTCAGGTTTATAAAACTTAAGAACTTCTGCATTCTAGGAAATAATATTTTTAGAATAGTTCACAAGATGACATGATATAAATTTCCCCAGTTCAAAGATATCTCATGATTCTCTAAGTCCACATTTCTAAGAATTCCATGAACTACAGAAATGGCACACACCCACACTTTAGCCAAAGTACATCGATTATTACATGTTGGCATACAATATTTATAAGATACCGGCACTTTTTAATGGGAATGTGCCAAATAATCCACCAGGGACAAATATACATTCATAAAACATTGTGCCTTAATTTCTAGTACAACAAATGGCTTTTTCCAAGAACTGATGCAAGATCCTCATTATGCCCATGATACCTTGTATGGGTCTAAAAGATAAAGACATACTGATTAAGATACAATTGAAACCAACGTTAGATTTTTCTATCTATATGCATAAATTTGTGCAAGTTCCTTCACCATACCACCTACTAGTTCTTCTCTTTCCACATATCTAAATTCTACTTCATTTCAAAAGAGTTCAACTCACTACCTGTTTAAAGTACACAGCCCACCACTGCTACATTGTTTCCAGTGCACATATTCAGTCTCCCTCCTAACAGTCTACCTGCCCCATGGCACCTTACTGTGTCTGATTTCTATTGCACAATACCATAGAAAACAGAAGTTTCAAAAAATACTTCAGATGAAAAACATTTCTATTCCACTTTGATTAACATTAGGCTGTGTGGCAGTTTAGTTCTTTAATTTGCTTTGAAGTTGTGGGGAAGTATATGGAGGTACAAGCTAGGAAGCAATATGGCCCAGAAGTACATAACTTTTAAAGCTGGTGGATAAGTAAGAGAAGGCTTCTTAAAGACAGGCCCATGAGATTTTCTTTTGTACATTTGTTAAGAACAGAGCAGATCTAGTTTGGCTAAACACTTAATGGTTAGGCAAAAGTAACTTCAGCCTTATTTTTCAAGACAGGGTCACACTGTATAGCTCTGGCTGTCCTGGAACTCACGATGTAGAACAGGCTGGCCTCAAATCACAGAGATCTGCCTAGGCGCCTTTGCCTCCCAAGTTCTGGGATCCAGCTAACTTCAACATTTTTATTGTTGTTATTTATGGTCTGGGAACTGAACTCTGGGCATTGCAGGCAATGCTAAGTACTTTTTCTGCCACTAAGCTACAATGCTGGCAGGTTTTCAACAGCTTTAACATACATGCATACATATTACTAATATGTTTTTATTAGCTCAGATAAGAGGCAACATCCATCCATTGCTTTATGAACAATTTAATGAGTATATGCTCTGTAAGAGAGCCTATCTCAGTAAATGTAAGATAGCAAAAAGAATATAATTAAGAACACAACCATATCCTTAGGAATCCATGACAAAATGACAGAAGGGAAGAAAGGGAGATCAAAAAGGGAAAACGAGGTAAAAAGCAACCGTAGTTTTTAAGGTTCTACTCCCTGTCACCAGAAACAGATGAGGAAACTAAACTCAGAGACGGGAAGTGACTTGTCTACAGTTAAACATGAAATCGCTAACAATGACAAAATTAAAACTCAAACCTGCTAATTTCAATTTTCTGCATTATGACACATTCTGAATCATATTAACTAAATAAAATGAGCAATAATTTAAAGGAAAGTAAATAAATGATAAATAAGGAAAGGCTAGGAAGAAAATGCAAATTCTAAAACCATTACACATTAAAAACTACATGCATCTAATTCATCCACCATACTTCCTCAATTCTCAGGGATATTTGGCTTTAAGATACAGTATCCACTCCTAACATTTTAGAGATATACTATCAAATATATTGTCTTTTCAAAAATACTGAAATACTGAAACATGCATCTCTAAAACAGGAAAATGTAATCTAACAGACCCTGTAAGAAACAAACTCACTACTATTTATTTAGAGGTAGGTTCACAGGGCACAAACATCTACAGCAGGAATTTAGTATGGTGGCATTTATCTTTAGTCTCAGCACTCAGGAAGCAAGACTATCACTGTGCGTCAAGACCAATCTGGTCTAGCTAGAGAATTCCAAGACAACCAGGTCTTGGAATTAGATCCTATCTCAAAGAAAGTGGAGGAGGGGACTGAGACCTATTTTCTAATGTATCAAGTAGCTATTAAATATTGGAGGCTATATGACACTTTTTTCAATTAGAGATATTAATATATAAATAAGTCCTTATCTGTCTGAATTTCAGAAACAAATCATAGGTTTGGGGATTTTTTTTTGTTTGTTTTTCTCAGATAAGATCATGCTATGCAATCCAGGCTGGCCTCAAATTCAAGAATCCTCCTGCCTCTGCCTCCCAAGTGCTGCAATTACAGACACATGACAGTATGCCCCACCAAAGTAAGGACTATGTCCTAATTCTGTCACTTAGCTGTCTAACTTAAGTTCTCTGAGACTCAGTCTCCTTATTTATAAAATGCAGCACATACATAAAAAAAGTAGTCGTGATCATTTAATTAAGGAACATAATACAGTGTCTAGGTGAAAGAGAAATCACATTACACTTAGTCCACAATTTCTACAGTCCGAATGGAAGTTAATGCTCCCTCTTCATTTATGAGATTGGACTCAATCTGCACTGACCCTTGGGGAAATCCTCCTAGTTTGTTTGGGAATAACTACTTGATAAACAAAGAGCTATTTTCTTAATATGTTTTCTTTGAATTGGGAATACAAGAGTGAAGTGTGTGTGTGCGTGTGTGTGCATGTGAGTGTTATACATGTGTGTGCTTCTGCATATGGAAGCCAGAGGTTGACATGAGATATTTTCCTCAATTGCTTCTCGTATATTTTTGAGACAAGTCTCTGATTTGACTAGATTAGTAAACCAGCACTGTCTCCCCTCCCCAGTGCTAAGATTACAGGCATGTTATGTCAGTTCTTCTGTGGGTGCTGGAAATCCAAACTAAGATCTTCATGCTTACACAGCAAACACTTTACCGAGTGAGCCATCTCCCAAGTGCCAACAGTGAATTTTTAACTGCTTAAGAAGATGAATTAAATATAAATGTAGCATTTTTACACTGTTTACTGAAGTGAAACTTTTAAGTCTGTATCAAACCCACCAAAGAGAGGGACAAGGGAACTATGTGTGGGAAGGAAGGATTTAAGAAACAGTTAACACGACCCTTCTATGAGTGGTTCATTGTTTTGTTTTTAGAAAGAGCTTAGGTGAGTTTATTGAGAGAAGGGAAAGGGTTAGAAGAAAGGAGGGGCGGGGCAGAGACCTGCTTGCCTCTTCCAGAAGTGGAAGAAGTTCTTTTCTTAAACTCTAAGAAAATAAATGTTCAGGAAAGTCAGGACCCTATCTCTACCACTCAAGGTGCTTTAATAACCTAGTCCTATGGCTTTAGTAAATGCCATCTTTTAGGACATTCCATTTCAATTCACAACAAATCAGTCATTTTCTGTAGAACGAATAATAAAACCCAGAGACGATATTGGGGTTCGACCTGAAGATCAGGAAAGCAAAGTAGCCAAGCCACTAGAGAGCTCTTACCTCTATGAAATTTTCAGACTGAAAAAGAGCGAGTTCCTGTCTCATCCCACCTTATATTCCTCTCTAGTGCTGGGATTAAAGGCATGCATCTCCACTGCCCAGCATCTATGGCTAACTAGTGTGGCTGTTGGGATTAAAGGTGTGTGCCACCGCTGCCTGGCCTGTATGGCTGACTAGTGTGACTGCTTTGCCCTGATCTTCAGGCAAGCTTTATTTATTAAAACACAAATAATATACCACTATAATTTCCAACATGAGAACAGGTCTTCCAAAATAGCTCACATGGAACAGATATCAAATAAGATCATCTCTGCTTTCACTCCAAGCTTAGACCTACATATTCCCTATTGCCCTGTTTCTATTAAATGGTTGTTATCCCTTAATGATAAATATAATACTCATTTTTATTTGGAAAAAGTACAAGCATTTTTAAGACACTCAGTACATTTAAGTCAAAGAATAAAGCATTATAAGGGGTTCTGCTATAATTTTTCCCCAGAAAGTGATGACAGCTGTAACTACACTAAATATTTAAATTAAGTACCCGCCACTAAGCATGACTGTTGGCCCAAATCACAATTCAATTCAGCAATCTTGAGATCACATTCACATTTCTTTTTTCCTTATTTTCTTTGGTTTCTTTTTAGTCATTGTTCTTCTGAGTCTTCTTTCTAAAAAGTCAACTCTAGGCGTCTCTAAACAGCTAAACAGCATAGTCCTCAGTATCTACAAAATCTCTCCGAGCAATCTTTTTCCTTCTTTATTGACTTCTTTTATAACAAGTTTCTTCTATAAGAGGCTCAGATCTGACCTTTGGCTGATAAGTTAAGAATCTCCAGCATTTACCAGTGCCTGGCATCAAGCAAATGCTCAACAATGTTTACTAACTGATTCTGTCAATCCTGACTTGCCATGTAATAGCTGGTGTGACTTGTGATAGGCAAGATAAATCTGTCTGAACCTCCCCCTCACCTACAATCCAAAGATGATACTTGGAAAGCTCAACAGTTTCTGGCACCAAGTAGCAACTAATAAATTTGGCTATTTCTAGCTATCAAAAAAATATTTTGGGGCACTGTACATTACTGCTCATCTTCAGTCCAACTATTCTGTTTCCTTTCAAACCATCATATAGAACCACTACTTATCAACCAAGCTTTAAGAGGAGGCTTAGCTGATGACTGCATACCTAATCCTTCATTTAGATTTATCTGTAATTTGCCTTAGAAACCATTTTCATTTGTGTGGTTCTTTTGGTCCACAGTTGCTTACACTTCATCCAAACTACTGGATTGTAATCACCCTTGTGTCTAATAACCATAAACCAACTTGTGCAAATGATCAAAATTCACCTTTCTCAAGAAACTTGCCCTGCTTAACCTGACTTGAACTGCTTCTCTGCTTACAGGTAACTGCACACTTGGGCACTAGGTTCCAATAAGGATAAAACATGACTACAGTGAGTGTGTTACCCACAAACACCTTCTGCGTCCTGAAGAATGATCCAGTAGCTAAAATTCTATACTAGTCTGGTCAACAAGGAAACATCTATAACTCCTCTCTTGAATTCTGCCCTTGACATGATAACTCCTCGAAGGCCTTTTTCCTGCCCTCTAGTAGAAATTATCCCTCCCACTTAAATCCACTGGAAATGTGGTCCCTTCTTCTCTGCCTCCTAACTCTGCCTGCACCATACAAACAAGAGCCATAAAAGCTTCAAAGAAGAAGGCAGTAACAATAACTCACATATACTAATGTCTTTCTCAAATGAAAAGAATTTATTATTTAACTACAAAACTTCTCAAAATTGAAAGTAACTACCCAACAAACATAATACAAGTTCCACTACATTAAAGATTGCTCATTCAAGACTGCACACTATATTTATGCATTAATCCTCATTTTTGTTTCTATAAGAGACCTTGCACCATTTTATGTGATATTACACATACCCAACAAGATAACTGAATCATCAAATGTTGCTCTTAAAATTTTCCTTTTTCATATAAAGAATTAAACAATGCCCCAATCAAAAATAATACTTAATACCCATTATTCTGAGATAGGTAAGTTTGTGTGAGCTGTGACAAAACACTCGGATCATCAGGGGGACAGGACAAAGATCAGACTCGGTAGCAAAACTGTGTTCCGCCCTTCCTAAGTACTGCGTGGAAGGGCAGTCATGTTAAGGCACTCGCTCCCTCAACTCAGTTCTGACTCCACTATTCACAAAAGATCCCCACCCTTGAGCAAGCACACAGAAAGCCACCTTGACTGCACCCTGTGTACTTTCCAAGAAGCCAAATAACACCTTCTATCCAAACATCCTCCATTCATCCCTACCCTAAAATCTCTCACCCCTCGGCCACCTTCCGGTTTCTGTGTGCCTTTTTACACTCCACATGCCCAGTCCCCATTGGTCCAGAGACCTTAACCTTCAAACCCCAAACCAGATCTCCATCTCTCAGCCGATTTCCCCTCCACCCCATCGATGCCTACTTTTCAGGGGCCAATCCCACTCCGGACCAGGGGCCTCTCACTGGACTCCCTCTCCCGAGCATCACTTTCTTCCTCCTCAACCCGGAATCTCTCAATCCCAGGCCGCCACCCTCCTCCGTTAACTCCGCGCCCCACCGTGGCCGCCTCTGCGCGGCCTCACCCCCGCAGGCGGCGCCCCCGCCTCCCGGGGCTGCAGGCCAGGGCCCTCTCCGCTCCCTCGCCGCGGCCCCGGCTGTCGGGAGGGCGGCGGCCCGGCCACGCCGCGCAGGGACCGTCCCGGCAGAGGCGGCGCCCCCGCCTCCAGGCGGCCGCAGCGGGGCGGGGGCGGGGCGGCTCGCAGGCCCCACCTCAGCGCAGCCCGGCCGGGGACGCCCGCAAAACGGCGGCCGGGCTCGGAGGGGCCGCGGCCGAGCCTGCGACTGAGCCCGTGCTTCTCACCTCGATGCGGAAGCTCGGGCCTCGCTCTCCCCTCAGCGATGGCTACGCCACCGTCGCGCTCTCCTCACTCGCTTTTCACCGCCCCCGACCGGCCGCCGAAGAGCGGACAGACAGCGGCGCGCCCATTGGCTGCGGCCGCTCTGGCGTCAGCGGGTCCCGACCGCGCCTCGGGGTCTGATTGGCTGGCGCGGCGCCTCTTTTCCAAGTCTGCTCCTGATTGGCTCTCGCGCACACCCTTCCCGGGAGAACCGCTCACCTTCCACTCTTCTTCAGCTTCCCACCCCCAAGCCAGGTTCCCCCCCCCCTCCCGGGGCCTGACGGCCATTGGGGGAACGGAGAGAGGCCGGTGGGTGGGCGGCTGGGCCGTGTGGTGGGGGGGAAAGCGCAGCCAATGGGAGCTCGCCGCACATCCCGGCTCAGCAGCGCCGCCCCCGGCCACCCGCGATCCGGAGGGTCGCGCCCTATGCCACGCCCGACTACCCTGGCAGGGGAGCCCGGCCCGCGCGAAAGGTGCGGGGTCGGCAGCGGGCGCGAGAGCCCGCCCAGCAGCCCTTGCGGCGTGCTTGGGTTCTGCCACCGTGGACCCTGGCGCGCCCCAGGTGGCTCTTGCTACCCATGCCATAGCTGGGTGTGAGGATCCTGCCAGAGAACTGCCAGCCTGGCTCCTTAGAATGCGGAGCCTTCGCTGTGTAGACCTCCGGAAGGGCCCATAGGGAGGATAGGGGAGGATAGGGAGGATAGGAGCCGGGGTCTCATCCACTCCACGAGACCGTCCGCCTAGTCGGTATCTCTTCCAAACAATCCCGTGCAAGATGTAGGGACAGTGAAAGAAGTTTCAGTACTATGGCCTTGGAGGGTGGGGCGTGCGCGGAGGGCTAGGGTGCCAGGGAACTTGATGTGCTAGCTGGGAACCTGATTTTTCTCGATCCAGTGGTGGTTACCCCGGTGTGTGAAGATTTCGTGGGGCTGTGCGCTTCACGTACAGTTTTTGAAATAACAAGATTCTGGTAATCACTTCCTACTTCAAACACTACAAACCTGGGCTAGAGCGAAGGCTTTAGTGGTTTAAAAGCAAGTACTGATCTTCCAATAAAAGCGAGTTCAGTTCCCAGTACCCTACACGGAGCAGTTCGCAACCACCTGCCAGTAGTACCAGTCTCTTTGAGCACCTGCACTCACGTGCACATACCCACATACAGACACTCACACATACACGTAATTTAAAACGATAAAAAAATAATAGGTGAAAACTACAAACAACTGGGGTATGAGGGTTTCTCCTTTTCTAAACGAAATATTTTTATTTGACAATTTCATGTTTGTCTGGGGCATTTTTACAGACACAACCCTATTACCCTCTCTTCTGTGAAACCCATATCCCCAACAAGCCTTCTCCTACTCTGATGTCTTCTTTTTAACTCACTGAGTATAATTATGGTTGCTTTCATGAGTGTGTTGGGAGGTGTGGGGGGTGGTGTTTACCAGAACATAGGCAACATACTATTATTGGACTCGATTGGGTTCTCCAAGCCAGGTTGCGCCACTTGTCCTCAAGCCAAACAAGACGCTTTAATAATGTAGAACAAAAGAAGGAGGCGTGTTCAACGTTACCACATTGGGAAGAGAGACAAAGGGACCCAGTGAACCGCCGGTCAGTCGTCAGTGTCCTGAAATGAGGTTCAAGTTTAGAGAGACAGTGTCCTGGTCAATGTGTGATCTCAACCGCCATTGGCCCATCATTATCTGGACTTCAGTCTCATCCTGTAACTTGGTCTGATACATTGTTAAAATTCTGTGAAATGTCTTTCTAGAAGACTTGTTCCCATTCTGACTGGCCTCTTTTTTTTTTTTTTTTCCCTCTCCAGCGTCAGATTTCTAGGGAAATTCCTAATTCTATTGGGTCCATTGTTTCAACAGTCTGAGAAACACAAGTGTCTCTTTAGAATAGCTTCGGTTTTTCAAAGTCTATAAAAGTTCCCCATTTTTTGTTTTAAAATCTCAGTCTTGAGGTGGAATGTGTCTGAAACGATTATAATAAAATTCAAGGAGAGCGCCAGGTTAGAGCGCATCTAGTGCCAGATAGCTGGGCACAAGAAGTGTTTTTCATAACCCCTTTGTTTTGAAACATAACCCCTTACTTTTGAAAGGACTGGCACAGGTAACTCTGTCTTGTTGGTTTGAGACAGGGTTGGAGTCATAAAGCCCACCCTGGTCTCAAACTTAAAATCCCATTTCAGCTTCCCACGTGTTAGGATTGCAGGTACCTACTCCATACCCAGTATGACTTTCTTTTAGTTCCGACAACTTATCTCTGAGCAATGTTCTCTGAAGGCATCACCGATTAACCATCTGGTGGTCTGTTCTCCATTGTCCCAGGATGCTAGGAGAACCTTCATCCTGGTTGGTATGATCTGATCCCTCCTAGGGGGAAGAGGGGAGGAAGGAACAGATGTCAAGGAGTTAGCGCCTAAAGAACCTTAGGCTCAAGCTGGGGTAGGAGTAGATTTCAGATCAGACATACCTGAAGTCCATTCTGCTTCTCCTGCGAATAACACACTAGTTAGAGCTTTCAGGGTAGACTGGATGGTGCCAGGTGATTTCCTTTGGAGGGTTTGGGGCTTGTTTTATTGCCCATCCCTGTTGGTGGCATGAAAGTACTCACCATGCTGCACACAGCCAGAGGCTTCACCCCACAAATCTTGTTCAGATGCTTTTGTCAGAAGCTGTACCTCTGTGGAATGCTAGCAGACAGCTGGGTCACAAAGCTTTATAAATAAAGAACTATTTAACAGAAAATAGTTAACTATAAGGTTTTATAAAAACACAACAACAGTACATCTGTTTCAGAAATTGCATACAGACTTACAAATATCTAATACTTTACAATCTTAAAAAAAGACTTGCATATCTTAAGAAGAACCCCATAGAGCCAGCAGCAGTTAGTATCATGGCACAGAGACATAAGGAAGCTACATCTAAAGCAAAATTTGACTCTCGTTTAACAGAATAAGTCTATAGCCTTGGCAATGAAAATTTTAAGTCTCTTATGAAATTAGGAAACAGGATTAGTTATTACAAACAGATCATATATAATTATATCTCATATACACAATAGCAAAATATATTTATTTTGTCAAAGCAAACAAGTATATGTGTAGATTTTAATTAGCAAGAATGCCCAGGTACCATCTTTTCAAATGTCGTTTTAAGACTATAAGACACTAAGAGGTCAGCATTAGCCCATTCTTGTACTGAGACCTTTTTACAGGGAGTGGGAAGGGGTCTCCTCCTAAGGCCTATTGTTACTCATTTTAAACAGATGTAATTTGGTTTTAGGAGTCAATAGCTGGGGACGGAAAGAAAAACTGTTACCCAGGTCCCATACAGCATGTAAAGAGTCTATCATTTCTAGCAGTTGTCCATTGTTTTAAAAGAAACACAGTTAGGTACAACTGAATAGATCTCCTTAAATGTATGTATCCTTGGCCTTGTTTTTTAAAAATATAATTTTATTGATTCTTTCGGGAATTTCTTATCATGTCCCCGGATCCCACTCATTTCCCAGTCTTTCCGTGTCTGCCCTCCACCCTTATAACCCTTCCACAGGAAATGATAATACAAAAATTAAAAATTTAAAATTAGAAAAATCTTGCCAACCCTTCCTCTATCCACCGCAGCATTGCCTCACACCTGTCACAGCTGTCTTCAGCCCCGGTGTCATGTGTGTGCCACCTCTCTCCTCCTCCTTTCCCTCCTGCGTATCACATACGTTCTCCCACACAGTTTTACTCGCAAGCTTTCATTGCAGCAAGTCCTCAGTCTAGTCCAAGGCCTCTGGCTTCTTCTTCTTCAATACTGAACCCTCTCTGAGCCTGCTCTGTGCTCTCCTACTGCTGCCCCACTCAGGGAGATCCTATGACTCTGAAAGCATGAAAGCACTCGTGGTGCTGCACCCTGGCAGAAACTCCAAGCAGTCCAGGAAATAAATGAACTTGAATTCCATGGCTTCTATTCTCCATGAATTCACAGTCTAGTGCAGTTGTTTCGAAAGATCACAGATCACTGAGCAGCTAATAGCAGCTTACCTTCAGTCTACTATCTTAGATGCAGTCCTGCAGACACATTAAGCAAGCGCCCTGCCAATGAGCCACATCCCCAGCAGTCCCAGGTACTTGAGAGGCCAAGGGAGGAGGAGCACTCAAGCTTAAGAATTCAGTTAGAAGGTAGCCAGAGAGACAGAGCAAAAGCCTGTCTGTATGCTGTGTGTGCGTGTGCGTGCACACACAGACACACAGACACACAGACACACACACACACACACACACACACACAGAGAGAGAGAGAGAGAGACCCTTTGTACTGAATAATAAATCTGAAAGTACATCAGAGTAAGCTAAAGGTTATAATAGTCATGTTTATTCATTTAGTAATATGTTTAATTTTGATAAATGCCTTTATTTAAACAACTTATCACTAAACTGGGCATATAAAGTTCAATGTGGCAGTCTCTCTCACAGAGCATGGCTGTAAAGAGACAATTCCAATGTTAAGCAGACTGAAAGAGTACACGGAGGTTAACCCAACACAGGGCAGTTGGAAGTATCTTCTCAAAAGCTACGGAGCTGAGTGAGTCACTGCTCAGGCTTGGCAGTCTACTGTATGTATGCATTCAGGCACCATTTCTAGAAAATACATTCTTCACAAAATTTTTAACACAAAAATACCTTTAAGGGATATCTGTACATAATTACAAAAGTTCATACTTAATTCTGAGGAAGACAACGGCATTATTTAAGTAATCGCTTAATGATTGCATTATGATTTAGCAATAGTTTTGAATGCTAGAGAAAGGACTCATTGGTTAGGAGCACCTGTTGCTCTTTACAGAGGACCTGGATTCTGTTGGCAGCATCAACATGGTGGCTCACAGATGTCTGTAACTCCATGTCTAAGGACACACTCTTATGGCCTCCTCAGACACCAGGCATGTGTGTGCTGCACAAACATACTGCCAAGCAAACACTCATAAATAAATCTTGACAACAATTTTGGTTCAGATGTATGTGTATCTAACCCATGTGCCCATGGCAGAGACCTTCCCACGATGAGCAAAGAGCTTTCTGGAAAAGGATTTAAAATATTCAGACTCGACCAGAAGACACATCTGGGAGAACCTTCACCTGGCGATGGATGGAGATAGAGACAGAGCCCCACATTGGTGCACCGGACTGAGCTCCCAAGGTCCTGATGAGGAGCAGAAGGAGGGAGAACATGAGAAAGAAAGTCAGGACCGTGAGGGAACCTCCATCTGGCGATGGATGGAGATAGAGACAGAGCCACACATTGGTGCACCGGACTGAGCTCCCAAGGCCCAAATGAGGAGCAGAAGGAGGGAGAACACGAGCAAAGAAGTCTGGACTGCGAGGGGTACTCCCATCCACTGAAATGGTGGGGCTGATCTATTTGGAGCTTACCAAGGCCAGCTGGACTGGGACTGAAAAAGCATGGGATAAAACTGGACTCCCTGAACATGGCAGACAATGAGGGCTGCTGAGAAGCCAAGGACAATGACATTGGATTTGGATCCTACTATGCATACTGGTTTTGGGAGGGCCTAGCCTGTTTAGATGCTCACCTTCCTGGACCTGGATGGAGCGGGGAGGAACTTGGACTTCCCACAGGGCAGGGAACCCTTACTGCTCTTTGAACAGGAGAGGGAGGGGGAGTGGAGGGTGGAAGGGGGTTAATGGGAGGCGGGGAGGAGGCAGAAATTTTTAATAAAAATTAAAAAATAAATAAATAAATAAAACATTACAAGGAAAAAATATTCAGACTCAAGAATGGTGCAGTGCCATGGCTGGGATATGTTGTATAATCAGAACCCCCTATAATGCACCATCATTCTGAATTCAAATAAATCTGTTAGTTATAGAAATTGAGCGGTTACTAGCTTTCACAAGACACAAAGGAGAATTTTGCTCTAGAAAATGTATGAAAACTGTGATAGTTTGGACCTGGGTTGTCCCTCAAAGGCTCATATTTGAAAAATTTGACCCTCAATTTGGTATCTTTGAAAAGCAGTACAAAACTAGAAGGTGGGACCTTGTGGGGGGAGTGTCTCAGGTCATCAGAAGTGTGTTTTCAGTGGGACTGGGGCACTGCCTCCTTTGCCAATCTTTTCTGCTTCCCATCTATCATGAGGAGTTGCTTAAGCATGCTCCCTGACGTGATATACTGTCTTGACACAGGCAGAAGGAATGTGTCTAAATGTAGCGTGGACAACCCCCTCCCCCCCAGACATTATGCCAATGCAAACATTCCCTCCCTTTAAGCTGCTTATCTCGAGTGTTTGTTGCTTTCATGGAAATCTAGTTAAAAATGAACACCAAAATATATAATTGCGCTGGGAGATGGCTCAGTTGGCAAAGTGCCTATGGCACAATTATAAGGATCTGCGTTCAGAGTCCAAGCTTACACATAAGAAGCCAGGCATGGCAGAGGGTATCTGTAGTCCTGAGGGAGGGTAGTGTGAAGACAGGTGGATCAGGAGAGTTCATTGACTGGCCAAGCCTAGCCTAATCAATGAGCTCCAGATTTAATGAGAGTATATCTCAAAAAGGCAGGTGGATGGACAATCGAAGAAGACACCTGCCGTTGACCCCTTGCCTCCACATACACATGCACCTTCACACCGTGCAGACACCACACACATACACACATGCACCTTCACACCGTGCAGGCACCACACACATACACATGCACCTTCACAACGTGCAGACACCACACAATACACATGCACCTTCACAACGTGCAGACACCACATAATACACATGCACCTTCACACCGTGCAGACACCACACACATACACATGCACCTTCACAACGTGCAGACACCACACAATACACATGCACCTTCACAACGTGCAGACACCACATAATACACATGCACCTTCACACCGTGCAGACACCACACACATGCACATGCACCTTCACATTGTGCAGACACCATACACATACACATATGCACCTTCACACCGCGCAGACACCACACACATACACACATGCACCTTCACATCGTGCAGACACCACACACGTACACATGCACCTTCACACCGTGCAGACACCACATACATACACATGCACTTTCACACCGTGTAGGCACCACACACATACCAAAAACCATTCAGTTCTGGGACATAACTTAGCAGCCAAAGCAGCTACCAATCAAATAAGAGGACTAGAGTTTGGATCCCCAAAACCCACATAAATGCTGGGTACACTTGGCAGTTCACTTGTAATTGTGACCTCAGACTCTGGAGCAGGGATTCCAAGAGCAAGCTGGCTAGCTAGACTAGCCCAATCAGTGAGCTCTGGGTTTAGTTGAAATACCCCACCTGAAAGAATAATGTGGAAGAGGGTTGTCTTCTATCTATCTGATGATTTCATTGGATAATTAATAAAGAAACTGCCTGGCCCATCTGATAGACTGGCCCTTAGGTGGGTGGAGTAGACAGAACAGGAAGAAGGAAGTGAGGTAGATGGCTCAGTCAGATGTCACGCCTCTCCTAAGTTAGACAGACCACCGTGCCTCTCCTCAGAGAGAAGCCAGACGCAATGAAGCTCCAGCTCAAGATGGATGTACGCTAGAAACTTCCCGGTAAGGCACCACTTTGTGGTGCTACACAGATTATTAGAAATGGGTTAAAGCAAGATGTGAGTAAGAGGCTGAAAATAATGGGCCAGGCAGTATTTAAAAGAATACAGTTTCCATGTAATTATTTCAGGTAAAGCTAACCAAGAGGGAGCCGGGCGGGACAAAAAGCAGGCCTGCCCGCCGAGCTCCACACTACAGAATGGTGCCCAACGTGGATAACCGAATCCGCAGAAAGCTTGAGAAAGTTTGGGAAAGAATAGAGTAAAGCTCTATTTTTCGGGTCTGGCAAGCAAGCACTCTCATCTAAGAGAGACTTCCTGACTCAGCTTCAGCTGCAAAACATTGCAGCTCTTTTAAGAGGTTCGGCTATGAAACACTTAAATGCTGTTGATGAAAATTAACTGCATGCTTTTCAGTTTTCAGCCGTAGCAGGAAAAAAGCTGTGTCGTTTTAAAATGCCAGCTTTCTGGGCCGTTCTGCCAGGGCAAACTCTGACTCTTTCAAGCAGGCGGTCCTGACTATGGAGCTTTTGAGTGTTGTTTAACACTGTTGTAGCTTGCTTGCTGTCAGGGACCTTGAACCACCACAGAGTTGTGGTGATAAACATGGCTACAGCTGGTACCTCTGCCATGAGGCTGGAAAGCTAGGGAATGGGCTGGATCTAGCCGCCAAAGTCACGGCTTTAGTCCTACTGATATTGTTTGGTAAAGACTCATGTAGTCAGAAAGAGAGATATACAGTAAAAGAAAAATTCAAAGTCGAAGAAAATGTCTAAGTGGTTTACACTGTGTTAAAAATATATGCAGGCTAAAGGTTAAAGTTCTTAAAAGTAAAAAAAAAAGAAAAAGAAAAAAAAGGAAGTAGTTTGTTGTGGTGGTACACACCTTTAATCCCAACACTTGGGAGGCAGAGGTGGATTGACCTCTGTGACTTCAAGGTGTGGCAGAAGACACCTTTAATCCCAATGCCTGGGTGGCAGAGACAGACAGATCTCTGTGAGTTCAAGGTGTGGTAGCATACACCTTTAATCCCATCACTGGGGAGGCAGAAGCAGAAGGATCTCGGAGTTCAAGGACAGCCTGGTCTACAGAGTTATTCCAGTACAAAGATATACAGAGAACCTGTCTCAAAAAGTAAAAGTAAAAATAAACGAAATAGAGGTTAAAGTAAAGCCACATAAAGATGGAAAATACACAGAGAATCTTGATACTGTATACTATTATTCTCGCTTTGAATTGTTTGAATGGTGAGGAAGAAGCAACAGCTGCTAAAAGATATTTGTTTACACATGCTGCTGAACTAATCCAAGATAGATATTTTGAAAATACCTTGACTTCAGAATTTGGATCTAAGGATATGATACTTTGGAAAAGAGATTCTTCTTTTGTTTTCACAGAGGATGAGATACTGTGGATTGCTTCTATCCCAATATGGTATGATAGACCACGCCCTCCTGAAAGGTTGCTGTGAACAACTTCAGAAAATTACTTCACCCAACTGATGACTGAGATGAACCTGGCACACAGGTTACACCATGAAAGATCTGATTAACAGCGTCCCCATTCAGCAGGAAGCAGTTTGGAGAGAAATAACTACGTCCATGTTCCCAAATATTGTTTATAAGTGTTCTTTTACATTTAACGGGGGATATGATATAGATATGAATAATTTCCATTGGTATAGATTTTGCTTAATTGATAGAGATTTAAGGTCAATTTTGTTATATGTATATGTTATATGTATTTTTGATACTGATTAAGGTATTGTGATTGTGTAGTTCATTTTAAAAATGTAATGTATAATTAAGAAATATAGGTTGTTAATGGATAATCATTGATAATAGTAAAGCTTATAGTCATGTTAGTTAGATTTTCTAGATATATAGAGATATATTTCAGTTAGATAGGCATTCCTAATATCTTTCAAAGACTACAGAATATTCCACTAAATGTTTTAATAACTTAAGGCTTTTCATGACAATGAGACACGTCTGCTCCTGGCAGCACCAATCTACTTCAAGAGGAAGATGGGCATCGAAGAGGCTCCTTATTGAGTTTGATAGCCATTTGGGCAAGAAACTGCTCTTGCCTGGACTATTGCATAAACTGGACACAGAGAACCCTCAGAGAGAGGACTGCTGAACTTGCCTAGAGGTGAGATGATCTCTTTGGGTTCCTGATTCATGAAAGAGTCTGCGAGACATTCTGCAGGACACAGCAGATAGTGACTGAACTGTCTTTGAAATTTCCTGCTTCATGGAAAACTCTGCTGGATACTGTGGGCCTATAGGCCGAAGATAGATGCCCCAACAATACAAAAGAACTTTGGGTGACTGTCCAGGCAGCAAGATGTCTCTATCATTTCTAGAGTTATATGGAAATTGCATATTTCTTATTTACTTAGGTAATATTGTGTTCTTCTGGAGTCTTTGATGGAGCTGAAGAATAGATAGATAGTTATAGTTGTTTTCCTTTGTTATGATAAAAGATAAAGTAGATATAAATATTGTAACTGTAATTTTTGCATGATAACTGTTTTGTTATATGTAATTTTACTATGTTAAAGTGAAAGCTTTTCTTTTTTGTTTAAACAGAAAAAGGGGAAATGATGTAGGTGTGTCTTCTATCTATCTGATGATTTCATTGGATAATTAATAAAGAAACTGCCTGGCCCATCTGATAGACTGGCCCTTAGGTGGGTGGAGTAGACAGAACAGGAAGAAGGAAGTGAGGTAGATGGCTCAGTCAGATGTCACGCCTCTCCTAAGTTAGACAGACCACCGTGCCTCTCCTCAGAGAGAAGCCAGACGCAATGAAGCTCCAGCTCAAGATGGATGTACGCTAGAAACTTCCCAGTAAGGCACCACTTTGTGGTGCTACACAGATTATTAGAAATGGGTTAAAGCAAGATGTGAGTGCTGAAAATAATGGGCCAGGCAGTATTTAAAAGAATACAGTTTCCATGTAATTATTTCAGGTAAAGCTAACCAAGAGGGAGCCGGGCGGGACAAAAAGCAGGCCTGCCCGCCGAGCTCCACACTACAGCTGTGCAAGTGTGAAAACTGGAGTTTGATCCCCCGAAACCTTGTTTGGGGAATTTGTTGTTTGTTTATTTGATTTTTAAGAGAAAAAAGCCAGGCAGGCGTGACAGCAACCTGTTATCTCAGCACTGGGAAGGCAGAAGAAAAGAATCACTAGAGCAAGCTAGGTAGCTGCTTTAGCCAGAATCCAAGAACTCTAGCTAGCAAAGACAACTTTCCTCAATAAATAAAATGGAGAGCAATCAAGGAAGATGCCTCTTCCACCACACACATACACACCAGTGTGTGCCACAGACAAGATCCTGTGTACCAAATACACACATACATAAAAGAGGGCAAAAAGAAAGAGAGGAAGAGAGAAAGAAAGACAGATAGAAAGAGAAAGAAAAGAGAGAGAAACAGAGAAAGGAAGAAAAGGAAGGAAGGAAGGAAGGAAGAAAGGAAGGAAGAAATGAAAGAAAGGAAGGAAGGAAGGAAGGAAGGAAGGAAGGAAGGAAGGAAGGAAGGAAGGAAGAAGAGAAAGCAAGCAAAATCAAACAATTTTATACAAATACTATCCCTGACCTGAGAAAGTACTTATGGCATGTGTCATTTTCCAGCTCATGATATATTTCCTGTCAATGTCTTATGAAACATAGTTCTAGTGAGGTCTTTACCCTGTTCTCCCTAGCAGCTAAAACTTTCCTGTGAGTTTCTTAGAAGCTGAGACTCAGTGAAACAAATAACCTGCCCCAAACTGCACAACTGTTAGCTGGCAGAAATGGGGTTGGCATTCAAGTTTATTGACAAATAGCATAAATTACATTACTATGCTCCATATGCCTTTTCCGTGACAAGATTAAACCAGTGTGTGTGTGTGTGTGTGTGTGTGTGTGTGTGTGTGTGTTCATTACATTCATATGCATGTCCCTCGTAAAAGTCTTGAGATTCGTAAGTATTTCTATCCTGCCTTAGCTGCAGCATCCATGACAACTTGAAGACAGCTGTTATGCGTTAGGGGAAACTGTTTGACAAAACTGAAGTTGCAGTAGTTGTCATTACAGAACCTAAAATGCACCAGAGCTCTTCACTCAGTTCCAGGCAACTTTACTAAAGGTGAACTAAATTCTATTTATGGCAGTTATTCCCTGCAGCTCATTTACTGAGTCTTTCCTTATCCAGTACCCAATCATGACACCCAGAATTGGTCAGCTTTAGTGTGTGTGTGTGTGTGTGTGTGTGTGTGAGCGTGTGTACGTGTGCGCATGTATGCATGTGCGTGTGTGCACGTGTGTCTGATGATCAAACCCAGGACCTTGCAGTGTGCTAGGCAAATACTCTTCTACTCAATTACATCCCCTTGAAAAGTATTTAAAGGCTGGTAGTGAAAACATGAACAACGAAGACACTCTGTCAGTTTTCTAACGTTCTCTCTGGCCTACCAACTGCCAGTTCGAGCAAGTATACACAGATCCCCTCGGTTTCATTTCCTCATTTCCCACGATCTGCCTTGGGTGTTTCTGAGACTTGTAAAAGATGTTTGGTTTTCATCTGAAGGCTTAGTCTAAGTGGAGACATCGTGGAACTGCTGGGTTCCTGGTTCTTTAAAACCCTCTTTGTGTTCTGATCATTGACTGGTTCTCAGCTGATCTCCTCTAACTCCCAGCTCCTTAACTGTGAGTCATGACCCTGTGCACACAAATAACACAGCTGCTGTCTTAAAGGGAGTAAGAAATGGTAATACTGGAGGCATTTTGAGTGACCTTGGGCTAGAAACACAGATTTAGATAAACCCAGATTTTAGGTTCCAATATGGAAGCAGTTTCGTGAAGTTTTATAGTTTTGCGGAAGAAAGTCGTCAGTCAGGGCAAATTTAAAACACTTTGGTGATTACACCAGAGGGACAAGTACAGTAGGATGGGGATGCTTTTCAGTAGGCCCAGGATGCTATCTGATGACGTCCTTAGCTTTGGGGTTGGTGCTAAGATCACAGACGCCCAAGGTGTTTGTCTATTAGGCACAGGATGTCGGTTCTGACACAGAGGCGGGCAAGGAATGGCTGCTGGCAGATGGGAAGACTAAAACTAGCTCTAGGTAAGGTGCAGTTAGCCCCTGGGCCTCCCCGCTCTAATCTCTCCACAGTTAGAAGCAACTGGACCCAGCAGATGTGGCTTCTTTCCAGGAGTTCTCATTCATCCCCATATGGAAGAGTCACATAACTGAATGTGGGGGTCACAGAAACTCAGGCAGCAGTAAAACATTTCTGAACGTGAAACAACCAAAAATTAATTCCAAATCAAAGTCATGGACCAAGGTTTCTGGGTGTGCTCACCTGTGCTATATCTCATGACTTCACTGAAGCCTTGCCTTGAACACACACACATATACCACACACACACATACACACCACACATATACACATATACACACACCACACATGTATACACACATGCATACAAACACACCATACATATATACACACACACATACACACACCACACATGTATACACACATGCATACAAACACACCATACATATATACACACACACATACACCACACATGTATACACACATGCATACAAACACAGCATACCTATATACACATATGTACACACACACACACACACAACCCACAAGGCCAGTGAACTCTGCCTGAAACACCAGTTCAGATTCAAGACTGTTGTGTATTATGAATTGACTAAACACACAGAGCTTTCTGATCATATAGCAACTTTACTCGTTTAACTGTGTAGGATTAAAGTCCTGAAATGTTCACAACGTGGTTCTTTACCTTGTATTAAATTAATATATTTTTGTGTTTTGTTAAAATGTTTGATTTAATTTTTTTTTTTGCTTAAGTTGTTTGAATTTCATGGAGAACCATTAAATGAATTTTGGTTTGGGATTAGGGTAGGATTTCCAACAATTCCAGGGATGACCCTAACCAACAGCTGCTGTCTTGTGCAAAATATTTCTGTATAATGGTGTTCTCCGCATTGACAGTCACACAGATGTCAGTCAACCCTGTACAATGTTAAAGATCCTCTGCATGCTGCAGTATCAAATGGTCAAGCTTTAATTCCTCATGTAAAAAGAAACCAATGTGTCCGTCTCGTTAGTGTCATTAGAACAGAAATTTGCTTTTGTCTGTAACAAATGGTATAATTATGTATATACACCACAGATTGTTTCCAAAAATTTATCACTTATTATCAACAGTTTGATTTATATACTTGTTTTATATACCTATGTTCTCAGGGTTGTATAAAAAATTTCTTAGGTAAAAAGCAGTCACAAGTTTGAGAAAGCTCAATTGTTGATAAAGGTTACCTAGCTCATAGGCATTGAGAAAGAAAAAGAAAACAAAAGTACTTTGTTGTTACTGCTGCTTTTCATGAACTGGTTTTTGAGACAGGGTCTCACTGTGTAGCCCAAGCTAGAATCTAAACTTGAAATCCTCTTGCACCAGCATCTCAAGTGCTGAGATGAACAAGCATGTGTTGCCACACCTGCCTAAGCACAGTGCTTGTACTGTTTCTTTAGATAGCATCTGTTCTCAATTTTCCAATCATCGTTATGAAATGAAGTCATCTTGTTGGCCAGTCTCTTTGCACATCTGGTCACCCGAGCCTTGTCTTGTGTGTGTGACTATCACGGTTTGGATCTCATCTTGGCGCAGCAGCAATGGAACAGCAGTACCCTGAGACCTGGGAAATGTTTTCTTTTTCTTCTTTTCTTTCCTTTCCTTTCCTTTTCTTTTCTTTTCTTTTCTTTTCTTTTCTTTTCTTTTCTTTTCTTTTCTTTTCTTTTCTTTTCTTTCTTTCTTGGGGACTTACTACCTTTATATCTGAGCCAGAATGGAACTACCCCAGATGCCCAAAGATGAGAACCACCAGTCTGCCATCTTGACTCTAAAACCTGCGTCAAAGGGCACCGCAGGTTCTGACCTGCCCGCTTCCTTTCTTTGCATAGTGTTCCTTCTGAAAGCAGCCTGAGTGGCTATGGTTTTGCAGGCACACCTTGAGCCTGTGAGGTAAGGCTTTCTCTCAGGCACATTTGCAAATAAAGGCCCTAAGCTGGAGAAACTTCAAGCAGCCAACCACACCTATGTGCTAAAAAAAAAAAGTGTCTACAAAGGTATGGCTGTTGTTCAAGGAAATGAAACACATTTGTCTCGTTTGCAATCTCTTATTGTCCTGAGTATAGTTTCTCTGTACCACAGCATACAGAAACTGGCAGTGGTTGGCATGAGAAAGTGGAGCACACTGACTATGGGCTCTGATTTGAATACTTGACTCCTGGTGTAGAATCATGACTCTCTTCTTATGACTTGTGTGATCTGGAGCAAGCAAGTAAACTCAGCCTCAGTTTCTTGAAACTAAAACGGAAAATAATTTAATGTCCCTCCTCGTAAGGGTGTTGTGAAACTTAGAATCTTTTACCACTGACAAGCAATTTCTAGCACCTGGAAGACTAAGGTGTTTGTTAAATTATGGGGGGGGGGGAGGTTAAAATCCAGGTATCTTCTGTTTTCCGTAGTATGTCAGGTAACTAAGAGGTGATATTTTTTAAGCCCCACAACAAGAATGTACCCACCCTGCATTACTAATTGCATTTACTGACAAGGGCACAAAATATAGAGGAATTTAACCCAGTCCCCCTACGACCACATAACTGAGTCATGAACTCTGCCCACTTGTGTCCAACTCTAAAACATTTATCTGTCGACCACATAGCCTTGGCCCCGCAGGCACCTTCTCCTTCTGGAGTCCTGAAGACGGCTCTCAAGGTCCACATTTAGTTACAGCCGACCTGGTTCAGAGTTGGCCTTAAAGTTACTGTGCCTGTTCTTTACTTCATTTCACAAGTAAATAATTTGGTAGTAGGAGACTCTAAATGACTTGCTCTAAACTCCCTAATTACCTAACAGCTAGTTAGTGACCACTGGATATCAGCCAACCATACGCTGATATGGAAAGGGATAAATATTTATATTCTTTACCACAGTGATCACTTTATTCCCATAGTGATCAATCAACTTTAGCTGCTTTATCTGTATCCTGATAGTCATCTAACAAGCACGCAGCATTTGTTGCAATGCCAGCCCATGGGAATACAAAAGTGATCAAGATATGATTTCTCCTGAAACTCACACTAGCTGTCAAATATGGGAATTACTAAGTACATAATTAAGGCTGGTCCAGACTGGGTTTGTGCTTTAATACAGAGAAAAAAGTCTTAAGAAGAATTTAAAGTAAGTTGTATTAATTTCATATTCGATTCATATAATATTAAGTAAAAATGTTGTTAGATCATTTTCACCCTCTTTAAATGTAGCTATTAAAAAAATTCAAATTATGAATAGCTTGCATTGTATTTCTATCAAACAGCTTGGTCAATTGCAGGAGACAAACACAGTAAAATGCAAGTACCAAAAGAAGAGTCAATAGGAAACCCAATGGGAGCATGCAGGAGGAGGGTGTAAGGGACTCAAGGAAGGAAGGGAAGGGAGGGATTAGCTAAGGGTGAGTAAGCACACTGTCAGAGATGTGTTTTCTGGGCAGAAGCTGAACATGTAGAATGTTACATAAAATGGAAGGAGTATCCAGAAAGTCAAAAGATGATGAATAGCCTGATTCCCTCCAGGCTGAGACAGAGGAAAGGAATGTTTGATGAGAAGAAGGATTAAGAGATGAATTTGAAAAAATCAGTTGAAACAAAACTAGGAAAAACCAAGTGGTCACATACTGTTGATATGTTTTAAATAAATGGAATGTCCTCAATGCCAGAAAAATAACTTTAGTGACCATATGGGAGGTGGGCCGAAAGAAAAGAGAAGGCTGTGGAGTGGGGTATGGGAAGCAAAGGTAGAGCTCTAGATAGCCACAAGTGGTTTGGCAGCAGTGGAAGTGGGAATGCCGGGAGGCCAGGGATATTAAAGACAAGAGATGGAGAACTGATAAGACCTGGTTAAATATGTAAGAGAAGGGAAAAAAGAGGTGGGATTAAGAGGGACATTAAGTTGTATTTCTGTTAGGTGATATGACATTCAGCAAATATTGACCGAAGGCCTTACTTCTATTATGTGCCATGGGCAGGTGTTAGCATATTACAGCTTAGTGGCACCTCAGAGAAGGCGTCTTACCTTCGTGTGGTTACAACATCTACGAGGGTTCAGGAAAATAAGTGGTTAGATGCATACTTAATTATTGGTCAATTAGTGAAACTTTTATAGCTTATCCTCCAGGAGCCAAGGGGTCAAAGTTTTGTAGTATGGTAAGTTACTGGGGTTTCTCATCTAATAAAGTAACGAAGGAGGTGGTTCGTGGGGGGAGAAGACACCAGTAAAGACAGGTCATACGAGGTTTCAGAAAGACTGTGATGAAACGGGAACTCTTTCAAAAACTGCCTGCAGAGTAGCATATTGCACTTCACAAAGTAACTCATTGTGTTTTGCGGAGCAATTTGGCAGTCTGCAGTAAAGCTTAAGACCTGCATTGCACAGGACTCAGCTATTGGATTGCTATATCTCTGAACCCTGCTAAGTAAAGAGTCTAATATTCCAGGTCATGTGTGAGAAGAAAGCTATGAAAGTTTCTGATTGTATATATTTTTTTATAAAAACATTCATTTTTAAGTGGAAATGAAATTGAGCTTTAATTGACACCAGTTCTACAAAATACCTGAAAAATTAATTTTACAATAAAAGGTGACCTAGGACATAGCTTGGTGGTGAAGCTCTTGAACACATGCCTGCCACAGGGACGTGCCGAAGTCAAAGGACAGCTTTTAGGGGTTGCTTCTAGTCTACTGGGGGTTCCAAGGACCAGACTCAGGTTGTCAGGATTGCATGCACAGGATTCTATCAACAGAATCAAGCCTTGTAACTCATAGACCTTTGGCAGGTACTCATGATTGAATCTATAGGAATACTGGGACTGTAGCTCCATGATAGAAAGTGTGCCAAGCAAACAGAAGCCCTGGGTTCAATACACAGGAAAAGGATGGGCAGTGACCTTACAGTAAAGAAAGAAGAGAGATGCCTAAATTATAGCACTGGTCATGCCATTCAATATATATATCTCAAATAAATACTGCCAATTCCCAGATTTAAACAATCAGGCTTATCTTCTCCTTGAACTTTGCCTACTAGATATCTTCACTTTGGAATATATTGAAAAGATGGAATGGCTAAGAAGCTCGTAGATAACTTACAAATAAAATTACATTTTATTTACAAATAAAAACATGGATGAAATCCAGGCATAGTAGGTTGTGCCTTCAATCCCAGCACTCAGAGGAGGGAGAGGCAGGCAGATCTCTGTGAGTTCAAGGCCAGCCTGGTCTATACATTGAGACCAAAAACAGCAACCGTGAATCAAGAGAAAGCAGTGCATGCATTTTTTAGGATTACCAAGGTAAGTGGCAGAATTACAGCTCGAGGGATGAGAAACATGTCTTTCCTCATTGCCAATGCCTTGCAGTCCCTCCCTAACGATAACAGTGTGATTCACCTGTCAAGCCACTAGCGTTAGTGCAAAAGAAAACAGGATGGGCATGGAGTGGTGGAGTGGGGCCGGAAGCTGAACCACCAGACATGAAATGAGTGAGCCGACGCATGGAAGAGAAAGTGCTACCGGAACAATAAGCTAACAGCTAGCTAGGAATTGTCACATTTGGGTCAGAAATCTTGGAGTGAGTTTGCCTTCCTCACCTCCCTTTTCATACAGGAAATCTGGGCTAGCCACCTCTTTATTCATTCTTTCTTCTTCTTCTCTTTTATTGCTGTTATATTTCGTGGGGACAAAGTTTTATGTGTCACAGTTTGGCCTCAAACTCACCATGTTGATGTAGCTGACTGTGAACTCTTGAACCTCTGTAATTTCTCTCGGGTACAAGGATTACAGGCATGTAATATAACACCCAGTTTGTGGGAGTGTCTGGGATACAACTAAGATCTCAGGCAAGATAAGAAAGGACTGAACCAAATAAGCGGCATCCCCAGCTTTAGCCTTTCTCTGGACCACAGTGGTAACACAGAAGTTAGGAGACATGAAGTGGGCGTGATAGAGGGCACTGTGGAATAACACTGTCATATCAGCGGTGTGGTCCTTGGCTTTCCTCTCTGGCTTTCTTTTATACACACACACACACACACACACACACACACACACATTTACTTGACTGTGTTGAGTGTTTGCCTACATACACACACACACACACACACACACACACACACACACACACACACACACACACATATATATATATATATATATATATATATATGCACACCATGTGCATGCCTGGTGCCGGCAGAAGCCAGAAGGCATCAGATGACCTGGAACTGGAGTTATAGATATCTATGAGCCACCACATAGGTAGGAAGCAAGCCAAGCTCTTCTTCGAGAGCATCAGTGTTGTTAACTACTGAGCTATCTCTCTGGCACCTCTGGCTTAGTTTCTCTCTCACCTCCCTGTTGACAGAGGTTTCTGTCCTGCCCAGTCCATGGCCATTCAGTCCCAAAGAAACACACAGAAGCCTACATTAATTATAAACTGGTTGTCCTATTAGCTCGGGCTTCTTATTAAATAATTCTTACATCTTAAATTAGTCTATAATTCTTGTCTGTGTTAGCCACGTGGCTTGGTACCTTTTATCAGCGAGGCATTCTCAGCTTGCTTCCTCTTGGTCTGGGTGATGAGCCTTTCCTCTCTTCAGAATTCTCCTGTTCTGGTCACCCCGCCTATACTTTCTGCTTGGCTACTGGCCAATCAGCATTTTATTAAACCAATACAAGTGACAAACTTTTACAGGGTACAAACCATTGTCTCACAGCGCCTCCCCTATATTGAGTGCATCCAGAAATAGACCAAAATGGATAAAGGAACTGAGTTGAGACCCTGACAGAAAGAGCCACTTCTAGAGAGCATTGAAAGAAGGAAAAACTGGTTATGTACAATATAAAAGGACATAATTCTTTTCCAGTCCCAGAAGAGAAATGAAAAAAGAAAAACAGATCTTCCTCAGTCTAAGTGTGTCCTTACTAATCAACCTTCTGTGACTTGGGCAGTCCACCTGTTTAAAGTGAAAGTGTTTACTTACTATAGAAACCACCGGAAGGGTGTGAAGAGGGAAGAGGATGCATTCATCAGCCTTTGCTCTTATTCTGGCTGTAAACATTGTAGCTGTCAGCAGAGGACTTGTGCTTTGTATGGCAAAGTTCCCAGTGACAATTGTTAACTACAAAAAGAAGTTGACAACCAGGTCAGAGTCCTGTTGACCAGAGGAACTTGAAGCTCAATACAAAATCAAAATAAAAATTAAGTTAGAAAAGGAAAGGCCCTAAGAGTTGAAAGACAAACACAGAATATATACTGCTTGTTTCACATAGGAAAAGAAAAGTAGCAATTCCTGTTTCAAGGGGCTTTAAACTACCACCTGATAAGGGAAAGGTCAGGAAATCAAATGGATGTTTAAGAACAATTAGTCACACAGAATGGAGACTTCTGTTGACATGCTGAAGAACTGGTAAGGCTCATATCTGGAGTCAGGGTTATGCTTTATTTACTTATGACTTTGAGACTATGCCATGGGTTTTATCTAATAACATCAAAGGGAAAAGAAATGTCCTTTAAAAAAATTGTAGAAAGGGCTGGAGAGATGGCTCAGAGGTTAAGAGCACTGGCTGCTCCTCCAGAGGTCCTGGGTTCAATTCCCAGCAACCACATGGTGGCTTACAACCATCTGTAATAAGATCTGGTGCCCAGTTCTGGCCTGCAGGGATACGTGCAGGCAGGACACTGTATACATAATTAATAAATTAAAAAATGTAGAAATAGTCAAGTCATTAAAAACAGCAATCAGGGTGCCAAGGTATCAGCAGTCAGCTGTATTGTCTCCAGCAAACATGGTGTTGCTGGAGTCTTTGTGGGAGAGCTAGTGGCTAAGAGGACCAAAGACCAGAGCAACAGTGGGAAGGAAAAGGATGGAAGGATTGGGGACTAGGGGGTGTAGGTTTGATTTTGAGCTTTGGACTAGGATGCAGGTCTCATTTTGAGCCTTGGACTAGATGGTTGACTTTGGCCCCTAGGATAAACCACTTCTCAGTGGAAGATGCATAGCTCACATTTTTGACGTTGGTACAGTTGGTTCTAATGCTAGTTGATCTGATTGACAACCAGAGAGTATCACTTCTAAGAGAGAGTGCTTGTGTCCCCTCTTTCGAAGACTTCCTCATCCTAGTATGATACCCATAGAGCTGAATTTCATAGGTTCCTGAATAGCTGGGAATTCTCTGAAAGGAAAATTAGAATACAGGCATTTTCAGTCATCTAATTGTGAGGCTTGGGGAAGTACCCATGACCCATAGAAAAAGAATTTTCTTGTGTGACACTGCCCAAAATTGCTTTTCTGAACATGCTTAAAATTTTAAATTACTTTTGGAATAAGTTTATATAAACTACAGATTCTCAAAAGTAAACCAGGGAGCCACCATATACATTTTGCCCAGTTTCCTTTAAGCCACACACATTGTGAATGACGGACAGTTGTCAAAACTAATAAACTGGGGCTAGGCAGACAAGTCAGCTGAGGCCTTAGGTTTGATCACCAGAACCCATGTAAAGAATGCCATATGTCACATGCTTATAATCCCAGGGCTGGTGAGGTGGAAACAGGCAAATCTCAGTGGTTCCCTGCCTAGCCAGCTTAGCCTACGTAGAAAGCTCCACATCTCTGCAATACTCAATACTGCAAATCTCGTTCTCACAAAACAGGTGGATGACACCTGAGGAACAATACCTGGGCTCATACTCTGGCCTCCATATGCACTGTGCACACCTGTGCGCCCACACATGTGCACAGGGCTGCACACACACAAACCATAAGAAATTAATATTAGTATACTACAACCTACTGTGGACTCTACCAAGATTTTGTCGGCTTTCCCTTCTTCTGCTCAAGAAGTCAGCCCACAATTCCATGTATGTTTAAGTCTCCATGTTTTCGTAATCACCTCAAATCTTCGATAGTTTCTCAGGTTTTATGATTCTGTTAGTTTGGAGTATATTAGTCAGTGCTATAGACTGTCCTTTAGTTCGATTTTCTTTGGGATTCGGCTTGTAACTATACTGTTGTGATGAGTCTTGTGGATATCACAGAGGCTAGGTACACTCTGCTAGAGGAGTGACTGTGTCCATCACTTCTGTTGGAGGGTGACTTGCTCATGTGACTTGACATGTGGTATCCTATCCTTCAATGTTAAATGGGGCTCACTCTGTACACAGATCCGTCTATAGCATCTAGTATCTCCTTGACCTTTCCAGGTCTGACTCAGACCCTTGTGACTCTCATGAGAAAAGGTGAAAATCAGACTTCTCCTTATAAAAAATATACACACATAATTTTCATCCAAAATGTTGCATATATTTGGGAAAGATCTTATGACTCCTCTAGTCTCACCTGGAGAGAAGAAAACAGTGTTATTCCCTTTAGCAGTCCATTGGCTCTAAATTAAGGAACATGCCCTAAATATTAGTAAAATAAGTTGATGAACATATTTAAAAGTCTGTCCATAACTATTATTATAATTATTATAATATCCATAATTATTATAATAATTCCATTATTATAATTTCCCTGTTATAAATGTTCACTGTGACAATGTGCCAACTTGAACGGGTGGTGGTGTCCTTTTGTGATTAATATTTAAGTCAGTAGACTCTTAAAGAAGCAAGTTGCCCTTCGGAATGTCTAAGGACTCTTGCCCATTTGACTGTAGACCTAAAGAGATGGTTTCTAAAGTACTTTTCTTCAAGAGTACCATTTAGATAGCCTGCTCACAATTAGCCTACAGCCTTAAGTTTACAAGGCAGCTCCTACCTGACTTTCCAATCAGACAGTATACATTAAAGACTTCAGACTTGCTAGCCCCCACAATGATGTAGGCCACTTCATTAAAATAGGAATACACACATCGAGGGGCTGGAGAGATGGCTCAGAGGTTAAGAGCATTACCTGCTCTTCCAAAGGTCCTGAGTTCAATTCCCAGCAACCACATGGTGGCTCACAACCATCTGTAATGGGGTCTGGTGCCCTCTTCTGGCCTGCAGGCATATACACAGACAGAATATTGTATACACAATAAATAAATAAATATTAAAAAACCATATCTTCTCTTTAATTTTTTTTAAAAAAAGGATACACACATCGATCTGTTGGTTTTGTTTCCTTCAGTGAACTTTGACTCATACATATATCCAAAAGTAACACATGTGTAACAATTCCCTAAAAATGTCAGATTGCCCAGACTGGAGAGACGACTCAGCAGTTAAGAACACTGACTGCTCTGGCAGAGGATAGGGGTTGATTCTTAGCACTGATATGGCAGCTCACAACAGCCCGTAACTCCAGTTCTAGGGGATATGATACCATCTTCTGGTCTCCATGGGCACCAGTCATGCACATAATACACAGACAAACATAGACAATAAAAAAGCCATGCACAAAATAAATGAATCTTTTTTTAAAGTTTGGTTCCTATCTCAGTATAAAACAATGGCAATAACTCTTACATTAGAGCCTATCTTAGTAATTTCATACTTTTGTTATCAAAATACACAAGATGGGGTAATTTATAAATAATGTAACTTTATTCCTCACTGTTCTATGAACTAGGAAGCCTGAGATCAAGATAGTATTGTATTTGGTTAACCCATTTGGCATCTTGTTGCTGCGTCCTCACATGGTACACATAGTAGAGGACCAAAAGGACTTGCTTAGTCACCACGCCTGTTCTGAAATGCTGATGCCCTCTACACACTGGTGGGGAAGCTCTTCCAGGCTCATCACTTCCTAATGTCTCACCTTTTAAGGTTGCCATGGAGAGTAAGTTCCAGTGTGAGTTTTGGAATGGAAACAGGTGTCGAATCACAGCGACACCCAGCTAGGACCCAAACCTTCTGTTTGGGTCCAGGTCTCATTCCTTATGCCCTTATGTTACTCAAGTTGTATGCATCTCTCAGTGTTAATCTGTGTCTGGATATTCTATTTCTGCTGTCACAAATTAACAGGAGCTTACTGACCTAAAACAATATACATTTCTTATTTTATGGTGCTAGAGGCCAAGTCTAAAAAGGCATCGGTAGGGCCGCATTGCCTCTGGAGCTCCGAGAAACAATCCCATTAGATGCCAGTAAACGCCTTAGCTACTGACAAGTTTAATGACCAAAGGCATTGCCAGATGTTGTAAAATTCCCCTGTGAGGCAAAGCCGCTCTCAGTTGACATTCCTGTCATCAAGGGTTCATGATAGTCCAGTTTTTCAGCGACTTATGATCCAATTCCAGAGAAAGGGGAAACCTGGGTGTGCACTGTAAAAAGGAGTGTTTTGAAGATACTCCCTCTTTCAAAAGTGGGCTGCAAAAGGGCAAAGTCCTCCTACTCTCTTCCTTGCTGCTGGGGATGCTGGCCTACGGACTTGTCTTCCTTTTGAATGGTAAAGCTTGCTTTATTGGCAGCAGTTGGACCAAGTCAATGCTATCGACCCCCAAGGAAGAGCTCAGTTATTTCTCAGATTACTGTTTCACTAAGAGCCACGTGAAGTGGGAACAAGTAATCACCGAGAGAAGTCAGTGCTGCTTCTTGGGCAGAAAGCCATGGCCAAGTGCTACATGGAATATGCCGTGCCATTAAACTAAGAACCTTGGAGCTGGGATACAGAGGGCATTGACTCCTAGGTGTACTGGAATCCCATTACCCTCAAAAGAGATTCTCTTTCTTTGAAATCTTCTACTCAAAATACCTGCATGAAGCAGGGCATATGGTCCTCTGGTCAGATGGATGAAGGGCCACCAGATGCTGTAGCAGCTTGGCTCAGTTGTTCTGGTCTCAAAGTCTTCCATCTAAAGAATGAAAGAGTAGAACAATGAGAAGAGCCAGAGGACTGACTGGGGTGGTTTGAAAGGAAATGGCCCCCAAAGGGAGTGACACTATTAGGATGTGATCTTGTTGAAGTAACTATGTCCTTGTTGGAGGCAGCATGTCACTGTGGGGGTGAGCTCTGAGGTCTCCTATGTTCAAGGTACTCCCAGTGCCACAGTTCTGATCAAGATGTAGCCAGCACTGTGTCTGCCTGCACACCACCATGCTCCCTGCCATGAAAATGGATTGAACCTCTGAAACTGTAAGCCAGTCACCCAAATTAAATGTTTTCCTAATAAGAATTGCCACTGTCGTGGTATCTTCAAAGCAATAGAAACCCTAACTGAGTGTAGCTAGAATTTTCCTCAGTCTTGCCTGATACCGCTGGACTGGTTTCTCTCCTGCCCGTCAGTCTCCACAGCCGCTTATGAAATAATCACTTAGAGGCTAATATTAAATATAATTGCTTGGCTAATGGCTCAAGCTATTACTGGCTAGCTCTCTCTTCTAAATTGGCCCATTTCTACGTCTGTCTGTGTATCGCCACGTGGCTGTGGCATTATCTCTGTTCTGACATCAGGCTGCTGCTGGTATTCTTGTGTGGCAGGTTCACATCCCTCTTGATCCCACCCTTCTTGTCCTGTGTATCTGTTTGGATTTCCTGCCTAGCATATTCTGTCTTGCCATAGGCCAAAGCAGCTTTAATTATCAACCAATGGAAACAACATATATTCATAGCATACAGGGCATCCCACCTCAACAAAGACGAGGATCAAAGACATGATAGAGATATTAAAAGTTTATTTTAAGTATTAAATGTTTTCCCCCATACCATCCCCAAGTGATTGGTACAACTTTAGACAACTATAGAGTGTTTAAAATAAACCCACTCAAGTCTATAAAATGTTATGCATAATCAATATTGAAGAACAGAAGAAAATGCACATGGATGCTTTTTGGCATAAGGAAAATTGGGTTATAGTGATTTAACAAATCAAGATCTCAAATACCAGAAAAAAAAGTAGGAGATGGGAAAAGGGAAAAAGTAGAATTGAAGAAACAGTTGGAGGACGAAAATAACTCTGTCTTTTTTTTTTCTTAAGAGTGTTTCTTCAAAGAAACCCTCAGCTGGGATAACTCTGTCTTATAATAAACTGAATCAAGAACAAAATGACACAACTGAGGGGCGTTTCCTCCCTCCCATCCTCCCTCTCTCCCTCCCAACCTCCCTCCCTCCCTCCCTCCCTCCCTCCCTCCCTCCCTCCCTCCCTCCCTCCCATCTTCCCATTCTCCCTCCCTCCCTCCCTCCCATCCTCCCTCCCTCCCTCCCTCCCTCCCTCCCTCCCTCCCTCACTCCCTCCCTCACATCTTCCCATCCTCCCTTCCTCCCTTCCTCCTTCCCTTCTTTCTTCCTTCCTTTCTCCCTTCTGTGATTGCTTTCTGTCTTTTTATCTTTTCTTCCTTCTTTTTGCTTTTTTTTTGGTTTGATCATTTGAGACATTGTCTTACGCTTCAGCACAGGCTAGCCTAGAATACCCTATGTAGCCCAGGATGGCCTCAAATTCATAGTTATTCTTTACTCATCTCAGCCTTCTGAATGCAGGAGGTTACTTACAGGCTTGAACAGAACCAGGGTGCGGTGACTTGACTCAGAATGTCCCCCATGGTATGAGACATTTGAATGCTTGGTTCCCAGGTGGTAATACTGTTTGGGGAGTCTTAAAGTGTGGCCTTAGTGAAGGAAGTACACCCGTGGAGGTGGTCTTTGAGAGTTTAAGTTTGGCACCATCCCCACTTTGCTGTCTACTTTGTGTTTAAGGTTCAGGATGTGAGCACTCAGCTTGCTACTCCAGCCACCATGCCTGCTGCTATGCCTGCCAATTCCCCACCATGATGGATTTTTATGCCTCTGAAATCATAAGCCCAAATAAACACCTCCTTCTATAAGTTGCCTTGGCCCTGGTGTTTCATTACAGCAATAGAAATGTAGCTAATACACAGGGTTTTGTGCATGCTAGGCAAGCAGTCTACCAATTGAACTACATTCCCAGCCTTGAAATAAGGTTTGCAACATAAACAAAAGCCTGGTTAATCACTACAGTGACCAGAAAAGAATATAGAGTTAAAGCAATTAGAAGTTAGTCACCACAGAGGACGAACATAAAATATAAGATTAACTTTTGCCTTGAATGAACAAACCTAAAAAAATAAGAGAAAAAATGCATTAAAAGGAGTTAGAACTGAAAATTAAGGAGTCAGTCTTAATCTAGAAAAAAGGTGATTGAATGGAGATGAGACGAAACTAAGGGAAAGGGAAATTTTAAGGAAGAAAGAATATTCTTCAGGCACACACACACACACACACACACACACACACACACACACAGAGAGAGAGAGAGAGAGAGAGAGAGAGAGAGAGAGAGAGAGAGAGATTAAGAAGAGATGGTAGATGGTAGCTATGGCAGAATATTTCTGTTATCCCAGAACCTGGGATGCTGTTGAAAGAGGATTGCCATGATTTCAAGGACAGCCTGGGATACAGAATGAGACTCTGCACCTCCACCCACCCACACACTCACAAGCCACAAAAGTAGTAGGAAATTGAATTATCCACTTCTTCCTAGCAATATTTAATAATAAAAAACAAATCAAAACAAACACAGAGCATTATTTAGGCTAAAAAATGTGATACAAGCCAATCACATCTAAAGGAAGCATATTCACACCCCTAAGCATTCAGTAAGTCAAGAGTCACAATAACCAAACTCTTAGAACAGAATAGCTTTGAATAATATCCAAAAGGTTTAAGTGAAGACAAAGTGAGATTTAAAATTAATGATAAACAACAATACGTTTAAATATAGAATCAAACAGCTGTGATACAGAGATCTCAAAAAATGTCTACCAAATATTTTTGTGATAATGATGAGTGATCATATTTTGACTATTTTCCTTTTAAAATGTTTTGTTTCCTCAATGATTTTCTAAGAATGTGCCATACTTCCATAGTTGCAGACATAATTATTATGGTAAGAATTGTGATATCGCTTAATAAGTTATCACTAAGTAGTAAATTTTATCTGGTGTAGGATTTGATTTGAGAGAAGGAGAATGTAAGTGTGTGTGTGTGTGTGTGTGTGTGTGTGTGTGTGGTGTGGTGTATTTGTGCACACACTTGTGTATCTGAGAAGTGGCTACAGTTTGTCAGTCTTCATCTACTTCTTTTACCTTTGCTTTGAGATGGAGTCTCTCACTGAACATAAAGCTCACTGTTTTCAGTGAGGTTAGAAAGTCCCAGCAGTCCTCTTGTCTCTACCCTAACATTTGTTCTTCTGGGGGTCACAGATGTACACAGGCAAACTCTACTTTTTCTCTAGGTCCTAGGCATCTGAACTCAGGTCTTATAATTACATAGCAAGCACCTTTACCCACAAACCATCCCCTAGCCTCTTTGTTTGATCTGTGTCTCTTAAATAGTGCCCTTTTCATGAGAACTTATCTCTATGTATGTATCTCTATGTATGGGGGAGGCTGTTTCTTCATTTCCTGGCCACCCAGACTCCTGGAATAATCACACAGAAGTCTGAATTAATTTCAATGCTGTTTGGCCAATAGCTTAAGCATATTTCTGGCTTACTCTTATATCTTAAATCAACCCATTTCTATTAGTCTGTGTATCACCACATGATTGTGGCTTACTGGGTAAAGTTTTGGCATGTCTGTCCATGCTGGAGGCTACATGGCTTTGCTGTGACTCTGCTTACTGTCTTTCTATATTTTTTTTCAGCCTGACTCTATTCTTTTAAGCCATTAGCCAAAATCAGCTTCTTTATTAACCAATGGCAATAAAATATATTCATAGCATACAGAAGGGAATCCCATATAACCTCCTCTTTTCTGTCTAAATAAAAAGGAAGGTTTTAATTTTAACAAAGCAAGATTACATACAATAAAACAGTTATCAAGCAAGAATTACAGTTACAATATTTATATCTACTTTATCTTTTATCATAACTAAAGAAAATTATAACTATAAATTCTTCAACTCCATCAAAGACTCTAGCAAGATATAATATAACCTAAGTAAACATGAAGTACATTGTAAGCAACTTCCAACACTAGAATTGACAGAGACATCTCACTACTTAGACAGTCTGCTTGTTCATTTCCAGGCTGTGTGAAATAACAAAAAATAATTTTATAATTTTGTGGTTGGGGGTCACCACAACATGAGCAACTGTACTAAAGGGTCTGATTTAGGAAGGTTGAGAAACACTGTTCTAGACTAATGCTCTCCACAAGTGTTGCCACAGGAATCCTCACTTCAGATTTAACTGTATGTTGTTGACATCTAATGCAAACCCAACAGTTCATAGAAGAACAATATTCTGTGGGCAGATAGGATTTTTTACATAAATGCAAGGTTTGTTTAACATAACAGAATGAAGCAATGAAAAATGAAATAAATCATTGATATAGGAAAGTTAAGAAATTATGTTCATCTCAGTATTTCTGATAAAAGCACTCAACAAAGTAGGAATTTAAGGACACTCCTTGAATTTAATAAAGGGCACCTATAAGAAATCTACAATGAATATTATACTTAATGAAAGACTTGAAGATATCCCTTCACTTTCCAAACAAAGATAAATAGATGGCTTCTGCAACTTATACACAGCATTACCCTAGAAAGTATAATCCAGACAAATAAACAAGACAAAATATAAGTGAAAAATGGATTAACAGGAAGAAATAAAACTAACTCTGTTTTAAAAACACCAAAACTGAAAAATCAGTTTGCCAAGGTTGCTAGATACTAGCTAAATATACAAATACCAATTACATTTCTAAGCCGGGCGGTGGTGGCACACGCCTTTAATCCCAGCACTCGGGAGGCAGAGGCAGGCAGATCTCTGTGAGTTCGAGACCAGCCTGGTCTACAAGAGCTAGCTCCAGGACAGGCCCTAAAGCTGCAGAGAAACCCTGTCTCCAAAAACCAAAAAAAAAAAATTACATTTCTATATGCCAGTAACAGATGGTCTGAAAATAGAATGATGAAAATGTGTTTGTAATAACACCCAGAGTAAAATAGGTAGAAAAAACTTTATTGGAAAACTTAAATGGAGAGACCTCCATGGCCCTGTGGCGCTGCAACTCTCTAACCTTCCCCAAGTTCAGCAGGCTCAGGCCATCTCTGCCCTGTGTACAGTTGCCTGATGAAGGAGTGAATGGAGCAAAAGGAGGGTAGCAACAAGCAACACTTCCTTGTGTTATGGAGGCTCTCCAGAGAGGCTTGGAAGCCATAATTCAACAGTCTAAAGACAACTACACACCTATATAACATAACAAAAAAGGTTGGAAATCATTCACAGAATGGAAGAGTGGAGCCTGGTAAGTGAAATGAGTGTCGGGAAGTGGTTGTGGAAGTCCTAATTCTGCAGATGTATCATGACTTCAAGGAACTCTGAATAATACTAAGAGGATCATTATAAGGAAGAAGAAGAGAAAAAACATTTGCTCTACAAATCTAAAATCTGGACCAAAAATACTAAAATTCAGAAAATGCACACATGGAATTTTATTTTCTTCCCTGTTAGCAATATCACATGAGAGAGAGAGAGAGAGAGAGAGAGAGAGAGAGAGAGAGAGAGAGAGAGGTGTGAAAATCTCAAAGACCTCAACATAAATCCAGTTACACTGAAACCGATAAAAAAGAAAGTGGGAAGTAGCCTTGAACACATTGGCAGAGGAGACTAGTTCCTAACACAACACCAGTATCATAGACACTGAGATTGATAATTAGTAAGTGGGATCTCCTAAAACTGAAAAGCTTCTGTAAGGCAATGGACACTATCAATAAGACAAAATGGCAGCCTACAGAATGGGAAAATATCTTCACCAACCCCAACATCTGACAGAGGACTGATAACCAAAATATAAGGAGCTCAAGAAACAAGACATCAAAATACCAAATAATCTCATTTAAAAATGGGGTACAGATTTAAACAGTATTCTCAACAGAAAAACCTTGAATGACCAAAATACACTTAAAGAAGTGTTCAACATCCTTATCTACCACAGAAATGCAAATCAACATGTCTCTGAGATACCATCTTACACCTGTCAGAATGGCCAAGATCAAAAATGCTTATGACAGTCTATATTAGACAGGATGTGGAATAAGGGGAACATTTCTCCACTGCTGGTAGGAGTGCAAACTTGTTCAGCCACTTTGGAAATCAGTATGACAGTTTCTCAGAAAATTGGGAATCGATTTACCTCAAGACCTGGTATGGGAGAATGGTCTGTATTCTGTCAATTATATTTTAAATAAAAGCTTTTTGGCCAGTAGCCAGGAAAGAAGTATAGGTGGGACAACCAGATAGGAAGTAGAGACAGGTCAATGAGAACAGGAGAATTCTGGGAAGGAGGAAGCCCATTCCTCTGCAGTCCTGACCCAATCACAGAAGAAGCAAGATGTGACTGCCCCACTGAATAAGGTACTGAGCCACATGGCTAACACAGATAAGAATAATGGGCTAATAATGGGCTAATAATGGGCTATATAAGTTATAAGAGTTAATAAGAAGCCTGAGCTAATGGGCCAATCAGTTTATAACTAATATAGACACCTGTGTGATTTCTTTGGGACTTAATGATTGTGGGAACCAGGCAGGACAGAAACCCTAACAACAAAGACCCAGTGATACCATTTGTGGGCATATACCCTAAGGATGGTCAAACATACTCCAAGGACACTTGCTCAACTATGTTCATAACAACATTATTTGTAATAGCCAGATGTGGAAACAACATGGATACCCCTCAGCTGAAGAATATATATAAAAAAATGGTATACCTACTCAATGGAGTATTACTCAGCAGAAAAAAACAATGACATGAAATCTGCAGACAAGTGGATGAAACTAGAAAAAATCATCCTAAATGAGGTAATCCAGACCCAGACAGACAAACATGGTATGTATTTACTCATAAGTGAAGAGCAGATATAAAGCAAAAAATAACCAGGCTACAATCCTCAGTCTCAGAAATGCTAGGTAACAAGGAGGACCCTAAGAAGGACACATGGATCTCTCTGGAAAGAGGAAGTAGATGTGATGTCCTTGGTAAACTGGGGGTGGAGGGAGTAGAGGGGAAGGGATGGGGGATGGGAACATGAGGGATCAGGATGGTCAAGTTGTAGTCAGAACAGAGCAGGAGAGTTGTAGGGAAGATATCTTGATAGAGAGGTCATTGTGGCATTAGGAGGAAATTGGGTGCCATGGAGGCTCCTGGGAAGCCACAAGGATGACCCCAGCTAAGACTCCTAGCAATAGTGGAGAAGATCCTGAACTGGCCTTCATCCTATAATTAATTGGTGGCTGTCCTAGTTGTCATCATAGAGCCTTCACTCAGTACCTGATGGAAGCAGATGCAGAGATCCACAGCCAGGCACTGGCTTGACCTCCTGGAGTCCCTTTAAAGAGACAGTGGCGGGGTTGTTTGAACAAGTGGGAGGGTCAAGATCATGATGGGGAAACCCACAGAGACAACTGACCTGAGCTTTTGGGAGCTCACAGACTCTGGACAGACAGCTAGGGAGCTGGCATGGGACTGACCTAGGCCTTCTGCATCTGGGTGACAATTGTGTAGCTTGGTCTTCTGTGGGGTCCCTAGCAGTGGGACTAGGACCTGTTCCTGATGCATGAGCTGGCTCTTTGGAACCTATTCTTTATGGTGGGATGCCTTGCTCAGCCTTGATGTAGGGGAGAAGAACTTGGTCCTGCCTCATCTTGATATGTCACTCTATGCCACCTGTAAATAAAATTTTATGTACATAAATTTTAACAGAGGGTTTTTCCCTCCAACCATCTTAACTCCATTTTCTTCTTGATGAAATGATTTCTTTCTGGAAAGCGCGATTGAATAAAAGATGAACATTAAAAGTTTTCATTCTTATGTGATTATACAGATTTATGGGTTTGATATGAACTTTGTATATATGAGTGCATTGTATAATGACCATATCAGAGTAGCTTGCATGTTCATTCATATTGTACCCAGCTGCAAACCCTCTTGTTGTAGCATGTTATGTCCTTCTCAGTGTCTGATAACTTATATTCTACCTGCATCTTCCATGATACTGATTCTTTGTATTCTACATATAAGGTATGTCACACCATACATGCATTGATTTGTGTAACTTATTTAGAAAGTATTATGTCCTCTAATTCTATTCATTGTATGTATGTGTGTGTTTTAATCTTTTTACTTTTTTGACTCCAGGACCCTAATTTAAGTAAAATTATCAATTTATTTCAAATAACCTCCCCTGTACTCACAGAGAAGTAAGCACAGTGAAGAACTCACATGCCATTGATCACCTGCCCAAACAGTAGCTGGACATGAGTCTAGTGCCTCCTTTCAGTATAATGAATTATGCTTGAGGTAGCGTGGTATCACATGTTATCAGTGTGTAATTTAAATGTTTAAAAGTTACATATAGCTGAAGAGGGGGAAAAAACTTCAATGGATCCAGGCTTAATGTGCACACCTTTAATCCCAGCATTTGGAGGCAAAGGCAGAGGGTCTCTGTGAGTTTGAGGCCAGCCTGATCACATAGTGAGTTTCAGGACAGTCAGACCACATACTAAGACCCTGTCTTGAAAAACAACAAACAAAACAAAGAAAAAACAAAAACTGTTTGTCACAACCTCTCAGATGAAGATGACAGTTGTTCTGCTCAGAGCACACTGCCCTACAACAATAGTGGTGGTTGTACAAGTTTATAAATATACTCACAGCCGCCTTTTTAAAGGGTGAACTTTATGGTATGTGAGTTACATCTGAGGGTTTATATAATATCTATCCCCTGTTGAGCTGGTCCTCTGAGCCACATCAAGCTAAAATATTAACTGAGAAAGTAAAGGCTACATTATGAGCCCTTCCCTTTCCACATGTGTTGCTAGGTCCTAACAGCTCTCTTGGTGGACGGGGTAAAAATCACAGCATCGGCGACATAGGCACAGGAAGTCAGATGAAAGGCAAACAACAGACTAATTTATTCAGCAATGGGGTGAGCCTTATACACCCTCCTCCCAGCACCCAGGCTGCATTCCAGTCTGTTTACATTGCCTGGTCACTCCTCATTGGCTAGGCACAATCAGGATCTCTGACAGCACCTGTCGCTAGGACCTCAGACAGACTCCAGGTTGGCTCATCTCTTGGCCTTGTAGGCCTTATCTTCCTACACACTTGGAAAATGCTCTAAGAAAAAGCTAACATAAAAGATGAGTGTCCAATAAATCCACGTGTGGTGGCACAAGTCTGTAGTACAGCACTTGGAAGGCTGAGGCAGTAGGAGTTCTAGGACAGCTTGGTACCGCTAAGACTAGATTGTAGGAGCCAGCCATAATAAGCTAAATATGAATAGATCGCCAAAAGGAAGTTCTTTACTTCCAACCATTTATCACCTGCCTGTGTAGGACTCAGCCATCAATAAATTTAATAGAGGTCTGAGTCTCAGTAGTTTACCCTGAAGCAATACCTGGTTGCAGTAGGGACAATAAACTAAGATTACCTGAGCACCACCCAAGAACAGACCATCCAAAGGAAATGCCTAGTGTTCCAACCACTGTAAATAGGATCATCTGCCAGAACACACTCACCAGGACACCCCTAGACAACTGTCAGCCAATCAGGGGTCCTAATCCTCAGAAACCCCTCAACCCCCACCTTTACTACTATAAAACCCAACTCTAACAGAGCTCGGGGCTCTCTGTTTATTCCAATATGTTGGACATGCGGAGAGACCGAGTTTGCAAACTTACATAAACTAAAGGCTCTTTGTTTTTACATATGGGACTCTGTCTCCTGGTTGGCTTTTGGGGGATTTCACAGATTTGGACATAACATTTGGGGCTCATCCTGGATTCTCCAAGTCCACTGGGACTACCACCTGTAGAGCCTTTAACCAGCTGGTAAGATTTCTGTGTTTTGTTCCATATCTCCTGTCTTTCTGTGAGTGGGCCCAGGAACCAAAAGAGCCTGTAGACGATCTAGGTGGATGTGCAAAACGATCTCAGGCAAGGAGCCTGAAGGAGATATTCCCAGGGCCCTTCTGCAGAGGGTGGTTCCCTCCAGTGAGACACACAGGTAGCAGTTTCAGTTCTATAGAGAGATAACGTGGAAGTGGTCTCATTTCCATAGAGGGGAGGGTTACACCCACAAAACAGCTTAAGCTATTGTCTTTGGTTTGGTTTGGTGCCATTGTCCTGTTCAATGTCCTATGTGTCTGTGTGTTGTTATGTTTTTGTCCTGACTTAGACTGACTCTGATGAAATGGGACAGACTCAAATCACGACTTCTTTGACTTTGATATTGGGATCACTTACAGGACTGGACTTTAGAGATAGGGCCATAAGCATAGGGGTGTATTTTCCTAAAAGGGGTAAGACAAATAACCTCTACCTGCTGCCTTAAACATTTCATGAAAAGGAGTCAGCCTTGGCCCCAAGCAAGAGGCTGCAGTGCAGCATACTTGTATGGATGGGTGGCTGGGCTGTGCAGCCTTGTTGTAATGTCAACCACAGTTGTCAGCCACAGTTGAAGAGGACGGATGTGCCCCAATAGGATTTCAAACACTGAACAGAGAGTCTGGGCTTAATTGCTATGGCTTGGAGAGGTTAATAATCTTTTTCTCCTGCTGCCCAGTGAGGCCTGGATGCCAAGACTGGCAGGTGGGTGCCAGGATTGAGACACGGAGGCTTTTTTTCAGGTGAAAGAACAGCAACCTTTATTTTGCCCCTAGCTAAAGCCTTTTATACCTCTACTGCTTCTGTAGAAAACCACTGACCAGAAAGAATACAAACATCCTTGTCAGTTACAGACCACAAGGAAGTTCTGCTGTTGGTCAGGGGGAGCGAGGGCAGCTAGATCACAACAACTCCCCCATTTTATTTTATAAAATAAACGGTGCCTGTCTTGTTACTTTGTGTGGAATACCTTGTCTGTCGTGGGGAATAGCCCTCTAACATTCCCTTTCTTAGGTGGCATCCTGCCCCCAATTATTGCCCGTTTTTGGCTACCCAGACACATAGCCCTAAACCAAGTATCCCCAGGACTGACAGCGCCAACAAGCCAGACCTGCACTGCAACCATCTAGCATGCACAAAATGGGTGGTAAAATTAACAAAAGCAGCATTCCAAATCCCTCTCATATGATGGCTGAGTTCCATAACGGTAGCAGAAGCAAGCAATACAGTGCCAGGAGTAACGCACATAATATAATAAAAGCTAGAACATGTTAGCCATTGAAAAGTCCAAAGATAGTCCACTTGCTCCTGATCCAGAGCCATTTGTTGGTTCAAGGTCAATATGCCCAATTGAATATGTCCATTAAGATAATTTCGAATGTCCAAAGCATTGCTGACTCTTTCAGCCAGCTGGTTGACAGTCTCAGCTGTCTGCACAGTCTGGGAGAGAGCAATTCCCACATCAGTATCTTGCAGTGGCAGAGATAGCAATAACAGCTCTCTTCTGCCAATCTTCTATGATCCAGCACTTGTTGCCATATTTGCTGATACTCCTGACACAGCCATGGTGTTCCCCAGGGCACCGACTGGGCCAGGGCAACATGCCTTTCACCACATTCACCTATCAAAGCTCTGCTTCAGCTGCCTTCTGACCCCAGACGCACTCTCTCTGGGTCCAAACTGCTGCATGGAGCCAAACAGAGCTCAGGGAAGTAGGCTTGCTGCTCCTGCTCTGAAACCATTGAAGGGGCCCCACTTTAACAATCTTTTAGGGAATTTGGGCATTGTCAACCTGTCTGGCGACTTCCTGCTGAGCAGGGGTGCTGCATTCTTGGGGGTATTTTACATCAACATTTCAGGGGTTCTCAGTGAATCAAACCACATAAATTTGCAATGAATCCATAGGTTCTCATCCTCTGTGGATACAAAAGCAGAACCTCATTTCCAAAGCATCCTTAGGCCCATATTTTAAAGTCAAAATACATTTCTTAGCAGTTCCCAGAATCAAATGTCTTTCTCCAGTCCAGAACACAAAAGGCAACACAATCAACATAATAACATACATCTGTACATATTCTATCTTTTTAGACCCTCAATTCACCCTCCTGCCTCCTCTTTATTACTTCCCTACTGTCTAGTCTTTCTGAGGGCATCCCTCAGAACGTCTCTGAGGATGAAGAAACACATACTCCATTTAATCTGATTTGGAACATTTAAACCCCCTCCCATAATAAACCAGGGGCTAACTTGAGCTATTGTTTATACAAAATCTTTGGCTGTCTTCTTTGTTACTTCCGTGCCTTGTTGCTTTAAGAGTTTCAGTTACTTTTTGAGGCTTTCAATTCACCCTCCCACCTCTTTATACTTGCTAATCTTTTGGAGGATGTCCCTCAGAGTATCTCTGGGGATGAAAAAAACACATTACCTTCCCCAATATGCTCCTCAATTTAGCCAGCAGACAGAGCGACCCCGTTCATGAATCCCTACTTTCCAGATCTTGGTGGGACCTCCACTTGCTGCCCAGAGCGGCCTGCATGCCAAGACTGGCAGGTGAGTGCCAGGATCGAGACACGGAGGCTTCTTTTCAGGTGGAAGAACAGCAACTTTTATTTTGTCCCGAGCTAAAGCCTTTTATACCTCTACTGCTTCTGTGGAAAACCACGGACCAGAAAGAACACAAATATCCTTGTCAATTACAGACCACAAGGAAGTTTTGCTGTTGGTCATGGGGAGTAAGGGCAGCTAGATCACAACATCCTCCCATGCTGCATAACACTCTGCCCCCTCCCATGTTGGTGGATGAGTTCCCTCAGTCTGCCCTAGGGGCTGTGTGCCTCAACTTCTGGTCAAACCTGACCAAGGTTTGACTCCACAGGTCAAGGACTCTGGCTATAGGTGTTGCCGCAATGGCCATGATAGGACACTATAGCCAGACTTCCCTCCACCAGAGCTGCTTTGATCATTCAGATCCAGTGTGTTATAAATATCTGTCATCATTTAGAGGGGCTGGTTACAGATTATTATTGATTAGTGTATGGAAAAAAAACTACTGTTGGTCTCAAATGTTTTATGCTGGAACAGGATTTTATGTGATGTAAATTTAAAGGTTTTTTTGTTATAGTATATGCATGTTTCTGTTCTTGTTTAAAATGTTGTAGTCATACAATATATCATATACCACTGAGGGAAACCACAAAAAAAGACTTTGGTGAGAGTTTTTATGTTGTTTGAAAAATGAGAGAGATTTTGACATGTTGTCTGGAAAGCGAGGGAGAAAGCAGGAGACTAAGAAAAGAGAGAGAAAAAATGAATTAAAGGTATATAAAAAGTTATAAAAGGTCAAAAGGGGATATAAACTATGTTTGCTGTGGTTCCTCATACATGCAAATACTGAATATGCTTGTTTTGTTAAAAAGTTTGTCTATGTAAGTTTTCTTACAAGCATGGATCTGAGACAGAAATGGTCTGGCTACTTTTGCTGTCTCTGCCACCCATCACTGCTGTGGCCACATTAATGGGCCTGACTTCAGAACTTATTCGTGAGCTCTGGTTACTAAATTTGGGTTAGCAGAAATTCAGATGACTTTTTGGTATAGATAATGTTAAAAATGCTATATTCTGTTTTTATTGAAAAGCTGGCTCTAGAATTCGATTATGGCTCTTCTTTTGTTAGACCCATGTATTATTCACTTAAAATCTATGCATGGGTAATTTTAAAGAAACCATAGGCATGATTCTATTTTAAATTTTGGATTGCCATTTTACTAGAGTTAAAAAAATGGATGCCACATGATTTTACCACCATCTTCATTAAAGGTGACCACGTGGAGTGAGCCAAACAAATCTCCAAGATATAGTTTGGATTGGGATAGATTTTTGCATGATGACCCATGTCCCTTTCTAAAAACAAGGTTATATATATAAAGTATTAAAGCTGTATCTCAATATTTTTATTCTCAAACATACCTTGCTCTGACAGCTAGACTTTGTTAATTTAAGAGTCACCCATGTGATAATGGTTATAAAGACATAAAGGGATCATTGGAAACAGCCGAGGTTTACAAATGTATGGCAGGACTAGAGTCCCAAAGAATGTGCAGTTACAACAATGGACCTTAATAGTTTTAGAAATGCCAGTGCCAGGTGATAGTCACCAGAAGTACCAGCTACAGTGAAATAGAGCAGACAGAGATCTAAAAGACAGGCTATGTATATGCTGTCGAGGATGGGACCAAAGAAGTACTTTATTTTTGATATTCTTGATATTGCAGAAAGACATTTAAGAGATTTTAATTTTTTAGAAAAAATTTAAAATAAATTTATAAGGCTGTGAGTCACCTGTGCTATAAAAATGTTTTATATTATGTTTTATATTGTTAATATTTAAACTTAAAATAAAAGGCTAAAAATTAGGGACAGGGCCATATGCACCAAAAGCTAACCAGAAATGGAAATGTTCATTTCTTGTGATGCAGAAGACAATGACCTAAGCAGTTTGACAGAGGGCTTGGAACAGCACCCAAGCCTATGAATCGCAATCTTTTGGGGGTTGTATAGGGGTAGTCTGGGACCACCTGCATGTCAGATATTTGAATTGAGATTCACAATATATGCAAAACAGCAGTTGTAAAATACCAATGGGTAAATTTTGTAATGGGAGATCACTATAACATAAAAAAACTATATTAAAAGGTTAACTAATTAAAATATTAACTAATGGTTTAAAATATATTTCCTTGTTCAAGGTCTATTCAGGCTTAAAAATGTATGGTTAGCCTCCTTATCTTTGCTAACTTTGTTGGATTTAAGCTATTTGGATAAACTGAGTCATAACTTTTTGTATCGATACTAACAGATTTGGACCTCCTCTTCTGGGGAAAGAGTGTTGTTCCTATGTCAATCACTCTGGGGTAATTAGAGATTCAATGACCTTGTTAATGATAAAAACAGAACGCTCACACGAAAGCTGGATGGTATGAAAACTTGTTCAGCTGGTCTCCTTGGCTAACCACATTACTTTCAGCACTAACAGGCCCCTAATGATCTTGCTTCTTCTTATCAACAGACTTGATGGCTTTTGTTTGAGAACAGGTCAATTCTGTTTGACTGATGGTATTGAGGTCCCTTGAGTCCCTGGGCAGACAACACCCATGATTGGGTCCTATCATCTGTACTTGTGAAGAGAAAAATGTAGAGTCTTTCCCAGGGCAACTTGGTACACACCTACCAAGATGGGTTCTATAGATCAGCAATAAAGTAGACCTGAGTCTCAGTTTGCCCTAGGGCAATGCTAGCTCTTAGACTCCTTCCTGTTCCCATTTTACCCTGGGACCTGTTCCTTGTCTTTGCAGGAGACAGCATTAACAGCTAAATATAAACTTGTTCAGTGTTTACCCTCGAAGTGACTAATTCAGTTTCTTTATTAGCTTTAATTCAAAATCATTACAGAGTGTGGAGTTCTAGTCTTGTAAAAGCTGCTAACTCATTATAGACTGTTAGGAAATACAAGTTAGTCTGGCATCTTCAAAGTACTAATACAATTAGTTACAGGGATAAGCCTTATTTAGTTCCTGTATATGTTTTTCAAAGTCAAACTTAAAATAAATAATGAGAAACAAAGTTTGTCTAATCAGACATACCTAGGCTGCCCTCATACTTCAGAGATCTGCTGAATATGGCATTAAAATAATGATTAAAAAGTTTATTATATTAGACAGAGACTCCGAGATCCTAGTAGTAACCCAAGGTCTCCAGAGAAGATTATGAGACACCATGATGTCTCCACCTGAATTACGATGATGCTGACCACTGGGCGAGATGGCCCAGTGCAACACCTTCTGCCAGGACCTGGTCCAGACTGTGGGCAAACAGCAGGACCTTGGAGAATTGATTGCACCACTTTTGCCCAGACAAAATAAGGCCAGTCTTTTCCATGTCCCTCTTCCACAGGGAAAAAAAATTACCTTATGGGCCTGGCTGAGACAGTAAGACTGCTGTTCTGGATATTTCTGCCTGCAATGCTATGGAGACCTGGGTATGACTAACTGTATATGGACTCTGGTCCCTGTCATTTTTAATAGATTCGGAAACTACTTGGTCTGTACTCAGATATACTTTATTTATCCTTCTGGAATCTCTGGTAGTATTGATGGCTAGGGCAGTTATAACATCAGCTTAGCAGCAAAAGGTATCCAGATCTTTCCACAAAGCTATAGCCAGCTTGTTAGTTCATTTAAAAATGCTTTAAAGTCTGAGGATATAAAAGTTTATATGCTTTGAGGGTCTAAAAATGACTTAAGATGTAAATACAAGTTCAGATATAAAAAATGTTTTTAATTTCTTCCCCCGTCTATCGGAGTTCTAATAAGCTGATAGAGCAAAGACTACTTACTGTGTGGGTCACAAGCTCAAGATTTTAGATTTATTCTGGTTGCCATTTAAATGTGAACTTAAAGGTGTTTCTTATCAGGCCAAAGACATCTCTGTCCAAACCATACATGGTTCTCTGGACAGCAGAAAAATATACATGCCTCTAACCAAAATCTGTACTTTTTGCTAGGACTCAAAGGTATGAGTCTATTCCTTCTGTTTACAGACATCTGTTATCTTCTCTTTTTCTACAATTTGGGTTTTTCTTTAAGTAAATAAATTTAAACTTCTGTTCTTAGTTTAAACTTATCTCAATAGGCTTCCACTTGGCTGGCAGACACATCTAAGCATTAGTTGCTGACTACAACCTGTTCTGAATGGTGGCGAGCCCTGGACTTCCTGAAAGCTGATGTGGACCAGTCAAGCTGCTAGGAACACTCCCTGTTGCTTCAATGGAGTCTTGTGAATGCCCCATTGTCTGAATTCCCTTCCTGCCTTTGGCTAGCCTTTTAATCTACTTGGACTTTGATAACAACGCCCCAAGGTCAGCTTGAAGTAGTTGTGGAAAGGAACCTGTCGTCCCATGCTCTCTGCCCAAAATAGGTTGAAAGACTGAGACAAGGGGGAATTCCCTGGCATGGGGGACAAGATAACTACCTATAGTACCTGTTAATAAACTAGAAAAATAGGTCCAGAGATGTCAATTAATGGATTTATTAATTTAAGTAGTTTTATACCTCCTTAAAACCAGGGGCAAGCAAGACCCAAGATTGGGTTCTGCCATCGGTGCTTGTGAAGGGGGAAATGTAGGAGCCAGCAATGATAAGCTAAATATGAATAGATCACCAAAAGGAAGTTCTTTACTTCCAACCATTATCATCTGCCTGTGTAGGACTCAGTCATCGATAAATTTAATAGAGGCCTGAGTCTCAGTAGTTTACCCTGAAGCAATACCTGGTTGTAGGAAGGACCACAAACTAAAATTATCTGAGCACCATCCAAGAACAGAACATCCAAAGAAAATGCCTAGTGTTCCAACCACTGTAGATAGGATCACCTGCCAGAACACACTCACCAGGATACCCCTAGACAAATGTCAGCCAATCAGGGGTCTTAAACCTCAGAAACTCCTCACCCCTACTATAAAAACCCAACTCTAACTGAGCTCGGGGCTCTCTGTTTATTCCAATACGTTGGACATACAGAGAGACCAAATTTGCAAACTCGCATAAAAATAAAGGCTCTTTGCTTTCACTTACAGGACTTGGTCTCCTTGTTGGTTTTGCGGGGGGCTTCATGGATTTGGGCATAACAGATTAGACAGGATTATGCTATGCTTGGTGAGTTCTTAGTTTAGCTTCCTGAAAGTAAACTTCCCCACTTCTTAGCACCCAGTTCACGAATATTCAAAAGCAACTCTAGAGGCCAGAGAAATGTCTCGGCAGTTAAAAGTATGTACTAAGATCTTGGAGAGATGGTGTAGTGTTTAAGAACACTGGCTGCTTTTCTAGTGTGATGGAGGAGTGTCTATGTGTTACTTTCATTGATTAATAAAAAAACTGCCTTGGCCCTTTAAGAGAACAGAAAATTAGGTAGGTGGAGTAGACAGAACAGAATTATGGGAGAAAGGAAGCAGAATTGGGGAGACGCTTCAGGCAGTCGCCATATGCAGTTGCCATGCCTCTCCTCTCCGAGATGGATGCAGGTTAAGATCTCTCCTGGTAAGCGACCATCCTCTTGGTGCTACACAGATTACTAAATATGGGTTAAAGCAAGATGTGAGAATTAGATAATAAGAGGCTGAAATAAATGGGCCAGGCAGTGTTTAAAAGAATACAGTTTCTGTGTAATTATTTTGGGTAAAGCTAGCCAGGTGGTGGGACACAGCCCACCGCTCCTTCTACACTAGTGGACCTGGGTTCAATTCCCAGTACCCACAGTGTGACTTACAACAGGCTGTAACTCCAGTTCCAGGATAACTGATACTCTCTTCTGGTCTCCTTGGATACCAGACATGCAGACATAGCACCTAGACACATAAAAGTACATTAGTGGCTTTTTTGTTGTTGGTGGTGGTGATGGTGGTGGGGTTTGGGGAGTACATATTGCCCTTACAGATTTGAAAAGCACTCCCAGTATCCATCCCAGGCGGTTCACAGCAGCCTGCAACGCTTTCTCCATGACATCTGATTCCCTCTTTTGTACTCTGTAGACACCGCACTCATAGCTTCACGTATCCGCGCATAGAGGCGATCACATATGCACAAGCATGCACACACATGCACACACACACACAGACACACACACACAATTTATAAAAATAAAATAAATCTCTTTTTTTTTTAAACAAGCAGCTCTAAAATCCGCAGTGGCACAAACTCAAGAACCATCTATCTGTGCATTGCTCTGCGTCTCATTTTCCATTATCAATTTACTTCCTCCATCTTTGTTCTGAGCATCAGGCTTTCAGTTACTGACTTTAACAAACACAGGGAAAACACTCTTGCCTGTCCTTTGGTTTTGATAATGAAACAGATACAAAAACAGATCAATAGGAGAAAAGTATACACATCTTTTCGTACTTTAAATATACATACAGAAGTTTTCATCAAAAAAAAAATGAAGATTCCAAGAAGCAGAGTTACTGACTGGCCTGAAATGCAGGCAAAGACATGAGCACATAAGCAGATTAGTGCTTTCCCAGGACTAGGGTTAGATGGGAGCGTGTAGAGTGGATGCTTAATAGATATATTCCTTATTTGGGTGGTGAAAATATTCTGGAGAAGCATAATGCGAAACCACTAAAATCCATGAGTTGTATACTTTAAAATAGCTAAGAATGACTTTTGTGCAATGTGAATTTTATTTCAAAAATAAAATCAAATCTGGACATCATAGTGAATACCTATAGGAAGATGGAAAGTATAGGGCCAGCCTAAGATAATTGATACATGCGCGCGCGCGCGTGCACACACACACACACACACACAGGTTACAAATTGATTGCATCAATATATAAAATTTATTTCCAGAAAAAAGATCATTTACAAGAGTGATATAAACAAATAACTCACAAAGGCCTATAAATAGCCCACAAAGATGTGAAAAGAGACTGAACCTCCCAACTGATCAGAAAAGTACAAAGTACATTAATGAAATAACTAACTCAGATTTGCAAAAGCGAACGAGCTTAAAAATAAGAATGGGGGCTGGAGCAATTGCTTGGTGGCTAAGGGAATGTATGCTCTTCCAGAAGACATGAATTAAATTCCAGCACCTGTATTAGGCAGCTCACAACCACCTGAATTCCAGGAGATACAAAGCCCCTTTCTAGTCTCCATGGGCACTGTATGCAAGTGCGTGTTTATCAGTATGAATATGTATAAATGCAGAGAAAACATTTTAAAGGTCAAAATTGAGTAATTGGTGGTTGCGTGTAGTGGAAGGGAATGTCTCAGTTAGGGTTTCTATTGCTGTGAAGAGATGCTATGACCGTGGAGACTGTTATAAAGGAAAAATTTAATAGGGAGGCTTACATTTTCAGAGGTTTAGTCTATATCATGGTGGGACATGTGGTGTGCAGGAAGATATGGTGCTGGAGCTGAGAGTCCTACATCTAGATACAAAGGCAAGAGAAAGTCAACTGAATCACTGGGCATGGCTTGAGCAAAAGAGATCTCTAGCCCACCCCCACTAACACACTACTCCAACTAAGTCAATAGTGCCATTCCCTATGAGCATATGGGGGCCAATTACATCCAAACTAACACAGGGAAACAGTATCAGGGAATAACTAGCATGAAGGTTCTGGGCTGAGTTGGCCTTGGTTTAAGGTTAAACTTCACACCAAAATAAGTAAGTAATCTTGGGGAAATTACTTCTCCATACTTCAGTGAAATGGACTGAGAATGGACTTTTATATGCAGAACTATTGAGCAATGAAAAAATAAAACAAATGTTAAAATTTTAAGACACCATTTAGCATGTATCAATCACTCAAAAAAAAAGGTTAGCTCTTTATTAATCTGTTAGTCTTTTTGTCTTCTTGGGCCAACTGGATCCTTTCTGGATCTAGATGAAAGAAATTTATTCCTCAGCTTTTATGGATGAAGACACCATTTAGACTTTCAATTCACTTGAAGAGGGACTGGGAAGATGGGTTAGTCAATGAAGTAATAGCTTCAGAAGGATGAGGACCTGAGTTCAATTCCCAGAACCCAAGTTAAAAAGCCAGGTGTTGTGGCTCATGGTTATAATCCCAGGATACAGAAGCAGGAGGATTCCTAGATCTTGCTGGCTAGCCAGCCTCACCAGACCAGGATGTTCCAGGCTGTTGTAGAATCGTCTGTACAACCCATCTACTGTGCCAATAAAGCAACCTTGCATCAAAGGATGTCGTCAACAATTGGCTGACCAGGATTAGCCATAAAGGTCTTGTAGGACTGAAGAGGGTGGCTAGGGAGGAGAAGGGACAAGTTCCGGGGAAATTCCAGGATCGGTGGTTTTGGAAAAATGTGGAGGGTGTCAGCCAGCCAATTGCTCTGCTTTCCTTGGGTTTTTCAGGTGTTTATCTCAATTTCTGACTCCTGAGTTTTTGTTATACTGGAACAAATTAGGTAATCATTACATCTGGCAGCCTCGCCAGGCCAATAAGAGATCCCATCTCAAAACACAAGTTGGATGGCTTTCTGAGGAATGACATCTGAGGTTGACCTCTAGCCTCTGAATATATGTGCATGCACACACATGTATACCCAAACACACACACACACACACACACACACACACACACACACACACACACACACACACCCCAGAGAAGAGAAAACATCCAGCTTCCTCACTCCACCAGAGGCAGTCTAACTTTTCAGGATCTGTAAATCTAGGTTTTCTTGGATACCTTGTCCAAGGTAAGTTGAAGTCTGAGTATAATATTTATATCAGCAGCAATCCTGAGCTAGTCTTAGAATGTCTCATCTAACATTACACTTCTCATAAAATGAAGATAATGACCTTGACCACAGTCAAACTTTATTAGATATAATTAAGCAAAGCATTAAACATATACTAGGTGTAATTACAGTGCTTTTTTTTTTATGTGAGCTCACATGATCATAAAAACAGTTCTGTAAGGAAACTGAGTGCAGTAGCTTGAATGTAATTGGCCCCTATAATCTCATAGGGAGTGGCACTACTAGGAGGTGTGGTTTTGTTGGAATAGGTATGGCCTTGTTGGAGGAATTGTGTCATTGTGAAAGCGGACTTTGAGGTTTCCTATTCTCAGAATACTACCCAGTGTCTCAGTCCACTTCCTGTGGTCTACAAAATGTAAGAAACTCAGTTTTTTCTCCAGCACCACATCTGCCTTCATGCCGCCATGTTCGCTGCCATGATGGTGACAGACTGCACCTGAAACTGTAAATGAGCCCCCAATTAAATGTCCTCCTTATAAGAGCTGCAGAGGTCATGGTGTCTCTTCACAGCAATAGAATCCTAACTAAGAGAGTGAATTAAAGAGAAGTTGACATTTAAAATGGTCATCAAAATGTCATTATAGATCCTACATCCAACAACTGATGGAAGCAGATGCAGAGAACCACAGAGGAGCATTGGGCTGTGTTCCCAAAGTCTAGTCCAAGAGAGGGAAGAGTGAGAATAGGAGCAGAGAGGTCAAGACCATGATGGGGACACTTACTGAAACAGCTTCCCTGAGCTAATGGAAGCCTTCCAACTCTAGCCTGACAGCAAGGGAACCAGCATAGGACCCAATGAGGCCCTCTGAATGTGGGTGACAGTTGTAATGCTGGGGCAGACTGTGCAGCCACTGGCAGTGAGACCAGGATTTATCCCTACTGCTTGTTCTGCCTTTTTTGGAACCCATTCTCTCTGGAGAGATATCTTGCTCAGCCTAGATATGGGGGTAGGGGGTGGTCTTGGTCCTGCGTCAAAGCAATATGCTAGACTTTGTTGACTCCTCATGGGAAGCCTTACCCTCTCTGAGGAGTGGATGCAGAGTGGGATGATGGGTAGGAGGGAGAAGATAGAAGGAGCAGGAGGAGGGGAGGGTGTGGAAAATGGATTTGGCATATAAAATGAGAAAAGATTGCTAGAAGCAATTCTATGAGAGAAGTCCCCTCTCCCAACAAAGTTTGTCCTCAGGGTTAGGGACATCATTTAGGGGTTGATTATTACTCATATAGGGTTAGAGTGAAAATTATGTAGGCCCAGATATCTCTTTGAAAAAAAGGGGGGAATTGAATGGGAGAATAGGTAGATTAGTATGAGCTAATAATAATTAATAATTAGTATAACTAATAATAGTTACACTAGTGTTTGTATTTAAGTCCTTGTCCTTTTTGATGGTGTTTTCTGATGGTGTTTACCAAAGCTCTACACTCCCCTGATACTGTCAGTTTTGTGTAGCAGTGGAGGGTATGGGAAAACGCACAACCAAAAGTCAGGTACATCCCATCATTTCAGGTTAATTCAGCTCACATCAGTTGCTGGTCATGAGTAACTGGGACACGGGGAGGGGGTATTTAAAAGCTGACCCTCAGTTTGCAGAGGGCCACTTCAGCCTTGCAGACAGAGATGCCCATTGTAAAGCCGAGTAACCTACTGTTAACAGTTAATCCTTAAACTGCTGAGAAAGCTGCTGGCAGCCTGCTCCCTTTCTCCGAGGCTTACAACTTTGTATTTTATTCCTACATTTTTATTTGTATAACCTACATTTCTATACTCTTATTTTACGACTCTTCAAGGTGCAACCCATCATTTTGTTGGTTCTAGCCTCTCTTGAAAGGTGACCTGGCAATTGTCAGGGCTGTGTAGTACTTCTTTCTGCAGACAGGTTTGCCAACAGGCTGACACAGGACCCTTCTAGTCTCCCAGTGTGAGATTCCGGGAGAAGTTCCAGTTTCTGGAGAATTCATTGTTTCAACAGTCTGATTCAAAGGGAGGGGACGTTGTGTCACAGTTTAAGATAGAACTATCTATCTTGGAATGCCTGAAGACATGAGATGTTCTCAAAGGATATAAAACAACAGGGTACCCTAAAGGGGAGATTCCATCCTGCAGAGAAGCTCCTTAAGTTCAGGAAGTTAACAGCTCAAAGGTTTCATGAAATTCCCCAAACTGACCGCATAGATTAGGTCCATTTCTCCTGAAGCTTGAATAAGCAGTAGGGACTTCTGAGAGATACTCTCATGCAAGCCATGAGTCATTTCTGCTCCTGTAAGTAGCCTCTTACCCATATTTCTGTAAGCAATCTCAATAAAACACATTGGTTCACCGAGTTAGGTTTTTAAGAAATGCATACTATGAGCTGTTGTTACTTTGCTGTCTGGGGTGAGTAGACATTCATTCATGTCTCCCCAGGAATAGAGTCCCACGATGTAACTGGTGCCTGGCCATGGACAGACAGTCAACTAAGGATGAGTTAGGGCAGAGTGAATACATGATCCTGCCTGTGGGTAGCAAGGCAAGAAGCTGAGGCTGGGCAGCCTGAGGGTGGAGTATCTGAGGGGCTGGGAGGGGATGATCCTTGGGGGGCTATCTTTCCCTATATTCTCTAAGACAGCATTTGTTTTTGTCACGTCAAGAGTTCTACAGACCCTACAAGGTGCTAAGACCTACAACAAAGGCCGAGGCCTCTACTCAGAGGGAGAGCCTGCGTGGGAAGCCCACGAGGGAAATACTGATATGGCTACCTTTCTCTCCGAGATCCAAGAGAGTGTCAGCAGGCTGCCACAGAGCTTGCATGGCCACTACTAAATATAGTAGAGACTGTGTCTAAGGCCAAGATGGGTGTTCCGTAGGTATTTCCCTATGTAAGAGAAGATGAGGCTGAAATTCTGCATGACTGTTTCATAAATTAGCACGATATAGGGAAAAGGAGAGACATAAGAACAAAAGTCAAAGTTTAACCAAAGTTAAATCTATGCTAAAGATCCCTACACAGATGAATTTTTAAAACAAGATCCAAGAACATGGAACCTATGAAAAGCATGAAATAAATTTTAAGTAGTAATTGATGCCCAGTTCACTGGGCTAGATGAGACTTTTTTTTTTTTTTTTTTTTTTTTTTTTTTTTTTTTTATCTGAGAGTTGAGGAAGATGTAGATTTATCGGGAAGCTCAGGACTGAACTGAAGCCTTAGTTGCTCTGGTGAGTTCTGTGTTAGGACATAATCTTTGTAAAGTAGGAGAGTCTTTGGCAGATCCAAATTATTTAGGCCAATGTATAAAGTAAATCTGTAAGGTATTAAAACAAGTCAAGACAGATATGGAAAAAAAACACCAAACAAATGAACTGCACTAGATCACTTGGAGGCAAATAGGGGTAGATTAACATCAAGCCTGAACCCCTAGGGACAAAACTGATGACAGATCAGGTTTAATACTGGTGAGCCTCAGGAAGGCTTTCAGGCCTGACCACCAGCTTCTCAGCAACATGTGACAGCTTACTGTTGTAATGTATGCTACAGGTTCCTTACCCTCCGGGCAACATGATGACTCAAATGGGCTTAACAGACGTCAGTAGAACATTCCACCCAAACACAAAAGAATATACCTTCTTCACATGAATCCTTCTCCAAAACTGACCTCATACTCACTAACAATGCAAATTTAAATAGATTTAAAAAATAGGAATACCCCCCCCCCGTGTCTTATTGGGTTATCGTGGCTTAGAGTTAGAATTCAACAACAACACTAATTTCAGAAAGTCCACAAACTCATGGAAACTGAACAGTGCTCAACTGAATCACCACTGGGTCAAGGAAGAAATAAGAAAGAAATTAAAGACTTCCTAAAATTCAATGAAAATGACCACACAACATATCCAAACTTATGGGACACAATGAAAACAGTGATAAGAAAGTTCATAGCACTAAATGCTGGAATAATCTCACACTAACAAATTAACAGAACACCTGAAAGCTCCAGAACAAAAAGAAACAAACTCATTCAGTAGGACTAGACGAAGGGAAATAATCAAATTGAAAACTGAAATCAACAAAATAGAAGCAAAAAAAAAAAAAAAAACCACAGTACAAAGAATCAATGCATCAAAGAGTTGGTATTTCGAGAAAATCAACAAAAGACAAGCCTTTATCTAAACTATCTAAAAGGCAGAGAGAGAATATCCAAATTAACAAAATCAGAAACAAAAAGGACATAACAACAGACATGGGGGAAATCCAGAATCATCAGGTCGTAGTTCAAAAACCTATACTCCACAAAATTGAAAAACTTAAAGGACATTTTTTCTGGATAAGTACCATATACTAAAATTAAATCAAGACAGATAAGCAAATTAAATAGATCTATAACTGCTAAGCAAATAGAAAGAGTCATGAACAGTCTCCCAACCAAAAAAAGCATAGGACTAGATGGTTTCAGGGCAAAATTCTATAAGATTTTCAAAGAAGAACTAATACCAATACTCCTTAACTTGTCCCACACAGGTGGGGCGGTGGTGGCGCACACCTTTAATCCCAGCACTCGGGAGGCAGAGGCAGGCAGATCTCTGAGTTCGAGGCCAGCCTGGTCTACAAGAGCTAGTTCCAGGACAGGCTCTAGAAACTACAGGGAAACCCTGTCTCAAAAAAAAAAAATGTCCCACACAATAGAAACAGAAGGAACAGTGCCAAGCTTTTTATGAGGCTACAATTACCCTGTTATCCAAACTACACAAAGGCACAACTAAGAAAAAGAATTTCAGATCAATTTCCCTTATGAACATTTATGCAAAAATACTTAATAAAATACCAGCAAACCGAAGCCAAGAATACATCAAAACAACAACAACAACAAAAACTCATCCACCATGACCAAGTAGGCTTCATCCCAGCGATGCAGGGATGGTTCAACATACAAAAATAGGTAAATGTAATCCACCATAATAAATAAACAAAGGAAAAAAACCCATATGATCACATGATCATTTCATTAAATGCTGAAGAAGCATTTGACTAAATTCAACACTCCTTCAAGATAAAGATCTTGGCGAGAGCAGGGATACAGGAAAATACCTAAACATAATAAAGGCAATATACAACAAGCCAACAGACAACATCAAACTAAATGGAGAGAAACTCAAAGCGATCCCACTGAAATGAGGAACAAAACAAAACACTCTCTCAATGTCTATTCAATATAGTACTCAAAATTCTAGCTAGAGCAATAAGACAATAAAAGGCAATCAAGGGGATACAAATTGTAAAAAAAGTCAAGCTTTCACTATTTGATGATGATATGATAGTATACATAAATAACCCCCAAAATTCTACTGGGGAACTCCTACAACTGATAAACACCTTCAGTAAGGTAGTAAGATACAAGATTAACTAAAAAAAAAAAAAATCAGTAGCCTTTCTATACTCAGATAATAAAAGGGCTGAGAAAGAAATCAGAGAAATATCTCCCTTTACAAAATCCACAAATAACATAAAATATCTTGGGGTAACTCTAACCAAACAAGTAAAAGGCCTGTATGACAAGAACTTTACATCTTTGGCGAAAGAAAGAAAGAAGACATCAGAAAAAGGAAAGATCTCTCATGTTCTTGGATAGGTAGAATTAACATAGTAAAAGTGGCAATCTTAGCAAAAACAATCTATATATTTAATGCAATACCCATCAAAATACCAGAAAAATTCTTCAGAGACCTCAAAAGAGCAATACTCAACTTCATATGAAAAAACAAAAAACCCAGAATAGGCAAAACAATCCTGTAAATAAAGGAACTTCTTAGGCATCACCATCCCTGACCTCAAACTCTACTATAGAGCTACAGTATTGAAAACAACTTGGTATTGGCATAAAAACAGACAGTAGGACCAATAGAATTGAACTGAAGACCCAGTTATGCAGAGCTGAGGAAACATCTCAGGGGTAGAGCAATTGTCTCACATGTGCAAGGTCCTAGGTTTAATCCTCAGTACAACAAAAACAAATAAAATTCCGAATTATGCACAGATTGCATATAAACATTTTAAAATATGACTTTTCTCCTAAGTGGAATTAAGTCCATTGTAACTAACAACCAGAACATATATGTGCGCGTATAGAAATTGACAAGATTATTTAAATTTATATTAAAAATTATATGAAATCACGCATTACAAATAGAAAAAAAACTCTTATTCTGCAGGGTAGCATAGCTTTTTATAAAGCTACCGTCACTCACACTATGTTGAACTATCACAAAAATAGACAAGTAGATCAAAGGAACGGGATGGAAGACACAGGCAGACACAAAAAACGTGGATACGTGACATGAAGATGTTTTACTGTCTACAGTGGCTGGTTTTGTATGTCAACTTGACACAAATGAGAATCATCAAAGAGGAAGGAGCCTCAGCTGAGGAAATGCCTCCATAAGATTCAGATGTAAGACATTTTCTTAATTAGTGATCAGTGGTGAAGGGCCCAGCCTATGGTGTGTGATGCCATCCCTGGGTTGTTTGGCCCTGGGTTCTATAAGGCAGACTGAGCAAGACATGGAAAGCAAGCCAGGAAGCAGCATTCCTCCATGGCCTCTGCTCAGTTCCTGTCTCTGGGATCTTGCCCTGTTTGAGTTCAGCAATGCTGAAGTGTAAGCTAAACAAACTCTTTTCTCCCCAACTTGCTTTTTGCTCATGGTGCTTTGTCCCAGCAATAGAAACCCTAACTAACACACTGCAGTCAATTAAAATGAATCAATTAGATATCAATGTCTAATATGTAGATTATTTTGATCTGTAACTTACACTGTATATAAAATACATTCCAAGAGGACTGATGATCTGTCTACATGTAGCAAGTAACACTCAATTTTACAGGAAGAAACATTTGTATTATTTTGGCGTATGTTGGCACACTTAATTAATTGGATTAAAGTTAAAAAAACATAGGTCAAAGTAGTGTAATTAAGATAAAAGGCCTAGAGAAGGAATTCATAGGTTGCGAAACTCAGAGGCAAGAGGAGAATATCTTAGAGCATGTTTGTCCTGGGGGTGTGGTGGAGAGATGCCAGTACATCACAGGCCAGCTGGTCAATTATAGGAGATGCCCAGAGTAGGACCCAAGAGAAACTCTGGAAGACTGAGTGCTCAATGTGGGTGGTAAAGCACTGTGTCTACGGAAGCATAGAGCTTAGATGAAGCAAAGGGAAATGAATCAATGGATGGGGTAACTTGGGTGTCCTTGGCAAAAACAACCTGAGTAGTAAGTAAGGGAGCCACCTTTCAACAATTAAGAAATACTTTATCTGGGTTAGATAAAAGGGATTAGTACAGATACTTACGATGTTTCACAATGAAAAGAAATTGGATATACAAGGAGTTCCTATAATACGCTTTGTACTTTGGGTGAGTTGTATTGGATGAACACACAGGCATTCCTATGGGGGTGGGGAGATCCCATATGAGAGTCCCTCAACTGGGCTTTAGGATCATTGACAAAGGAGTTGAGAAAGAACATCAAACAAAGCTGGTGAGATGGTTCAGCAGGTAGACGTGCTTCCCACTTGAGCCAGATGACTTGAATTGGAGTACCCAGAACCTACACAACAGTAAGATAAAGTAGCTTAAGCAGCTGTTATCCCTGACTGCCAACAGGCAATGGAGGTGGAGAAAGGTGAGTCTCCAGAGGCATGTATATATGGGAAGACCCTGTCTTAAACAAGGTGAAAAGGCAGGGATTGCGTGTCCTCTGAACTCCACACTCAAGCAATGGCAACACCAGCCCTGAGCCACAAAGTTATTTTAGAGAACATAGCTTATAGAATGTTATTATTTGAAACTTCTAAGTTTCAAAAATTAGAAATCTCCATTGTGGTTCTCATGCATCACACTCTGGCTATTAGTGCCAAAGAGTGTCACAATACACGTTAAGTGTAATTATAAAGTGTAATTATTAAGTGTATTTATAAAAAAACACACACTAAGTGTATGACTGGGTGTGATGGCACATGGATTTAGTCCCAGCACTTGGGAGGCAGAGGCAGACAGATCTCTGAGTTCAAGGCCAGGCTCATCTACAGAGTGAATTGCAGGACAGACAAGACTACACAGAGAAACCCTGCCTCAAAACCAAACCAAACCAAACCAAAGCAATAAGCACCCCCCAAAAACAAGCGTATGATTCCCAACATTCATGTCCAGATGTTGAGCTCTGTGCATTCATGAAGAGAGCTATAAGTAATCCACTGTAAAGAAAAACTAAGCTCCAAATTTAGCGCTGGGAATGTGGGTGATCCAAAATAGTCAGTCCAAAACAATCACTAAAAGAATAAATCTGTAGAATTCAACCTTGCCAACTTTTGAGCCCTGGGTATTGAACTCAGGGACTTGCACGCGCTGGACAAGCTCGTTACCACTATGCTATATCCAAACCCCACCCTTGCCAGTTTAAAAACTTACTAAAAAACTATGGTCATAAAGACTTTGTGATAGTGGCATGAAGATTGATATTGATGAAGGCACGGGCCGGTGGAGTAGAATAAAGAGTCCAAAAGTAAACCCTCATATTTGATAGTCAATATATTTTCTTAAAACTATTTTTGGACTTATTTATTTTCTGTGTGTGTTTCCCTGGAGATATATACATGTATATATATATATATATATATATATATATATATATATATATATATATATATATATATATGTGTGTGTGTGTGTGTGTGTACCACATGAGTGCCTCTGTAATCAAAGAAGCTGGAAGACCTGTGGAACCCAGGCACATTGCTGATTGGACTAAGAGCAAGACTAAGAATTGGTGCTCAGGACAGGAAATTAATTTAATGTCTAAATGCATACACAACGGTGACAGAAAATATAACACCTAACTCCTACAGCCTGACCTGAACTGTTGTTAGCATCCGGGTGAAAGGTGGTGATCTTGAGGGAGACTGGACTACATCTTCCCATGGTGTATCTAGGTTATGAATACATTCATTACCAGCTCATTGCTCGCCACCCTCTTGCTCCTTCCTGCTCCTTAGGGTAACCTTCTGTACCCAAGACTGTTTCAAACTTCGTTTTGTGGAAACTTAAGGGACAGAAGGCAAGCTCAGCGTCTCGGTTAATGAAATTACCTTTTGCACAAGCTATGTGCAGTGTTTGGCACCGGTCAATCCTGAGCTAGCTAAGAAGGGAACTCCCTACGGGCACTTCCGGGAGGACACGTCCAGGTTGCCTCAGGTGGATGTATACCTGCAGGTTTCTATTATCAGAGCAGGTGACCGTAATGAGACATTTTTATTTAATTTTTTTCCTGTGTCAGATTAAGTCTTGTGCCATGGTCAGTGATAAGTGTGTTATCAGTCATTCTCCCAGCTTTCTTATCTCTCTGTATCAGGATTTTTGGAGTGTTTTGTCTCCTGGCAAACAGCTGTCTGTTATAACTACTGCTCGGGGTAAGCTCCAGACCTGGTCTTGCTCAGCATATGAATGGCCACAGGACCACAAATCCTTAGACCTCACTATACAGAGAACTTGGTTGTGTCTACCAGTCATGGTAACCTTTGCCTTAGATACTCAAACCCCCAACACTTAAGAGTCTGGCATGCCTTCATGCATTAACCTCTGGGCTCTCATCGCAATGGACAGCTTTTATTTCTATCACTTAAGCCAGTATTTCTCTTTTCCCACTGGCCTTCTCCACTTCTTCCCAATCAGATTCCTCAATGATTTGGATTTTTGCTCTTCTTATATTTCAGCCCTTGTTTGAAAACTGCATTTTCCTTTGACATATGTGACGTCTGCTCATCATCACCCACTCAGTCTCCTCTCTTTCCCCTCCCAATCCTCAGTCTGCCTTCTCCCCAACACGTTCCCTTCCTACTTTACTTTTTTGCTTTTATGTTTTGTTTTGTTTTTCTATAGCCCACTGAGTTTAATAACGGTTGCTGGCGTGTGTGTGGGCATGGATCATGAGCAACTGAACAGTGCTCACACTCTTGAAGAAAAGGGACTCTCTTCTCCCAGCGGCCGTCAGTTGCCAGTAATTCCACGGCTAGGGCTGGAAGGCTGACAGCTCAATCTGGAGAAGGTCTTGTGTGGTCAGCTACAGTGACTGTGAGTTCACAGGTATAGCTGTCATGTCAAGTCCAGAAGACAGTCCCCCAGCTCCCTGCCCATCCTCCAGCTCTCACATTCTTCCCACCTAAGCGCCCATGGTGTTCCACGAGTCGTGGGACCTGGGGGCAGGGGGAATATTGACATGTCCCATTTGAGCTGAGCCCTCAGTCTCCTATCCTCGGCACTTTGACCAAATACGAGTCCCTGCGCTGACCGCTCTCTACTTCAAAAAGAGAATTCTCTAACCAAGGCTGAGTGCATCACTAATCAATACATATAAACATGAATATTTACAAGGCAGTTTGACAATATGTTCATTTAGCCCAACAACTGTCGTAGGTTTAAGCTAGAAGTTAAGACCTCCACAGGTTTTGAGCAGGTGCACAGTATCGGATATGGATTCCCTGCTAGCAAAGTAGCTTACAAAGTAGTGGGTTTCTAAACAGCTTTCCATACATCCTTAGCCCTGGTTAGCATCCCAGGCCCTGCTCTCTCTCCACTGTACTCTTATATACCCCTACTACCATACTACCAACAGTCCCTTCCCTCCTTAAGTTCTCTTCCTCTCCCTGTTTCGTGGTCTCTTTCTAGCTTCCTGATCTCTACAAGTCTAATCATTAAAAGCTAGAATTCACATATGAGAAGAGAACATGTGCATTGGTTTATGCGTCTGGGTTGCCTCATTTAATACAATATTTCCTAGTTCCAACTATTTTCTTATTTTCCCTCTATTTTTATTTATTTATTTTGGGGGAGATCAGAGGTCAACTTTTAGCTGTTGATTCTCTTACCATTGTGGTTCCAGAGACTAAACATAAGTCTTGGCTGCAAGAGTCACATCACTAGCTCACTTCTACCCATTTTCCTGAGAGTTTCATATTGTTTTTCTTTACAGACAAATGATATTGCAATTGTGTCTGTAACATTCTCATTTTCCTTGACAGACATCTAGACTAACTCTGTTTACTAGCCATTTGTGAATATATTAACAACGAGCACAGAAGTGCTAGTGTCTCTATAGTAGGAGTTAGAGTCCTGGTTTTATTTACTACTTTCTCTTTCCTAGTGATCTCAATCATGTATTAAAGGCTCTGGGTGTTTGATATAATAAGAATCCAAACTTATCATCTTAAGAAAAAAACCATTTCTAGGTATAAGATGCTCTCAGTCTTCAGAAAATTCCTGAACACTCTCCAGGACAAACCATGTTGTTAATGCTGTATCTCACCCCATTTAATTCTCCACAATGAGCTGTTTCACTTACCTCAGTTTAAGTGGCATCGTCAGTGTTTCTTGGCTAATCCACAGTCTAATTATTTCTCTTTAGAAGGAGAAAAAGGACATGAAGTGGCACCAACCAAGTGACCCCGTGTTTGTAAATTGTTCCTCAGTAAGCTTAGGAATTCAGGGAAGTCTGGGGAAACAGCCTAGCAGAGCCCATCTTCCCTTCTAGATAACTGCTCTGCCAGGTCCAAGTGGCTCTTACAACTGATCCTGGCCCAGCTTCTCAGCTCACATAAATCAAGGCCAAGAAAAAATTGAACACAGGCCTATGGATAATGCTGGCCTGGCAGCCCCAGCAAGGTCCCAGCAGAAAAAAGGTTAGGCAAATAGTATGTTTTGTCACGGGGTCATAATTTGTCAGTCATTTGTTTTCGAGACAGAGCCGAGGACAATTGCTGAGCCTCTGTGGAGGCACCTTAGGAACTTTATTTGCCAGGTGTGAGAATGAAATAAGTGAACGGAGGCTGGGGAGATGGTTCCGTGGGTAAAACACTCACTGTGCAAGCATGAAGACCTGAGTGCAGATCCCAGAACCCTGCAAAGCCACATTAAACATGTGGTAGCACACATGTATATCCCAGCACTCCTATGGAGGAGGGGCTGGAGGCTGGAGGATCTCTAGGAGCTCATGAGCCAGCTATCCTGGTCTACACGGGGCTAACAACAAGAGATGCCATGGAAGGGAAGGACCAACACCCTAGGCTGTTTTCTGACCTCCTCAGGCATACTAAACAGCACATATGCCCCTGCCTCATGCCTTTGAAAAGTGGAAAATGGTGTTTATTACTGCAGATTAAATTAGACGAGGAATGATTGAAGAGGACTATCAGAGAAAGGACAGAATTGCTGTTTTGGGAGCATCGCTGGTGCAGCTACAAATGGAACAGAGAATGGAACAGAATACAGTGCAGAGGGTAGCGTGTTCCCCTGCTTGCTCTGCTTCAGGTAACGATGTTGGGCATGGAGAACCATGATCAGACCTCGCTGACGATGCAAATATGAAGATTCTAACATAGGAACAGATCAGAGAGACTCAGGTGACCTCACACGGAAAGTGTTCCTCGTGGCTATGACCCAGCCGTGATTGCCTATTACAAGAGAAAGCAAACACACAGAGAGTGAAGACATCATCCCACCTTTGACTTCCTGGGCCCCCACACAGAGAGATCCAATGAGGGGAAGTAGATTCCAAGGCAGAATTTTCTGGAAGAACCTTCCTATTTCTATAACCTTATTCTGTATAAGTGGCTTTATTTGTTACCTATTATTAATGTTAAAACTAACTTTCTTCTTTAAAAATTTTATGCTCATTTTCAAAAACCAAGGAAACAATAAATGCAAAAAGTGAATACAGAAACTCTCAGAATAGCTCCTTGGAGTTAACTAGTGCCCGTGACATGTGCCGTCTAACGTGTTTTCTCTTAATAAAAATGGAGACATTTATCTATACATATTTATGGGGTCCAATATGATAATTTGACACCACATTTGGCATTATCCTTTCATTCAGCAGTGGATACCTTGATTGTTCTCATAGCTTTGCTAGTACAGTCTGAACACACTGTCTGAAGAAGACATAGAAATGATCAGTGCGTGTTTTCTTTTCAATGCTCAACCCTTCTAGTCAGGAAAACACAAATCAAAAGCATTAGGTGATGCCTCCTTACCTCGATGAGAGTGCTTGTTATCAAAATGGCCAAACCAAAAAAATAAGATGTTCGTGAGGCCACAGAGCAAGAGAAAGCCAGACATTTGCTGTGGCTGGGGGAGTGGAGATCAGGCTTCATGTAGTAGTACAGAGTTTTGTGACTTACAGTCCTAAAGAACTGGTTTAAAACAAAACAAATTTTAAAAAAAGAAACAAAACTCTAAACCAGGTTTATTACAGCTACAGCAAAGACTCTGCTGTTATTTGATACACTTGGTCATCTGAACTGAGTTCTTTTAAAGACTCCAAAGAGATGACTGCAAACCCTGAGGTTCTTAAGCTCCATCCTGAGGTCAATAAACGAAGTCTCCTTAAAACTCTAGGCTTTAAGAGCTGCGTCACAAAGCTCAGCTCACGGCATTCTTCCTACATTCATAAACTTCACAGAGTTCCCAAAGGCAATGCCCAGAGAGTGGCAGAACAGAGGGGGTCCCTGAAACCAGAGACCACTGCCCTGATCCCCGAGCTTCTGCTTCTGCTCACGTTTGTTTTCATTTGTTTGTATATTATTTTCTGTGTAATGCAAACAGGTGCTGTCCCTCCTCCACCCTCCAATTTAATTCCTTGCCTCGTCCAGGACTAATCTCTTTTAGATTCCCTTTGAGGGGTGGTGAGAAGGCTCTGGAAAACCATGCCAGGAAGCCCTGGGCCTGCTATAGCACTTCCTGGCCCAGATGTCCTTGGAGGCGCTTAGGCAGGAAGCGGGTTGGCAGGGTGGTCAAGAGCTAAAGTGGCCCTGGGGCCTCCATTCTGTACCTTTGCATTCTGTGTGAACTAGGGTGACTTCTCAATGGAGTTACTTCCCCTCTCTCCACTGTATTCCCTCATTTGATAAATACAAGTGACTTAGATGGTAATTTACTTCAGTATGTCATTCATGATACATAAATGAATTTTTAGAAGTGCTTAGAATAGGGCTCGATGCTCAATGCACAGTTTTAGAGGTTACTATTCATAGTATCTCATGTAGCCTTAGTTTCCCGCTCTGCCTCCCTCCCTCTTCTCTCAAACACTGTCTTCCCCTCCATTCTTCCTCAGTCACGTGTGTATTTACGCTTCAGTGTAAAAGGCAAAGGGCTTTAGATGTGACACAGGCCTTAAGATAATGAGTTGTGGGTTGTGCTAACATTGAGAAACTGCCTCCCACAAAGTCATCCTCAAAGCCAGATCTTCTAGAACAGTTGGAAGAAGGGCCTGCTTGTGAATAAGTGACAAAGTTCGATGGCAGCCTACCTTATCAAAATCCTTCACATGCATAGGATAGGCGCCATGGCCCAGAAGGTAAAGGGACTTGCCGCCAAGGCTGAATGACGACCCGAGTTTAATCCCTAGGACCCACAGGTTAAAGGTGAGAACTGACTCCTGTGAGTCATCCTCCGACGTCCACACGTGTGCCATGTGTGTGCAACGTGTGTGCCATGGCACACCCACAACCTCTAAAAACAATGTTTTAAAAGTGGAGAGATGTTTTAGAGCTGGAGAGACGCATCAGCAGCTCAGAATTCAGTTCCCAGCACCCATGTTGGACAACTCACAACCAACTATAACCCCAGCCCCAGAGGATCTTCTTTTGGCCTCTGTAGGCACTTGTATGTGCTTGCACAAGCGTGCACACGCACGCACACACACACGCACACACACACACACACACAATTCTTTTTTAAAAACCTTTAAAAAAATCTCAGGAATCATGCTTCAGTACGTCAATAGTTAGAATTTACAGTTTAATTTTTTCAGAAATTTTTTTCCAAAAAAAATATCTTTTTAGAGGAGGTCTTGCTATGCAGACCTGGCTGGTTGGAGCTCACTATGTGATCCAGGCTGACCACAACCCCACAGGAATCTCCCTGTCTTCGCTTTCCAAGCACAGAGGTTAGAGGCACAAGCCATCACATCTGACTGTTGGAAAACTTTTTTTTTTTTTTTTTGGTTTTTCGAGACAGAGTTTCTCTGTGGCTTTGGAGCCTGTCCTGGAACTAGCTCTTGTAGACCAGGCTGGCCTCGAACTCACAGAGATCCGTCTGCCTCTGCCTCCCGAGTGCTGGGATTAAAGGCGTGCGCCACCACCGCCCGGCCTGTTGGAAAAATTTCTGCAGTAGCTCGGACATCACTGACCTTTGGATCCTCCACAAATACTGAGGTGAGAAGCAGCAGTATTGTTCCAGTTCCAGATGAAGTTCAAGATCGAAGTATAGCTCATAGTGTGGTTCCTGATCAAGATGAAGACTCCACTCTAGAAAGAAGAGATGCCAGTCTAGGTCGTCTGTGACGATCTCACAATAGGGAAGATATTTATTATAGAGATCATTACTGAGATTGCATAAGAAACAGAGGAATGAGGTGACCTTTTAGGGACAAAGAAAGGAATAGAGAAAGGGGATATGGTGGCTGAATGAGAATGCCCTCACAGGCCCATATTAAATGGATATTCATCAGGGATTGGCACTATTTGAGAAGGATTTGGAGGTGTGGCCTTGTTGAAGAAAGTATTTCACTGGGATTATGCTTTGAGGTTTTAGAATATGCCAGGGCCGGTCCCTCTCTCTCCACCAATGGATTAGAATGTAGTTCTCAACTACTTCTCCAGCACCATGCTTCTCACCTTGATAATAATGAACTAAGCATCTGAAACAGTAAACAAGTCCACAATGAAATCTTTTCTCTTATAAGAGTTGCTTGGTGTCTCATGGCGTCTCTTCACAGCAATAGAACAGTGGCTAAGATAGAAGTTGGTACCAGGGAGTGATATATCTGTGTAGGTCTGGTCATGTTGCTTGTTTTCAGGGCTAGAGAAGTCTGGAATGTTGAACTAGAAAAACAGTTGTGCCCTTTAAGCAGGGATTAATGGACCATCTTAGTGAATACACGGAAGACAAGGCTGAGACTGATTTGAACTGTAGGGGTCCAGCTTAAGAAGTTTCAGAGGGGAAGAATATGATTAGTAAGGGGCCTAGAAATGATTTTTATGACATTTTGGTGACAAATGTGGCTGCTTTTTTCCCTTGTCTTAAAAATCTACATGAATTTAATTAACTTAAGGAGTTTTGAATTAATAGTATTATCAGAGGAGATTTCAACAAAGCCTAGTACTGACTGTGTCATGTGATTATTAGTGGTCCCTCTTCAGCAGATCTATAAAGGGGAAAGTTGGACAAAGAGAAATAAAAAATGTACAGTTTGAGAGGTAAAGGAGCACTTGGATGTGTAATGGAGCTAAGTCCAGTGCTCTAGGAGATAAAAAGTTGGGTGTGGATGGAGTTGGGAAGAGTTAAGGGGAGGATTGGGGAGTAAATATGATCAAAACACAGTGTATTTATATAGGAAATTCTCAGAAAAATAATAAAGATATACTTTTTAGAAGGAAGAAGATGGGCTGAAGAGATGGCTCAGCCATTAAAGATTAGGCTCATAATCAAAAATATAAGAAGGAAAAAGGCAACAGTTCTGAAAATTTAGCCACAAAAGGCAAAACTCAGTCACCTGCTCAGATAAGTGTGGTGAGCTGAAAGACAGCTGTGATATAGTCCTTCACTGTGACTATAACCCTTCGCTGTGACTATAACCCTTCACTGTGACTGTGCCCTTCACTGTGACTATGCCCTTCACTATGACTATGCCCTTCACTATGACTATGCCCTTCACTGTGACTATGCCCTTCACTGTGACTATGTCCTTCACTGTGACTATGCCCTTCACTGTGACTATGCCCTTCACTGTGACTATGCTCTTCACTGTGTCTATAGCCCTTCACTGCATATGGAGAAACATCTGCCTTTAGAGAGGACAGCCAGCAATTGTCATCAACCTGAAGTCAAACTCAAAACAATACTTGTGCTCTGATGACTCTAACAGACCTGCTCTCTCAACTAAATCCAGGCTGTCTGCTAGGACACTTGTCCACTATGTCAAGAAGACAAGAAACGCTGACTCAAGTTTGACTACATTAAGTCACCTCTGGCCAACAAAAGCACTTCAGAGTCATTCATTGTACACACATTATGCAACAATGGTGTCCCAAGTCCTCTTGTCTAAGAGGAGTGCTTCAAACCCTCCGCCATGACTTTGAGCAACTGGTTTACTTTATATCTGAAAGCCACTGAGCTACCCAGTATCCAGCAAAAGAACCCGGAGTCACAGACAGTTTCAAGCTAACCCATAATATGTGAGCTGTTATCTCAAACTAACGTTTGGGACTAGAGATGTCTTGAAGGTTAAGAGCTCCTAATGGTTTGCAGAGGATCAGGACTGGGTTCCCAACACCCACATCAGGGGGCTGGCAGCTCCCTGTGTTCTAGTGGTTCTAATGCCCTCTTCTGGCCACCATGGGCACTGGGCACAGACTACACATTACTAAAAAGTAAAATTGTGACCGCCAATCCCGGCAGCGGCCGCAGACTGCTACCTGTGGCTGTGCTCACGCTCAGTGTTCTCACCTCTTCTGCTTGCTCTGATTGCTCTCTTACGTTTCATCGGCAGGTGACCACGAGCTGTCTGTCTGGAATATGTAATCAAATCCTTCTCACCTTACAGCCCACTGACCTTGATAAATCTGATAATTCCGTTCTTACCTCACATCTCGGCAACATTTGGCAAGTCTCACCTTTCCCGACACATCCTCCTCCTCCTCTGATTCTATTGAAACCTCAGTTTTCCTTCTACGCACACACCCATAGGTCCCCAAGTTCTCCTTATCCATTTCTGCTCACCTTCCCCCCTTCTCCTTCCTCTACCTGAATGTTAAATAGTGGATTTCTTCAAAACTTTGGTAAACATATTGTTTTTCAACATTTTGTTCCAAATACATTTGAACTAGTTTCAGTTGATAACAGTGAACTCTACGCTCACATTTTCCCAATGCCCTTTACAACTGAGGCATCCATTCTCTGGCAGTTCCCTCTGGTCAAACACAGTATGTATACACAAACTCAAATGTTGAGCTTCTAGGAGCCCAACTCCCTGAGAGTTCTGGGGGGCAGATCTGGAGGGAGCCCCATACCAACGAGCTATGGTATGGATATTTGTTCTCAGTATGTTATGCACCTGCCCACTTTCCTTTTGGCCTCTTAGTTAATAGATATTTTTAAAGTTTTATCAATGCTAATCTTTTTATTTTATGTTTAGTGTTCTTTTCTATAACGATTGAAAATTTTAGTTTATTATGGAGTGAACATATAAGTTCCATCTGTGATGGATATCCATTATTGTTAACTTGAGTGGATCAGGATGTAATTTTTTTTCTCACCCATGCCCCACCCAGTCTAGGAACTGCCATGCTGTTTTCCACAGCTGTAGCACCATCATGTAATCTTACCAACGAGGTTGCCCTTACTGTCAGGGGGGCAGCTCTAGGTACTCTATGAGGATATTCCCACAGATTGAACTGAAGACAGAACACTCACTCTGAATGTGGGCAGCACCATTCCATGGGCCGGGGACCCCAAGTGAATAAAAAGGGACAAAGTAGAAAGTGAGCTGGATGCCAGCATTACTCCCTGCTTTCTGTAGACACGATGTGATCAGCTGTCTTATGCGCCTGGCACCACAGCTGGAGAGAGCCAGTCTCACCGCTGTGCCTTTCCCCACTGTGACAGACTGTCCCTTCAGACTGTGAGCTCAAACAAACCCTTTCTTCCTTACGATGCCTTTCTCAGGTGTTTGCCACAGCAACAAAATAAGTAACTAATAAACTGCCAAACGCAAGGTGGGCGGTGGTGGCGCACGCCTTCAATCCCAGCATCGGGAGACAGAGGCAGGCGGATCTCTGTGAGTGTGAGGCCAGTCTGGTCTACAAGAGCTAGTTCTAGGACAGGCTCCAAAGCCACAGAGAAACCCTGTCTTGAAAAACCAAATAAATAAATAAATAAATAAATAAATAAATAAATAAATAAACTGCCAAACGCACACCATAAATTACCCTTGTAAGTTTATTTGGCATATGGGCTTGAGGAAAACAGCCCAATTTCAGAAATAGTAAGCAGTTGAAAAGAATATGCACCTCAGAATTGATAAAATAAGCACTTCTCTTGGTTTCTTACAGCTCTTCTAAAACAATACGTGTGTGGCGCACATGGAGTCACACACACAGTTTCTAAGGTTTAGAGACATTGAGCAATTTAACCAAGATTACAGTGGAACTGGGACAGCCTAACTCTTAAGCCTATTTTCCTAGTGACATATTATGCCCCCTAGCAATGGAGCTGAAATCTCATCCCGTTTAAAGGTCTTCAATTCAGTTTGCATGGGGTCAAATTCATCAGATTATGAGAATCCACACAAATTGAAAATTCACTGTGAGGACAGACTTTCAATTAGGAAGAAGGAGGCTCTCAAAAGTTGTCCTCTGACCGCCACATTATTGTAAATGTACAAATAATTTATTTGTAAATAAACAAACAAATAGATGTGATTTAGCTAAGCAATAGAGTGTCTACTTCACGGAGGCTCGGAGGATCCAAATAGAGATCTATAATATTCTTGGCCGCAAATAACAGGGAACTTCACCCAAGGTTCTACATTAAGGAAACTCAATCCCCCATGTACTAAAACTACAGATAGCCTCTCTGTGCTCTAAACACAATCATACTTAAACTCCAGAATGCAAGAACACAGGGATTGCTTCAGATGACGGCTTTGTGGCAGAGAAGAAAAGTAACCTTTCCAGATGAAAGCTTTGTAATGCTTCTAGTTGCAAGTGACAGGAAGCATCCCTCACACAGTATCAAACAACAAGGAAATGGACTCCGCCTTTGGGGGCAGCCTGCCTGGTGGTCAACCCCTCTGTGGTTCTCTCACTTCCTTACTCAACGGTGGATCGCCTTAGATACGAAGAGGCTGACGTGGTTTGGAGGGCCCAAGCAAGCAGCACAAGGGAAGGAAGAGAGCCATCCTGTTTATCTATTAACTTTAACGATCAAAGTTGTTTCAGAAGCTCCCTAGATGCTATCTTTTCACTTTCCATTACCAGAACTGGCCTAATCATATGCTGATTAGTAGGAAATGGACAGGGATTGGCACATCTGGGCTGGAGGAAGATGGGAAGTGAGAGATGAATCACTACGTCCACAACATCAACACACCGCACAGGAGCTTCAAACATAGTCTGTTACTTGTAGAACATTCCTGGCCTTCAAACTGTATTAAGCAAACTGAAAATGGCTCTGTGTCCTAACTAGACCTTTCTGTTCAGTGTTCGGTATGGAATATCAGTTCAAGATATGTTACATTCATTTATGATGTGGAATATTTGTTTAATGATGCAAAGATGTGTTGCATTCTTTTATGTTGCATTTGTTTAACTCTGTAAAGCTGTTGTTTTGCCTGCCTAAAACACCTGATTGGTCTAATAAAAAGCTGAATGACCAATAACAAGGCAGGAGAAAGAAATAGGTGGGTCTCGCATGCAGAGAGAATAAACAGGAGAAATCTAGGGACAAGAGAAAGGCAGGATGGAGAACATATACAAAAGGGAAACTTATTAAATTGGATTACGTGATATGGTCCTGGTAGGCCAACAATGGCCATCTCACACTGGGGAAGCTCGGAATCCCCTATTTCCGTTTATGAGACTGGATGTCACCAGGTGGCGGCAGCACACACCTTTAATCACAGCACTCAGGAGTCAGAGGTAGGCGGATCTCTGTGAGTTTGAGGTCAGTCTGGTCTACAACAGCTAGTTCCAGTACAGGCCCCAAAGTCACAGAGAAATCCTGTTTTGAAAAACAAAACAAAACAAAACAAAAAAAGCCTGGATGTCTCAGCAGTCCCAATCTGGGGCTGAAATACTAGAGGATACCTGGAGAGGGCTAGTCTAGTCTATGTCAGAATCATAAAGTGGTTTCTAATATCAGCAAAGGAATGCCACAGGATAGGTCAACTTGCCTGAGGAGGGAAGGCAGGTGACAGAAGCAAAGTTTCCTGTCACTGTGACCACTAGATGGTGCTGCCCACACTTACCAAAGTAAGTCCCTCACAAGTCAGGTGGCTTGTGTTTATTTCATCCAAGCTGACTACCAGGATTGGCTCTGGCACCTTCCCACTGTCATCCACGCTTCCCTGTCTGTCCTATTAGCTGCTCAGCAAAGATGCATCTTCACCATGCAGCCCTGTCTTACCACGCCCACCCCTCGTCTTCCTTTCCCAAACAACCCCCCCCGCCCCTTTCACTGGTGACCCAGGTGTTCTTTGCCTCGCTCATCCTCTTCTGGAACGTCCCCTGCTTTCTCCATCAAGAGAAGACATCCTTCATGAGAACCCAGCTTAGATGTCACATGTCAAATGCCACAGGAAGCTCTTCCCGTTTCCCCTGTAGGCCTCTCAGGACACCCACAGTTGCCACCCCTCTCTCCAACACAGATTTTTTTTGAGGGCCAATCTTCTTTCTTAGACTCATCAAAAGACAAAATTACAACAAATTTTATCAAAAATATGCATGGCTTTTCTTCAAGGATGGTGAATCAGGGCTGCCTCAGTTCTACAAAATGAAACAAAAGCTGTCGCTGGACAAGGTTAAAGGAGTGGGCTTTGCAATATGGAGACAGGAAAGAGAAGGGGAAAATAAACTGGTGCACCAATATGAGGTTATTGTGTTTGGGGGAAGGGTTAGAGCAGAATGGACTTCCTTTTATTAGCTTAGGGAGACTGGAGTCTGTTTCCAGGAAGCTAGTCTATTTTAGGGTTGATTTACTTACATTTTCTGTTTATGTGGTATTTAGCTCTAATGACTCCATTTTGGTTTGGTCTGCTCTGTTGGGGCCTGGTGCAAGAGTTCAGTTCCAAGCAGTGGCCTCCATAATTGTCTCTTAACACACTAATGCTCCTGAAGAGCTGTTCTGTGTCTTAGAAGCTTTCTGTGTTCTTCACAGTGCCTAGCAGCAAACCTGAGATGGAAAAGGCTCTTATCCCAAGGGGGTGAAGGGGTGCATCCCTCAGGGACACTGCACATTTTCCAGTTCAGGGCCAGCTGTACAGCTGGGACCAAGGCAGAAAGGAGTGTGGCTTTTACTGCCACCTAGTGTCAGACCCAGTGTTAAGTTTTGATGCAATAAAAATGGCTGTGGGGCCCAGGCCAGCTATGCTAACCAGTTACAGCATTGCATGCCAAAATATGAGAGCTGTCGTCATGAGTATAGTACCGTGACAACCACTATTTATGTGGTAATTTTACAGTTTAAGGAGATTTTGCTTCACTCAAACCACATTCCAACCTGTGAGGTCAGCGGAACAGCAACGGCTTTAATTCACACGGGGCTTAAGAGAGCCGAGCAAATCCACAGCATCACCTACTACGACCACTACTACAGCAAATCTCCTCTTATTCTCCCACTCCCTCCTTCTTCCTACACTATCTCGTGTTTAGAAGGTGCCAGGCAGGGGACTGTGGGATCCACAAATAGTGTGTAGCAGACCCTTGAACTGGACTTGTCCTATCCTGGGGTTTTAGCTCAGGTAAGCCCTAAAGCCATGGGCCCATATATTTGAAAGCAGTGCTGTCTAGTAGAGATATAAGCTGTGTATGTAGTTTAACTTTCCTTAGTAGCCATATTTTTTTAAAGGAAAGAAATGGGATCAATTATAATGAACTATCTTATTAACTCTACATGTTACATATATTCTCAATGAGCTATTTTACATTAGCTTATCATGTATAAAAGATGGTGACTGTTTCACTCACAGAGCGATTGCAGTTTGGACGGCATCTCTTCAAGTTCTCAATGGCCAAATGTGGCTTGCAGCTGCTGTATCAGACGGTGCAATTCCAGTTGAAAGAGGGTGGCCTTGCACTGAGGCTGGCCTTGCTGACACGAAGCCTTAGCCTCAATTCAGGCCATTAGTATGAGGATGTAGAACTTGAGGAAGAGAGTCTGAGAGTGGGAATTCCTTTGTCATGGGTCTGAACAGTGTTGTTTCCTTAGGAATGTACGGCCTTGGCCTTAAGAAAGAGGATGCCAGAGGTTCTCACAGTACAGATGTGGGTCCCTGACTTCTCCACACCCGGAGAGGTGGGCAAGACTGTCTGCAGGCGATCCTGATGTCAGAAGTTGGATGAGAAACACAGGGGGAGCAAGGTTGATTTGCTGAGGGCACAGTAAGGGACATATTCTGCCTGGGACTTCAGCAACCTTGAAGGGCTCAACACAGACTTCAGATAATATATGTAAGAAACAGGGCCTATGAGGTCATACGAGCAGAGCTTGCCTTAGCAACAGAAGAGAACAATGATGTGTGAGAGCCCTGGGGAAGATGGTTTTTGAGAAGGTCCCCACAGAACCCCATGACTGCAAGAACGGGTATGTGGCACCTGCTGCCTGGGGCTGACTTCTGAAATCTGTGGAAAACCTTGCCTGTTTTCCACAAGCCTCTTACTGCTTTCTAGGTATGACCTGGGAGAAGACTCCAAATGGCTGTTTATGTGAAGATAAGACAATAGAGTAATTGACTGTGGCCTTCCTTTCCTTTTGAGACTTCTACAGTGGCAGACATTTTACCAAGGACTGGGCCAGCAAGGGCTGGTATTTCTGGCAATACATGCAGAGCTGCGTCACCTCCACTGACCCCATACTGCCACCAGAGAAGGCTTTCACTGCCTTTAGGCATCAATAATTGCTAGTTTTTCATTGCTATGACAGGTGCTCAAGAGGGCCACTTGAAAGGAGAGCAGATTTTCTGGGACTCACTCTTGCATAGCATTGAATCCAAGGACAGCTGGATCCATTGCTTTGGGGTTTTAGCCCAAAGAAGGGCAGAACGTCATGGCCATAAGAACACGTGGAAGAGGAAGTTGGCTTCCTCAGGGTAGCCAGGAAGTAAAGAGAGAAACAGAAGGGGCTAGGATGAGACATTTCTCAAAGGCTTGTCCCCACCTTCTTCTAAGTCCCATATCTTACCATGTACTGATAAACTAACAGGTTGTGAATTCTGTAGTGGGTTACTCTGTTTATTAGGTCCAATCACCTGTCAATGATTGGATCCATCATTTGAAGACACAGCATTTGGGGGGACATTTCATATCTAATGATGACCATCTTTTACCCCACAGACATTTACTGAAGACCCAACAACAGTGGTTGCTATTGCCAATATACTAATTATTTGTATTAAAACATATGAAAATCACTGATGTTGGTAGACCTATAATGCAGGCAGATTAGCTGGGTATCTCTATTGTAAGCAGAAGAAACCCAACTCAAACTGGCAAAAGGGGAAATACATTAGAATAGCTCATAGAAGGAAGAAAATTAGAAACCACTGGCATGCTTCAGGAACAGGTTGACCCAGAAACCCAGACAATATTATTGAGATCATTTCTTTTTCTTTGTCTTTAGATATTTTCTGCTTCTGTTTTTATGAGAATCTCAAATTCTCTTTTTGTACATATCCTCTTTTGCTGAACTGGGGACAGCAGCTGTTATTGGTTCAGACTTGCACCTTCCCAGCACTGTAATCCAAAGACAAAAATAGCATCAACTGGCTGCTTCCAGTGGGGTTGATCCTAGGCCTCTAACTGACCTGTGGCATTACTCAGAAGTGGAGCGGGGGCTGGAGAGATGGCTCAGCAGTTAAGAGCAGTGCCTGCTCTTCCAAATGTCCTGAGTTCAATTCTCAGCAACCACATGGTGGCTCACAACCATCTGTAACGAGGTCTGGTGCCCTCTTGAGGGAGAGACCTAGTCAGTTGTCCTCATCAACATGAAACCCGGTATGTTCAAGAACCGCCATATATGGGCTACCCATGCATGCTTCGGCATTGCCAGGGCATATATTTCATTTCGATTCAAAATTTCATTAAGCAGAAGGCAAATAATGCAGTTGATCATATCCAACACCCGAGGATCTGAGGTAGATTCTTGGAGATCATGATAGTGTTGTTGCCAGAAGAGAGAAGGAGTCTGCCAAAGCAATAAAGTTACTCACCATCATGCGCTGATGCAGAGGGCAATGAGGACACAGGCAAGGGCAAGGGCAATATTACTTTCTAATTAGCCAAATTTTAGTCACTGTGTGTGTGTGTATGTGTGTTTCTTGGGGCGTGGTGTCTGTAACTTTCACAAGCAGCAGAGAGATGAACCGTGGGAGGCGAGAATGCAGTTTGGCACAACATGGCTCTATAGCCAGTGTTGGTTCACATTTCAGGAGTCAGGCCCTGGGTTGTTTATTTTATTCATATTTAAACAGCACAAGCTGGGGAAAACTATTCTTGCGATGATTGACTCAATCCTGTGTGCGCAATCAAGCATACTTAAATCTCTGTGGGCCACCAAGTTAGCTAAATACAGATTAGATGTGATTACATTGGAACTCTTTGCGAAGTACTTATAACACCTTACCTAAAGATGGATTCTATAGGTTGACTGAGAAAAACAAGTTTACAAGGAAGGCCTGGAAGAGGGCCTGGTGCTGGAAAGTCTTTGGCCACACAGATAGTGCAAAGGTCACCAGGCTAGTAGCATGTCTATTCCATCTTTCTGGGTCGGAAACTAGTTTGCCTTCCTTAACATTCCAGATTCCCCTAGTGCATGTCTGTGAGCACAAAGACTTCTGTATACCTTACAGTTGTACAATAACAAAATCAATTTTGACAGTCCGTATCTTTGCTTCCTACAAGTCAGCAATTTCTAGACGTTTCTATTATATGGATCTCATCAATGACATGTGCTTTGTTTAACCAGCTATAAATATATCTACTGTATATTTCTTTGGCTTTTTCTCATAAAATTCTTTCTTTTTCTGTCTCTGTCTCTCTGTGTCTCTCTCTTTCCCAAAAGAGTCTTTTGATGTAGCCCTGTCTGGCCTGGAATTTACTATACATGCCAGACTGGCCATGACCTTACAGAAACCTTCCTTCCTCTGGCTCCAGGGTGTTGTGATTAAAGGTATACACTACCATGTCTGACCATTGAGGAATTATCTACAGCTGATGTAACTCATCGGAGCTGGAAAGAAGGTTCAGCAGTTAAGAGCATCAGCTGCTCTTGCAGAGAATTTGTGTCTAGTTCCCAACACCAACATGGTGGTTCACAGTTGTCTGTAACTCCATTTCCAGGGGATCATTTGCCTTTTTCTGGCCTTCCTGGGAACTAGGCACATATACTGTGCATGAATATACACTCAGGTAAAGTACTCATGCACATAAAATAAAAAATGAATCTTTAAAAAAATGCTGTACACATGCCCAGAGGTGTTGACTGAGATTTCTGTCCTGCCCAGTTCCCACAATCATTAAGTCCCAAAGAAATCACACAGAGGTCTACATTAGTTAAAAACTGATTGGCCTATTAGCTCAGGCTTCTTATTAACTCATAACTTTTATTAGCCCATTATTCTTGTCTATTCTAGCCACATGGCTTAGTGCCCTTTTCAGCGAGGCAGTCATACCTTGCTTCTTCTGTGGCAGGCTCACAATTGCTGAGGAATGGGCTTTCTCCTTCCCAGAATTCTCCTGTTCTCATTGACCCACCTCTACTTTCTGTCTGGTTGTCCTGCTTATACTTCCTGCCTGGCTACTGGCCAATCAGCGTTTATTTAAAATATAATTGACAGAATACAGATAATTGTCCCACACCACAGAAGTAGCTTGAGTCTTTAATTGGCCCTGAAGTCCTTAGTTGGCTGTATTCTATTTGTCCCTTAGATCTACCCTCCCCACCCTGCCATGTAAAGTGACACTTCTTACCACAGCAATGATTCCTTCACTTTGTAGTTGAATTTCCAGTTGGCTTTGGTCAAGGGGACAAGCAATAGGAAGAAGAAAGAATGGCTGGTTGGAGTATTTATCCTCCACGTTCTTTGAACATAAACATAAAATGTTTACAAAGTGAATGAAAATTAGTCAGCTGTCACTGTCATTGGGGAACATAGCCATTTCTTCTTGTGGCTGCGTTCTTTTCTAAAGGCTCATGGGCTGTTCTTTTCACTACGTTGATCCGGCTTCAACTACAGTTTTAAGAATGAGTAGTATAGAGAAGCAGGCCAGTGTTCTGTGTGATGTTCATCTTAGCCAGAAGTTGCTAAGGTACTAATGAGTGTGTGCATGTTAGTGTCCGTTGCAAATTACTAGTTCTTTTTACAGTGCAATCTCCAGGAAGAAGCAAAAAGCACTAACATAAAAGGAAATATGCACAGTCCAGATGTGGCACTGTTGTTTATTTTGAAATAACTAAGCAACTTGTGTTGGAATCACCACAATCAGTTTTTTCTTTTGTGGCCAGGCACCAGAGAACATGTGCTTGCTTCATGCATCATATAGTTTGGAGGCAGTGAGCCATGAACAAAGATAATTTGAAGGAGAAATTGCAAGCGTCCTTATTATAACCCAGAAGCAATGGAATCTAGACCAGAAGTGGGGTGTAAGGGGGAGTCATGTAGCCCACAGCCACTATTTTCTGGCCTCTTTTCTTCTCCTCCTCTGTTTTGGTATTTTTGAAGCAGAGTCTTACTGTGTACTGCTTCGTTGCCTCAAACCCATAGAAATCTTCCTGCTTCAGCTTCCTTAGAACTGGGATTACAGATGTGTGGCCACTCCCCTGTTGACTGGCTACTTCTTACTCAATTATGCATCCTCAAATTCATTCCATCTTTGACTTTGCTAGCCTGAGGGTGTAAGTTACAAAGTAATTCATATGGAATTTCATATCTGAGAGGTGTGAGCACCATTTATTCACAAGGAGCTGCAGTGCCCTCAAAGTCATCCCCTTGCCTCCTGCACACCTGTTCTCAGGTGTGAGTCTGCCCAATGCTTTCCCAGTCCTCCATGCGGGCTGGTGCCTGCAATGCCCAACTCTCTAATAATGCTATGCTTTGCAGTATGCTTTACCACATACATCTGTGTGTCCTGTGTTGGCACCCCACCCCCAGCTGCCATTGGGGCTCAGTCTGGTATGCAAACTCCCTCTCCAATTCCAGATCACTCTGACTTGCCTGGTTCCTGTAACAACACACAGGACCTCACTGGAGGACTCCTGAGCTTCTGACACCTTCCCCAACCTCCTCCACCCTTACCCCTCCCAAACCAACTCTACTCCAGGCTACCACTTTGAGCATATTCTCTCCTACTCTCCATCTAGGTGGAATGGACCGAAGTTAGTCTCTCAGATGTGACCAGAGGCCATCACCATTTTCTTTTTCCCACGTTGATGCTTGTGTTTTGAATGAGAATATTCCCCACAGGCTCTGGCATTTGAATTCTTGAACCTTGTTTTTGTGGTGCTGCTTGGGAAGGTTTAGGTGGTATGATCTTGCTGGAGGAAATAGGTCATGGGGGGGCAGGTGATTTGAGGTTTCAAAGGCTCAGGCCACCCCCAGTTGTTCTCTCTCTGTTTTGTGCTTGAGGTTCAAGATAAGAGCGCTCGGTTACTATGTTTTGTGATGGACCTCTGGAGCCATGAGCCCCCCAACTCTTTCCTCTGAGTTATCTTGGTCTTGGTGTTTTATTACAGGCACAGAAAAGTAGCTAACACAGCCCTCATCTTCTTCCCCCTCGTCCTACCAGGGGACGGAGTGCTCCATCCACACATTTGCATCCTCCCAGAATTCTCTAAAGCAAATGGATATTTGAGATTACTTGCAGATGTTAGTAGCTAAATAGCAGCTGTGGGCCCTGCCAAACCAGTACCATTTACTTTCAGTGTTCTGCTTAACACTGTAAATGAACTAAGCAGCGTTGATGCCAAGAGGGCACTAACACTGCCCACGGTCAGAAAAGCAGCTGATGGTAGAACCAGGCTTAAAGACTTTACCTGGCTTCGCCCTTTCTGCTCTTGGCATGTACCTCTGTTGTTACAAAACAACTTCCGGCCATTTTGAGATAAGTATTAGATGCAGACACTGGCTATTTCAAATCAACATCTTTTTAGTGTCCTCTCTTCTCACATCTGTTCCTCCACGTGTCTTCCTGGTCTCTGTAAATGGTTCTGTGGCTGTTCATCTGCCTCATGCCAGTAATGTAGATCATCCTCACCTTCAGCTCTCGGGAGAGCCTCCCTGTGCTACTTAGCACAGCTAGCCCAGAGCCCAGCCCTCCTCAACACCACGGTCTCACCCAAGTCCAAACCAAGGACACGACTCCACTGGTTTACTGTCAGTGGCCCTGACTGTTGCCACACTTCTAAGCTTAGGACTTTCCCCTTAATTCCCCATAAAACAAACCTGCTGTTTTTGGGTTGTATATGCCATGCCCTTTCCCCTCGTGTATCTTGATCAAATTGCAGAGTATTCATGAGCCTGCCTCTCCCACTCCACTCTGGGCTTGGGAACGTCCTTTGCTGGACCGTGAAGGCCCCCGTTAGCTGGACATCCCCACTGAGGAACTGGACTCGAAACTGCAGACTTTCAATTGTTGAGAAGAAAACTTTGCTGGGCCAAGCCTAAGACTGGGAGTGAAGATTTGCATAGTGACTGGGTTTTTCTTCAAAAGATTAGTTAAAGAGAGGCCGAGTGGAGAAGACAGAGGCAGTGGCAGGTGGGAAGGCTGCCAATCACTGTGGCTACCTCCCCGCATTTTCCGGCCCAACATGCTGCCTCTCTTCAGAATGCAGGGAGGTGCTGGTGTGGGATGCCTTCAGGAACTAGGGGCAGGGAACGGCACACCTTTCCTGTCTAAGGGAGGGTTGGGTGGGAATGACTAGTGACTGCTACTGAGGAGGGACATTAGTGAAATAGCCTGACTTTCCTATTTGTAAGATTAATGTCCATTTCTCAGCTTAACTGTAAGAGAAGAGGACTGAGTTCTGCTGGCTTTGACTAACTATGATGTCAGGCATATGGTAGTTGTTAGACATACATTTACTCAATGAGTTGTATAGGATTTTTTGGTATATTTGTATTTTGTGTGTGTATATAAATATACAATGCTTAAGTATGTGTATTTCCAAGCTTTTTTTTAATTAAAAAATATATGTGTATGATTGGAGGTCATCAGAGAGCACTGGACCCTGGAACTGGAGTTATAGATGGTTGTGAGCTGCCATATGGGTGCTGGAAATAGAACCTGGGTCCTCTGGAAGAACAGCCAGTGTTCTTAACCACAGAGCCATCTTTTGACCCCCTAAGGTTTGTTTTTTAAGATTTATTTTTATTTTTTTCTATGTGTCTGTTTGGGGGATAAGTGCATGTGAGTGCAGTTGCCCTTGGAAACCAGAAGAGAGCATCAGATTCCCCCAGAGCTGGCATTGCAGGCAGTTAAAAACATTCAACATGGGTGATGGGAGCTAAACTCAGGTCCTCTTCAAGAGCGGTATGTGCTCTGTTGAGTCTTCTCTCTAGTTCCCAAGTACATGTATTTAAAACATACAACACTTGCAGACATATCCATTTATATTTACATGTGTGCATCTATTGCTCTGCAGAAGTTTGATTCTCTGTTAAAGGAATATTCAATGATTTGTGTTAGATCATGGTAGAGTGGATTCTATTCAGGACCTGCTAGATAGATGGAAGAGCCCATATTGTATATGTGTATTTTGTGTGTGTGTATCTTGTAATGAGGGAGAGAGATTATGCTCAACTGTAATACAACATGGGCAAATAACAACAGGGTAGGTAGGGATCAGTGAATGGAAAATAACCATCTGGGGGCCTGAGAGATTCCTGCTAAACCAATCTAAGAGCTTCTAGCTAGAGCCAGGTCATAAAGGCCACATCACTAGGAGCTGGGAGAGGATGAGAAACCTGATCTTTGAGAAGAGGGTTCAGCTTCACATCAGAACGTGGGGCTCTGACTGTGCTGACTTAAGGATGTCTGTGTCTCACAGGCAGTATGCATGTGGTCTGGGAAGAGCTTTCAGTGTGACTGAAGTTTGGCCAAGCTTAGTCACCACACTTGGTGAGTCATTAGAATGCTATGTGAAGGAGAAAGGATTTTCAAAGGTGGTGGACCTGTGAAGCCACAGTCTGTGCTATGACGTTGTCCCTCCTTCCTCTGGCCTGGCCAGGAGAGACTGCAAACAGTGGCCCTCCACCCTGAGGTGATCAGTTCTTTGGGTTGCGTGTGTGTGTGAAATAAAAGTACTATTGTTTCATTTAGTTTTTAATCAAAGAAGCAAAAACTTTATTTTAGAAAGGTGGAGTGGGGTTATGTTTAGCAAAAGAAGATGAGATTAAACATCATTAAAAACCACTGCTGTTCTAAAAGGGGAATGAGCAGGTGCCCAGAGGAGAGGCTGTCTGACATATATTGTTATCTGAGAATTTCTGACTGGGGATAGTGTTGGCCAGGAGGCAAATTCTTTCTGAAATGAGCAGAGGTAATATCTCCTTGGTGGAGATCAGGGTCCACTGAGTGCCAGAACAGCATAGACAGCTTTACAGAAGAAAGATGGGGCTTGGTGTCTGTGAGGTTACTTAGAGCACAGGAAAGAAAGTGGTAAGGGGAGCAGGATGCCCTGGAATATAGCACTCAGAAACTACAGCAAAGGGCCAGAGAGCAGAAGTAGGAAGTTTCTGTGAGAAAACTGAATCTACTATGCTAATTTTAGTGTTTGGAGGATCCCTCTCCAAAATAGATCTGTATATGTATCTGCCTGCATCTGCAAGGATTGGAACATTGTATATGCTTGTGTGTGTTTGTGTGTATGTGAGCATGAATGTAGATAATTCTGTGTGTAAGTGTTTATGCACTCATATTGTAAGAAATTTGATTATACTGTATAAAGATATGTCACTGTGATTGGTTTAATAAAAAGCTAAGTGGCCAGTAACTAGACAGGAGGTATAGGCAGAAATTCCAGACAGAGAAAACTCTAGGAAGAAGAAAGGTGGACTTGCCAGACAGACAGAGAGGAAACAGGAGTACAAAATAAAAGAGAGGTAATGCCACATGCTAGAACCTAGATTGATATAAATGGGTTAATTTAAATTACAATAGTTAGTTAGAAACAAACCTAAGCTATAGGGTGAGCTTTCATAATTAGTAAGAAGTATCTGTGTCATTATTTGGGAGCTGGTTGGTGGGACAGAAAAAAAACTGATGTGGGATTCCACTCTGTGTTCTGTGATTACCATTAATGAATAAAGAAAACTGGCTTGGCCTGATACAGTAGAACAGAGCTAAGCAGGGAAAACTATACTGAATGTTGGGAGAAAGGAGGCAGAGTCAGAGAGAAGCCATGTAGCCCCACTGGAGACAGACACGCCTAAATTTGCCAGTAAGCCACTGCCATGTGGCAATACACCGATTAATGGAGATGGGTTAAATTAATATGTAAGAGTTAGCCAATAAGAAGCTAGAGCTAATGGGCCAAGCAGTGATTTAAATAATATAGTTTCTGTGTGATTATTTTGGGAGTCTGGGTGGCCAGGAAAACAAACAAGCTGCCTCCTTACTACAAAAACTGGCTACATATTCATGTATACTCATGCACATGTATTTGTGTGGGTGAATTTCTACATGTGTGCACATGTGTTTGCATGTATGTGTGATTATGAATATATGTGTGTCCCAAAGTGTGCAAGTGGGGACATGTTTATGCTTGAATGTATGTGATGTGTGCATGTGTCATGTATATATTTGTATACCTGTGTGTGTGTTCCTGCACATATGTTCAAGCCTTTTCTGTCTGTGTCCCATTTGAAAGCTGGGGGCCTTATAGGTATGCACAAAGGAATATTCTTTGTATGTCATTGCAGCCTTCCCATGTACTATGTTTTGTATCTGAAATGTCTATCAAAAGACCATGTGTTAAAGCTTTAGCCTACAGTGCAGTAGTACTCAGAAGTGGGGATTTTGGGTGGTAATTGGCTTTTGAGGGCTCTGGCCTCCTCATTAGATGATAATGGTAATGGATTCATAATTTAATAGACTATTGGGAGATTTGAAAACTTTGGAAGGTGGATCCTCACTGGAGAAGTTCACTAAGACATTCCTTGAAGGGTATATTTTCTCCCTCTTTCCCCCTTCCCTCTCTTCCTCTCCATCCTGCCTCTCTCCCTTCCCTCCCTTTCCCTTTCTTCTACTGTTTTCTCTTTCTGCTTCCTGGTGAGCATGGGGTGGTCATCTTTGCTCTATCATGTGGTACCCATCATGATTCTTAGGCCAAGAAGCAATAAAGTCAGATGACCATGGACTTGTAAACAAAAGTTAGAACAGCTTGTAAAAGAGCAACTAGATGCTCGCCATATTGAAGAATCAACCAGCCCTTAGAATTCTCCTTTGTTGTTAAAAAGAAATCTGATAAGTGGAGAATGGTAACAGATATAAGAGCTGTCAATAAGGTAATTTAACCTATAGGCCCTCTACAATCTGGAATTCCTCTGCCTTCTCTATTACCAAAAGGATGTCCTGTTATACTTATTGATTTGAAAGATTGTTTCTTCACTGAAACCTCAGAAACAGCCAAAAATAATTCTTCCTTTAAAAATAAATTTTATTTTTGTTTTATATAGGTGTTTTGTCTGGCTGCATATATGTATATCATACGTGTGCAGTACCTGATGATACCAGAAGGGGGAAGCATATCCCCTGGAGCTGGAGTTACAGGTGGTTGTGAGCTGCAATGTAAGTGCTGGGAATTGAACTTGGATCCTCTGAAAGAGCAGCCAGTGCTCTTAACTGCCGAGTCATCTCTCCATTCTCTTTACAGCTGATTTTCTCAGGTGTTTTTGTTGCAGTGATGGGAAGCTAACATCATGGTCACTGAGATCCAGTCAGGCAGTGGCTCTGTGTGTGTTATAACAAGTCCGAAGGCTGGGAGTGCTGCTCAGTGGTAGAGGCTTGCCTTGCATGCATGAAGCCCTGGGTTTGGTCTGCCTTACAATAGACAGCAAACGAGCTTGAGTCCAAAACCTTCGTGAAGACTTGAGCCCATATCTGGCTCCTGGCATCCAGCGTCTTCATTATCTTTGGAATGTCTAATAGTTTTCTGTGCCTACCTTACTCAGTTCTTAATGGTCTACTTCAGTTTCAGGGAAGAAGCATGTGACTGCCTAATTACAGTACTATATCTCCTGAATTTAGTGATTGACACAATTATTAACATACATTCTACTGAGAAGCCAATAAGCTGTTGGTGCCACTACATGGTGTTTTGGGTTTGGATCTTAAATGTCCCTCAGATGCTCGTATGTGGAAGACGTACAGCTGGTGGTATTATGAGGTGTTGCTCTTGGAGGTGGATGGGCCTAGTTGGAGAAAGTTCATTAGGGGTGTGTCCTTGAAGGGAATACTGGACCCCAACCCTTCCCCTCTCTTTGTTTGCTCCATAGCTTCTTCAGGAAAAGAAGAGCTTGTACCACCATGCTGTTCCTGGCATTGGGTTCTGCTTTAGAGCTGACTAACCATGAAATGATAGCCTGGAGACCATGTGTCAAAATATGTCTCCTCCTCAAGCATTTCAGCCTAGTGATGGAAATCTAATGTGAACACACATGGGTATGTGAATCCTGATAAGAAAGCCAGCAGAGGAAGCACTATATAGAGAAAATTTATTTATTTTTAAATCCACCATTTAAACCACAGGACCAAGCCATACCTGAACTTTAGACTTTGTAGATAAGCCAATAAATCCTCAATGCACTTTGTTTCTATCCCCTTAAAGCAGTGGTTCTCAACGTTCCTAATGCGGCAACCATTTAATACAGTTCCTTATGTTGTGGTGATCCACAAGCAGAAAGTTATTTTCATTGCCATTTCATAAAGGTAATTTTATGACTGTTATGAATTGCAATGTAAATATCTGATATGCAGATGGTCACAGGCGACCACTGTGAAGACCCCCAAAGAGTCACACCCCACGGGTTGAGAACCACCACCTTAAAGCTTTTTGCCTGTATAGTCTATCATTTGCAATAGAAGAAACTCCAACAGACACTTTATCCTGCCTGTCCTTGGGGGGGTTTACATGAAGGAATTTATGACTATCCTTGAATCCAGTGACTCCTCTTTATTGTTCACATCTCAAAGAATGTGATTCTCTTCTGGAATCAGATGCTGAGTCATGAGGTTCGGGTGATTCTTTTCTGGGCCAGGTATTTTCTCTTGATGTCACCTTTTGCAATGCTTTCTATGTTGGAACAATCAAATCTGGAGGTTCTGTGTGACTCTTTATTTAAAACAAAAGTCTGATATTTCTCCCATAAGGCAAAGGTCACAGTTCTTGTCTGTCCTTGAGACAAGAATGGAGAGATTTCTGCAATTGCCTACTGTTTAGGAAGCAGGCATAGAAAGTCACCTGTAAGGCAGAGGTATAAAGTGAAGACAGCCACGCCTATAATTGTTTATCTTATTTGTCAACATAGTACATGTGATTGCAAGTCAATGAATGGTGAATTGAGGTTAATTTCAGACTACCTTTTCATTTTCCTTTGTTTAAGTCCAAGGTAATCTGTCTATTGCAGGAGTCACGTTCAGGAGAAAGGAGATTACTCCAATCTCAACACTCTTGGATAGGTTCCTGGTTCAGACCACTCTGGAGGATGGATGTCTTTCTCTCTTTCCTTCTTTTTGGAGAGGGATACCGCCCTGTCTTTGTGCACATGGCCTGGTTGGGACCAAGGGCCAGTCCATGCCCATCTGTCCAGAGACTTTATCTTTGGATCACAGTTGAGTAGTTCAAAGTCAGGGCTCATGCTCATCAGCACCTAAATAAAAGAATCATGGTTTGCTTTTAGTTTTAGCTAGAATCATTAGGAAAGGGAGGAACATTCTGCTCTAGGACTGCTGCCTACAAGAGTTTTGAAACTGGAGGGTCCAGGTACCATTAGTGGAGGAAGATGTAGAAAAGAAGGTGCTACCATCAAGAGAAACAAAGAATTGGGGAGGATGGAGGTGGCTGAGAAACACACATAGCAAGGGGTCAAGTCTGTATCTCTGACTCTAAGACTGAAGCTTCATTTCATCTGGGCATTCTAGTTAGCAAAAGTGCCGTCCTTTCTAGACAGATTTTTCTCAAGTGTAGCTGAAATAACCTTGTGAATATGTACTGTCTTGATAGCTTACCATAGCACATCATTGTAGACATGTAGAAGGCTTGGAGCCTAGAGCCACGGTAGGGTTGCCATGGCCTTGCCAGGAGATGGGGACATCTGTGACTCTCATGTTGAAGCAGGGCTGACAGGACCCATCCTGCCAGCAGGGGTTAATGTCGATGTGTGTGCCGGGGAAACAACCCACGTTCCGTCTGTTTTGCTGTCACACTTGCATGTTTGTGTGTGATTTTAACATAAATTAGCTCAAATGTGCTTGATAAATGGAACAGTGCCAACGAAATGTGGTTCATCTGTGATGCTCCCAGCCTGCCAACATTCTGCACTGGCAAGTGTCAGAAGATGCAGGCAAAGTGCAGGAACCCAGCTAGAAACCGCATGGTGGGAGAGAGGCAGACTACTGTAGCCCCCTGTGATCTCCCCTCCTTCTGCCTCAGGGAAGCTTCCATGTCTACCGTAGGAGTATCTCTCACTCAGTTTTCACTGATCCTGTGTGGGTTTTTCCTTCTTTGTATAACTCAGAAGACCACAGTTTCTCTTACACTGCCATCCATCAAATTGTTCTTACACCCTGCCTAAAAGGCAAAGTCCCTTCATTCTCTTCAGGATGTGTTTGTGTATTAGGAACTGGCCATTCTCTCTAAACTGCTGGCATTTTTCACTGGGGTTATTATCTATTTGGAATTGGCTGCCTCCAGCCTATTTTTCCCCATAAGTCTTAATTATTTTTAGTTTGCGGTTTTGCAGAAACTGTGCAAGTGTGCTTCTTTCCTGGCCCCAGGAGCACATACAGCTCATTATTGCAAGAGCACCTGTCTTTTTTCCTTTAAAAAGTCAGAACAATAGCCAGCAAGGGATGTGCTGACCTCATCTGTTTGGCTCCAGATCACACAGGTCTCCTTGCTATTACAGGGTACCACCAGAACTCACCCCACTTTCTTATCCTATTCTTGACTAGTTGTAAATGTAAAGACCTTGTTACTGACTTACAGATCCTTTTGGTTTGAGCCTGGATGCCTGCTTGGGTTTCAGAATATGACTTTCAACCCTAAAGACCTAGCAATACTCTGTCTATTAGTCTCCAGAAAGAGCCTTCAGGCAAAGCCATATCCATGCACAATGCTGCATAAGCAGATGCTAACACTGTACAGCATGCAGGATGCAGGCAGCTGGAAAATTGTGCTACAAAAATAAACACCCTGTTTCTGCAAATTGGGCAGCTCTCATTAGCCCTAGGAAGCTCATTTTCATGGTTAAGTAGTTAAGCAGCTGATTAAAGGCACAAGACCATTTAGGCACCTGCTTATTTGCTCATTTTCTTTTTGTTCTGAACTTTGGCCAGGAGATGGCGCCCATGAACATGTTTTGGCAGAGCAGGCCTTTTCTCTACAGACTCCGCACCTGCAGAGACTTCCTTCTTCAACGGAGAAAAGACTTGAATCTTGCAAGGCAGAGAGAAAGGCAATTTGGAAAACAGCTAGAAGTTGAGTGGCTAAGGACGAAATAACACCACCTGTTACTTTTTTTCTGTTTCAATTGAAAAATCCAGTTAGTAGCGACTGACAATGGGGGCAGATACAGCCCAATGTTATGATGCCAAATCACAAAGTCATAATCTCTTAAACTTAAGGAAAGGGCATTTGAAAAGAATCTAGCTTGAGTTTGGACTTGTGTTAGAATAGAGACAGCCTGGCACACCTAGATTTAAACCCTGAAGGCAAATACCACTCAGAGTAGTTTACACTCTCTAGACGCGCCTTCACATGCTCTCGAGACGGCTTGAGCCATTATGCATCATGCCCACATCTGATTAGAAGAGGAAGAGGTTTTGAAGCCAAAGAATCCCATGCACCTTCACATATTGCTTTTAAAATACCTTCTGTCATTGTTTGAAGGGCTCGTTTTGGAGTGTGATGGCCAAATCTTACACAGAGAGGCAGGTCAAGGGAGCAGCATCCTAAACTCTGATGCTATCAGCCATTTACGGATGGCTTGTCATGTGCCAAGCTCTGTGGACATTCTCTGAATAGGTTACCTCATTTAATCTTTATGACATCGGGAAGTTGTTATTCTTATTACCCTGCTTTATAGGTGAGGGAGAGAAGCTCATGGAGTCAAAATACTTTGCCCAAGGTCAAACAAGAAATAAGGATTACAGCTAAAACAAGACCCAGCTGGCTTCAGAGTCCACGGTGTTAATCTCTAGGTTGTCAATCCCTAATCAGCCTTGTTTCTAGATTCTGTCTCCTCATTTCCTGGGATAAAGGTCACATTCCTTAGCCTGACATTTAGGGTTTTTTATGAATCACTTTCAAGAGAGGGCAGACTGGAGAAGTGGCAGCAGTATTTCCAAAGACTGTGGCAACCAATGACCATTGCTAAAATTGCCCTGATCCTGCACCTGCCCACCATAAGTATATATTCATTCACAAATTATTTATAGGTTCTATTTTCAACCCATGCATTGCACACTATTAAATGTGAGGTTATTTTTTATTTCAACATATTTCAAACAGCTTCAAACTTTCCTCCCTGTACTCCAATGGAGGGTCTTGTTTAATGAAAAAATCCCTATTATATAAACTCTAGGGGTGTATATATATTTATCTTTTCTTTCAGGTTGCAAGGTCTGTTTATGTCATTTGCCCTCTGAAAGGCCTGGGGACAGCATCTTCTGCTTCTCTGGCTTAATTGTCTCTTCAAAACCCAAAGAAAGTGTGTACCCATTCCAGGAGGAATTACGACTGGGCTTTGATTCTTACAGTGATGGAAGAGCAGCGTCAGCGTTTGGAACAGCTCCACAAAGCATGTTTTGCATGAGTGCATTTTGCCTCTTGTCATTATTTTATGACGTTTGTTGAGAAATATGCCTTCTTTCCCACATTCTAAGTTTCTTTCCCAAACTTGTATTTTTTGTTCCACTCACCTTCCCTGCTCTATGTTGGTGAACTAGAAACTGGATTCACCGGACACTGAGATCCAGCTAATGTGGATCCAGGCACCACTGGATTGGAGGCAGGTTATCATAACTGGATGCTTTTCTCTGTGTTGCCAGGCCCCTCTGAACCGGTTTCTCTCCCGCCTACAGCCCCTGCAGCCACTTATTAAATAATCATTCAGCGGCTTAAAATCAATTATAATTGCTTGGCCAATGGCTCACGCTTCTTACTGGCTAGCTCTACATATAAATTAACCCATTTTTAATAATCTGTGCCCTGTGGCTTACTGGTAATACTCTGGTGTCTTACTTCTCCGGTGACTGCGGGCATTTCTGACTCCATCTTCTTTCTCCCTCTCTTCTCTGCTTGGATTTCCCGCCTAGCTATATTCTGCGCTGTCATAGGCCAAAGTAGATTCTTTATTAGCCAATGGTAACAAAACATATTCACAGCATTCAGAAGGGAATCCTACATCAGTTCTGGATATTTGGATGTTTCTAATGGTGAAAAGACAAGGAATTTTAAAAATCCAAGACCCGTTAAATGCTCATTCCAGCAAAGAACAAACTTAGGATGAACTTATATATGTTAGAAAGAGTGAAGATTAGTAGAGCCTTGAATTCACTTTTCCTTGTGCTTTTTATGAAGGACAGAAGTTATTGTTTCTACATCTTCAAATGAGAAAACTGGGGACTGCTTTTCCAGAGGTGCATTTCTTCAGTTTTTATTTTGTGAAACTTGTTTTAGCAAATGTTCCATTAGCAACTTGAGCCCTGGGATGAAGGTCTCTGACCATTTCCTAAACAGGACTGAGATGGAGGTTTAGGGGTCCCTCAGATGGAAGTAGAAGGACCAAAGCATCAGGGATGAGTCTGCAGGAATAACTCACACACATTTGACCGATACCCCAAAGAATTGAGAGCAAGATCTCCCAAACACGCATGCTCTGTTCAAAGCACTATTCGGGTCCACTGGTGGATGCCTGGATGACAGCAGGCAGGTTTTCTGGACCACGGCAGACCTACCATCGATAGAGAGGGCAGACATTCTGGTGTGGGATGCAACAAGGGCAAACCCCGAGGACACGGCACTAAGTCGAGTAAGTCAGTCTCTAGGGGGCAAGCTCTATTTTGCAGATCTTAAGTGGTCAAGGTCATAGACAGAACTTGATTACCAGGCATGGCTGGGACTGGGGAGTTACTGTGAAATGTGAACTGAGTTTCAGCTTGAGACCTACTTTGGAGGTAGACGGTATCCATATTTACACAACAGCGTGCTTGCACTTGAGGCTGTTCACCTGTTTGCTCAGCAGCGGTTAAGACAATAAAGTTTATAAGATAATAAGGTTTATCATTTTAAAAGACATCAACACCCACTCATCCCAGAGAGCTCAAGTCTACTGAGGAGCACCTGCCACCAAAAGGTAGTCCCCAAGGCTACATCTTGGCAGTCTGTGTGGCTGTGGGGAGGAGCCAAGATGAGCACTTCTTATAGTGCTAAGCAAGGCCACATGCTTCCTCTCCAGTCACACGGTCTTCCTTCACAAAGCCCTCCTTCCTAGTGGAATCCCTTGTTCATTCCTTTGGATAACAATGGAGGACTGGGGAAAGCAGAGCTTGGTGAATGGGGCAACAAACAGTTTTACTTGTAAATCTCTCTACAGCCTGGGATGCAGTGACATCCAAAACGAGCCTGGGGAAGGCCCATGCACAGAGCTGAGGAGATTGAGGCTGCCTTCAGGACGTGCAGGTTAAGACAAGTACGTGAGTCAGGCAAGGCCTGGCGGTACCCACAAGGTCTTTGTACTGATATTAATGTTGGTCATACTTGCCTGAGCCCAGCTTAGTGGGATGTGATTTCACACGTAAAATTTCCAGCCTTCCTCATATGAATGGTAAGTGGTTGTTACTATCAGTCTCGCTGTTTTAGAAGTGAGAAAAATGATCCAGATTGGGAAAGGAGCTTGCCTAAAGCCACAGAGTGAGGAAGTGGCCGTCAGGATCTGGGTCCAGATCTGCCTGTTCCCCATGCTGGGCCTCGGCAGCGCGCCTGAAGCGGAAGTTTTCAGAGCTCGCGATGGAACCTAGAGATGGAGGGAGCCGACCTCTCTCTGATCACGGCTTAGGTCGAAGCTCCCTCTTGGGTCGTTTCATCACAGGGGTGGCCTTCTCACAGGGGTCACTGTGCGCCTTCTATGAAGCCCACTGTGAGCCTGCACTCCGTGCCAGGAGAAGAGAAACAGTCCTTCTGTCTCGGTCCAGCCAGCTCTCCAGTGAGCAGTCCTCTAAGTTGGGGGTACTTAGGTTTAGATTAAGTGGGTGCTCTTTGATCTACTTTAGAAAGCCACTCTCTGCAGACAGCTGTTTCATTGTCAGGGTACCCCCTGACACATACCCATTCCTTCATCACTGGTCTTTTCGTGGAGAGGGGTTCGGCTTTATTCTAGCTGACCACTGATGTTTACGGAAGGTGGATTCCTCCCTCCCCTTTTATTTTACTTGGGGGATGGGAATTGGTGGTGAAACAGCTGCTTCAGTGTGATGGAAGAGGGTGAGCCTCAGACAGAAGGGTGTGAGCCCCAGCCCTGAGTGACCCTAGAGAGTTGCCCATTTCACTGTGCCTCCATGTTTTGATGTGGACTCCTACTCAGTATAATGAACATCTAAGAAACAGTTTTCACACCCTGTTTATAAGAAGGGAGTGTTGAGCATTCGCAGGGATGTCTATGCCGGGATCACCTGAAAACCATCCGGACCCAAACAGACCAGAGCTTTCTGGTCGGGCTGAGTTCAGCCAGCCTGGTTGGTCCAGTTCAGAGACAGTGAGTGAGTGAGAGGCCCCTAGTGGGCCAAGGACAGGGCACATCCCCAGCAAGGTGATGCTCTAGGGGTGGCCCAGGCTTTGTACTAGGGGATGAAGCAGACCCACTTCTTCTGTTGGGACCTTGGGGCCATGCAGGGACAAGGAGAGTCAGTGCATCAATTGCAGTGTGGTTAGGGCTCTGTCCAGGGGCTAGCAAGGGATGGCAGAGAGCTTTACTGACTTTGCATTTCTGGAACCTCCTTCTCTGAGGAAGTGACATTTGATTCGGGGCTTAGAGCATGAGCAGGAACTCTCTGGAGGGTCAGGGTTATTAAAAATATTGCTGGCAGAAGAAAGCAAAGCACAGAGTCATAGTGGAAGAATTGCTGTAGTTTGAGTTCAGGCTGCTCCCATAGCCCATGTATTAAAGGCGTGGGCCTTAGCTCAGTGCTGTAGGGGGTGGTAGAACCTTTAAGAGGTGGGGCCCTGTGGGAGGTTGTAGGCACCAGGAGTGGGCCCTTGAAGGGGACTGTGGGGCATTGGTTTCTTTCTTTTGCTTCCCAGGCACCATGGGGTGAGCAGATTCCTCTAACCACAGGACCCCACTATGGTGAGCAGCCTCACCACAGGCCCCAAGCAATGGACAGAAGCCTCTAAAAATGGGAGCCAAAGTCACCACATTCTTCCTCACAGCCTGGCTCATCTGAGGTGTTTGTGAAGAAGCAGAAAGTGGAAGAGCATGTTGCTCTCAGCTTCCCCGGGCTGGGATACTGGGTTGGAACAGTCATGATCAAGGGCGGGAAAACAGCTAATGCCTACTGAACATTTGACTTGTGCCAGGCACTGACTGGGCAAAGAGAGCGCTGCACGGCTTTCTAACTCTTATTAATTACGCTGTGCAGAAGTGAGACTGGCATGGAAAGTTTAAGGAATGTGTCTGACATCACCAACCCAGAGGACAAAACGGAAGGCAAGTCTGGTTCTAGACAGTTCCACAGCCAGCTTTAGCGTCTCGCCGAGAACCTGGAACAAGGTACTTAGTGGTCTGGCTGCTGCTGGGCTGGAGTCTCCAAGTCCTCTTTGATAGGAATACAAGCTGGAGCCAACAGTGGAGGTAGCAGAGATGAGCGTGGGGGACACATGCCCCTGCTGCAGTGACCCATGCACAGCCCACTGCCCTGTTGATGCTGGGGTCAGCCTTCTCAGGAGGCTGTGGGTGTGATCGGGAGGGTAGCACCATATACTTCTGCTTTATGTTATTTCTATATCTCTGCCTCAGGATCCAGCGTGAGTGCCCTGGGATCCGGTGATCTATCAAACAGATCAGCACTGCACACAGTCTCTGCTTACCTGCCGCTCAAGATTTCTTTTACGGGGAATTCATTCCCAGAACACTCTTGGGCCCCTCACCTCAACAGGCTGTCAGCGGACTCACAACCAAGAAATAGGCCTCAGTCTAAGAGGGAATCATCAGATTCCCGTGGCCCCCACACTATGACTTCAAGTTTTTTAAAAATTTGTTATGTGTGTGCATACATGCACATGAATGCAGTTGTCCACCGAGGTCAGGGGTGTCAGATGCCCCCGGAGCTGGAGTTATAGGTGATTGTGAGCCTCTTGATGATGCAGGCGCTGCAAGGGTATGTGCGCTTAACTGCCGCGCCATCTCTCCAGCGCTGCCTTCAAGCTCCACACGGGACAGGTCCTCTGTGCACAGCCAAGGCATTCAAGCTCTTGACATGGGACAGGTCCTCTGTGCACAGCAAAGGCATTTTCCACTAGCTTTATGGCAGAGGCCATTAGATGCTCCATTGTAGGAGCTGTCTGAAGGCTGTGACTTCTCGCACAAAGGGGACAGTTGGCTCTTGATTCTATGCTTTATGTAGAAAGCAGCGACACAGACCACTTATAAGCAGCTACATATTTGTGGTATTACGGTTTCACGGAGGAGGGAGATAATGAGGAAGAGAATGGTGCAAAGGCCATTTATGAAAGCAGTAATGGAAACACAGGTTGAGAAATACCGACGATTACGAGAGGAAGAGAATAGTTACGTAAATTACAAAAAAAATATGGTTTTTGTTCTGTCCACACTCTTTAACAGAAGACTTAACACTTAACAGAAATATTAGGGAAAATCATATGATTGTTGAGCCTCCGATTTCAGAACAAGTCACAGATGTTAAACACAGCAAGGAAGCCCCTTGAATAGACTGCATTCTGGACACTTCATCTATCTGGTACTCTGTGGGCTGTTTTTCTTTTTTTAAAGAAAATGTAGAAATCACCCAAATGGTTTTATTAGTACTGGTAATATTTACTGAATCTGAGTTGATATTAGACATCTGTGATCAATTAGATTTAGTTGTTGGCTAGTTATATACATTTAAAATATATCTAGGACACAGGTATTTAAGTATAGGAATTCAACTAATATTATGATTGAAAATATTCTAATGTTTTGTCAGTGCAGGGTAGCCACTGGAAGAAATATTTCATCTGTACAACCTATGAAGAGCTTGATAATTGCTGGTGGTCTAGTTCATTCGATCTTCACAAAAGCCTTGACATGGAGAGAATGTTACTGCTTTCCTATTTTCATTTTAGACAGAAGGGAGCTGAGGTTCAGCCATCTTAAATGATTCATTCAATATGTCTTTACCCTAAATTTCCAAGCCAGGTTCTAACCCCTGCTTTTAGTGTTCCCTTCTCTGAAGGACTAACCCTAACTGCGCTATGGAATTCAGGTAATACGGCTTCTCCAAGCTGAATAGGGGCTATGGGGCCCTCCAGCCTTTACCACCAAAGGATGACAGGTAACTTAATCATCAAATCTACCCTCAGGGATGTTCTTCAGAAACAACAAATATCTCCTCCCAAACGGGATTTCTCTCTGTACTTAGTAACCATGGTTACCTATGCATTAGGTGGCCATTTAATCCCATAAAGCAGAGGTTCTCAACCTTACTAATGCTGCGACCCTTTAATACAGTTCCTCGTATTGCGGTGACCCCCAACCATGAAGCTGTTTTTGTTGCTTCTTCATAACTGTGGTTTTGCTACTGCTATGAATTGTAAACACCTGTGTTTTCTGATGGTCCTAAGCAACCCCTGTGAAAGGGCTGTTCGACACCCCAAGGGGTCATGACCCACAGGTTGAGGACCTGCTACTATGTAACATTTAGAATTTTAGGGGTCTATGAGGCTCAGAATAAGTCAGTTCTCCAGAGCTTTTCTGCCTCCAGCCATAAACACCAAGTACTGGTGAAAACACTGGTCAAAGGCAAGGTAGTGCTGAGCTTACTCCTGCAGACGGTCATCTCCTGCACTAGTGGGCAGATCAGCGGTCACGCCATTCCCCCATGCTGAGCACGCGTTACAAGTACCCTGGTACTTCCATTCTGCTTCGTCAATGCTGAATCTCCTGCAGATGCTCTCGTTGGTTCAAATCCCACCTTCCACCCTCCTTCCCTTCCCCTTCCCCTGGAGCAAAATCACCTTCAGTATGGATTCAAAGGAGAAAGAAACAAAGGTTCAACCTTAAAATTGTTTTCAAAAATTAAAATAAATGAAAAGACACAGTTCACAGTTCAGGTTCAGAAATCCTTAAGCTTTAAAAAACTATGTTTATTTATTTTGTAGATGTATGTGAGCACGTGTGTGCCGGTGTAAGTGTGGACATCACAGGACCCTTTCCAAGTGTTAGTTCTTGTCATCCACTCGGTGGTCTGGGAGGTTGGAACTTAGGTCCTCAGACCTGGGAACAAGCACCTTTGCTCACAGAGCTTTCCTGTTGGTCTTTACCCTGAAAATTCTGGGGCTGATTATAGAATGAAGCTATCGCAGTCCATAATGACATCATCTTATCTTTTGAGAAGCATGAACACAACATTGCAGATTATTAAATGTGACCCGAATGGTGAGGTGTCAAGGAGGAGAACCAGAGATGAGAAAATAAAGAAGACAGAAGCTGGGATCAGGAGGTCTGCATGAGCTGATGACTCATGCCAGAAAGTTTATTAAGAAGTATAACATCTTATACATTACTTGCAGGGGGAAAATGGAGCAGAGTCAGCAGCAAACTCTCACGCCATGGGTCAAAGTCAGCAGGAAGCTGATGAAGCAATGTTGCTCAAAGAGAATAGATAATATTTCAAGCACATCATAGACCAAACACATAGAATCTTGGGACTGATAACCACAGCCCCTAAGGAGGGAAGAGTTCCGTTCCCAGGATTCCATTTCCCAGCTCCCCCCAAGACCCTGGCCCCAGGTTGGCTTTGACAAGGGTGTTCCTGGTTTTAGACAAGGAACTGTGTTTCTTCTCCTTACTTCAGGGCCTCAGGAAAAGCTTTGGAACTGGCCATAGCTACAAACAAAAAAAAATGTTCTTCATTTCTGGACTCAGACATCTATTTGCTCCAGGTAATGAAGGTTTTGCAAGTGAGTTCTGTGTTCTGCTTGGCTTGCCCCTACCATCTCCCGTGGACAACCATCTCTTTCATTGACAACCTTCTCTTCATTGACAACTATCTCTCATCCACAACTGTCTCTCACCGACAGCTGTCTCTCATTGACAAACATCTCTCAGCACCTAGAGACAAGGTCCTCATAGGTCTTCTTTTCCTTAGTCTTTTCTACATGAGTTTTTGAAACAAAGTCTCATTTAGAGTAGGCTGGCCTTGAACTCTATGTAGCTGAGTATGAACCGGAACTTCTGATCTCACCACCTCTACCTCTCAAAGACTGGGATTGTAGGTATGGGTCTTTTCTCCTTTACACTTTATGTCTTGATTTTATTCTGCTTAATTTCACACTGTAAAAAAAAACTTCACATTTTTTGCAGTTATTACAATGTTTTTTTTTTTTAATCAGGTAGATATGGCTGTACTTCTGGTTGTTCTTTTACAAATTTGTGATCCAGTTTTAATGCTTGTATATAAAATTGAACAGGTATCTTTACAGATACATTTTTTTTAGAATTCTTTCCACCGTAGGAGTCATTATCAGTAATGGAGAGACCAGGTCGAAGGGGTCACTCGCGGTCCTCTCCTTGTCCTTGCTTACACTGGTGTCTACCCAGGTTCTAACTCTCCTGATCGTGCCTCAGCTCTGCCTACATGAGTTAGGTCTAACTCTAATTCTTCCCCCCAAACTATGTTTTGACTCTTCGTTCCAAATGCTTAGGATTGCGGTTCTGTTCCAATAGTGCTGCCAGAGCCCAAAATAGTGTGGATATTTTTCTTTGGGAAATTGCTGTCAAAACCATTGGCATGTTCTTTTGGATATCCTTATTGGTGAGAGAACTTGGTATTTAGAAGGTGGATTTAAATTTCTGGAAGGGACTGGTATCTTTGACATACTTTTCTGTATCAGAGGGTCCTCTTAGAAACCAGAACCAGGTAGAATTTAAATATGGAGTCAACTGCTACTGTGCAGAGGGCCGAGGCCAATCGGGTGCTGGAAGCATTGCAGCTGGAGAAGCTGCCTAGGAAGCTGCCTCCTCTACAGATGGAGGGTCATAAGGAAGATGCCACGATGGCTCCAGTCTGTCAGTTTGAAGGCTCGCTTCCCTAGGCCCAGCCCTCTGGCCGGAGGTCCACTCACATGACTGGGTGCTGGGGTCTGGAGCCTGGACACTGGCTCTGTGGACCTGGGACTCTGACTTCAGAGGCAGCCTGCAGCTGGTGCTGTTCATGAGACGGCACACAGAAGGTGGCTCTGAGTGTGGAGGACCTGGAAACCAGAGGCACCTGTGCTCTTGAAGTCACTTGCTGCCACCCAGCTGAGGGGGTGTTGCTGAGCAACACTGGAAGGAGCCGTGTGTTAACAAAGGGATTTCTATCTGGTCCTCCAACCTTCCAGCAACCCTGGCGTCCCTGATGATGCTCAGAACCTGAGGAGGAGTTGGCTGCTGAAGGAAAGTGTTCGTACAGATGGTGGCTTCTGCCTCAGCAAGCAGAGTCTGGCGGAGAGGAATCTAAAGCCAACATGCACCTGCCACTCTGTTCAATATTTTCCAAAGTGCTTCGCTTGTGACTGGGGATGCTTGCCTTGTTTGGACGAGGAAGTAGAGACAGGACATAATAGTAGGGACGTTTAGAATGAGGACACACGAGTCACTGTGCTCATTCATCGTTCCCTACATCTACTGAAGCTGAACTTTCTTCTGGATGACAGAGAAAGGAAGTCCCTTGTTCCTGAGATGGTCTGGGATAAGGTGCATGAGATGTCAGGAAGAACCAGGGAGATGGCACGAGGCCAGGCCACAGACAAAGGGCTCTACCCGTGACCCCGTCAAGTCTACCCTACTCACAAAAATGTTGGGCAGAGGTGAATGTCTTATGTGAACTCTTCATGAAAATAAGTGCAGCTTAGCATCTGGAAGAGGAAGGGAAATGGGGGGAAAGGAGAAGAGAAGATGGAAGATAACATAACGAGTTCTGTCACCATGGTCAGGGAGTGCAGATGAATCTCTACCTATGCCCACGGGCCTGTGCCCAAGATTTGTGTTCTCACTCAAATGTAGATTCCTGTTCAGCCCGTAAGGATAAGGAAGCCGATGAGTTCAGCAGGGCTCCTAGTGAGGGCACTATTGCGCCCCCCCCCCCCAAGTCTGTAAAACCCACTGTCTTTTCCGTGTGACTTACCACCACCTAACCCAAAGAAAGCCTCTTGATCAAGCCCAGTTGTCATGTGACACCTGGGAATGTGCCTTTCTCTCCCTGCCCTCCTTTGGGCATTTCCAGAGTAAGGTAAGTAACCAAACAAATCCATCATCTGGCAGGTCATTAGAAAAACGCCGGTGATTTCTTGCCCCCATGTGACTACATTCAATTAATGAAGCTGTCATTAAAGCCTGGGAAATGTGTTGAGAAAATTAGTTTCGGGTGTTGGATTGTTTCAGTTCTAGAATAATTTCCATCTTTTTTAATGAGCAGTGTTTGAAATACCATCGCCTTCCCCTCCACCGGTCTTGCAGCTTAGGACACACAAGAAGACTGACACCTCGGGGGTCAGTCCACAAGATGCCATTAATATCTGCTCAGCCTTGTCTCTTTGTTACCACAGGGCTGTGGTCTGAGAGTCTTTTCAGAACCATAGCATTTCTATAGGGGAAAGAGAGGCAAACACAGCTTTGGAAAGCTACTGCTGACTTCAGAAAAGGACAGAGAGAATGTTAACCAGGCATCTGCCACCAATGGTATCTGCCCAGAACAGAAAAGCCTTAAGGAAGAGTTATTTCCATCCCCTAACAAGAGACATTTATTTTCTAAACTTCTAGCTAAAAGGAATATTTTATTCCAAGAAGCAAATGAGGTGGGTTAATATTTTAAACTAATAACTGACATGTTTTCCCTGTGGGGTTTCTGTCTCTGGAACTGCATTTCCTTCCTGCAGCCTGCCTCACGCTGACCTTGGCATTCTTGGGGCTCACTGTGAGGTTGTTATAGCAGCAATGCAAAGAGAAGCAAAATAAGTCACTGGGGAGGGCTTGGGGGCTCTGAAGTTGAGTCTGGGCTTTGACAATGCCTCCGTACAAATCCGTGCAGAGTAATGTCCCCACCCTGACAAGCTAACACTCTCCGGCTGGGCAGTTGAGGAAGCCACCCAGGAAGGGAACAAAGTTAATTGATGATGGAGGTCAAGAAAGGGGTCTCGGTTTTGCAGCTTGCTTTGTGGGGTGATTCCATGGATGGAGGAGGTTTGGGGATATGGGGACAACCAACAGACACTGAGTCACGGATGGTTCTGCTTCTCGGTCACAGGATGATTGACACTGTACGTGCTAGGGACTTTTTTCCCTGTGCCTTCAGCTATCATGTTGTGCCATGTCAAAAATGTCATTTAAAAATAATTTATTCATTTTTATTTTATGTCCATAAAATAAAGTGTATCTATGTCTGTGTGAGAGTGTCCAGTTCTCTGGAACTGGAATTACAGACAGTCATGAGCAGTCTTGTGGGTGCTGGGAATTGGACCCAGGTCATCTAGAAGAGCAATCAGTGCTCTTAACCACTGAGCCATCTCTCCAGCCTAGAATTGGGCCATTTATTATTGAAAAATAACAAGTCATTATGAAACAGGCACTTAAAAGATGCTCGGGGGCTGAAGAGATGGCTCGATGGTTTAGGAACTCTTTCTGCTCCTGCTGAGGACCCCAGTTCTGTTATGAGCACCCACATCTGGCGGCTCACAACAGCTCTAGCTGCAGGAGATTTGATGCCCTCTTCTTGTCTCCACAGGCATGTACACACATGCACATAACTCCCCCATAATAAAAATTAAAAAGTAAATCTTAAGAAAGCTGCTTTTACTTAAAATGTTACTTAAAACCATTGATTCTTTCTTTGTCTCAGAGGTTACTACAAACAGAATGGAACCCTGGAATCCCTGGCTTTGTCTGTTTGTCTCCCTTATGGTAAATCATTGTCCTACACATGTAGTGACCTTGGATTTCAAGAGGGGTGAAACCTCGCAGGTCAGGCCACCCCCAGATGAGAGCAATTACCCATGAGAATGAGGATGCACCCTGAAGCAGACAACTGTCTCCTAAGAACCACCCTGTCTCCTCAAGTATCAGGAGCTTTAGACCCCTTACAGGACTTGAGTTGAGACAGCAGTCAGTGAGATCACACATGAGTCAGGGACTTTGTGGTATGTCTTATCCCAGTTAGTTAAGCCTATATTTCATATCAACCTGCCAAATAGACTTGGGGTCACTGGACCCCCCTATCTGTTCCTCTTTCCAATATGGTCACCCTGAATGCACCTCCTTTCACAGCTTGTGTCTTTAATTGGTGCACTGGGGCTATGCAGCGAGCCTAGCTTGTTGGGACAAACAGGGTCCAGTCATTTACCACAAATACTGCAAATAGCACCGTATAAGTACTCAATAGTTTGCGCATACATTCACTGCCTGATGGATGTTTGGATTATTCCATTCTGGCCACTTATTTGGCCACTGGGGCAAGAGTTGATGTTCCTGAAGCCTAGGTAGTTAATAGGCCTCCATACCGTCAGCCTTCTAGATTCTCAGGTTCCACAAGCTTGGAATCAACCAGCTGCACATGAAGAGTATTTGGCAAGAGCAACTGACCTAAATAAACGCAACTGTGTTCCTTGTCGTTGTGCCCTGGACAATTCAGGGTATGACTGTTCACAGAGCAGTCTGTTGTCTTGGGTGTTACCAGTAATCTCCAGCAGATTTAAAGTATATATAAAGTGCACTGGAAGGGGTGTGAGCTCCGTGGAGATAGCACGCCATTTCCAGCAAGTGACTTACACAGCTGTGGATTTTGGCCTCCGTGGAGGATCCCTGGGCTACTGAGGGATTGCTGGCTCTTTTTCTCACTAGTGTCAGGAGGTTTTTCCATTTCCATGAAAAAATAAACATGCCAGGCTGACTTGTGGAAGACGGGGAGAGACAGGAGTCAACATCCATAGTCAGAAATACAGCATTGCTCTAACCAAATCGAGATTTGGGGGTGGTCTGTTAAGCAGCAGATAACTCATACAGTCTTTCTCCTGCACAAGGGGTTATGTGGGTGCCCAAGTCTGGCTAGTGGGACTCTACCCATTCCAGTGGCTTCTCTGCCCCTTAAGGCTGTAGATCTCTCCCTTCTAGCTGTTGCTTATTATTATAAATTTTGGGGGGAACATTGACAACTTAAAGTCATTAGTGTGTTTGTTTCTTTGGGGGTGCTCATGGAGTTGCTCTACATTGCCCATTAGTCATATGGTCAGTGGACATTCATCTTTTTGTAAATTATTAAAATATGTTAATTGAAGCAGGCAGTGGTGGCACAGGCCTTTAATCTCAGCACTTGGGAGGCACAGGCAGTCGATATCTGAGTTTGAGGCCAGCCTGGTCTACAGAGTGAGTTCTACCAGGACAGCTAGGGCTACCCAGAGAAACCCCGTATCAAAAAACAAAACAGAAAACCCCAAAGGGTATGTTAATTGAGTATGTTAATGGGGTTCTGTGATCCTATAAACAGTGGGCACCTATCAAATCTAGCTTCCCCTTATCCTTCACAAGCTCTGGTAACCTCTTCTAGATCAACATTGTTTGGCTTCCACATATGATAGAGAACATTCTTGATCAACTATACAGTATTCATCCTTCTGTATCTGACTGATTTGATCTAACATAATGTTCTCCTTCTTCAAACATTTTGCTGAAAATGGCACAACTTAATTTTTTCTTTATAGATGGAAATATTTCATATTATGAATATAAATGTAAACATTGCATTTTCTTTATCCATTCATCTTAACACAAAGTAGAGATACTTGGGACACAGAAAGAATTGCCTCTATCAGATTGGCCTGTGGGCATGGCTCTGTGGAGTTTTCTTGGTTAAAGCTTACTGTAGGAGGCTCCAGACCACTATGGGAGGTTCCACCCCGGGCAGGTGGTCCTGGATTAGGCAAGGTAGCCAGGGAAGCCATGGAGAGTGAGCCAGCAAGCAGTGTTCCTTCATGATATCTGCTTGAGTTTCTGCCTCCAGGTTCCTGTTTGAGTTTCTGTCTTAATGCTCCTCAGTGGTGGACTCTGATGTGAAAGACTAAGCCAAGTAAGCCCTTTCTGGTCAGTTTTTTATCACAGCAGCAGAGATGCAAGCGAGAACTAAGAACAAGTACATAGGTTGATTGTGTGCGGCAAATAAGCAGAGGCATGCAGAAGCTGTGCAGTGTGGTGGTGTCATTTGCGTGTGCGCTTATATACCCCAAGGTGGGACAGATGGAACACAGAGAAGACCTGGTTTTAGTTTCTTGAGGACCCTCATGATGGCTATGCTATTTTATTTTCCTAAAAACTCCCTCCCCTCTTTCCCTTGCTCCCTCCTTCCCTTCTTCCTCTTTCTCTTTCTCCTTTTCTTTCTTCTTACTCTGAACCCAAGGCTGGCATTGAGTTCACTGTATAGTCTAGGATGGCTCCAATCTTGCTATCCTTTTGACTCAGACACTCAAGTGCTGGGATTATGGGCATGTCCCACCAAACTGACTCTTCTTTCAGACATGTTGTGCTGGATAGTTTTATGTCAACTTGACACATGCTAGAGTTATCTGAAATGGAACCTCAACTGAGAAAATGCCTTTAAAGCTCTCACTGTAGGGCATTTTCTTAATTAGTGATCAATTAGAGAGGGCCCATTCCATTATGAGTGGGGCCATCCCTGGGCTGGTGGTCCTGGGTTCTATAAGAAAGCAGGATGAGCAAGCCCTGGGAAGCAAGCCAGTAAGCTGCACCCCTCCATGGCCTCTGCATCAGCTCCTGCCTCCAGGTTCCTGCCTTGTTTGAGTCCTCACCTCCTTCAATGACATACTCTATTATAGAAGTACAAATCAAATAACCCTTCTCCTCTTTACCTTGCTTTTGATCGTGGTGTTTATTACAGCAATAGGAGTCCTAACTAGGACACAAGCTATTCGGGCCATTTTCCCTCTTTAAAAGCAGATCATTTCTTTTTTTATTGTTGCTGTTATGTTTTTTGAGTTCCTTATATATTCTGGGTATTAAGCCTCTGACACATGAATAACTGGCAAATATTTCTTGCCATTCTGTAAGTATTCTCTTCTTTCTATTGTTTCCTTTACTGAAAAGAAACGGAGTCAGTCCCATCTGTCTAACTTAACTACCGCCTAAGTTACAGGAATCCTGTCCAGACACCACTGTTTGTGCTAAATAGCTTTCTTTTAGTAGTTTCAGAGTTTAAGTCTTTGACTCATTTTGAACTGATTTTCTTAGAGGATGAGAAATGGGGGTCAAGTTTAAACCTTCTGTAAGTGGACGTCCAGTTTCCCCAGAGCCATTTACTGAAAAGGCTGCCATTTCCTCAGGAGAGTGCAGCATGTGTGTTTTGGTATCTGCGGGAATCACTTGGCTGTAGATAAAGGGGAGTTTCTGGGATTTCCATTCTGTCCCAGTGGTCTGTGTGTCTTTTTAAAATGCCAACACCGTGTTGTTTGGGTATCTGTAAGCCTTTATTTTTATGCTTGCTCCAGAGCACACAGATGTTAAGAATGAGCTAATCTACTTTCCTCAGATTTGACAGAGGTTAAAAAAAAATAACATTAAGCTTATAAATACAGTGTGATGCTTACATGTGTATATATTCATATCTATTTATACATGTATTCTACAGATAGAAACAGAACCAGTGCTATGAACCAGCTAGTAAACTATTAACCCCAGCAGGTGCTGTCTTACTATCTTGGTGATTATATATTCAAGATAACCTGGACGTCTTGGTTTAACATTTGAATTCTTGTATACCTCAGTGTCTTATAACATAAGTTCTGACACAGGAACAGCTAGTAGTACCTGGCCCATGGCCCAATCCCCATCTTTTCCTACATGCTCTGGATGGAGTGCTGTGTGCCCCCAGGCTTCAAGTTTGAAATCGTGTCTCCAGGGATATGATCTGTGGAGTTGGGCCTTTGAGAAATGAATAGGGGCCCTTAGGAATGGGATAGATGCCTTAAAAGAGACCAAGAGAGCTGTCTGGTCCCTTGCATCATGGGAGGACACAGCAAGAAATCACTGTCTGTGAATCAGGAAGTAGGCACTCATTGGACATCAAATTGTGTTAGATTTCCCAGCTTTAGGACTGTGGCATATAGGTTTATATTGTTTATAAGCCACTCAGTTTAGGGTCTGTTTTCTTAGCAGCCTGCACTGACAAAGAAGACATCAACTCTGATTGTCATACATACTTGTTCATATGTTCAAGCTCCATTTAAGTGTCCTGCAAAGAGTTGCCTTTGACTATACTTTTGGACAAGGCTTAATCATTCTAAACAACACAGCCCTCTCTGTGGGGAATAAGTGGGACTAAAAACCTGTATGGGCCACATAGGGAGTACCAAGGACATTCACTCAAGGAATACAGGATCTTAGGAACATCATGTAGACTATAGATTGGGAATTGGATAGGAGAGTGTTTTAGGGTTTCTATTGCTATGAAGAGACACTGTGACCACAGCAGCTCTTATACAGGAAGACATTTAACTGGGGCTGGCTTACAGTTTCAGAGGTTTAGTCCATTATCATCATGGTGAGAAGCATGACGGCATGCAGGCAAACATGGTACTGGAGAAGGAGCTGAGAGTCCTACATCCAGATCTACAAGCAGCAGAAGGAGACTGTGTACCACACTGAGTGTAGCTTGAGAATATGAGATCTCAAAGCCTATTATCACAGTGACAAACTTCCTCCAACAGGGTCATACCTATTCCAACAAGGCACACCTCCTAATATTGCCATTCACTATGGGCCAAACATTCAGACACATGAGTCTATGGGGGGCATTCTTATTCAAACAACCATATTCCAGTCTCTAGCCCTTAGGCTTGTAGCCATAAAATAATGTGATATACATTTAGTCCAACTTCAAAGTTCCCATAATCTATCACAGTCTCAACAGTGTTTAAAAGTCCAAGTTCAATTCTTCTTCTGAGACTCATGTTATTTCTTAATTGTAATTTCCTATAAAATAAAAAAAAACCAGATCACATTCTTCCAACATACGACAGCATAGGATATACATTACCATTTTAAAATGGAGGAAAGAGAGCATAGTGAGGAAATACTGGACCAAAACAGGACCAAAAACCATCTGGGCAAACTCCAAACTCTGCATCTCCATGTCTGATGTCAAACCCCTTTCAACTTTGTTGACTGGAACACACTTCTTTCTCTTATGCTGGTTCCACTTTCTGTTAGTAGCATTCCTCAGTAGGTATCCTACAACTCTGACACCTCCAATATCTTGGGATCTCCAAGGCAATCCAAGCTTCACCTATATAGCCTATTCAAACCACCACAGGGAGGATTGAAGGAGATGCCAAATGAGTATATCCTTAACTCCATAGATATTTAACCTATAGAGAGGAGAAGAATCCATGGAGGGCAGATAATTCATAGACTTAACAGTTCTGTAATGACTCATTTAAGGAGGATATGTTCCTTGATGGTTAAGTTAGTCAGATGTGGCTGCAAAATAATCACTGTGTATTGTTCTTTTACCTGTGGACAAGTGTCCAAGTTCCTTTAGTAGTCATTGATGTGTCTAGACAGTTGTGGTGCTTTGAATGAAAATGGCTCCAATAGGCTCCAGTGTTTGAATACTTGGTCCCCAGTTGGTGGAACTGTTTGAGAAGGATTAATAGCTGTGGCCTTGTTGGAGGAGGTGTGTCTCTAGGGGTGGACTTTGAGGTTTATTCTTGCCATTCCCACTGTGCCTCTCTGCTTCCTGCTTGTGGATGATGATGTTTCTGCCATCATGAACTTTTTGGAACCTTAAGCTGTTGTAGGAGGCTGCTTGTTTGTTCTGAGCTGCTAAGTGCTAAAATAAGCACACAGAAACTGTATTAATTAAATCACTGCTTGGTCAATCACTATAGCAAATTCCTAGCAGGCTCTTACATATTAAATTAACCCATTTATATTATTTTATATTTTAACACAAGTTTTGTGGCCTACCAGCAAGGTTCTAGTTGACAGCTCACTTTGTCTCCTCTAGAGGCTCCATGGCTTCTCCTTGATTCCACATCCTTTCTCCCAGCATTCATTTAGTTTTCTTGCCTAGTTCTATTTCTGCTAAGCCACTGGCCAAAAGGGATTTATTCATTAACCAATAAAAGCAACACATAGACAGAAGGACTTCCAATGCCATTAAGCTCTTTCTTTTATAAGTGGCCTTGGAGTCAAATTTTGTGAGACGCAGAAATCAGCAGAAACAAATGATCATTGTATACCTTAGGAGAGGATGCTGCAAGGGGACAAGTTCAAGGAGACACCCCAGTCATAGAGGGGTGTATGCCAGGTATGTGCACCCTGCTGCTGGTCTATCCCTTAGCTTTCTCTCCCAGCTGCTAGATCTGGCTTTGGCTCCCACTTTGCAACAAACTTACAGATCCATCATCAGTAACTTAAAGACAGGACATTACACAGTGTGTATGGGAGACAGATCAAAATGAACAGCTTGGAGTGGAGAAAGAGAAATAGGGAGTGGAGCATTTCTTTCTTAGCCCTGGATCACTTGTAGTATCTGTAAAGATCCTGAGTAGTATTGGGATCTAGGGTGCCATTAACTGGCCACATTTGGATTGATTATCTAAGGGACATTGAAGCAAGATTTGATTGCGAAAGTGAATAAATTTGGAGCCCTTCAAGTAGAACATTAGGTAGAGGCTAGAGGTTTGCTATGGATGAGGCCATTCATAAGGGTAAGGAAGAGAGGAAGGTCCTATGCCCAATAAAACAATTTAAATAGGGACATAAAGTTTTGCCAAATCTTATTTTAAGTAAGGATATTACACACATGACAGAGAGAGAGAGGTGGGGGAGGGAGAGAAACCTATTTGTTAACATGGTCATTTCTCCAGATTCAGGATATGTAACTTGTATCAAGTATGTGACAAGGTCAAAGTCACAGAGTGGTAGTGGTTTTCAGTATATAACACGGCTCTCAGAAGCCCCGCCCCAGCATCCTAAAGCCATGTGGAGAGAGCCGTTGGAAGAGTAGCTTAGTAACCGTCCTCCCCTCCTGGCCTGGGGCACACACACACATCAGGAGCTGTAAAAAACTGAAAGTGTATGCATGAAGTGGATTGCGGACTAGGATTCATCTTGGCCTCATGCCAATCCTCATAAAGTAGGGCGAAGCTGTGATATCAAAACCTTGACAGAGGTAGAGCCCCAGGAAGAAGATAGGCCCACAAGTGTCGCAATTGTTTCTACTAGCAATTGTGTAAAGATGCTATCTCAGGCATAATGAGGACCAAACAACGAGAGTGAAAGCTACCACAAGCCACACCAACAGGGCCACATAATGTGGCTGTTGTCTGTGTTCAAGGTGCTAAAGTATGTTTAGAGTTTTTAAAATTTTCTTTTATTTTAAAAGAATGTATTATATTAAATCATTCTACCCTCCCTCCTCTCCCTTGGAACCCTCCCATGTACTCCTCTCTACTTTATTCAAATCCATGGCCTCTGTTTTCATTAATTGCTATTACATGTGTATAGAGGTATGCATGCTTACATACATCTATATTCCTACATGCAACCTGCTCAGTCTGCAAAATATTCACATGCATGTTTTCAGGGCTGGCCATTTGGTATAGGATAACTAACTAATTGGTGTGCTCGTCCCTGGGGAAGACTAGAATTTTAGCAGAGAATTGAAGGATGTTTTGGAAAAGAACTAGATGAGTATCCCAGATATGAAAACTAAAATTTAATAAATGGGCTTGATTAGTAATGAGAGAACTGATGACATTAGAAGATAGTTTGAAAGACAGCATTCGGATAGGAACAGGGAAACCAAAGCTGGTAAATAATTAGAGCAAAAGGGTCAATGAAGGAAAATTAATCCAGATGACTCTAATATTGTTATCGTTGGTTTGTGTTTTCTGGAGGGAGGGAGGAAGGGAGAGAGAGAGAGCATTTTGAAGAGGACAGTGGCTGAGACTTTTCAAAGTTTTGACATTCCTAAAAAAGCTCCTGGAGGATATATAAGTGCTCTATATTGGTACATCATACTGAAGTTTCAGAGAACAAAAGGTAATGAATTAGTTTTCAAAGCAACCACAGAAGAAAGTCACAAGAAAAAGACTAGCACCTGAGACATCAACAGAAAAAATGGGAGCAGAAAATAGTGGGAGATGAACTAAGAGAATACGGCTATAAAATAGAATTTTATAATCCTTAAATCATTTCCTCCAACGATATAGGAGTGTTTCTATCTATCTGCTGTTTTATTGGTTAATTAATAAAGAAACTGCTTGGCCTGATAGGTCAGAACATAGATGGGTGGAGTACACAGAACAGAATGCTGGGAAGAAGGGAAGTGAGGCAACTGCCATGAAGCAGTCGCCATGACTCTCCTCTCTGAGATGGATGCAGGCTAGAATCTTCCCGGTAAGCCACCACCTTGTGGTGCTACACAGATTACTAAATATGGGTTAATCAAGATGTGAGAATTAGCCAGTAAGAGGCTAGAGCTAATGGGCCAAGCAGTGTTTAAAATAATACAATTTGTGTGTTGTTATTTCGGGTGTAAAGCTAGCCGTGCGGGAGCCAGGTGGGACGAAAAGCAGGTCTGTGTCTCCTCACTACACTCCAAGAGCTGGCGAGATGGCTCAAAAGTTGGGGCACTTGCCACCTAGCCTGATTGTCTGTATCTAATCCCTGGAGCCCACATGATAGAGGGGGAATTGACTCCTACAAGTTGTCCTCTGACTGACCACAACATCAGCCCCTACACTCCAACACATGAAATAAATGAAAAATAAGACAATTTAAAATTATCCTTCAAGAATAACATAAAACAGACATTTCCAGACTAATATAGAGAACCATTTACAGATGGTTTTATTGCAAATTCTACCAAACGTTACAAAAATAATTGCATAAATCTTAAGCTCTTCTAGAAGATAGGAAAAGAGAAAATCTCTGCATCTAAAGTGTTTTATGAAGCAATCATGATTTTGAATCTGAATCTTGAAAAAACATGACAGGAAAAGAAAATTAAAGTCAGTTTCATTATATGTGAAAAAATCCTAAAGAAAATGTTGGCAAACTGAGTCAAGTGATAAATAAAAAGATGATAACACATTGTAGCCAAAGCGGGTTTGACTAGGGCTACAGTCCCGAAACATCAGTTCATTAGATGTTCCCGTGTGTGGTTATCGCAACACAAGCTGGAGTCATCTGAGAGAAGGGACACTCAACTGAGAAAATGTCTCCATAAGACTAGGCTGCAGGCAAGCCTGGAGGACATTTTGTTTATTAGTGATTAATGGGGGAGGGCCCAGCCTATTGTGGGTGGTGCCACCCCTGGGCTGGTGGTCCTGGTTCTATAAAAGCAGATTGAGCAAGCCATGGGGAGCAAGCCAGTCACCAGCAGTCCTCCGTGGCCTCCGCATCAGCTCCTGCCTCCAGGTTCTTGCTTTGCTTGAGTTCCTGTCCTGCTTTCCTTCAGTGATGGACTGTGATGTGGAAATGTAAGCCAAATAAACCTCTGTTCCATCACATCAGTAAAAAGTGAGGCAGAAACTGGTACCAAGAGTGTGGGGTAGTGCTGTGACAAACCTGACCATGTTGTTTTTAGGATTGTAGAAGGACTTGGAACTTTGGGCTAGAAAAGACATTAAGTGTTCAATGCTTGGGAAGCTGTTCTGTGGGAGCTTAGAAGATGTGAGTATTGAGAGAAATGCAGACAATGGAGGCCTGGCTTATTAAGTTCCAGAGGGAAGTCTGAGAGTCACTTAAAGACTCTATAGAAGCTGTTGCATATTTTGAGTTAAGAATCTCTGGTTCTTGTTAATTGAGGCTGAAGAATCAGCTTAAGATACCAGAACCACTAAAGGGAAATCTTTTCCTTGCTGAGATAATCAACAAGGTTAACTAGAGATGAGAAATTAGCAGTGATTAAGAAGAGACCAGCATTATTCGGGTGAAATCATAACAGTAGCAAAATTGCAATTATGAAGTAGCAGCCAAGATAGTTTTCTGGTTGGGGTCCCTACAACATGAGGAACTGTATTAAAGGGCAGAAGCATTAGCAAGGTCGAGAACCTGCACACTAATGTGTTGTCTGTGGAATTAGGGGCTGGAGAGATGATTCATAAAAGAGGTAGTTGTGCAAGTATGAGGACCTGTGTTCAGATCCATGTAAAAAGCCTCATATAGCTACACACATGTATGGACCCCCATCATGGTTGTGAGTAGAGACAGGATTGTGGGACTTGCTGGTTGCTAGCCTAGCTCCTATTTTAGTGAGAGGTAGTGTGTCAGGGGCTGAGGCAGTGAGCATTAGAGCAGGAACCCAACATCCTTCTGTCTTCTATGCACAAGCATGGCTACCTATGTCCACATGTGTGTACACCACACACACATCACACACACAGTTAACAATTAAATAATATAATTGCCTGCATGATGTGGTCTGAATGTGTGCTCTCTCCAAATGCCGATGTTGAACTTAATCTCTGATCTGGTGGTGTTTGAGGTGAGTGCTTTGGGCGGTGACTAGATGGTGAAGGTGGAGCCTTTGTAAGTGGGACCAGAGTCCTTGTGAAGGAAGACCGGATAGTGTTTCACCCTTTCTGCCACCCATGGTGACAGCGAGGCTACGGATGATTGAGAAGCTGGCCCTTGCCAGACCCTGAATTAGACTCGTATGGGTCTTGCATTTCACAGGCCCTGGAACTATGGGAAATAAATTTATGTTTGTAAGTTGCCTTTCCTATAATCTTCTGTGATGGTGTCCTGAACAAAACTGAAACCTCACACTAACAAAACAAAAGAAAAAAAAATAATGAAATTATCTCTGTAAATATAGGTTAGCAGGGCTAACCTATAAAAGTCAACTCTTAGGACAAAGCCTCTAAACAAAATAAGATTAAGGGGATGTTAATCAAATAATAAATACCTACAAAGTTCAACAAATGTACTTGATGTGAAATATTTAAAATTTGTACATGAAAATCAAGAGTAAAGCAAGAAGGCAACTATCACATCTCACTGACATTGGGGTGAAAGATCCGGAGATTTATTCTGTGCATTTTAGAGTGAGACAGAAAGTATAAGAATTACAAAAGCAGAAATCAAACTGCCGGCCACAGATAATATAACTGCATACCTATACAATCAAAAGAACTTTAAAAGAAGTATTTGGACATTGTATTCCAATAACCTGTTCAAATATATCTTTATCTATCTATCTATCTATCTATCTATCTATCTATCTATCTATCTATCTATCTATCTATCTCGTGTATGTGTGTGAATCTGAATGAGTTTATGTATACCACACACATGCAGGAGCCTAGGAAGGCCAGAAGAGGGAACCAGATTCCCTGAACTAGAATTTAAGCCACCTTGTGGGTTTGGGATCTGAACCCAGGTCCTCTACAAGAGCATCAAGTTCTTTTAATTGCTGAACCATCTCTTTATCCCCTGATTATCTTTATAACATATAGTTTATTGTCTTAATTGGGTTTAGCAAAGTGCCATTAGGTCCATAGAAACTATCAATTGCATTTTATATATTTATATATACATGCATGTAACATATGTCTATTAAAAGTGAAAGTAAAATTATCAATTAGGATAATATCACAATATTGACTATCTGTGAATAAAAAGTTTCTTAGATTCCACATAGACTGCTTTAAGTCATTGTAGAGAGAAAGACATATATTCTGTAATTACAATTTTTTTAAAAAGATTATCAGCGTGGTAGGACCCAGCCCACTGTGTGCCCCCCCTCCACTGGTTGGTGGTCCTTGGCTGTATAATAAAGGAAGTTGAGCAAGCTATGGGGAACAAGTCATTAAGCAGCATTCCTCCATTCCTTCACAGTTCCTGCCTCTGTACTTGCTTGGGCTCTTTCCCTGACTTGCCCTGGGATTGGGATGCTTAAACCAAATAAACTCTTTCCTCCTCAAGTAATTTTTGGTAACAGCTATTATCACAGCAATAGAAAGCAGTTTAGGCACATGTAATCTCAGCTCCTTGAATCTGAAGAAGAAAGTTGACAGTCAAGTCCAGCCTAGGCTGTGAGTTCTAGGTTAGGTTGGGCAACTTGAGAAAAAAAAGGCTGGGAGTGTATCTCAGTGGTACAGAGCTTGTCTAGCCATCCTAAGACACACACACACACACACACACACACACACACACACACACAAGACAGAGAGAGAGAGAGAGAGAGAGAGAGAGAGAGAGAGAGAGAGAGAGAGAGAGAGAGAGAGAAGATGAGCTAAAAGAAGTTTAATTATACTATTTAGGGACATGTGTATTGCTGATCAAATTAGAATTCAAGAAAATGTCTACCATTAAATGGTTACTTTGGGGACTGGAGAGATGGCTCAGTAGTTAAGAGCACTTGCTCTTACAGAGGACCTGGGTTCGGTTCCCAGCACACACAAGGCAGCTCACAACCATCCTTAACTCCAGTTCTAGGGATCTGACACCTTCTTCTGACCTCTGTGGGCAGCAGGTACATTCATGGTGCATATAAGCAGGCAAACACCTACACATAAATAAATCTAAAACAAGAGTATTTTAAGTGATTACTTTGTAGTAAAGGAAAGACCTGCAACTGGGAGGGGCACGAGAAGGGCTTCTGGGTGTCCTCAGAATGCTGTATCCTGATCAGGATGCCAGCTTCAAAGCACTTACTTTGTGATAACTAGGTGAACAGTGTCCTTTGATTTGCTTACTTTTGGTATGTGTTTTTGGTATGTAGTTCTTGTCTGTGTGTGCGCATGAAGGAAGAAGGGGGCAGGAGGGAGGAGTAACTCCAGAAGGTTTGTGGAGTTAAGGCCATCTGGGTTATTTACACTTAAATGAGCCAAGCTAAAGCAAGCAGAATTAAATTAGATGCTGCATATTGCTTGCAGTTCTAGTTACTAGCTTGCATGAGTATCGCTCTGCCTACAGTATCTCTGGAATACAGTTTGAAAAAGTTTATTTCTTGGTTCTGCACTTTGAAATATTGTCTGTCCCTTTGAAGATTCCTGCTGGGGATTAATCCCATGGGGAAGTATTGAGGGTAGAAGCTACTGCATTTGGCCTTTGGAAGGTGATCAGCACTAGATAAGGCCACCAGGGTGGAACCCTGTCTTTGAATATTTTTGATTCAGTAAGAAGAAGGTAGAGAGACCAGAGGTAATATACACCCCCTCCCCCATTTCTTGCAGTGTGGTAACTGCACCATCTGTACCGCAAGAAGGGCATCTGCATATTCAGCACCTTGTGCTTCCAGAATTTTTCTGTAAACTTGACACAACCTGGAATCACATGAATTGTTGTCTTGGTGGAGTTGGCTTGTAGCATGTCTGTGGGGGACTGTCCTATTTACTGTTGATGTAGGAAGGCCAACCCTGAATGTGGGCAGGATCATTTCACAGGCTGGGTCCTGAGCTATATAGGAAAGGAGAAAGCTAGAGAAGTGTGAGCAAAGAAGTCTATTCTCTCCTTCCCCTTGACCGGTGTAGGACAATTCTGTATTTTGTCAATTATATCATAAATAAATGCTGATTTGCCAGTAGCCAGGCAGGAAGTATAGGCAGGACAACCAGACAGGAAGTAGAGGCAGGTCAATGAGAACAGGAGAGTTCTAGGAGGGAGGAAGCCCATTCCTCCCCAGTCCTGGCGCATCCACTGAAAAAGCAGGATGTGATTGCCTCGCTGAAAAAGGTACTGAGCCATGTGGCTAACATAGATAAGAATAATGGGTTAATATAAATTATAAGAGTTAATAAGAAGCCTGAGCTAATGGGCCAATCAGTTTCTCATTAATATAGACCTTTGTGTGATTTCTTTGGGGCTAAATGGCTGTGGGACCTGGTGGGAGGACAGAAACCAGGCAGGGCAGAAACCCAGATAACACTTGACTGTGGGTGGGATATGACCAGCTGCTTGCATTCCTGCTCTGACTGCTCTGAAATGAGAGGCCATGACCCCGAACGGGAAGCCTAATAAGCCCCTTCCTACCCTAATTTGCTTGCTTGTAGTCAAAGTATCTGTCACGGCAACAGCAATGAAATTAGAAAAAGAACTGTGCGCCCAGCACGACTTCTTTTCTTTATAACTTCCTCAGCCTGTGGCACTGTGCTATGAGCGATGGAGGATTAGCTGATGCACTCAGTCATATACTTTTGGGAACCCACAGCGTGCCAGGCAGTAGGATGTGTTTTTCCTCTGAGCTGTGTTTCATGGACTCAGAGGAAACACAGATGATTTGGGTTTGAACAGTGACAGCTCTCCAGCTTCTGCGTCGTGAGACTCTCCTCCCTCACACCACCCCCACCTTTGCCCACATTCTAGTGGGAATGATGAAGACTTGTGAAATACTACGTATTAAAGCAAGATGCACATACTCAAGAAAGTATCCCGGCCATCTGAGAACAGGGCGGGAAAGGCTGTTGGAAATCTGTGGTGGTCTAGAATTATGCGCATATTCTCTGGCTACTTAAATCTAGATAAAGGGTTGGAATCTTAGGGCTTAAGAGCTATTCCAAATACCAGTCCCTTCAGCATCTTCTTTCTTTAGGAATGCAGATGTCATCAAAGCTTAGTAATTACAGACATCAACACAGAAAATGAGACTAGAAATAAATTTAAGGATACATGCTTGGGTTCTAAATCTTTGTTTCCCATACCTGTCTGAACTACATTGCATTTGATATTGTCTTCTCTAAGTGTGTACTTGGGATCTATGGATCTATAGAATATACTGGAAGCGAATTCCTAGGAACTGGACTGGCCCGGTTCTGTGCAAATCTTTACTCAGGGAGCGGTGTGCCAAACATGCTGGCTCTAGTCCACTTTCTTCATAGCCATGAGCTTCAGGAGATCTGGAGCCACACTTCCCTCCTTCAGGAAAGAATGTGTGTGCCCAGGACCTAGCACAGCGCTGAGCAAGCTTTAAACACCAGAACTTGTTGATTTGTTTACTGAGGAACAGAAGGAACAAACAGCTGACGAACACACATTTCCCTAGAATGAACAGCAGAATTCCAGAATGATCTTAAGAATTCCATAATATCATAAAGTCTGTTTTAAAAAAACAAAACATAAAATCTCTGATTTTTGGACTTTCATTCTTTTAGTCAATTAATTTCATTTAATGTTTGAGTGAGCCCTAGGGATTAACACTAGATATAGTAGCTTTGATGATAGGCGCTAGATGAAATAGAGAAAACGGGTGGGCAGTGTTGGGAAGCCAATGCCCAAGGCAGTCATCCCTGAGAGATGATGTTTCAGCACAAAGTCAAAGTTGGCTTGGGAGTGAGCCTCACTTTGTTTGGTAGGGTGACATTTTAAGCAAAGGGACTGACATTTGCAGTGGTTCTGGGGTAACTAGTCCCGGAAGACAGGAAGCAGTGTAATTGAAGCAGGGAAGGGCAGAGTGCAGCATCCTATTGTCCTCAGGATTGTCCTAAATTGTGTAGCGACTTGGAAGACCTACAACTGGATAAGGTCTCTGGGGTACTTTGGATCAGGATTGGCAGGTTCCAATTTGATTTTTGACAAGATCAAGTTGACAGCAATGTGGGAACTAGAAGGATGGAGAACAGCTATTTTCAGAGCAAGAGCTATAGAAGCATTTTAATCATCAATCATAAGCAGAGGATTCTGTTTTCACTGAGACCAAGTCAAAATGGTACTCCTCTCCTTTCAGGTATGTATTTGATGATGGGATGGATATAGGGGTTTGAACTGGAATGGTCCCCATAGACTCCTGTATTTGAATGCTTGGCCCATAGGGAGTGGCATTACTAGAAGGTGTGGCCTTGTTGGGTGGGTGTGGCCTTGTTGGAGGAAGTTTGTCAGTGTGGAGGTGGACTTTGAGGTCTCATATATGCTCAAGCTGCACCCAGTATGGGATGCAGTTGCTTCAGTTGCCTATGAATCAAGATGTAGAACTCTCAACTCCTTCTCCAGCACCATGTCTGCCTGCCACCATGAAGATAATGGATTAACCCTCTGAAACTGTGAGTCAGTGCCAATGAAATATTTTCCTTTATAAGGGTTGGCACAACTGGGCAGTGGTGGCACACACCTTTGATCCCAGCACTCAGGAGGCAGAGACAGGTGGATCTCTGTGAGGTTGAAGCCAGCCTGGTCTGCAGAGTGAGTTCTAGGACAGGCTCCAAAAGTTACAGAGAAACCCTGTCTCGAAAAACAAAAACAAACACAAAAAAGTTACTGTAATCATGGTGTCTCTTCACAATAGAAACCCTAACTAAGAGTAGATATAGCTAAGTTTACTCACTAGCTATTTTTTGTGCTAAAATAGGTACTTGGTAATCAATGATAATGTTACTTTAACTCCATTTTGGATATTAGAAATATTTACATAAAATAAGTGAGGAACCACAGGTCACTGTTCTGAATGTTTTCTAAAAGTACCATTCATCTTTAAATTATTTTAATCTTAAAAATCTGACAGAATATTTACATAAAAATCACTCAGAAATCTAAGGCAAGAGGATGCTGGGTTCAAGGATAGTTTAGGCTGTATAGTGAGACCCCCATCTCAAAAAATAAAAACCCCACAAACTTGAAAAATAAAATTAATGGAATATGAAGCAAAAATAATAAGTATGAATAATGAGATATAAAGAAATTATTTTGCAAACAAAGTTAATAGAATTTTCAAATTATATTGGGTTTAGTAACTCATTATGAAAAGATATAAATTTAACATTGAAGCCATTAAGCTTGATAATCCAGGAAATTGGATCATCTGGCTAATAATGAGAAGTAACTAAAGACATTGTTTTCACACCAAGACATCAACAGTACTGAAGACAATGCAAAAATCAAACTACCATCACTCAGTAAGATATTGACAGAAACTTCAAAACTGAACAGATAACGAGCCGATCGGTTCATAAGGTCAGCTCCATCACAGCAAACAGAAAACCCTCCAATATTCCAAAGTTCCACAGCTCCCACGTAAAAGATGCTCAAGAGCCTTGAAAACTCAGAAACAGCCTCACAGAGTATGAGCATTACCAAGTTTTGATGTTACCAAGAACTATCACTACATTGTCAATATCGACAGCCCTCTTTCTACCAACTCTGTGCGTGGAAAGATCCAACCGCCTTCTTATTCCTGGTGCAGAAAAAAGGAGGTAGTCAGAGACTATACACCCCAGGCCAGTAGGAAAACTCTTATGTAAAAGCATCTCAGACAACAATGCAGAGCTGTATTTTCTTTCTGGATTTGGTGACTTATTTCAAGTCTTGTCTTTTTAAATTGCAGGTTTTCAATTCTTAATCTCTGTCTCTATTTGTCTCATGTAGCTCAGGTTCAACGATGATCTTGATTTGCTGATACTCCTGTCTCCACCTAAGTGTGGTGACTCTCTCTCTCTGTGTGTGTGTGTGTGTGTGTGTGTGTGTGTGTGATATCACACCTGGTTTTATAAAGTGCTTGGTACTGAATCCAGGGCGTTGTGCATGTTGGGCAAGCACTCTGCTAATGAGATATCGTCCCAGCACTCTTACCCCACATAAGTACTTACGTTGTGCCTCATCTGTAGGCAGACTCTGTGATTACATATGCTGGAGCATGCACCTGGGATTACCTGACAAGTGGGTCAGTTTATGTTCATATGATATGGACATGCAAGCCTGCAGTTCAGGGTTAAGGTCTATTCTGAGGAAATGAATTAGGGAGCTGTGTGACTGAATCTAAATGGTATTTAAGGTCATAAAACTTAAGGCCTGACATTCATGGGCCCTAGGCACTTTGGTCTTCATGATTTCTTTTCTCCATTAAAAATAAAAAATTATATAGATGAATATAATCTAACCTGGGTTCATTATTATGATACTCATTTTTTAAAAAAGTTCTAATTTTGAAAGAAGTCAAAGCATATTCATGGGCTCCTGAAATTATTGTGGTCCCTTGAAATCGTTCTCTCTGTGCTTGAAAGATAAATTAGCCGATAGGTGAAATGGACTCTCTAGGGGAACGATGTGTTCAAAAAGATGAAAAGGTCAGGGAAAGAATCCCGAGTCATCTCAGTATGTGAAGACCAGGAGGAGTCAAGGGATCATGTCAAGGTTTTATCCCCTGAGACCACAAACACTGTTCATTGGTCATGCAAATAAAGGAGTCAGCACGGTGTTCCTGTAAGGAGTTGCATCTGTAATTGCTTCTATAATGTCTACATCCCCTAATCTTTTCCAGTGCCCAGTGTACACCAGACCCTGTGCACCTGGCCTTGTGTCTCTGTGTGGATATGTTCATGCGAGTGCAGATATCCACACAATTGACCAGAAAAGGCACTGGATACCCTAGATCTAGAGCAGGCTCAATGTGGCTGCTGGGAATTGAACTCAGGCTCTTTGCAAGAGCAGTATGAGCTCTTAACCACTGCGTCATCTCTCCAGTCCCCTTCTTTCTTTCTTTTAAAGATTTTATTTTCCTTATACCCGGCTTAGATATGCTGTTCACTGTTTTCAGAAGGATTTGCCTTACAGTCAAGCAGAGGAATAGAAGGAACCACCAGCAAGAGAGACAAACCAGATGAATGTGGCATCCTGAATACCAAATGTAGAGGGTTGTGAGGAGGTGGAGTCTGTCTCCACACCCCAGGTAAATGACATGAGCTGCCAGTTGGAAAGAACTGTGTGAGCTGTCAACATGGAAGTCCCCAGGGACCTGATCAAGGAGGATAGAGTGACAGAGTAAAAAAAAATATATCTAGACCAAGGACCCAAAGGAGGAACACAACTCCTCTGAGGAGTTTTGTTTTGAAAGGAGGGAGGTGGAAAGACTGAGAAAAAGAAAGTCAGGGTCTTCTTGTTTTTAAGATGAAAGACATTGCCTGCTGCTGGGGAGGTCCCCATAAAGAGGGAGATAAGTGAGAGTATGTGGAAGAGAGAGAGAGAGAGAGAGAGAGAGAGAGAGAGAGAGAGAGAGAGAGAGAGAGAGAGAGAGAGAGAGAGAGAGAGAGAGAGAGAGAGAGAGAGAGAGAGAGAGAGAGAGAGAGGGGGGAGAGGAAGAGGGTGGGGGAGAGAGCAGGGAGGGGAATAGAGGAAGATTGCCCTTGCAACACCCACACAGTCCTTGGCAGTAATGGAGGAGACGAATGTATAGGTGGGTGGGTTCGGGAGGTGTGGGAGTTCTTTGTTATTGCTTCTTAGTTCTTTCTGAAAGCCATTCGAGAAACTTAGTGGAGATAAAACATAAAAGTCCATCATTGACGCAAGACAGGGGTCAGCAAGGGCAGTTAATGTAGCCAATGAAGCTGAAGCTCAGGCCTCTCTACTTGTTTGCATGGGCCTTTCCAAGGGTCTGGCTGCAAAGGCCCTGGCGATTCCAGGTTTGTAATTGTGCACTGTGATTTGTTAGAGAAGAGGAAAGCTCTATCCCTGAATGCCTCCCTGGTGGTCAGCATAGCTGCACAAGCTTTCTAGCTATGTGGATGCAGCCATGGCATTGGTGCTGGCTTGCAACTGTGCTATGACTTTGTGAGGTCATAGCGAAAATCCCAGGATGAGTATGGAAAGAACTAATTTTAACAGTGTTAGGATTTCATCTGGGTGGAGAGAAGGATGGAGACATGTGGATGTGAAAGTGTCCTTTTCAATAGTGAAAGATGGTAGAATTAGCAAGTTAAGAGTTTAGAGATGGATGCTGGGGTGCCAGAAAGTAAACTAAAAAAAGACAGAGAAAAGAATGAGATTTTTCTAAGCCACAGTCGTTGGTAATTATGAGGTCCAGAGCCTTGACCATGACAACGAATGGCTGAGAAGCGGTGGAGGCTAAGAGACAGAATATGTGTATAATGGCCAGACTATTAGTGATCATAGAGCTCTGGCCCCAAATCTCTAAAACAAACCATAACCTACGTAGCCGTGGGTCCACAATGGTGAGAACCTGGTCAGCACTCCTCAGTTTCTCTAGTCAATGTCCCACTTACAGCTGGGACTGATAAACACACCCTCTAAATCTATCATACATGGTCCTCATTTGTGTGTAGGCTTCCTCCGGCTTCCTCATGCCAGTGACCTCTCATCCGAGCGGACCCGTGGGCCTGCAGCCCTCCCTTTCCTTCCTACAGAGATATCATCCTTGGAGTTTCAGTGCCCTTTTGCTGACTTTGTTGCTGATTCCTCGATACTCCAGGCCAAGAAAAAATAACCACCTGGTCAAAAACAGAAACGATTATCTATTAGGATTGCAGTTGGGGAAAGCGCATATTTAAATGGTACCCAAGGCTTTACTAAATAGTGACTATGTATATAGCTTTAAATTATGCCAAGCCTTTTGGTGGCTTTCTGGGGGATTATGATTGGCCCCTGTGAAAGTTAAAGCTGTCTTATAAGACGAGGATGGGGTGTATTCAAGTCTGTAGATGGTTTTGTGCCAGGGGCCAATCCTGGCAGTGGACAGGTGCCAGCAGGGGATGGAAGGAGTAGGTGAGGAAAGGAAGTGAGTCAGGCCATGATAGTCGGGAGAATCTTGCAGCCTGACTGACTGGCAGCCAGGGTACTTCTTTATTTAGATAGAATTTAGTAAGTAGGGACACATTCATATTGTTCCAAAACATAGATCACATCATTTTTGTTTTTGGATGTGTGTTTCACTTCCTTTTGCTCATCTTAATCAGCATTAATAAATGATGACAGAACAGAATTATCATTTCTAATCATTTTTCCTTCAAGTTTAGACATCATTGATAAACAGAGTTATCATTGTTACTCATTAGCCCCATAACCCAATTTTTAAGCATCTAGAGGCATATAACAGCCTGTTCTCAGGCTGGTAGCTCTGGGTGCTTCAAGAATACTAGACCAAAACAAAATTTCCAAGTCAGTCTGGGCATATTTGCCATGTCCCAAGCAGTGTGTTTTTAATTCTTAATGGTAGAGTGCCCACGAAATACCCTCAGGCCAAAGGTGCTGCAGTTATCACTCAAATTCTGGCACAATACAATGTTTATATTTTATATTTTATGGAATTTGTCTATATGTCTGATCCTGGCATTCTGTTGCTCCTTGGGCACATGACACCACAGTGGCTCTGCATGTGCTGGCTTTTCTAAGAAAGGGAGGTCCTGACATCTCATTCTTTACTATCATTCTACATCATTCTTTGCTCATCAATATAAGCTTCTGTGTAGGGTGGAGGTAGCTTCAGCTAATCCAGCTTTGTTGCTACATAATGCCATGTAATTGCCCGAGTGTGTAGTGGGAAGAGGCTTGAAACCTGAGCTGTGTGTGGCCAACTCCCCTAGCCCACCGAATCTTATTGACCTTTTCAAAAGTTTACTTTGTTTTGGTTATCTTGTTCCTGAGTAAATACAGGGACAGATGTTTCAAGAATGTCCCGTAGCCTCATAAAGAGATCTCTGGTTTCTTTATGTGTGGCACAACCTCCAAGGCGTAAGGAAGACCTTCAAATAGATAAGGATATCTCCCTAAAGTGGGGGGAATAGTATGTTCACGAATGTCCTGGGGAATCTTAAAAATACCATTCCTGGGAGAAGGCATAAATGATTCATAAGAAATTTTTCATCAATCCGGTATTCCCAAATCATACACATATTAGAAGCCTCCCAAGTATGCAATAGGTGGAGATGAAAACCAGAGGTGTCAGGGTGGACATCGTGTGGCTCAGCTTCTAAAATTTCCCTATGTTTTTCTTTTTATATGATTTGTTCCAGATCCTGTATCTCATGCTCATTCGTACCACTTAAGTAATAGTTTCTGTAGAAGACTCAATTTCTTATACAGCTTATTCTTCCATGGAATCACCGTAAGTTTTCTTCTTAACATCAGCTTTCACAAGAGTTGTTACATTGTCCCAGTTGGTGCCTTCAGTGAGGGGCCCTTACCAGCAAGGAGTTCAAACATTAAACACCAGTTGTGCAGCAACTTCCAGCAAGGGCAGCGAAGAATCAGTCCAAGTTGTCCGAGCACTGTGATCTTTGTCAAGCAGCAGCTTCAGGACACTTGGCTTTGCCAGTTTGGAGGCAAGAGATTCATTGTGCAGGTCAGCAGAAGCTAATGCAACATATTTTCAGTGGTGTGGGACAAGTCTGTATTCTGTCAATTATGTTTTAAATAAACGCTAATTGGCCAGTAGCCATGCAGGAAGTATAGGCAGGATAACCAGACAGGAAGTAGAGGTGGGTCAAAGAGAACAGGAGAATTCTGGGAAGGAGGAAGCCCATTCCTCCCGAGTCCTGTCCAGACACCAAAGAAGGAAGATGTGACCTGCCCCGCTGAAAAAGGTACTGAGCCATGTGGCTAACACAGATAATAATAATAATAATAATAATAATAATAATAATAGGCTATATAAGTTATAAGAGTTAATAAGAAGCCTGAGCTAATGGGCCAATCAGTTTATAAATTATGGAGACCTCTGTGTGATTTTCTTTGGGGCTTACTGGCTGTGGGAACTGAGCAGGACAGAAACTCTGATGAGCAGCCCGCTCCTCCTGTTACAATTTTCAGAAATTTTGTCTTAGTATGAATGCCAGCTTGTACAGGGCAGAGATCTGGCTTGGGCTGCATTTAAATTCAGAATAGCAGTGTCTCCTGCTTGCATTTTAAGAACCCCAAACCAAAGCCACTCCATCTTGGTGATTTACCTTGTGACAGAATATAATGGGTTCTTCAATAATTTCTATGAAGACAAATTCACTGCAGATGAGACAGTCAAGGAAAGAGAGTTCAGGGTATTGAAAGATCAAATACGTGCCTGTTTAAATAACTTAGGCCCATGAAGGAGCATTCAGAGAAACACTGAAAGGACCCCAAACGCTAAGAAAGAAGCAACACCATGTATCTCAGTGCACAGAGGTAACGGTGGGCATTGACTGACAAAGACACGGGAGTCACAGCTGTAGGTCTCTGGGGAGGTGAGAGGAGCAAGCCTGGGAAGCAACAGTGAGAAACAGGAAGGATTAGTTCCCTGAAGCTCCTCAGAGAGGACTGGGTGAGGGAGTGGGGAACCACACTATGAGCAGGGCTGAGGGGAAGCAGTAAGTAGCCTCAGGAAGAGTCCAGGTTTTGGCTACTAGAGTCAGAAGGTAGAGGTAGTTCAGAGGAAGCTCTAGGGATTAGGGGATACTATGACATAGAATTTGAGATCTGGCGCCTTTACAGATTGCAAAAGGCTTTTTAATATGGATCGCATTATTATATCCTGGGTTACCTTTTATTTTGCTGTTTGCTGGTTTTTGATTTATTTATTCAGGAACCCAAGGCCCTGGAGCCATGTCGGCCAAAATGGCCTCCTAATTAATTATTTAAGTACTTTTAAGTCATAGCAATCCCAGATCAAGTTGGAATCCTGGTAACTAAACACACATAATGAGAAGAAATCAGTTATTTAACCTGCGTTCTTTCCCCAATTGTGGGATCATGCAGCCTTGCCTTGGCCTCCCCTTGTGGCAGCAGCCTGGAGTGACTCCCTAGGAGGTGAGGCAGGTACCTAGGCTTGCTCTCTGTGCACACAGTCCTGCTGCAGCTTCCGGAAGATTCCATATTCTGATTCTCAGCTAAGGTGTAGACCCCTCAAGGCCACACTCATAAAGTGGCAGATTAAGGGTACCTTAAAGCCATTTTCATGTAATTCCCCACCTGATACACGAAGCCCTTCAGAAAATGCCACTCCACTTCAGAGCGACACAGCATTTGCACCCCAGAGGCAGCCCATTCCATTTTGGTCCTTTTCAATGAATAAAATGTTCAGGCTCGTTGAACCGAAATCCCCACAGCTCCTTTAGCAGCATGCCCGCCAAGATTCTGTAATCAGTCTAAGAAGATCGGGGCTGCCTGTTATGTGCCCTAGGCCAGCTTTCTGGTGACTTGGAATTCAAAGTCTCTCGCTTGGAAACAGCTGATTCGACCACGATCTGACCTTACTGATCCTTTTTTTTCTATATACAAATAGGTTTCTATTACATTATCCATTCATTAATTATTTTACCCAATTCCACAAACATTAGCTAAACCATGGAATACCTAGCATATGTCAGGGACAGAGGTTACATGGACTGGAAGGAGAAAGAGCTTAAAAAACAAGCTGTAATTCTTAGAGTCAAGTGCCAAGCTGTGGGACTTCAGAGAGTACATTGTAAGGTCATGGCTAAACTACTTAATCTCATTTGAATTGTAATACTAGGACTTAGGTAGGTGATTTGTGAGTCAAGTGTTGTCTGTACGGTGCATGTATGTGCATGTGCTGGTGCAGTCACCTGCTTTGCACATGTGTGAGCCAGAGCAGGACACTGGGTGCTCTCCTTTATCTTCCTTTGCCTTATTGCCTTGAGGCAGGGCCTCCCACTGAACTAGAAGCTCAGTGTTTCAGTTCTTCTCCTGGACCTGTGAGCTCTTGGGGTCTACTTGTCTATGCTCCATATTGCCAGATTTACAGGCACACATTGCTCTGTGTGTGTGTGTGTGTGTGTGTGTGTGTGTGTGTGTGTGTATGTGTGTGTGTGTGTGATGGGAATTTGAACTCAGGTTCTCAAGCTTGCAGAACAATCCTTGTACTCATCGAGCCGTCTCCCTAGCCCCTAAATGGATGGTTTTTAGTACCCATAAAAGTTGAATTCACCTTGGATAAGCTTAGCTGGCTCTACTGTTATCATTAGCCCTCATCCAGGCTGGTGAGGTTTCTCACAGGGTTGGGCGGTTTGCAGGTTGGTGTTGGACCAATGAGGATGGAGAGTTGAGGGAAGTGGCCTCGGGCCAGCAGACTTGGAGCTACTGTCAAAAGCCAAATTCACATTATTTTTCTCCAAAGGGGAGAAGTCACCCTCTTACTTCTCAGACTGTAAGGGTCTTGGCCTCTCCTCCTGTTTTACTAGCTCCCTGCTCCCTCTTTTTTTTGTGGGGAGGGGTCAATTTGACACCGGCTACTCTGTTTGAGTTCCTGCCTTGCTTTAACCTCAGTGATGGGCTGTGATTGAGATGTATAAATCGAATAGACCCTTTCTTCTTCAGAGTGTTTTGGTCAAGGCATTTTATCCCCAAAATAAAAAACTAAGACATCAATAAAAGAATAAGGTCAGACATATTAAATACAAATACTTCAAAACTATTATATCCAGGAATTGCATCAATATATTTATTTTGGGGGGTGTCAGTACGCAGACTCAGTAGGTCCCAGTGAAATTGGAGGCAATCAGGAGACAGGTGCTTTCTTAGAACACCGCTATAGATTTCAAGATGAAAGTGATTACTGAATCTACTTCCCAGATGTCAAATCACATATGTTAAGAACCTCATTTCTCTGATGGCATTCATCGCCTCAAACCATATTCAGAATTTTTACATTTTCTTTAGCTTAATGAAATCTTCTCTGATAAAAGATCTCCATAATTATATCCCAAGTTATGTACATCTGGGGGAAAGCACAGCCAGGGAGCAGGCAGATTTGCTGACTAGATTCTAGTCGCCGTGCTTAAGGATATGTGAGGGGGTGGATTGGCGGGCCTTGGCTACTTCATGCCCACCTCTTTCCTCATACTGTGTCGTCTCTAAGACAGAAAGAGGACATGTGGATTACTTTGTGTAGGAATCTCTTCTAAACTAAGTGATTTAAAACAACTGGCTGTTGACAGTTCACATAGTCTGCTTGGAAAAGAAATTTGGGAGTGGTTCACCAGGATGGCTGTGGCATCAGGTGGGCTCATGTTCATCAGAAGATTTGACTAGGGTTGGAGGAGTGTCTGTGTATGTGCACGTGTGCATGCTCGTGTGTGTACAAGTGTATGTTGTGATGTGTGTGGTGTGGGTATGTGAATGGGTGTGTTTGGGAGTATATAGGTGTGTATAGTGTGTGTGTGCTATGTGTATGTGGTGTGGGTATGTGAGTGGGTGGGGGTACGTAGGTATGTGTGTGTATGGTGTGTGTGTGTGTGTGTGTGTGTGTGTGTGTGTGTGTCTGTATGCTACAGTATGCATTTGTAGGTCAGGGGACAACTTCAGGTGTTGGTCCTCACTTTCCATCCTGTTATGACACAGTCTTTTGTTGTTCATGTGGCGAGTGCCAGGGTAGCTGGCTGAGAACTTCTGGGGATTCTCCTTTCTCTACCTCCTGTCTTGTAGTTGGAACGCTGGGGTTGGAGCCTTGAGGTTGGAGCACTGGTGTTGGAGCACAGGTCGGAGCACTGGGGTTGGAGCCCTGGAGTTGGAGCACTGAGGTTGGAGCACTGGGGTTGGAGCACTGGGGTTGGGGCACTGGGATTGGAGCACCGAGGCTGGAGCACTGGGGTTGGAGCACTGGGGTTGGAGCACTGGGGTTGGGGCACCGAGGTTGGGGCACTGGTGTTGGAGCCCTGAGGTTGGAGCCCTGGAGTTGGGCCACTGGGATTGGAGCATCGAGGCTGGAGCATCGAGGTTAGAGCTCTGCGGTTGGGACACTGGGGTTGGGGCACCGAGGTTGGAGCACTGGGGTTGGAGCACTGGGGTTGGAGCACTGGGGTTGGAGCACTGGTGTTGGAGCACTGGGGTTGGGGCACCGAGGTTGGAGCACCGAGGTTGGGGCACTGGAGCTGGAGCACTGGGACTGTAGCCTTGCTTCACCTCATCCAGATCTATGGGGATCTGGTGATCCAAACCCAGATCCTCACGCTTGCATAACAAGCATTTTACCCATGGAGCCATCTCAGGGCGCTAGAGGACTTTGATTTAAAGTCTCAAACCACAGAGATATCAGGTCTGAGGTGACAGGTCTGTGACAGTGGTTGATGGAAGGCCTGAGGTCTCTGCTGTGGACTGCTGGAGTGTTATATCACGGGGTGGTTCTCCCCCAGAAAACGATCCCATAGAGAGGAGGGAGGGTCTTCATTTCAATGTCTTTTATATTCCACACAGCCTGTTCACCTATTCAGTCCCTATTCAGTCCTCTGTTTTTGAGTTTTTGATGTTACCAAAGAATTCATAGAAATATTTTTAAGCCATCACATGTGGGATTAGAATTCTTACATAACTACTAGTAAGTGAGCTAATAACTTTAAGGCCCATCTGAGGGGTTGGAGAGATGGCCCAATGATCAAGAACAGTCGCCAGTCTTGTGGAGGACCCAGGTACAGTTCCCAGTGCCCATACTAACCGGCTCATATCACCTGCAGTTCCAGTTCCGGGAGATCTGTTGCTATGATCTGGCTTCTATGGGCACTGCACATACACGGTGCACATACAAGCAAGCACACATACACACGCGCGCTCGTGCATGTGCACACACACACACACACACACACACACACACACACACGATTATTTTAAGTCGAGGAGTTTGAGGTTTTTCAGTTTTTGTTTTGTTTTGCTTTTAGTAAACACTGGTTGAGGAAGACATCCTAATTGGTACAGAGGATGTTTGATGAAGTAGCTCATCTAGGGAGGGTAAATGTCTTTAAAGCAGGGAAGAAGATAAATTCTTGGAATGTGATAGGATCTTAAAGAAGAGAGAAGATAAATTGACTCTTAGGGAGAGTAGACCACCCACCCTGGTGCTCTGGGCCCTGGCAATGTATTAACCATGTCTTTTATTTTCTATATTCTAGCCTTTCTGAAACTGGTAAGTCTCCCTGCCCTGCCCTTCCCTACCCTTCCCTACCCTTCACTGCCCTTCCCTGCCCTGCCCTGCCCTTCCCTGCCCTTCCCTGCCCTGCCCTGCCCTGCCCTTCCCACACATAGGCAGCTTCCGAGGGTAGCAAAGAGCTTTTCCAGGAAAGAGATTTCTATAACACTTAGCTATGGAGCCTATTTGTGACCACCCACTTTATCAAGTTCTCACATTCTAGGCCATTCTCCATGGCCTGCTCTGATTACTGGAGGACCTTATGGCTTTGGGTCACTGTCCCCCTTTTCCTAGCAACCTTGATTCTTTTCTGTATGACCCCTGCCCACCCAGTGGTTGTGTGACCTTCCTCTTGGGAACTGCAACTAACAAATTCTTTTTCAGTGGTTCCCATCTCCTGACGTAGTGACCTCCTTATGCCTCTTAATTTCTACTAACAAGCTATGTTTTAAGTCGAGACCACAGCTCATGAAGCATCCCAGTTTCAAGGGCTCATGTGAATATAGACAAGGGGCTCGTCAGAAAGTTCTGGATCATCTAATACCCAGATTAAAGAGGGTAGGGGGACTGGCTAGTGGAAGACATCATACTTAATACGATTTTAAGGAATCAAAGATATAAATCAGTACCTGCTTTACAAAGCGTTCTTTGAAGAATTGGTGATGATCCTAATATGCAGGCTTTGGCATTCATTTGTTGCTTTGGGTTTTTGCTTTGCAACGTTTTTTTTTTTTTTAAACCTCCAACCCCTCCCACCTCTGTCCCTGAGCTCATTAAGCCCTGAGATGTGGGAAAGCACTTGCTGTCAAATTCTACACACAGAGGGTATGCACCGCCCATCCCTGTTGTTTAACACACACTTCAAGACATATTACTTGAACAAAATTGTGTAACTTTTTTTCTTAATTTAATCATGAGTTAACTTCATTGAGTATTCAAGTTCACCTTGGGGCGACTTTCACTGACTTGGGGACCTGCGCTGTATCTGTTAGCTGACGACAGAGGTGAATGCGTTCCTTTGCATCCACTCTTTTCCGTCTCCAGAGGAAGGCAGTTTCGCTTCTCAGAGAGAGGCATCTTCCATCCATCTTGGCCTAAACAATGCTTTCTCCTCTGCGGTTGTTTGTTTACTAAACGCTCATGGCATAATGTGGCAGTCGGAGGACAGCATGTGCAGGTCAGTTCTCTCCTTGTTCACCACGTGGCTTAAGCGCGGGTCACGAGGCTTGGCTGCAGGTGCCTTACCTGCTGTGCCATCTTGCCAGGCTTGTGAAGCTATTTAAGTTTTCTTGCAGTGGTCTCACCTCAGACTTCTCTTCTCCTGGACCCCAGGGAATACGTTTTTATCACTGGTAAGTCACAGGGTCCTGGGCCACTAACAGCCCAGCTAAGACACAGGCTCACTAACCTTTTGGTCTTTATGAATAAGGCCTTTCCTTCCCCACTAACTCAGTCTGCCCACCTCACTGCCAAAGAGAGTCAAGGGCGGCTGTTAGGATTTATGGCACAAGTGACCCTGGCAGATCCCCCGGTGGGTAAGGGACAGACAGATACGCCATGCAGACAGAGCTTGGTATAGAGAGTTTATTAAGTGGGTATTGGGAGGGAATAAAGATAGGGAGGGTAGGGGGGTAAAGAGGGAGAAAGACAGAAATAGTGGGTCAGAGAGAGAGGGGGAAGAGGAGAGAAGAAGGAAAGGGGGGGGAGACAAAAAACTGCTTCTTCAGAAGAACAGGACAGAGGGAGAAAGAGAGAGAGAGAGAGACAGAGAGACAGAGAGACAGAGAGACAGACAGAGACAGATAGACAGACACAGAGAGAGACACAGAGAGAGAGAGACAGAGAGAGAGACAGAGACAGACAGAGACAGACAGAGAGCAGAGATCAGCTTGCCTGGGCTCTGGAAGGGGGCGGGGGAGATTGGGAGTGGGCGGAGTTTGTCTCTTAAAGGGACAGGGTACCCAGGTGACAGGCTAGCATAAAAATCCTAACCAGCTAATGCTAAGAGATGGAGAATGTCAACTGTGGATGTGATGAGGGGTCTGTGTAACACCTTCCTTCTTTTGATGACCCTAGCTCCCAAGTGGCCTCTCTACATTCCTGGAATTTCTTCTCCTCCCCTAGGACACACTCTAGTCACTGACAAACTTGTCAATAATTGATGTATTTGTAGCTTTTCTCAATCACTGTGACAGAAGCAACTGAAGAGTCGAGAGGTTTTGTTTGACTCGTGCTTTTGGGGGGTGCAGGCTATCATGGTGGGGCAGGCATGGCAGCTGGGTGGGCCCAGAGTGTGAGGTGGCAGCTGGTTTACATCTCTGGTTTACATCAGAGAGCCTAGGCTGGACAACAGCTGAAGGCAGCGGGTCTCAACTTCCTCAATGCTGCCACTCTTTACTACAGCTCCTCATTGTTTTGGTGACCCCAACCATAAAATTACTTTATTGCTACCTCATAACTGTAATTTTGATAGTGTTATGAATTGTAACGTAAGTATCTGATAAGCAGGATATCTGATATGCGAGCCCCACAGGTTGAGAAGCACTGTTTCAAGGCCTGTCCTCTGGGATCTACTTCTACCAGCCTACCTCCCATCTCAAGGGTTCACAACCTCCCCGAGCCTGGGAGGCACATTTCGCATTCAAACTACACAACTGGGGAAGAATGTCCTTTTGACAGGAAAATGGGGCGGGGAGGGGGCAGCTTGTGGTCCAGGAAGGCCAGCAGGTGGTTTCTTTTGGTGTCACCTGGGGGGAAAATCACACAAGGTTTGCTTGGAACCCAGTTTTACATGAAAAGGAAAAACAGTGCGTGCAAAGGGAGCCGGATGAGACCCTGGTGGAAAGCAAGGTGCCTGCAGCTAGGAGGCCTGCCAGTTCCCTAGGGCCTGGGGGTTTCTTTGCGTCTTAAAAACATCTTCTCTTCTCATTTCCTTGTAAGGCTCATCTTTGACAGCTGTGCTAAAGGAACTAAGCATTTAAGCCCAGAGTCACATGAACAAGATCCACAATGTGGGGACATCTCTGCCCGTGACTATTGCACACATACAGACACTACACATAAACACACATAGGCACACAGATATATTCACAAACATACAGAAACACATACAGAAAGTAACGAGATAGAAACATACAGAGCGACACCCAAAGACATAGACATGCAGAAATACATACACACAAGGACAGGCACATATACAAACATATACACACACACAAATATACATAGACAAATAAACACAGATACCCACTCAAGCACACATTCCACATGCACAAATACCTACATAAATGCATAAAGATAGGCATGCACAAGCACACACTACCCAGTCACAGACGCACACTCAGAAGCAAATACAGAAACACATGAACACAAACACATACATATAGGCACAGTCACACACAGACAAATGCAAACACAAATACACCAACACACTCAAAATATACACACATAGAATTGTACATAAATACAGATACACCCTATGCAGACATCACCCACAAACAAATACAAATATACACATCAGATAAAGAGATACACATAAGCATGTTGACACCCAAATGCACACCAGTGCACACACAGATACACACCCACCCCTTTACACATAGGCTGACACAGTGACACATGCACAAATGCATAGATGCACATGAACACACACACACACACAAACACACACACACACACACACACACACACACTCATCCTCCATCCCAGACCAGGCACCAGGCAGTGCAGTTGCCCGTTCTTTGAGCAGGATCGTGCCTTGGATCTTGCCAGATCCCTGCACTTTTTCAGGGCACTGACAGCTCTGCCTGTGTGTAACTCTGCCTGGGAGCTGCCTGCCTTCATTTTCGCCTTCTGAAACGGTTCCCGCTCATCAGACAGTGCAGTGTCTGGGAAACTGTGTATCTTCTGAAGACAGATGCTTACAGTAGCTGGTCAAAAAGAAGGAAGTCGCAAAGCTCTGCTGTCTTTAATGAACCAGGTTGACTTAGAAACTAATAGCATAGTCTAGGGGTCTTAAAGACCGCTCCCTGCTAGGGGACCCAGTTGGGCAGGACACTGCTGTTCTTCCTGCACTTAGGTGGTCCAGATGTGTATGTGTGTTTTCCTCAGTATTTTTCAAGAACTAAAAATCCCTAAGAAATTTTGATATCGAGGCAGGGAGAGAAAGAATCATCCCAGCGTTAAGAATGTGGAGTTATTATCACTTCCCTTTCCAAAGGCTTGGGGAGATGATGACACTGACCCAGCCAACAGAGACAGGGATTTGAACTCAGGTCTCCTTGACCCCTCTTGGCTTCTCCTCCCTGACTCGTTCCCCAGTTAAGGCTTTCATGAGCTCCATGTGTCTCTCTCGATCCACACCAGGTGCTCAGCCATGCTTGCCTCCCCTTGTGGGGTGGCTGAAGAAAGCCAAGGTTACAGTCACTCCTCTGAATTTCAGGAAGTGGAGGTCACCATTGCTGCTCTCCTTCTCTCTGGCTTCTCTCTGTTGGGAAGTCTTCCCTTAGCCAGATCCTCCCAGCCTTGCCCTTCACTGGCTGTTTATTTTTTTATTTTTCATTTTTATTCTATCTATCTATCTATCTATCTATCTATCTATCTATCTATCTATCATTTATCTACCTACCTACCTACCTACCTACCTACCTACCTACTTACCTATCTATCATTTATTTTGCCTCCAATGGGACTTTGTACTTCTCTAGAAGGACTAATTTCCTATCTGGTACCATTCCCACCTTGCCCGCTGGGGGCACATCTCATCAGGTCTTGGCTCTAATCTTTCAAGGCAACCCAGATCCTGGCTAGGAGGAAGGGCAGGTGCCCTTGGTGGATTAGGCCATGTGTCTTAGCATCATAGGGCACTACAGACTGAAGAAGCAGACCCTGCACCAACAGATACCGTATTCTCACCTAACTCATAGCATTTTGTTTCTTCTTGTTCAAGAAAATCCCATAAGGGAATTGGATTCATGAACAAAGAGATGGCCTGTGTGGAATTTTCCTCCTGTTTCTCGCTCTCTCAACTTCATTCCCTAATGGAGAGATAATAAAAGGGAACAGAACAGCTGTGATGTCTCTATGTGATTCTTAGGGAAAGCAGTGATTGTGTCCCTTGGAAATGTTCTGGGACAGGCCACACTGGAGGAGCGAGAGGGAGGGTCAGCATCCTCCAGAGGCAATGGAAGCTGGTTATTCATCACCACCAAGACTTGACAGTACACTGAACACCGACATTATATTTATGCTACATAAAATAATGTGACACAGTTTTTATGACCCAATTTAATTCAGTAGAGGGTATCGGTTTAGTAAAGACAAGGACAATAGAATTAAAATTATCCATAGATCTACATAACAAAAGGGTAATAAAAAGAGAATTGAGCTAATTTGACAGGAAATAGATAGCGTTGCCATAAAATTTGTAAAATGGAGAGAAAGTGGCTCACTATGAATTTGTATGAGTTAAGTTGACAGGTACTGAGATCTGTAAAAGGAAAAATATGCAAAACCACCATGCATTGTTCTCTGAATTCCCAGACCAAGCCCAGCTTCCCATCGTTTATTCATTCCACTGACAGCAGGGCAGGAGCTGTGCTGCGAGAAACTTCAGTGCTTTAATAACTATCCAGCAAACAAGCCAACTTTCCTGTGGTTGCGTGAAGTGTTTTCAATGTTCAATTTCACTCGGCGCTGTAGCTTGCTTACCTTCAGGGTATCCATGGCAACAGACTGGAAAGTGGCGGATGGAAGTGCTGAAATGTCAGCTTGGGACTGGAGAGATGGTTCAGTGGTTAACAATGCTTGCTGCTCTTGTGCAGGTCTTGAGTTCAGTTTCAGTGCCCGCATCAGGTGGCTCACAGCTGCCTGTGACTGCGGCTCCAGATGACTCTTTAGGCACATACATTTCCACATAAAGAAAAGAATTCAAAATGCTTATTTAAAAGCCGTGTGTGTGTGTGTGTGTGTGTGTGTGTGTGTGTGTGTGATTTCGGTGGTGTTCATGGGCCTGGGCAGAACAAGGGTCTCAGAGCTATGCATTACTTCACCCAGGAAAGGAAAATGATGTTGGGTGAAGTTCCCCTAGAGCCCACCCTACGGCAATGTTGGTGGGAACAGAAAAGCCTACAGCCTAATCCGCCTAATCATTGTCTTCAGAAGCGCCCAGCATCAGGGGGTGTAAAGTGTTCTGATGAGCTGCTGTTGTTTTAAGGGATTTGAGTCGGAGGTAAACGTGAATGACCTCTATTCAGTTTGCCTATAGGCTTGTCTTGCTCTTGGTCTTAATACCAAGCTCATAGTGGTGTCTTCCTCCCAGTTTCTTTTTCCTCCATCAGTCAGATCCTTTGAACTACTCACCTTTCATATCAACCAGAGACCAACCCTGGCTCAATCCAGCTAGCAGTTTCTATTACCTTCTCAGGGGTACAGGGATAGAAGGTGGACTTCAGATTATCAGCAAATCTAGTCTCTTTGTTCTCTACACACACACACACACACACACACACACACACACACACACAGAGGTGTGTACATGCGTGCGTGTGCATGCGCGCAAACACACATGTAAACATGCACACCTGAACTCTCCCAGGAGAAAAGGGATTCCGCCAGAAAATCACTTGCAGACTTAAACTGTGACTTCCCCTACGTCTGCTGGCCTGCTGGCCCGCCGTGCAGACTTTGGACAGTTGAACTAAAGCTAGTGACACTCTACCCTACTTTCCAGAGTTGGCGAGTCCTGCAGGGCTGGAGAAGAAGAAGGGAGACTGAGTTGGCTGAGTCAGCTTCCTGCCCCGTCAGTAGCTCCAGTCGGTCAGTTGTAGGAGTTCACACCACTCAGACATTATTCACTCCATTCAAGGTCGCAGAATGGAGCCAAGGAGTGAACAGGAGCCCTGCAGGCCCCTGGTGGGTGCAGCTCCAGTTCAGGGGTGCTGAGAACAGGAGGTGGGATCAGTGAGTGAGTGAATTTGGGGGTGAAGAAGGAGAAGTGGGGAACATGCATTTTCTTTTTTTTTCTAGAATGGGTGTAAATAAGTAGCTTGGGGGAGGGTAAGACATGAGGTCAGAGAGCATTTCCTTTGAGAGTTAGGGCAGAGAGGAAACCCTGTCCGGGTTGACAAAGAGTCACAAGAAGTCCATGAGGGAAAAGTAAGTGATAACTCATTATCCTCAGGCAGGGAGGCAGCCAAGAGTCCTGCTTATCTGTGTGGACTCAGACACATGACCTACCTTCTAGATGGGAGCCTCCATGTGTTCTCTTGTGGGATAGGTGGAGATCATAATGCTAGTTCCCAGCTCCACTGCCCTGAAAGATTCAGTGAGATGTATTAGTAAAAGCAGACATCCCAGGGCCTGGCACATGGGGCAGGTCATTCTAATCTCATATTCCCAAAAGGGCCAACATGATGGGAAGATTTAACTTGACACAACTAGACATACCTGGGAAGAGGAAGTCTCACATGAAAATTGCCTTATCAAGTTGGCCTGTGGACATGTCTGTGGGGGCATTTTCTTGACTGCTAATTGACATAGGAGGGCCTGCTCACTGTGTGTGGGCAATACCATCTCTGGGCAAGTGTGCTTCAGCTTTAAGAGAAAAGTGACTGACTAAGTCTGGGAGCAAGCCAGTCAGCTGTGCTCCTCCATGGCCTCTGCTTCAGTTCCTGCCTTGAGCTACAGTCCTGGCTTCCTTTGATGACCGACAAATAACCTGTAAGCCAATCGAATCCTCTCCGCCTCAAGTTGCTTTCGGTCAGTGCTTTACCACAGCAACAGAAAGCAAATTAGAATCGACACTATCTTTTGTCTATTGTCTCTTAACTTCCACATCTTGGTCTGTACTTACTACTGGACTCGGGCATGTTGGGGCTTAAGCTACTGGCTCTTTGCCTTTGGGAAGGGTTTCCAGTCTTTTAAAGCCCTAATGTAGACATCCATATGAACAAAGTAAGATTTCTAGTCTAGAATTGTTTACGAAGGCTTAAACAGCATCATGGCTGCAGCGCTCACGGAAGGTCCAACATCTGGAATAACTGGTCAAAGGAAAAGGAGTTTAAGGATCTCAATAGAAGTTGATTTGCACCAGGGACACCCAAGGACCCAGCTTGGTGGCCGAGCTAAAGCAGAGCTGGAGTAGAGATGGGCCGGTGTCCTTGTGAGTTGGCTCAGGTGGCTGTTTCTTCACTGTAGATGCTGAAGCCATCAGGACTCTTGTCCAGGATTGTTGGTGTGTCTGGGAAAAGTTCTTTCAAGAGTTTTTTTGTTTGTTTGTTTGTTTTTACTTTGAAGTTCATTTAGTAATCAAGGTTCCAGAGAGGTTTAGGAAGGAAAAGATGAAAGGAGACAAGATTGACACGAGGAAACCTGGAGAGCACTGATCATGTCTATGCTAACTGCTTACACCATTAAGTGAATGAACTAAGGCCGGGCGGTGGTGGCACACACTTTTAATCCCAGCACTCGGGAGGCAGAGGCAGGCGGATCTCTGAGTTCGAGGCCAGCCTGGTCTATAAGAGCTAGTTCCAGGACAGGCTCCAAAGCTACAGAGAAACCCAGTCTCAAAAAAACCATAAAAAAGTAAATGAACTGAACAGATGAATAGACAGATACAAAATCATTCAAATACAGATCCCACTAGCTTATGTTTATTTTTAAAAACAAGAACTTAAAGCTATGTATAGCCTGTTTCTTCAAGCTATCCATTCTCAAGTCAATCACAATGGTCCCACATGAATGGTCCCCGTCCTCTGTTCATGTGCAGACTTCCGCCATCCCTTGGGTCCCATCGGGAGGGTGCGTAAGAAAGTTTGTCCCTGCCCCATCTCCATTGTTCTCCGGATCTTCATCCCCACCACCCTCTCACAGTGATCTGACTGGCCATGTGTTAACATGCAAAACCAGGGGAGGACTCTTCCTACTTACTTAGTGAAAGCCTGCCTTTCCTGTCTAAGACAAACAAACCAAAGTTCAGTCTAGGATGCCCCAATAGAAGGAGCCCTGTAGCTTGGGAAGGCAAATGTTCCCTGGCCCCTTCCTCCCAGGGCCAGGCTAGGACACCAGTGCATCTAGTGTTACCTTTCATAAATATTACACTGCAGCCTGGGACGGATGTGCCTCAAGGTGGGTATTTTTCTCAGAAGGACAATGGGATCTGGTAGTCTGAGACATTTCCATTAAACTCAACAAACACTTCTTGAATAGCTTGACACAGCGGCAGTCACTATGTCAGCTTCGCGGCACCTTCCGCAGGGGCTGCTGAGGACAAGTCAGACTTCGCTGTCAAGAGCTTCAAGCCCACTAGACAGGCGCTTTAGCCAGCTAAGCCTCCATCCCAGCCCTAGTGGAGGAGATGCTGGCAGGTGGGAGCTTCTGAGGGAGGGAGAGTCACTCTCCTTTGGGAATGTGGCAACTGGTATGCATCTCCTATCCCCGTGGATGGCCACACATCCATGTTCATATGAGCAGCACTGATTGGACACACAGGAGGTTAATAACAACAGGACATGAAGTTGGGAAAAAGGTTGGCTGGTGGGGGGGCTGGGATAGTTGGAGGGAGGTCATGATAGATGTGACAATGTATACATGGTATAAATATGGGACATTCCAAAGAATACAAAAATCTTATTTTTAAAGGGGAACATAAGGATTTACAAAACCTGTTTTAGCAAAGAAAATAAATTAATTGTTCAGAGAGAGGGAGGGATGGAGGAGAGGAAGACAGAGGGCAGAGGGAAGGAAGGAAGAAGCAGAGAAAGAGACAGAAACATTCTAAAGTGTGAGCTGGATTAGGAAGGAAGACACTTAAGAAAATGCAGAAAATATAAATGACAAGTGTGGGGATCAAGGGGATTGAGGATCTCACATTGCTGAGAGGCACCTGAAGGAGGCGTTGGCTGAGATGGACGGTTAGGGTGGGATGCCAAGAGTTCTGAGCACCAGGTACATCCCAGATGCTAGTTACCAGGCAACAATAAGCTTATTTTCCCAACAACTCTACCAAGCAAGCATTGGCATTAAACTAAAAGCTGAATAAAAGGGGCCCTGACAGGTTTTGCAGCACATTCCAGACCACAACGTAGAGATCTATATCCTCATAGTGCCAGCACTGCTGAGTTTTCCAAGGGTAAAAGAGAAACGGAGGTCTTCAAAAGTAAAGAAACAGCCAAACACAAGGCATGGAGGCAGAGAAAGGCATGTGGATCACAGAAACAGAGTGATCCGGTTTAATTGGCAAGGGCGAGAGATGGCTGATTGGTCCACAGTTGATGAGTGTCAAGCTTTGGTCTGGGAGGAATCTGTCTGGCTTCCTCATTCAAGGGGAACATGCTTATTTTATAGTCAACTCTGTTCACTCTTCTATCCCTAATAAAGGACCATTGGTTCCTCTTCCTACCTCATTCTCCTCCCTGGAATTAAGGAGAAATATGGTTTTGAGTTAAATATAAAATTCTAAAAAGGGAGTCCCACATACCATTGGCCACCTGGTCACCCGTTTTCTCTTGTTGAGCTTGGTTGGGCTATTACTTTCTCTCTTTCTACCACCAGGACTGTCCTGAGATCCTTTCATCCCAAACATCTCTTTGAGAATCTGTTTTCTGTCTCTAGTAAGCAGTTGTATGCCCATTCTTATTCTCGAGTGTACATACTGACAATTACCCCTTCTGAAAATAGAGTACAGCCATCAACAGGGTCACCATTCCTATGGCTATACTGTGGTGATCATCTTCTGTTCCTTAAAAATGGCCTATTCTTTATTGCACACCCTCATGCCTTCATATTCCTTAATGACCCATTTTTTCTTATCAGCTCTTCACATGACGATTCCAGGGACAGAAGTGTCTCAATCCTGTTACAAGTCATATATATATATATATATATATATATATATATATATATATATATCCTTATAACAGTCAATGTCTTATGATTATTAGAAGGGTTTCCCTCTTTGCTTAAGTAGTAAGACTCATTGGTAGAAAGGAAAACAGCACGCACGCACACGCACACGCGCACACACGCACACACACACACACACACAGACACACACATGAGGGGAAGGAGAACGTGGAGAGGAAGGGAAGATCAAATCCTAGGCCCTATAAACTATGAATCTGTTGCCTTGCAAGGCAGATACATTCAGTGTCTTGAGATGGAGCCTGCTCTAGTTCATTCTGCTGCTGTGATAAAACCAAAACTAAACAGAACAAAAACAAAAACAAACAAAAACCCTGACCAAAAGGAAAGACTGTTTAATCTCGCACTTTCAGGTTATAGCTCATTATTGAGGAGAGTGGGAGAAATCAAGGGAGGAACCTAAAGGCAGACCGACTTGCTATTCCAGATGGCACTACCTCTAACGAGGGAACTGATAGCCAAGGAAGTGCACCAGGAACCACGGAGAAATTCTGCTTGCTGGATTACTCATGGGCTCATGCTCAGTTACTTTCTCAGACAGCCCAGGAACACTGTTATTTTATACTGCCTACCAACCTGTAATACCAGGACTCAGGAGGTGGAGACAGGGTCCCCAGAGCAAGCAGGCTCCTTAGACTACTCAAGTCAGCAAACTCTGGATTCCAGTGAGGGACCCTGCTTTAATATATAAAGTGGAAATGATCAATAAAGACATCTGATGTCAACCTCTGACCTCTACATGCACATACATATACTCACGTTTCACACAAGCACTTGTCTTCAAACATGTGAATATGTATACACATATGCACACCACACAGACATGTGAAACAACAGCTGTGGAATCCTCCATGAGTCTTCTTTGATTTTTATTTTATAAATGGAGACTGCACGTTTATTTCCCAGCTGCTCAAACCCAAATAATCACACAGAAACTATATTAATTACAACACTGCTTGGCCAATGGCTCAGGCATAATTCTAGCTAGCTCTTACACCTTAAATCAACCCATTTCTGTTAGTCTATGCATTGCCACATGGCCATGGTGTTACCTCATTTTCTACATGTCTTGTTTCCTCCGTGACCGGCTTGCATCTGTTTGACTCTGCCTACTCTCTCTCTCTATATCTCTCTGTTTGGATTTCCTACCTGGCTTTACTCTGCTAAGCTATTGGCCAAAGCAGTTTTTTTATTAACCAATGGTAATAAAATGTATTCACAACATACAGAGGGGAATCCCACATCATCTTCCTTTTTCTGTCTAAATAAAGAGGAAGGCTTTAACTTAAACATAGTAAAATTACATATAACAAAACAGGTATCACACAAGAATTACAGTTACAATATTTCTTTGTGTGTCTAAAGTTTCTAATTTATCTTTTATCATAACTAAGGAAAACTATAACTATCTGTCTTTAACTTCATCAAAGACCCCAGAAGGATATAATATTACCTAAGTAAACAGGAAGTACATTGTAAGCAACTTCCAAAATTCTAGAATTGGCAGAGACATCTTGCTGCCTGGAGAATCACCCAAAGTTCTTTTGTAACTTTGGGGCATCCATCTTCAACTTATAGGCCCATACTCTGGGGCTAAGCTAGCTATGCGGGAGCTGGGTGGGATCAAAAGCAGGCCTGCCCGCCTTTTCACTACAGAATGGCGCCCACGTGGATAACTGGATTCACAGAAAGCCTGAGAAAGCTTGGGAAATACTAGAGTAAAGCATGTTTTCTTGGTAGCAGCAATTTCTCAGGTCTGCTCTGCTTGCTAGAGGCAAGAAAACACTCTCATCTAAGAGAGGCTTCCTGACTCAGCTTTAACTGCAAAACCCTGCAGCTCTTTTAAGAGGTCCTGACATGAAACACTTACATGGTGTTAATGAAAAGCTGAATGCATGCTTTTCAGTTTTCAGCCATAGCAGGAAAAAACTGCACTGTTTTAAAATGCTGGCTTTCTGGGCTGTCCTGCCAGGGCAAACTCTGATTCTTTCAGGCAGGCAGTCTGAATGAGTGTGGTCTGTGAGCAGAATGTTGCCGCTTGCTTGCTGGCAGGGACCTGGAAACACTGCAGAGTTGTGGCAATGAACATGGCTCTGGCCAGTATCTCAGCCACAAGGCTGGAATCTCAGAAAGCTAAGGAATGGGCTGGATCTAGTCGCCAAAGTCATGGCTTTAGTCCTACCAATATTGTTTGGTAAAGTAAAGACTCATGTAGTCAGAAAGAGAGAGATACAGTAAAGAGAGATTCAAAAACAAAGAAAACCCCTAAATGGTTTACAGTGTGTTAAAAATATATGCAAGCTAAAGGTTAAAGTTCTTAAAAAAGAAAAAGAAAGAGAGTAGTTTGGGTGTGGTGGTACACACCTTTAATCCCAACACTTGGAAGGCAGAGATAGATTGACCTCTGTGACTTCAAGGTGTGGCAGCACATGCCTTTGATCCCAGGCTGAGGCAAGTGGGTCTCTGTGAGTTCAAGGACAGCCTGGTGTACAGAGTTATTCCAGGACAAAGATATACAGAGAACCTGTCTCAAAAAGTAAAAGTAAAAATAAAAGAAATAGAGGTTAAAACAAAGCTGCACAAAGATGGAAAACACACAGAAAATCTTGATACTGTATGCTATTATGCTCTCTTTGAATTGTTTGAATGCTGAGGAAGGAGCAACAGATGCTAAAAGATATTCGTTTATAAATGCTGCAAAACTAATCCAACATAGATATTTTGAAAATACCTTGACTTCAGAATTTGGATCTAAGGATATGATACTTTGGAAAAGAGATTCTTCTTTTGTTTTCACAGAGGATGAGACCCTGTGGATTGCTTCTATCCCAGTATGGTATGTAGACCATGCCCTCCTGAAAGGTTGCTGTGAACACCCTCAAAAAATTTCTTCACTCAACTGCCAACTGAGATGAATCTAGCACACAGGTTACACCATGAAAGATCTGATTAACAGCACCCCCATACAGCAGGAAGCAGTTTGGAGAGAAAAAAACTGTGCCCCCACGTTCCCAAATATTGTTTATAAATGTTCTTTTACATTTAAAGGGGGATATGATATAGATATTTATAATTTGCATTGGTATGGATTTTAAGGTCAATTTTGTTATATGTATATGTATTTCTGATATTGATTAAGGTATTGTTATTGTGTAGTTCATTAAAATGTAATGTATAGTTAGGAAATATAGGTTGTTAATGAATAATCATTGATAATAGTCAAGCTTGTAGTCATGTTAGATTTTCTAGATATATAGAGATATATTTCAGTTAGATAGGCATTCCTAATATCTTTCAAAGACTACAGAATATGGCATTTAAATGTTTTAATAACTTAGGGATTTTCATGACAATGAGACACGTCTGCTCCTGGCAGCACCAGCTACTTCAAGAGGAAGATGGGCATCGAAGAGGCTCCTTATGGAGTTTGTTAGCCATTTAGGCAAGAAACTGCTCTTGCCTAGACTGTTGGCATAAACTGGACACAAAGAACCTGCAGAAAGAGGACTGCTGAACTTGCCTAAAGGTGAGATGGTCTTTCGGGGTTCCTGATTCATGAAAGAGTCTGAGAGACATTCTCCAGGACACAGCAGATACTGACTGAACTGCCTTTGAAATTTCCTGCTTCACGGAAATGTCTGCTGGATACTATGGGCCTGTAGGATGCCCCAACGGTACAGAGGAACTTTGGGTGACTGTCCAGGCAGCAAGATATCTCTGATTTCCAGAGTTTTGTAAGTTGCTTACTTCTCATTTACTTATGTAATATTATATTCTTCTGGATTCTTTGATGGAGTTGAAGAATAGATAGATAGTTATAGTTGTTTTCCTTTGTTATGATAAAAGATAATATATAAAAATATTGTAACTGTAACTCTTACTTGATAACTGTTTTGTTTATGTAATTTTGCTATGTTAAAGTTAAAGCCTTCCCATTTTTTGTTTAAACAGAAAAAGGGGAAATGATGTAGGAGTGTTTCTGTCTATCTGCTGTTTCATTGGTTAATTAATAAAAAAAACTGCTTGGCCTGATAGGTTAAAACATAGGTGGGTGGAGTAGACAGAACAGGATGCTGGGAGTGAGGCAGATGCCTCGGGCAGTCGCCATGTCTCTCCTCTCCAAGACCGATGCAGGTTAAGATCTGTCCTGGTAAGCCACCCCTCATGGTGCTACATACATTACTAAATATGGGTTAAAGCAAGATATGAGAACTAGCTAATAAGAGGCTGAAACTAATGGGCCAGGCAGTGTTTAAATGAATACTATTTGTGTGTTGTTATTTCTGGGGCTAAGCTAGCTATGCCGGAGCTGGGTAGGATGAAAAGCAGGCCTGCCTGCAGCTCCTCACTACACCATACTATGTGGCAGACTTTTCCATGAAGCAGGAAATTTAAAAGACTGTTTCTTTTTGCCTATATTAGCAGTTTGTTAGCCATTTTTCTATGTCCTGTAGAATGTCTGGCAGACTCATGAAGCAGAAATCCTGAAGGACTTGTCTTACCTTCTTTAGGCAAGTTCAGTAGTCATTTTTCTATGGATCCTGCATGTCCAGTTTATACAGCATACTGTCAAGCAGTCCAGGCAAGAGCAGTTTCTTGCTCAAATGACAAGCCTTATCACATTAAAGGCAAATTCCATAATGAGTTTCTTCAATGCCCATCAACCTCTCTGAAGTAATTGGTGCTGCCAGAAGCAGACATGTCTCTCTGTCAAGAAAAGTCTAAGTTCTTAAAGCCTTTTAAATGCCATATTCTGTAGGTCTTTGAAGTGTTAAAGTTTATATAACTGAAATGTATCTCTGTATATCTAGAAAATCTAACATGACTAAAAGTTTGATTATTAGAGATGACTATCTATTAATCTGAATTTAATTATACATTACATTTTAAAATGAGCTTTCTAAACATAATACCTTAAACAAGAGTAGAAACAAAAATATCACAAAATTGATTTTAAATTTGTATCAATAGACCAAAGACCATACCAATGTAAAGTATTCATCTCTATGCATCATATCCTCCCCTTTTTAAAAAAGAGATTGATTGGGACCATTAACTATTAATACCCAACCCCTTTAAAATGAAAATAAACATTTATAAACAGTTATTTTGGGAATTTGGGCATAGTTTTCTCCAAACTGCTTCCTGTTGTTTGTTGGGTGAAATATTTTTAGGGTTCATGGAGACCTTTCAGGGGGTCTTGTTCATCAAACAACATTACTTAGAAGGAATTCACAGGTTCTCATCTTATATGGAAACAAAAGCAGAACCTCTTTTCCAAAGTAATATAGTCTTAGACTCAAATTTTGAAGCCAAGATACCTTTAAAATATATATGTTGGTTTAGCTTAGCAGCCCCCACAATCAAATATCTCTCTGCAGTTAGCACATTAACAGTCAAAAAATTTAAAGAAAACACAATAGTATACATAATCCAGATTCTCGCTGTATTTTCCATCTTTATGTGACTTTTTCTCAATTACTTTTTAATATTTATTATCTTTACTCCTTTAATCTATGTTTGTCTGTACTCTTTTATATTACTTTTAACTGTCTCAAAGATTTTATTTTTTAAAAACTATTTCTATACTCTTTTTTCTTTCTCTCCCAAGCCTATGTACATTTAAAAAACACACTGTGTCTCATTTAGAGGTCTTTTATGTCTGAATTTGATCTATTGTGTATCTGAAATCCTTTTCTGACAAGGAGCATTTTAAAATAGTAAGCAGTGTGGTCACAGCAGCCCTGGATGCTGGCTCCACCTCTCTTGGCCTTTCAATATGAAGGAGATGTGTTTATTACCAACTCTGGGGCTGCTGAGTGGAAGCTGTTTTCACACCTCAACTCAAGGAAGCACTGTGCAGCACATGAACTTTTTTTTGCGTCTGAGTAAAAGATAATCTACCATGTAGCATGTTGTGCAACCTGGAAATATCTCTGTGTATGGCAGGTGGAATCTGTCATACTTTCCTGCCTGTGCATGCCTAGCAGACCTGATCCTACCACTTGCCCAGGTGGGGAGTGCTGATCCCTGCTCTCGGCTACTTTCCTCCTGACCCCAAGTAAGCCAGGCATACAAGCACATGGACCGAAGTGGGTGGCAGGCCATGTGGGTTAACCCCAAATGCTTGGGCACCATTTTGTAAGCAGAGACTGCTCTTTCAGTTCATGGCTGCCCAGACCCAAATAATCACACAGAAACTATATTAATTACAACACTGCTTGACCAATGGCTCAGGTGTAATTCTAGCTAGCTCTTACACCTTAAATCAACCCATTTCCATTAGTCTATGTATTGCCATGTGGCCATGGTGTCACTTCATTTTGTACAGGTCTTGTTCCCTCAGTGACTGGCTTGCATCTGTTTGATTCTGCATACTCTCTTTAAATATATCTCTGTTTGGATTTCCTGCCTGTATTTACTCTGCTAAGCCATTGGCAAAAGCAGCTTCTTTATTAACCAATGGTAATAAAACATATTCACTGCATACAGAGGGGAATCATTATTTCTTGACTTCAATAAAGGTCATGAGGCTTAATGCTCACCAGAATAGGAGTCCATGACTTTTGTCTGACTGATTTTTGTATAGATGTGAGGTAGCATTCACAATTATGACAGTGGAAAACCAATCTCCTGCCTCTTGCCATTCAGAGCTGCTCGTTCTCCATTGCTGAGCTCCGGCACACCCTGGAACTATACCCACAGAACTGAATATTTTCAGTGTCTTTAGAATGTAATGCATACTCATTCCAAATCAGTTTCTGTATGACATGCTACATCTCTGGATGGGCCGAACATCCTGGGAACAATCACCTCAAGTTGGCTTGTAGAAAAGCCCAATTTCCCCTACACCTATTCTTGTCATATTTCTATCAGGGTCCCCAGTGCAGGCCCTGGATCTTTGCAGACACTGCTCCCTCTGCTTGGGATATGCCTTCCAGAGTTCTTAAGGGGCACAGGAATCCTCTTCAGCGACAGTCCAATGCCCTCTTGCCCAATCCCAAGTGAGAACCCCTTTCCTTCATTTTATTTATTTTTAAAATTTTATTTTTTTTCTTTAAGAGTTTTGTATGGTGTGTTTTGATTATTGTCACCTCTCTTCCAGCTTCTTTCCTGTGTGCCACCTCTTTCCTACCCACATAGTTTGTGTCTTCGTTTTCCAGTCTTGCTTTGTACATGCTTCTGTCACTTGCTCATTTGTCTGCTTGTTCTCCTAGGCTATGACTCCTCTAGTGACCACCATGTTTTTCTTTTCTGAGACCATATTCCTTCTTTCCTTGTATCCTATACCCTGCATGAAAATTAAAATGGAAGTAGTTGTGACAGATAATGAAAATGGTGAGAGACACAGCTATTTTGTAATGCTTGGAAACAAGGTGGACACAGAGACGGCAGGGAGCTTGTGGGCCTCACCATTCCTGTGGGACAGCATGTGAGCAAGGAGCAAACACCCAGTGTTAAGCCATTCCTTCCCCATCCATCGTCAGGTGTCTGCTCTCGGTCCTCTTAGTAATCACCTTTTTCTCTTTGTATTACTTTTACTGATCCATGAGATGGGTGCTTGAGATATTAGCTGTATTTTATACAGAATGGTTTACCTCAACACCCATTATTTATATGTTTCTGCTACTGACATCTCCAGGCTTCAATACTCTGTCATTTTGGCTCATCATCTCTTTCTACTACTCATTATTCTTGCCAAGTCCCTATCAGGGTCCCCAGAGCAGGTACCAGATCTTTGCAGACGATTCTCCCTCTGCTTAGGATACACATCCTGGCATGCCATGATAAAGCCCCTCTGAGTTGGTTTGTTTTTTTTTTTTTAAACAAGTATCTGTTTGTGCTGCATAAACTCTGAATTTCATGTCTTGTCATCTTTATGAAGATGACAGCGTGAGTGGACTCAGCCATCTTCTCTCCTTTTCTTCCTTTAAAAACTGTGAGAAGAGAATTGCTCATCTTCTGACATTGTGTGAGCACCCTGGAAATGTTTCTAGGTAATCCATCTTGAGGAGATAATGCAAGGCCAGGGAGATGTAAACTGACATTACAAGCTGTGTACTTTCAGGGACTGAAGAAATGGATCCGTGGTTAAGAGCACTGACTGTTTTCCAGAGGACCAGGGTTTGATTCCCAGAATGCACAGGTCACAGCCACCTGTAACTCCAGCTCCAGAGCATCCTCTGCCACCTTCTCATCTCTGTGAGTACCAGGGATAAACATGGTATACTTACACATGCAGAATAAATACTCTTACATGCAAAATAAAAGTAAATAAACATTAAAAACCCAAGTCAAACATACACTCCCCTTATTTTACTCCCCACCCAGTTGGTTTCCTCCTTAATTTACCACAGATAATAAATGTTCTCATGTTTAGTCAATGTACATGACCACTGAGGAAGATTTCATCTGCAAATATCTTAGTCACTGTTCTATTGATGTGAAAAGTTTCAGAGGTTTAGTCCATTATCAACCAGGCAGAGAGCATGTGACAGGCAGGTTTGGTGCTGGAGAAGTAGCTGGGAGCTAATCCTCATTTATAAGCAGAGAGAGAGAGAGAGAGAGAGAGAGAGAGAGAGAGAGAGAGAGAGAGAGAGAGAGAGAGAGAGAGAGAGAGAGAGAATGGGGGAGAATATGAACTTGACATGGTTTTTGAAATCTCAAAGCCATCCCCAGTTGACACGATTCCTCCAACAAGGTCATACATTCTAATTCTTCTCAGCATGCCCATCTCCCAATGACTAAGCATTCAAATATCTGCACCCATGGAACCATTCTTATTTAAATCACCACAGAAAGTAATGTAAATATCAAGTTTTATCTCCTCCCTCATAAACCGGGCAAGAACAAGGGAGAAAAGAGAGAAGACACTTGTTTTAACTTGGTTATAATAAAAGCTGAGCATAACTGATCCCCTCAAAAGTAGATGAGATCTTGGGTTAATGGCTGATGGGGGTGCAAGGCTGATATAAAAAAAATCCAAGACTGTCTAACACCTGCCTGCCATGAAAGTGGCTATGAATCCATGCTGGGCTAGAGAGGCTAGAGAGGCATGAATCAGTGGCTGTACCGCATGCGCTATTTAGGGTACATCTGAAGGTAATGATGGGTAATGGTAAAACATGTTAGTGCCTTCCAAGTCATTTTAGAACAAATGGATTTTAAAAAAGGAAGTGGTGAGGGTCATACATGGAAAAGCTGTTTAAGTGTTATGGTTCCAGTAACAGCGGTTACAATACTTCCGGGTTTCCGGGCCACGCATGTGCAGACAAGCACTCAGGCAAAATACTTAGCCACCCTGGGGATCTTAAAAGGCTCTGCGTGACCTACGTGTGGTATGAATGTAAGCCCTTGCATGCATGCGTGTGCTCCGTCATCTGAGTATGACGTAGCTACGTCAACCCCCTGTGCGGCAGCCTTTAAAGCTGGACGTGCCATCTTCAAGTTCTCTTTCTGCACACCGACTTTCCCAGGCCTGTTCACATGTCTCTAATAAACTCTTAAGCGGGTTGGTTGCGTGCTTCGTGCTTTGTTCTCACTCGCTTAAAGGGCCCTCACAGAAAGATATTCTCTTAAGTGTCACTTGGGATAGCAGAGCTAGTATTGTTGTGACTGTCGTGGTATCCACGCTGAAAAGGGAGGGAAGTTTTGTAGTAGGCTATTGGCCCTTTGGAAAGTAGTAAAGGTATAGGAAATGACTTTTACACGGGCTGGGTGATGAAAAGAAACATTTAAGATATAAAGTTAAATGAAAAGCTGATGTGTTTCTGGGGTAAGAGCTCTAGAATCCTCTGGGGTTGGAGAGATGCTCACTGAGTTAGGACTCTTGCTGCCAAGCCCGATGACCTCAGGTCCATTCCTGGGACCCACAGGGCAGAAGGAGAGAACTCTCTCCAAAAGCTGTTCTCTGACCTCCACATGCCATAGCGCTTAAGTTCCCCTATACATATGCACATATGAATATACTCACATACTCACACAATCAATGATTAAAGGTAAAAATTTGTTAAAAATAAATCTGGATAGGTCGAGGTGACGTGGCAGGAGAGAAGTGCCGACATTATAGGATTTTTTTTACATGATTTTTCTTAAATTCTTTTCTTATGAGATAAAACATCAGTGATTATAGTCAGAGAACTATAAGGTGTATACTTAAAAGTTAAAAAAACCTCTTTCTACATCTGTTCTAATATTTCTGAAACTATCAATGATAACAACTTGTTCATGTGTTTCCACAATTTCTTTTAAGTATAAACAAGCTAGACACACATGACTGTTTTTATTGGTATTATTGTTGGTTTTTATAGAAATGGAATAATAATAACTCTGCCAGTTGCTTTTCCCATTTTCCATTCTGCATTTCTCATAGGCAATAGCAATAGATCTGCTCTAGTGTTTTAAAGGTGGATAATAGTTCTCATCTCGACCTACAGTCAGGGTATTCTACAGTTAGCAGAAAGGGAATGCTAACTGGACTGGCCCAAGTCTTGAGTCTTTTGAAACCCCCAAGCCCAGGCTCAGTGACGCACCTCCTCCAACAAGACCACCTACTAATTCTTCCCAAATAGTTCCACCAACTGGGGATGAGCATTCAAACATGTGAGTCTATGAGGGCCACTGTCCTTCAAACTGCCACAGCAAGCAAGGGAGGAAGTGTCCCCTTCACTGATAGAGGGGAGGGGCTGGCTCACAAAATGTCTATGTATCTTTCCTGGGTGCAGGCTGAAATGGCAATCTTCCATTTCTTCTGCTGTCTATATGGTGGCCATGAGACTTGACTTTAGTGACTAGAACATGTACAATGTGTCTCTGTGAGTTTGAAGACTTGAAATGGTGCTGTTCAGGCTTTCATTCCTTTCCCCCATTACAGGGATTGGTACAAGCCCAGACATGGAGGCTCTGTAAGCCTCAGTCCTCTAGTGAGGGTGTCATCAGGTAGAGCCCCACTGAGTTCCCAGCAAACATGGAATGGACACATTAGCAAAAGGAAGATGTGACCTTTGCTTTAACCCACTGAGCTTTCTGGGTCATTTGTTACTGCAGCATGACTTAGCCTGTTCTGACCGACAGATTTGCCTAGAAAAACTAAAGATAGTGGCATTAGAACTTGGTGGATCAAGATGGGATGGCATTCAGGGAGTCATGAGGGTGTGTAGTGAGGAACAAGGAGAAAGGATAGGATTTCTTTCAAGGGTACCGAGGGGCTATCAGAACCCAGTTCTGCCAATTAGATAAATAAATGCTCTTTTGGGGAATCTAAGAATAATTTTGGAACACTTTAAAAATAAATGTAGAAAAATTAACTGCATAAATAATGACAACACTAAGATGTACATTGCAGAATTATTTTTACATAGATTAAGATTCACCAGCTTTATGCATCTCATTGTGCATTAAAGATAAAAGAACATCGCACTATAAATTCTGTTTGCTTATAGGGAAACTTTTGTTCTTATGATGAAATCCATTTTCCTTTTATAGTTCATAATAATTCTAGCAACATCTATACATACTCTTATTCACTACTTTCCTCTTTGTCCTGACTGTCAGGGAGGGAGTTCAGGATGCTCAAGTGAGAAGCTTGTCCTCTCCTGGGGTACGCCCCAACACCTTCCTGCCTTATACAAACAAGAATCTTGTCCTCTCCTGGGGTACGCCCCAACACCCGACTCCCTTGTACAAGCGAGAAGCTTGTCCTCTCCTGAGGTATACCCTCACACCCACCTCCCTTATATATAGATCAAAAGAGTAAAGTATGTATGTGTATTGAAAGATCTGAGTAACTTAGACTACACAGGATGGCCGCAGGCAGGCGGCAGAGACACTGTGACTGATTGTGGCCAAGACAATTTATTGTTTCCTTGAATAGAAATATCCTTCAGAAAAACTCTGAAAGCCATTGAGCAGAGAGAAGTGTGTGTGTGTGTGGGGGGGGGGGCATTTCACTGAGGATGGCCCTAAAACCAATAGTCACATGCTGAAGAAGTTATCGAACACTTTAGGAATGACTCAATAATTGTCAAGTTTCAAGTTAAAACAAAGCAAAGGCCCAACTCTCCAAGATTAAGATTGAAAGCAGGGACTGTACAAGACCGTAGCTTTGGAAACTGTGTGTTATACACTTCAGTGGATTATGACAGTGATTTACAGCATCTTAGCCAAAGTTTTCCTCTCCTGAAGGATTAGAAAACATCAGCATGCATTCCATGCAGTAACTGCCAGTTTGTTTCTGCAATAAAAGTCTTTTATCTGTGTGTGTGTGTGTGTGTTGTTATCAAGAATGTATGTTTTACTGTTGGTTCCAATAAAACAAAGAGAAAACCATGCATGTAGAGTCTATGGGAAGCTTGTGTTTGTTCTGTGAAGGCAAGGGCAGCTCAGCATCATCCAGAGACCAAAACAGGGGCTGGAGAGATGGCTCCATGTATAGCAGCGCACCCTGCTCCTGGAAGGGGCCTGAGTTTGCTTCCCAGCACCACGCTGGCAGCTCATTACCTTCTGTAACTCCAGCTCTAGTGGACAAATGAAAACAAAAATAAAAAATGACCAAAACAAGAAGCTACCACAAGACTGGCAAAAACTGTGTATTGCTGGGGAAAGAGAAATAATTTCTTCTAAAGAGTCCCTGATATCGAAGGAGATGGAGTTGCTGAAGTGTGCATACAATGTAACTGAAAGATGCTCCTATCCATTTCTTTGGTGTCAGATTATTAAAACAGTGGACCCTCAAGGAACTGACCTTTCCCCAGGGGGCTCATGCCAGGGGAGGAAAAGGCTGAAGCCTGGTGTCAGCCAGAGGGGTCAGGGCCTGTCAGAGGGGGGCCGGACCAGCCAGAGGGGTAAGGACCAGCCAGAGAGGGGCAGGGCTTGCAAGAAGAGATATCATGCAATCTGACAATTAGTTAGAACACCCTGGCCATGACTTTTTGCCCTCCTTTTAAATGCAAGCATCATGTGAGGCCTCTGATGCTGGACAAGGATGTGGAGAGCGTTAGTGGACCGTGGTCACACTGAAGAAATCTCGTGAATAAATGCCTTTCACTATTCTGTGTCTCTTTAATTGGCCTACTGAGCACGGGTGTCTAAGCATAGCTTCTTAGGGCTGCCAGGTCCAGGCTCAACCCAAATAACCCCAGTGATGACACAGAAGGAGCAGTTTCAGTGAGGGGGCGACATTGGCATGGCTGAACATCGTTCGTTAGGAGTCAATACATGTTTAAACTGGATATGATGTTGGTAACAACTTGTATTAAATCTCTCTCCTTGATCTTGGATCAGTCTGCTCCTGAATAATAGGATGATTCTGGGAGAATAGTTGACGGTCAGCTCAAAGAATGATGCTGACCATGAACTCGAAGAGAAGCATGAGCCCTGGAACCTGGGAGCCAGAAGCAAGCCAGGGGCTGGGACTTCAAGGCAAAGCCTTGTGGGAAAGTGTTGCTATCCAAGCTTAGGTGGTGTTTTGCTCAGTGTGTGCAAACCTGGGAGAAAATCCCTGCACAGGAATAAACCACTTCCCCCTTGTCACACGGATGTTCTAAAAAGTGATTTATTTATTTGTATTTTATGTACACTGGTGTTTTGCCTGTATGTGTATATCTGTATGGGGGTGTTGGATCCCCTTAAGGAGTTCCAGTTGTGAGCTGCCATGTGGGTGCTGGGAATTGAACCTGGGTCCTCTGGAAGAGCAGCCAGTGCTTTTTACTGCTGAGCCATCTCTCCAGTCCCCATCAAATGATATTTTGGGGCCCTATTAACTTTATTTTAGGGTGATACTGTATTGGCTCTTTCAAGAAAAACTACTTTAAATTCCTTCACTCAACTAGTGCCATGCAATGGGAAGGAGGCAGGACTGAATAAGAGTGCAACTCATTTGATTTAAAGTTGTCGTTTTCTTAAAAGGATTTATGTGCTTATTTTTTTTTGTGTGTGCACCTGAGCATGTGGATGTACAGTGTGTGAATGCCTGGTGCCCACACATGTCAGTCAGAAGAGGGCAGTAGGTACCCTGGAAGTGGAGTTACAGAGGGTTGTGATCCAGCATGTGGGTGCTGGGAATCGAACTCGGGTCCTCTGCAAGAGCAAGTGCTCCTAACCACTGAGTTACCTCCGCAGCCCACTTCGTCTCATTGAGGTTATTCTTTGGCTAGTTTCTAGGCTGATTTTATTTTAAATCTGAAACAGGAGTTTACAGAGCATTCCTCGTGACCAGAATGAAGGCTAGAGTTGGGGTGAGCAGATCTTCATGCTGTCGTTCAGCATCTCTTAGATCATTACCCGCCATATCTTCAAAAGAACAAAAAGGGGGCCAATGAGATGGCTCATCAGACAAAGGCACTTGCTGCCAAACCCGAGACATTAGTTTAATCCCCAGAACCCACACGGTTGGAAGAAGAGAATCAATTCCTGCAAGTTGTCATTTGACCTCTACACAAGTGTTGAGGTACATGTGTGCCCCCCCCACAGGCATGCATGCACGCACACACACACACACACACACACACAATAAATGTTAAAAAACAATTTAAAATTTTCCTTGGGGCTGAAGAGATGGATCCATGGTTAATAGCTTTGACTGCTCTTCCAGAGGACCAGGATTCAGCTCCCAGCAACCACATGGTGGCTCAGACCAGTTGACAGTTGTCTGTAACTCCATTTCCAGAGGATCCAACACCGTCTGCTTTCTCTGTGTACACCTAACACACAGACAGACAAGCATGCAGACAAAACACCCACACATGTAAAAATAAATAAGATGTAAATAAGTCGATGATCTGACCTCTGAAAACTGCTGCAGCCTTAGACGCGGAGTGTGACCCAGTCCTGCCCCTTCTCAACGCTCAGCCTGCGCCTGGCACACTGTTGTCTCATTCAGAATGACATTACAGTTCTGGGTGTATACAATGTCACTGTGCTTCAGTTGCCAAGAGAGAAGACTTCTCTTCAGGTTATTGTCAATGATAGAGTGCAAAGCTTGCGGTTGTTTGAACAATTATCTTCCTCCCTCTGTTTTCAAGGAAGGTCTTCCTTGGGAAGCAGCGTATCTTATTTAACCTAACACTGATAAACAGGAACACATTTAAGGAAAGACACAACATAGAGCATGACTTTTCTTAAAAATAGATTTTAACTTTAAGATTCATGAAAGGCTGAGCAGAAAAAAATTTTGAAAAGGGTTCTCAATACAAATTATTAATTAAATTAGTCATTAGTTAGACTAGTTACCTTTGGCCTGTACTGAATTACAAGCTTGTAATTTGATTGTTTATTTGCTATTTGGCAGAGAAAGCTAGTTTGTCAATCATTGTCCATAACCCTTCCACAGACTTGTGGTTATTGCTATTTGAGATAAGGCTTTCTTTGTGCAGTAGAAGCCAACTTTCCACCCTGCCTCCTGAGCACTGGAACTACAGGTGTGGACCGCGGTTCCCAACTCCGTGTGCAGCATCTGGTTCTCACCGCCCTCTCCCGCTTGCCTCATGGTCACAAGTCTCATACATTCTTGTTTCAGTTTGATTCTAAAACCCTGAGGGGCCTCCACCATCCCACATTGCTAATTTCATAGCAATTGAGACACAGGTTCTCGACCACCTTCTGGACATTTAAAATCTATTAGAAAAATCAAAACAAAATAAATATAAAAACCCAGATTTTTGTGCGCTGTGTCAAGGACTGTTTTTCCATGTATTTTTGAAAAAAAGTCAAATATATATTTTGATTAAAAGATACAGATACCTAAGGGAAAAACTGCATGTCCTTCATTTGTATTGGTATCTCTGTCCCACCCTTTTACAAAACTGACCAACCAATAACAAATGATGCTAAGTTCTTTTTTCCTATAGGCAGACCAGGGTTATACTTGGAGGTGGCAGAAGCCAGCTTTGCAGGTGACATGGTTTACAACTGTGCTGGGATTTCTAATCACCCCTTCTTCAGCTGCCTTGAAAAATTAAACATGTCACGGATCCATATACAACCAGATGTCCCCAGCTCCTCGCTGCTTTGAATAATTCCAGATTCTTCATGATTTGAGTTTATCTCAAAAATTACTGAACTGCATGGCAAGAAATTAGACTAAAAATTAAATGCATCCATCACCTTTTATGGGCCATGAAAACCTATACAGGGAATAAATCTTGGCAAACAAGGCAGTGTCTGTTCCAAGTGGGCCCTCACTTCCGGGACATTGATATTCCAAACCATAGCCTGTCCTGTGCTCAGCTTGGCGTGAGAAGAACAAATCAATCCCCTCCTCCTGGTTGCCCCGTTGATTAAGGCTGCTTTTGTCTGTGCCTGGGACACAGCGGCATTGTCGCTTCTCCCTTGAAAGGCGAAGCCCATGGGAAACCAAAGCAGAGAAAAGGAGTTGGAGAAGAAGATGAGCTTGCTAAGAACCATCCTCCATCTTCCCAAGAATTCCAAGCAGGTGTTCTTTCAGCAGAGACAACAGAGTTCAGAGAACCTGTAGGCTGTTTACACAATGACACATCTTGTAAACTGGAGCCAGGCCTGACTCCTGCCTGCGCTACTTCCAAAGCTTTTGTGGATTCCTTCATGATACCCCTCACTAACAGATCTGAAAAAGCAGGGAGTAGCCTGAGTAGCCAGAGCCCTTACGGTAGCCACAGAAGTAAGTCTGGAGAGTTCTTCTTGTACCCTATCCCTAAAGACTCCTCCCCTCTGCTCTCAGCATGCCACCACTCCTTCTTTGTGCTATGGTTTGCGTCCTGAGTGGGCACCTGCCAGGAGTGACTCATGCCAGGCACTCCCATGAGGACCTCAGGAGGTTTTAGAATTCTCCTACCTCAGCCTCCTCTTGAAGAATTCATTATAGCCTGCGTCTGCATGGTGTGGATGTCCCATAGATAACTAGCAGGAACTCCCTTTCCTTAACCTGATTATCAAAGCCACAACCCATGCCTTCAGAGCCGGAGGCCACTCTCACTGACTCTTGAAGAATCCACTGCAGCTTCCTTAGCAGGCCACTGATGACTAGGCACGGCGGCCCCCTACCCTCTTCCGGCTACCAGCAAACACTTTGGGCACTGGTTGATGCTTATGAGAACTCACCAGGAAACACGTCTTCCCACAAAGGCCTGAGTTCCAGACTGTTTAAGTAGCAGCCTCCATTAACCCCCACACCTTTTACGGCTGGGAAAGATGGCGAGCCTTTTCAGCTGTCAAGATGTCATCTTGGTGAAGAACCAACACTATAACCACCTCACAGAGAGGCCAGCATGCTTGGACACCACAAGGGTGTAGCATGACTGAGCTTTCCAAGCCCATGTAGAGAGCAGAATCCCAGGCTGCTATTTGTCTCCACTCATAGCCTAGAACCAGCTATGTATCCTCCCACCCCCCTCCACAAATAGCCTTATGTCCTCAGCCATTGTGTCCGCTGGCCCACCTGTCAATCAGCTTCCCCGCTGTAACCCATCAATGTCTAGACTTTTTTTGGAGAAAGACCACATACCCAGCTTTTATCAGGGACCTTGATCTGGCTCCAGCTGCTGAGTCACCTCCGGGAGGTTCTCTCGCTTCCTTCAGAGCCCAGCCTGCAACTCTTCCACTGTGGCCAGCAAATTACAAGTCACCTTTACTCTTTCTAGCTCCGTTCTTGCAGGGGCCTCTGAACTAGCAGCTCCCGGCTCTGGAATAGTGAGGACCAGGCTTTGCCTCCATCTGTGGCAATAGTGTGCTGAATGAGTGCTGGAAACGAGAAAATAGTCTTTGAACTTGAATCCCTCCTCTCTCTCCTGTCTCCTATGAGTCTTAACCAGGTGGAAGGAGGGGGATCAATTTAAATTGAGCACTTAACTGTTTGTAAGCCCCATGATCAGGACTTTCTTACATGTTACTTCATGTAGTCCTCCCCACAGCCTATGAGGTAGTTAGCTCTATTTTTACTTATATGTGCGGAAATGTAGGTGGTCCAGATTCCTCTAATTTCACAGCTCATCAGCCTCCCTTTGTGTTTCATATTAGTCTGTCTACTTGCTTTTCTGTATTTACCTCTTTGCATTCTTTATACTTCCTTCTTTTTAAATATGTGCATGTGTGTACACTTGTGGCAGCATGTGTATGTGTGTGTGTGTACATGCATATGTATGCATATGTGTTCCTTAGTTACTATCTTCCCAGGAGATAGCACATCCCCAGGGAAGGTGAGTGATGTCAATTCAAGGGTTTTACAAGGAATTTTTTTTCAAACAAAAAGCACCAAGGGGGCTCTCTGCTCCTCCCTGTTCTAGAGACAGCCGCTTCTTTTCGTGCAGTGCCAGCCTCGTTCCAGAGACACGATGGTGAAGGTCGGAGTGAACGGATTTGGCCGTATTGGGCGCCTGGTTACCAGGGCTGCCTTCACTTCTGGCAAAGTGGACGTTGTTGCCATCAATGACCCTTTCATCGACCTCAACTACATGGTCTACATGTTCCAGTATGACTCCACCCACGGCAAGTTCAAAGGCACAGTCAAGGCAGAGAACGGGAAGCTCGTCATCAACGGGAAGGCCATCACCATCTTCCAGGAGCGAGATCCCGCCAACATCAAATGGGGTGATGCCGGCGCCGAGTATGTTGTGGAGTCGACCGGTATCTTCACCACCATGGAGAAGGCTGGGGCCCACTTGAAGGGTGGGGCCAAAAGGGTCATCATCTCCGCCCCTTCTGCGGATGCCCCCATGTTTGTGATGGGTGTGAACCATGACAAGTATGACAATTCCCTCAAGATTGTCAGCAATGCTTCCTGCACCACCAACTGCTTGGCCCCCTTGGCCAAGGTCATCCATGACAACTTTGGCATCGTGGAAGGGCTCATGACCACAGTCCATGCCATCACGGCCACCCAGAAGACTGTGGATGGCCCCTCTGGGAAGCTGTGGCGAGACGGCCGTGGTGCTGCCCAGAGCATCATCCCTGCATCCACTGGCGCTGCCAAGGCTGTGGGCAAAGTCATCCCAGAGCTGAACGGGAAGCTCACGGGCATGGCCTTCCGTGTTCCTACCCCCAATGTGTCTGTCGTGGATCTGACATGCCGCCTGGAGAAAGCCGCCAAGTATGATGACATCAAGAAGGTGGTGAAGCAGGCATCTGAGGGCCCACTAAAGGGCATCCTGGGCTACACTGAGGACCAGGTTGTCTCCTGTGACTTTAACAGTGACTCCCACTCCTCCACCTTCGATGCTGGGGCTGGCATTGCTCTCAATGACAACTTTGTGAAGCTCATTTCCTGGTACGACAATGAATTTGGCTACAGCAACAGAGTGGTGGACCTCATGGCCTACATGGCCTCCAAGGAGTAAGAAGCCTGCCTGCCCTGACCACCCATCCCAGCAAGGACACAGCAAGAGAGAGGCCCTCGGCTGCTGAGCAGTCCCTGTCCTAACTCAACCCTTCACACTGAGCATCTCCCTCACAGTTTCCATCCCAGACCCCCAGAATAGCAGGAGGGGCTTAGGGAGCCCTACTCTCTTGAATACCATCAATAAAGTTCATTGCACCCCAAAAAAAAAAAAAAAAAAAAACAAAAAAAACAAAAAAACGCACCAAGGGGCTGGAGAGACAGCTGAGCAGTAAGAGGGGCAACTCGTAACCATTTCTAACTGCAATTCCTGGGGATCAGATGCCCTTTTCTGTCGTCCACAGTCATTGCACACATGAGGTGCCTTATATACCCTCAGGCAAACATTCATACAGATAAAATATCTTTAAAATGTACCATAGACATTTTACTTTTACAGCTATCGAGTGATTCAGAATTTCTGAGAGTAGTCCTCAGAAACCCACATTAAAAACAATTATATTTGTTTATTTATTTGTATATGGGGCATGTGTACATGTGTGTGTATGGTGGTTGGAAGGCAACTTGAGGGAGTTGGTTCTCTCCTTCCACCATGAAGGTCCTGGGGATTGAACTCAGGTAGTCAGGCTTGGCAGCCATCTCCTTTACCCACTGAGCTATCTCAAGGCAGGGAAATCCACATTTTTAAAGATATTCCCTAGCTGTTTGGTTATGCGAATGCTTTGCCTGTACATATGTCTGTGCACCACATGCATGCCTGGTACCTGATGAGCCTCCGTGTGGGTGCTGGGAGTTGAACCCAATCCTTCAGAGGAATAGGAAGTGCTCTTAACTGCCGAGCCAACTCTCCAACTCCGCTATCTGCTTCTTGCTCGGAGAACCTCAACATTGGATCTTGGATTCAGGTGGCTGAGAAGTGTGTTCACTGTAGCCTCCTGTGACCTCTATGTGCTCGGTAGGCAATCCCTGGATGTGTGTGTGTTAGCCCACGCTGTCTCTCATATGACAGACTTGGTATGCCCAGGAAGCATTTCTCCGGAATGTGAAATTATACCAGTCCATGTTTAAGTTGCCAGGACCTCTAGTTTTTTCACTCTGGCAGCAACAATTAGGGTTGAGAGCGCTTTGAAAAATGAATAAATTTCCTGGGGACAGGAGCATATTTAGCCTGTACTGGCAGGAGGCTGCACAAAGGTGGAAATGGCATTCTAAAAACAATCACCTGGTCCGTTAGAGAAGGCACACTCATCTATCTCAAACAGATGCCATCTGGTCACCCACCACGGCACAAAAGGCCCTCCCTTGGAATGCTGAACATCTAATGAGAACACATAATCTAATTCCCCATGACACTTCCATCTCTACTTTAATATGGAAAATCTCAATGAAATGGATTCTGCAAGAACAGATTTTCATTATTGAAAAGCCATGTCAGAATAAATTAGCATGAAGACGAAGCAGGCAAACCTTGGATTGGATTATTCAGAACGATATGATTATCCACCCATGGCACTGTTTCATATGCGTGTAGTAGGCATTTGGAGACACTAAGTCTTGTTCTTGCTCCTAGCAAGAAAATGGAATTATTAGTCCTGTCTGAATTTCTGCCTTGCTCACGTTAGCTTCTCCCTTCGACTTCCTTGTCATTTGGTCATCTTGGATCTGGGATCAGTTGCCATAGCTGCAGCACAGTGCGGGAGGAGAGGGCCTTGCCGTTTGTTGGTTCAGCTCAGTCACCGTGTCCTATCAGGTGGCATACCTGAGCACACACATGCACCAATCTCCTTGGGTTGTCAGAGGAGAAAAAAGAAACAGATACCCTGCCGTCAGTTTGGGGGGCAGGGCAAAGAGCAAGACCTTAGCGCCTCTTTTGTTGGATGAGCCATGCAGCTGGCTCCAGGCAGATGTTCATAAACTGGCGCTGGTGTGGTTAGAAGCTCCTGACCAAGCATGGATTCTGAAAGCCTTTACCCTGTGGCTTCTGTGTGGACAGTGCCTCACCCCCACCTTCCTTTTCCCCTGACTGAGCACAGTGTGGGCAGGATGAAAACCAAGTCTTCATGCACATGCTAACTCTGGACACTACGTACTCCTCTATCTGGGTGCTGCTGAGGGAAACGCCTGATTGTCTTCCCTGCCAAGGAACCTTCTATTTGGCTACTTCCTCTCCTGACTTGTGGCTATTCTTAAATAACAGCCAGGGGTCATCTGCACTATTTATTACTAGTTCCTCTCTCTTTGGATGTTCTTTCTGGTCTGAATGTAGATGTGAGCACAGGAAAATCTTGGTGGGGCCCTCGACATATTGAATATGGCTGTTGGTGTATTGCTGCCCACAGGCTTCTGCCACCTGTTATCTTGCTGTTTCTCCTTGTGGGATCTAAAGGTTTTCCCCTCCCCTTCCCCTCCTCCTCTCCCCCTCTTTCATTTCTAGTTCTCTTCTTTCCTTCCTTTTTCTTTCCCCTCCTCTTCCCTTCCTTCTGCTCATCCCAGCCCCTTCTCTTTCTAGCCCTGTGTTCAGGGAACCATAACCCATGTGTAAAGTGGGAAATCGGGAAACATATTGTGGGAGGGTGGCCTCATGAAGACTCCCATGAATGTTTGAACTATCTCTGAGAGCAACTGACCCACTGGCTAACCCTGCGATATTTCCTGACACCTGACCTGCAAGATGGATGAACATCTCCTCCAGTCACGCAGTGCTATGTCATGACCCATCAGCGGCAGTACCCTTTCCACCTAGAGTCTTCACAGGGAACTGAAACTCGTCTCTCTGTGCTCTTCCCAGCTGTCAATTGGCTGGACTAGGGAGCAAGCCTGTTTGCACACACTACCTGCCATCATGACTCAATGTAACATCCTCCGTCTCCACAAGTGACAAAAGGTCCTGTCATCCATCATTCAGCATTTCCCTTTCCTCTTCATGGATCGTGTACAAATGGTCCTCCATGGTTAGCCATGGACCGCATCCCTCAGTCTTACCCCGAAGAGAAATTGTCCCCAACCTAAACCAAAGCAACACCCTGTGGAGGTGAACCAACATGGGAAACACAAGCATCTTTGTTAAGCTCTGTTCAGGGGTCTGATTCTACTTCCCCCAGCTACCTCAAATGGTAGTGGGCAATGGACTTCATGCAGCCATACACTTGAAGCAGCTCACCACAAAATCAAAGCTTCTAACAGTGCCTGGAAGTCCCATCTGGGCTCCCGTAGTTCCTGTTGTCTCTGCTAAGAGCGAGCTCTTAGAACACCTACAGAGATGTGCAGAGATGCCATCATGTGGGCTGCCCACAGCCGCCCTCTCTCTGAGGTACTGCACTGCATGACTTCTATAGGGACAATTGTCACCCACGAGCAGAGGCTGATGCATGAGGAATTTAAGATGGAGTTTATTCAGCCCCAATTAAATCCAGTTTTACAAATCCACCTGACCCCTCCGCAGGAGAAAACTCATTATCATCATCACCATAATCATTATTATTGCTTTTGAACACTAAGCTTGCCTGGGTGGCAGCGTGAGGGCTATTCTGGTGAAGCCCAGGCTCTCCAGGAAGGCTGTCAGAGTTCTGTTTTTACTCAGAAAAAGCCAAAAGGATTTATGTGATAAAACTAAGTGCCAGAAAGACAAGGTTATTTCTAAGCAGCTATCAGAAAATAAAGCAGAGGGCGTGAAATGGGGGAGATAATCTTTGAAGTGGCGTTCCAGCAACCCAGGACTCACAAATCAAAAGAGAAAAGGTTTCTTTCTCTTTGTCCTCACATCTTTAAAGATGGTCAATTCTATCCAGCTAGGGATATCCAGTGAGTAGTATGGGCTTTTTAGCAGCTCGTAATTAAAGCAACTTTTAAAAGAGCACCATAGAGTCTCCCGGGCTGTCTGTTGGCTACTGGATAGGCCACCGAAGATCAGCCCATCAGTTACTTAGCACACACCCAGGCTTTGTTATGCCTTGGGATTTCCTAATGTAAAAGCTTCCTCCCTCCTGCTGCCTTTACCCCTTGAGGCACCTGAGAAATCCAAAACTGGGGACTTGGGAAAAAAATCTTTGACTTACACTCAGCCTCAGGGCCACCCTGGCTCCTGGCCTGCTCTTCTATCCAGGCTGGGGCAGCTTTCAATCCAAGTAGCCAGGACCTGTCCTCCCCGCCTCCCCAGACCTTGCTTGCCCTCATCAGCTCCCCAGAGTCAAATAGATCCTTCCAGAGGACACATTCCCAGGGGCAAGTCTGGCCGCTGACAAGAATTCTTCTACTTAACTATAGCCACAAATTTCTGGAGTCTAAGACGCCGTCCGTTATAAAGTGCCATTGGTGTAGAAATAACGTCAAGAACAGCAAATAGCACAACAAACACAACCTGCTTTGATCATTATTCATCGTCACCTTATAATCATTATATTATTAAAGAATATTATAATATTATTTCCTTTTCAGTACTATAATTGAAGAAAAACGAAAAACAAAAACAAAAACAAACAAACAACAACAAAACAAAAACAAAAACCGGGCGGCGCTGACGCACGCCTTTAACTGCAGCACTCGGGAGGCAGAGGCAGGTGGAGCTTTGTGAGTTCAAGACCAGCCTGGTCTACAAGAGCTAGTTCCAGGACAGCTTAGGGCTGTTACACAGAAAAACCCAGTCTCAACAAACAAACAAAAACAAAATAATCGAATCTTGAGGGTAAAGTATTCTAAATAACTTGGTTTGAATTGTTTTGGGCTGGTAGTAACTATGTAACATCACAGCGACATTTTTCCTTAGGTAGTGCTTTTGATAGTGTGTGTGTGTGTGTGTGTGTGTGTGTGTGTGTGTATGATTCCATGAAGGGTGCCTCATATATGTGGTTTTCTTTATTCAAGACAGGGCAAGACCATAAAATCTAATTTTGGAAAATCTAAAGAAAAAAATCCTAAACCCTAACCTCTATAAGCCACACTTTTCTATGCCCATCATCTAAGCCAGCAGGGAACTGTTTGCATGCTTGTGGGTGAGGCCCTGGGCTGGCAACTTCTGGGATAATTTGACTATGTGTTTTGTAAAACACAACCGAGGCCACTGTGATGTGTTTAGAAATGGGACATTTAATCTGGGATTAGGCTGTTGGGGCTCACCCCTTGTTAATGGGATCAAGCCCATCTAAAGCAGGCATCACCAAGAATGGGTTACTTTATCTTTTTGCTATGTGAGGTTGAGACAAAAAGCCATCACTAGACCAGATGTATGTATCTTGACCTAGGGCTTTTCAGCTTCCTGAAGGGTGAGAAATACATTCCTGTCCTTTATCAACTGCCTAGCATCACAAATGGACTCAGATGCCTTCCAGCCACCAACTTTATCTGCCCTTTACACTGATTTGGAAAGGCATTATCTCTAGTCCTCTGTAGCTAGAGAAGCAGAGGTTGAGGAAGTTATCATACTTATTTGAAGTCACATAGTAAGAGTTTGAACATGGGCTTGTCTGATTGTGACATCCACAAGGCCAAAGAAGTCTTCAGTCAGGGTTGTCATTTTCTGCAACCAAGCAATGGGGACCTGGGAATGTTCCCAATGAGAAGCGTGGTATATGCAGTGATTCTATGCCCCATTGCCCATCAGCATCAACTGGTCTGTCTTGTCAGCTCACCACACATGGTTCCCAGACACAGGAACTGTCTGACTAATGCTTTTCCTCAACATTTTTCTTTACCTTGATAGTAGCGACTCTATCTGTAGAGCCCTTGAAGCCTTTCCTAGTTCTACTCACTCATTGTCCCTTATTATCTCTTCCTCCTTGTTGCTTAACCTCCCTCTGGAGTGGACACGTCATTCCAGCCCATACTTATTCCAGTCAATACTCTGAAGAATATGGGTCTTTCAAAGGTTTTCAGGAAGTCATTTTAGTATAACAAAGCGATTAAAAGATGTACTGAGTGTATATTGTGACCTACAACACATTTTTCTAGTATCAACCTGGTAAATTACCCAATGAAAATCTTGGTTCTAAATCTGCATGAAAGGAAGTGGAACAGATCTTCTCTATCCAAGTCTACGCTTACTAAAAGAGATGTGATAACAGACTCCCAAACAAACAGACTTTAGATAAGCAAACATCAGGGCTGGCTTCTCGGCCAAGCTAGAAATTAGATGAAGAAACCAGAAGAAGGTTTGACAGGTGTGCTAGCTTAGCTAAAATGAAGCCAGCCCCCAGAAGTTCCCACCTTCCCACCTTCAAAATTTGCAGTCTTCCCCCTTAAAGACCACAGATCCCAAGCGGTGGCCTGCTTCTGTTGCCTATTTTCCACCCTCTCTGTGTAGTGACTCATCTTTTACCATATGCACAATCCACTGCCCAGCCACACGCTCCAGCGTATCAAAGCCATGCTTATCACCAAAGGCTCTTACAACTGCCACCAACACCAAGACCCTTTCTTAGGGAAGCGTTGGCATCAAAAGTGTTGGTAGCCTTGGCGCACCCCCAGTTCAGGCAAATCTCCAAGTGCACGGTGATCCTGCACTCGGGAAGTCTATTTAAGCTAATTTAATATCTACATGACCAGATTTATTTTGATAGAATGCCACCCTCTCCCCGCCCACCTAGCTTTTGTTGCTTGTTGTTCTAGTGAGGAGACTTTAGCCTTCTTTGGATACAGTTAGGAATAGGCTCCTTTCTTGCTCATGACTCTAGCTCTTCCCGTACTCTCCATGTTGTGGGACCTTTTCCTCAGAAGCTCTGACCTTGCTGCTTCCCTGAAGAAGTTCTAAGTACACTTTACAATGGGGAGAGTCAAGGGTATGGACTTCCACGGTCTTTGCCAAGCGCAGAACCGTCTCATCTACAGTGGTACCCGAAACCACAGGGCACTTTAAAATTCCCATTTCAAATTAAAACTAAAATATTTTAGGTAATAGCAGGTGGCCTTTTTGTTTGGTGCCATGCGTAATAGCTTCTATGGAAACCTATTTATAAGTGGGCCATTGTTTGACATATTTTATTTCAGTAGATTTGTTGTTTGGGAAGCTACCCTTTAAAATATGCTTTCATAAGCAAAGTTGTGTCTTTGGGTACTATTGTATGATGTTTGGAATAATTTATATCAGAGAAAAATATCTGCCTGAAGAACCTTGAATGACTTCTCAGGTCAGAATATGTCAAGCTGTCTATTGTTAAAGGCTCCAGGGACTCCGCGTCTCCATCCTGAGCCCTATGGAAACTGTCATTTGATTCGCTTATTCAGGGCGCTCATTAGTAAATATTTATGGGGCACATATTTTGTGCCAGATTCTGGATGCTGATGATAACATGGTGAAAAAGATAGAAACTAAGTACCATGGTTTCTGCATCCTATACCCCAACGGAAAAATGTAAATGAGAACATCCTACAGAAGTGGTAAGGGCTATTAAGGACACAGGGCAATGCAGGAAGGGAGAGAATGGCTTTTGGAGGGCGGAACCTCTCAAGAGGTGATGTGTGAACTGAAACCTGAGTGAGCTACAGGGGTCAGCTGTGAGGTCGAAGGACTACTGACAGAGCAGCAGTAGATGAAAAGAGCCCAGCTAGGAGCAGACTTGAGAGTCTCCAGGTCAGAAAGGCATGGAATGAGGGCTGTGGAGCCTGGGCATGGGTGTAGCTGGTCAGCCACCAGGCCAGACGGAGTCTTAAAGGGCAGGTATCCCAGGAATCTTGACTTTCTTCATAGTTATACCATTATCATTCTTAGAACTGGAGGACATGCTTACCTTTTCAATATTCATTAGCATTTTCAGATGATGCAGGAAAACCATCTTCTCCTCTCCTTCATGGGTGAGGAATGGTGCCCTAGACTAGCCTTGAGTAACGCATTTGATCCAATTGATCCAATCAGAAGGTCTTAAGAACTGAATGAGAACTGCTGGAGAGAGAGAGAGAGAGAGAGAGAGAGAGAGAGAGAGAGAGAGAGAGAGAGAGAGAGAGAGAGAGAGAGAGAATGTGTGTGTGTGTGTGTAATCTATGTAGATAGAAACACAGGACTGTTACCTCAGAGCTGGAGTGTGAAAGGCACAGTCATGAGAGAGGGACCAACAACCAACAGATGGAGAAGGGCCACCATGACAACAGGAGTTAAATCCTCATCAAGGTCAGATGAAAGTCAACTTTACTCTTGCATGTTTTAGTTATGTGACCAATAAATTCAAGCTGGGTTGAGTTGAGTTTTCTTGATGGAGTTCATCATCTGCTCCTGACACTCCAGCCTCATACCATTCCTATTTCGGTTTCCATGTCTTCCCTGGATTAAGTCGAGAAATTTCATTTGCCAGAAATGTTCAGAATCTAGTGTCTGCTTCTCTTTCACATGATCTTTCGTCTCTGTATACAGTTCCCCTTGGGTCTTACCACACAGAACTTCCAAGTCTCAGAATTTGTTACCTGGGACAGATAGAGTGGTCCAGGGGAACAGCTCCAACAGGTGATGCCTATTGTAAAACGTTTACTAGAATGGCTCATGTAATAGGGCAGAGTGGTCCTATGATCACAGGCTGAAGGTGATCGATCTGCCAAGCATGCTGAAGGCTGGAAATGCTATTGAGAATTTCTGCTATTCAGTCCATATTGGGAGGCCGAAAAAGCTGGAGTCCTTGGATAGCTTCATGTTTGGTCTGTCCACTGAGAGGTGCCACCCACTGTAAGATGGACCCTCTTCCATAGCTTAGCCTTTCTGGAAAGACCCTCACAGACATGCCCAAAACGTCTCTCTCCTGGCTGACTTCAGACCGCATCAAGTTTGCAGTGGAGATTAACCTTCATTCACTAAGATGTGTTGTGCTCACCCAAGAACGAGCACATTCTGTCAAGTGTTCAGGTGACCTCAAACTCTGCCAAGAACAAGCTCTAGTCTGTCTCCGTCCCTCCCATGATTTCCACTTTTACCAGACATATTATCTTCTCCAGCCCACCTTTCTGGGTCTTACTTTGGCTCCCCATGCCCTCGGACATGCGTATCCCTTCAGACTCTCATTTATTGAGGTAGATTGTAAGTTTCTCTGCTGTCTGCTTCTCTCCGCATGTCACACACTCCTTGGAGGCAATGTCTGTGAGTTCCTGTGTCCTCAAAGGCTCAGCATTATGCTTGGCACAGACTAAGATCGTCAATAATGCTTGAATCTATAAATGTCTTTCTGTGTTACTTACATTCATAGCTCCTTGAAGAGGGACAATATTTCACTCTTATTTGTATTATTTATAACATGCATTGGACTTCATTTATGGAATGCAGCTCATCAATATTTGTTGCAAAAATAGACAGAGGGAGCATATCTCACCAGACTGCGATGTTTGCTTTCGATCTCTTCTTGTTGCCAACCATGGATCTCCCTCTGTCTCCATCACTTACTGAAGTCTGCAGCTCTTCACACCATCCTTACACCAACAATAATTTAATTACTATGCACATTTATGAAGGATATACAGCCAAGAACTCACTTTAGATATTCAGCCGCGCACTTCCCTTGATGAATTTCTCCATGCCTTTATTTCCAACTCCCAGAAGACACCCTTGCCACCACCAATAGCCAAATATTCTCTTAAAAATCTCAATTTCATGTTTCCTATCATGTTCTGATAATATTGTAAGACCAGCATGTCACCAATGTCCATCCTTATTTGGGCTTTCGGTCTCTGAACCGCCTCTTCCCCGCTCACACCCGAATCTTCCTCCCCGACCGCTGTGCAGTCCGTCCTTATCTCCGTCTGTCTGAGTTTCGATTTGTCCCAGTTCCTGGTTCTGGAGATAGAGCAGAAGAAAGGCCACCTGCTTCTGCACGCCCTGCATTCATAGTCTAACGCAAGACTAAAAATTAGCTACACCAGGGATCTTACAGATGTGTGATTAAAAATTATGAGCAAAGCAAGGATGTGATAAGTTTGCACAATTACCTCATCTAACCCGGTCTCAGGGGTGGAGAGACCGTCCCTGAAGAATATTAAAATACTTCTTCAGGAAAAAAATAAAGGAAGAGCATTTCACGCAATTTGAATATTAATTTTTAGTCATTTCAAAAATCCACTCGGCTTTCACGTAGAAACAGCACAGAGTGATGAGCGGATCTCGGTACTTATTGTCTTTATCTACATCCTTCTGTGCATATTCAATGCAGGCACTGCCTGGCGCCTGTACTTTCTGTTTGCCTCCCCAGCCCGCTTCTACCTCAGGATGTTTCTGAAGTGAAATGATGAGCGCAGACAAGTTACTTGCCATGTGCGGCACACAGGCATCACGTGCCGTGTTTGCAAACTAGGGTAAAATCGGCACCTTGAGTTGTGCCCTTAGAGATGGTGCCCGGGCTGCCCAGCTGTCTCGCCACGTGCGCGTCTCTGGAACTTGTCCTACTCGCCCTTCACTGGTAAGCAGCACAAGACTTCCACCAGAAACCAGGAAGCTGCCCTGTTCATTTGCCCAAGTCAGTATGACAGCTCAATGCTGGAGTCAGTTGCCCAGCTTTCCCTCCCCTGGGGCAAGGGCATCTGTTCGGCTTGTTACGAAATGCTGTTCCTCTTCCATCTTATGCATTCCTCCCACTGCCCCAGAGAACCAACTGTCTAATTGGAGTTCTGGGCTGAAGTGCTAACTGCTGTCTGCTGGCCAGAGCAGAGACATCCTGCTGAGGGCCACCTCTCTAAGAAATGCCTATGCCTGAGCTGTTGGCTTCTCTCTCTTTGGCCAGGAATCATCTGAATTTCTATCTTGAGGTTTCTTTTGAGTACATGGCTTCTCTGGAAACAGAGACAAAATGACCCAGATAGAAAATGAGGTCACCTGAGAATTAGAATTCAGAGCCTGAAGAATAAAGAAGGTGTCTAAACTGCTTCCCTCACGCTTGAATAAAGATGCTAGGGGAAGTGATCATCTTTGGATGAAGGCTTAACAAGTAAAATGTGTGTGAGAGAGAGAGAAAAAGGGAGAGAGAGAGAGAGAGAGAGAGAGAGAGAGAGAGAGAGAGGGAGGGAGGGAGGGAGGGAGGGAGGGAGGGAGGGAGGAAGGGAAGGAGACGGAGACAGAGAGAAACTAAAGACCTATCTTGAATGATAGTCACTTGGGAGATGAAAACTTTGTGATTAGCCTGCGGCCATCCAAGGCAGCTCACTCACTGTTTGAAGAGATTTTTTTCCCCTACCGTGTTGAGGCTCTTGGAGCTGTAATTGTGGATATAAGCCATCCTGCCATCACCTTGTAGCTGGTGTGCTGGGAGAAATGCTGCACTGGATGGAAAGAGCTCAGAGTCAGACAGACCTGTCAAAAGGATTCTTAATCATTAAAGAGAGGGGGGAGATAAAAACAAAGGTTTTTTGGATGGTTAAGGAGTGGAGGAGGATGGATGGGGATGGAGGGGGATAGATGGACATGGCTAAGGGGATCTAGAAGGATCTGTAAATTACCAACATCTTGAGAGAAATGGACAAGAGAAGTCTCTGCTGTAGGTAGTGGGATGTGTTTTCTATGGTGTGGGTGGTGTGGACGGTAATTAACCCTGAGGAGGGGTCAGGGAAGAGGAGACCTTCACAGCCATTATGACAACCGTGACAGGAGACATTTGGACAATCCCAATCACACAGTTAGATCCCTGGAAGATGGCATTCTTCCCCACGCGCTGAGCTTGAGGTCGGCAGCAGACCACTGCACTAGAGTGATGGAGTGGTCCCTGGCACCTTCACCAAGTAGTCACCTTTAATTCTGAATATAGCCCGGATATTTCCTCCTGTGGTCACAGAGCACAGGGGAAGAAGGCTGCGGCCTCGGCACCTGCCTGGCTGACTCACTATCACACAGAACAGCTTCCTACTTCCCATCCAGAACGCTGCCTTTCATCTGCACCTTAGGGGACTCAGAGCAAGTTTCAGGGGTCACCGTCTGAGTTGACTATTGTACCGTTCTGTACCTGTCCACAGTCTTCCCAAGAGTCAAGCATTACCCAGATTCTCCAGACAAATCTGCGCTCTCCACCCTTTCTCCCTTCCTAAAACCGTGTGAAGAGCAGTCTTGGCTCATTCTGAAATCAAGAGACGGAATCCTGGTGTGCTGAGCGACACGTATTACCCATCGAGGGAGACAATGGCACTATTGACCCGCCGACAGGAAGCAGGCCTGTCTACATGCTGCAGGGACAGCTTGCAGACAGCCTTGTCCTCAGAGACAATTGCTGGCTTTTTCCCATGTTCCACAAGAGAAAGGGGTACACATTCCAGACAACGAGACTATTTGTTTTCCCACCAAAAGGGGCACGTGTTCTTCAGAGGTCAAGCCCAGGCCAGGGCCATGTTTGCTGGGCTAAGCCCAGCCTTTTCCCAGAGGCCTGATCTTTCTGACAACCTCCCAGCTGTTGTCACTTGGTCTGAGAATGTCTCCTCAACTGTTCTGTACAAACACCCATCCTGGCTGGCTGAGCTTTCAGGTTTGTTTATAGACCAGAGTCAAAGAATGAATGCCTGGGCTCCAGGCAGGGCTCTGAGGCACATAAGCTGGGGAGCCAAGGGGTGGGGTGCCAGGCTCTCCTGTCTCATAGCAAGAAAAGCAGAATTATAACCATAGGAATTTCTTTAAATATACCCCACCTCCTTCCTAAGAATCTCTGAGATTTCCAGGACTAGCAAGAGAGAAGAACAATGGCTTCCCATCCTCTGTTCTGTTTTCAGTGAGGGAAAAGTCAGTGTTGGGTTTTGAGAGAGGGACTTGCTATGCAGCCCAAGCTGACTTCAAATCCTCACATTTCCAACCTCACCTTTCTAAGTGCTGAAATCACACTTTGTGCCTCCAGATCTGGTCAAAAAATTCTTCAATAACCTTTCAGGTAGTTGGAGTTTTTCTTTTTTTTTTTGAGACAGCAATAGCAATAATGAAAATGATGAGATTTACCCTCAAATCATTGAACAGCTTAGGTTATTCCTGGGTAAAAAACCATTTCCCTAAATTCTTCGTAGAGCTCAGAGAGATCTGTACCAATAATTGCCCAGGATGTGCTGGATTGGGTGTGGTGCTAGGTGAGGGAGTCACAAAGACAAATGAGAAACCTGGCCTGTGAGAACTTCCTGTTGTGTGTGTATGAGGGCTTCCCCGGCAAAGGACGCTCACACGCTGTAGCCCGTGGTGGGAATAGCTGTTCCCAGGATTAAAGTGATTCCTTAGCCCATATATTGATCTTAATCAAAGTTTACTGTTCCAGGGAGTAGCCAAACTCAAATAGGTGGTGTACAAAGCTGCCTATAGGCCCCTGAAAGTGTGAGTTCACAGTGATACAGAGACGGCAACAAGGCTTCGTCCTGATTCTGCTGGGAAGCCTGGCTACTTTGCTGCTGTAAGATTATGGGCATGTTACTCAGTACATGAGCAAGTTTGTGTCTACTGTGTTGTCTTAATTTACTTGATGTATTGGGAGTGGGGGTTCAGTGAATTGATGCACATGGAATGCTTTGGATTGCATCTGACAAAAACTCTATGACTAATTTTTGCTAGTTATCATTATTATTCTACTGGATGGTAGTGCACGGATGATGGGTTGGATTTTAACAGAAGGTCACAGTTAACAACACATATTCAGGCACTATGGAAGACTTTGGGAGTTGTGCCAAAGTCAGGAAAGGTACCACTATGCTCCATGACAGTCAGCCAACAGGTCAGCAATGGCAAGGATAGGGGCCAGCATCCATTCAGCATTTGCTCTGCCATGGCAACGTGAGGATCTATGATGTGCATGCCTCAGACCATCCTCACACTGCAGTGGCGCTAATGTTCAGAAGAGTGAGCTTGCTCAGGGTGGTAAAACCAAATGCGAGGGAGGAGAATGAGTTATCTGACTATGAGGCCCGTGATCTACACTCTACTGTTGCCCAACAAAAGCCCCTACCCAATACCTTTGGTGCCTTGGTCTCTGGATAACACATTCTACAGGTCTAGTAGCTTGAATAAAAATGTCTTTCTTGGTATCAGACATTTGAGGACTTGGTACCAATGTGGTGGCACTGTCTGGGGAGACATAGAAAGTGTGACCTTATCGGAGGAAGAATATCACTAGACGTAGACTTTGAGAGCTTAAAGGCTCATGTCAGTTTGAGTTTTCTCTCTTGCTTTCTGTTGGGGTTCAGGATGTGAGCCTTTGGATGTTGAAGCAGTTACTGTGCCTGCTACCTCTCTCCGCCATCACTGACTCTCACCCTCTGGGACCATAAATCTGAATAGACTCTTCTACAAGTTGCCTGGGTCATGATGTTTTATCACAGCAGCAGAAAGGTAACTAAGACAGTACGTTACACAGGTCAATAGGACACAGTCCTTGTCTTCCCAGATGACGCTTTAGACACTTATAAAAGCAGGTATAGAATCAATTCTTTGAAAATGATCAAGGTTTCCAAAAAGCATAGTTGGACATATGAAAGGAATTTAATCGGACAGATTATAGTTAAAGAGAGGCGAACAATGGAGCCAGCTGACAGCAGGGCTTTCTGTAGACACTAGAGGGTATACCTGCCTGGAGACACTGGTCAGATGAACCTGGCTTACATGAGAGGCATTCAAGGGCACCAAAGAGACTGTGGGCTTTGGGATCAAAGTGAACAGCTGCTTCCTAGTTCTGGAGTCTTGAACCAGAAACCCTCTCAACTAAAATGATATAGAGATACTGGTCTCATTCCAGATGGTAGGGTGAGGATTACTTGCCTGACATTGAAGAAGACAGCGATGGAAGAGGAGGGGGAAAAGGAGAGGGAAAACAAAGAAAAGGAGAATGAGTATTGTTTCTTTCTCTCTTTTTCATTTGCTTTGTTTTGCTTTTTTGAGACAGGGTTTCTCTATATATAGCCTGGTCTGGAACTCACTCTGCAGACCAGGCTGGCCTCAAACTCAGGGATCCACCTGCTTTTGCTTCCCAAGTGCTGGGATTAAAGGCATGTGGCACCAAGCAGCTGTGAGGTCTGCTTCTTAGGAAACCTCTGGAGGGGAGAGTTTGAACTTGAAACACAGATGTGTCAGACCAAATGTAGCAGAGAAGCTCCCTGGTTCCCCAGGCCCCCACAAAGCTACAGAGGAAGCAGCAGGACTTATGAAAAGACATTGGCAAACTTTGCATTTAAATATGAGTGCAGCAAGAATCGTGTGTGTGTGTGTGTGTGTGTGTGTGTGTGTGTAACAGAACTAGGGCTGGGGAGATGTCTCAGTGCAGCTATGAGGACCTGATTACAGATCCCCAGGATCTATGTAAAAAGCTGGGCACGATAGCAACCTAGTGCTGGAAGGTGAAGTGGGAAGATCCCTGGGGCTTGCTTCCCAGCCAATCTAGCCAAACAGTGTGGGAGAACCTGTTGCAAAAAGATGAGGTAGAGAAGAATGAGGAACACACCTGTTGTTGATTCAGGTCTTCACAGGTACACACGTGGGTGTATGCACCCTACCGTACTCATGTACACACCTACATACACCATACAGAAAAGAATGGCTGCTACTTTAAGAAACTAGGTGTGTGTGGAAGGCACTGTTGAGTGCATGGATTTGACTCTTGAGCAATTCCTTTAGAATTATGCATTGCGAAGTCCTTGCTGGCATGTATCCAACCTTTGAAGAGAAGCCCCACATCCAGCTCTGAGACAACAGGCCTATGAGGGGTGGCAAAGAGAGCAGCATTGGGAAAACGAGAAGGAACGGATCTGTTTGGGAAGTGAGTATGGTGTCTAGCTGAGGGTGGTAATGAGGATGCTGTTATCTGGGCCCCCAGCAGAGGCAGTTCATCCAGGAACTGGGCTTTGCTGGATGCTCTGGGGATCATGGCAAAGCAGAACATGGCCAGGCAGAGTTGGCAGGTCTTGGTCCCATCAGTCTCCAGGACCAAGATGCAGAAGCCAGTTGCGCATCCCGGCCATCTCTCTCCTACCCTTCCTTCCTTCGTGCCTCAGGCAGTTATCTGAGTGCACCTCCCTGTCTCACATTCTTTCTCAGACCACAGTGCTGTTTCCCTTGTGCTAGCTGCTATCTGTAGCCTTGCAGTATTGACTCAGATCTCTGGAACTCAGTTCTCAATTCTCTGCCAGTTTCCGGGACCTCTTTTCTACTCTATCTTGCCTCATGTCTGTACAGACCAGGGCCATCCGTTGATCTCTCTCCAGCCTTTCTTTGGTCCCAAATGCCCAATTTAAATGTCTCCTCCAGGCTTAATTTCCCAAAGTGATCTCAGCTCCAAACCTTCTTTTACTGGGCAGTAATTTAATACAGATGTCGGCCACCTAGAGCCTGGAGCCGTCCGACTCACTTCCTTTAAAGATATAGAGAAACATCACAACGGTCATGTCATGTCATGTATGGGGAGGAAGACAACTTCCTCCCAGTGTTCCATTTCACAGCTTTCCTGGACCCTGATGCGAGCCTGTAACTGACCCCATCCCATCCCTGCCTCATTTACTTCTGGTCTTGCTTTCTCTCTAGGTTATCGCTAACCCACAGCCTCCTACAGAATTGGTTTTCCTGGAAGTTTGGGTGCCAGGCAGGTTTTAACATGTCACATTAGGGATCCCAACTCACAATCCGAAACAGCTGATGGACATTTCCCTACTTTGTGATGTGTTTTCTTAGTGGGCTCCTCAGGAGGCCAGGCTGTCAGTATCTTTTTCTCTGGGCATCTTCTCTGCTCCCATTGACCAGCTCTACCCTAACCATTACATTCTTATTAATTTCACAATAAGAGAACCTAACCTCCTCCCTCTCCCTACAAACCTGGGATCACTTGCTTATCCAAGATTCCTTAAGAAGATCTACTGAATTATGCTACCTTTCCAGAACTTTCTCCGAAGTTTCTACAAGAAGCCTGGAGATTTTTTTTCCCTTTCGTCTGTCAAACTCAGAACACTGCCTTCCTCCTTGATTAAAGAACTTGCTTGCAGGATGTATTGTTTTTTCCTCCTCCATCTGGTTCCCTGGTTTCCTGCTCACCTACCTTAGTTAAATTCTCTGCTCTACTTAACCCATGGATTGATCATGAGGATGCCTGGGTTTGATTTCATATTCTAGTCTGCTCTTGGCCACACACGCTGCTGCCTGGGCCAGGCACTCCCTCCAGCTGTGCCCTGAGTCATCTGCGTGCCCTCTGGAGAGAGAGGGTCTGTGACATCTCTTTGGACGGCCCTGGTATTCGTTCATCTCATTTGTTTAGTGAATATCCTCCTGTCATTTTGTGCATGGGGGTTGGAGGCAGGCATTTGAGGCCACCTCTAATGTGAGGATGTCAACATTAAAGGGGCCCAGAGAGGATTAGGAAGTCCATAACATAGGATGAACTAGTCTTGGGGATTGGTCACTTGGAAGTTCTCTACTCCATATGTTAAAACTGAGGGAGCTAGAAGACCACTAACAAAAGGCCCCAAGGAAAGCAATGGGGAAGACATGTCTGAAGCCTGAAGCAAAGAAGATGGACACGGAGGGGGCAGTGAAAGCATCCCTAGCGCCAGAAAAGCTGCCTGCTGGGTGGCTCTGCTTTGCACAGCTCCTGGAGAGCCAGTGAAGACTTCCTGTCTTCCCCCATGGGGCCAACCGCACCCTATACCTTAGTCCCAGCAGCCCTGGTACTTAACGGGCACAGGCAGGCAGATAATGTGCTCTGCTGTTCAAGGACAATCAGACTCAGCTAAGCGTGAAATCAGTTTTCTCCAGCGAACTCACTCTGGTCTGAAAGAACAGTTTCTGTCGTCAGGGACAACCTGTCATTCCCTGAAGCAATTTACCTGTTCCAGCAGGAGTGGACATCCTTTCAAAGACTGCAGGCACCTGCACCGGACCAGACCCAGGTGTGCGGGTGCAACTGGAGGCACAGAGCCCAGAAGGCAGGCTCACTGTCTTCCCTGTCTGGATCTCAGGACTGAGGCCCCTGGCAGCTGTCAGGAAAGCACCCGTATCTCTCTCTGCAGGTTAGGGCCACTGGGAGCCAAGAAATGGGTTTCATTGGTTAGTTTGCTCAGCTTGCATTCACTAAGCGTGTCTGTGCATGAGGTGCCTGAGGTGCCGGGCGTCACTGTTTCATAAAGGAGATGGGGAAATGCACTTGGGTTTTGGGCTCTCGGACTCTGGAGGATGGCTGTGCATGTTTAAATCCTGTCTCCACCATCTACAACAGGCAACATCAAGCAACTTGTCTCTTATTTGTATCTATTTGTATCTGAATTTCCATACTAGTAAAAATGGACCAGAAACATTGTAACCACTAAAGTACTTGCTCACAGGTGCGATCCTCCCAACCCATGTAAAGCCAGAGTTGTAGCCCGTGTTCATCTCAGCATTGACGCAAGGATATGGCAGGCAGAGATAAGGCACTGTCTGGAAGCTAGTGGTCCAGCTAGCAAGAAAGAGACGCTGTCTCAAGCAAGATGGAAGATGAGGACCAACACTCAAGATATTCCCCGACCTCTACGCGTGCTCCATGGCACCTGCCCATTCTCACACACATGAACACATCCACACAGATACTTTTCAAAAGTTGTATCTACTCCAGGAGAATAGTCTAAAGATTCTGACCAATGTAAAAGCTCATATGCCTTGACCACTCCAAGTGTTCTTTCCATAAGGGCTAGTTTAGGAAATCAAGCAGGTTTAATTCATGCAGCAATTGCAGTGTTGAAGGAGTGATGCTCCAGGTTCCAGAAAAACCAATGAATGTATGACCAGAAAATGTATAGTGTGCTCACTCACTGGGGCTCCTAATGGCTGACCTCAAGGCTCACGACGGCAAAGTCCAGGTGATGTGGAGAGAATAGATTAACTGGGTGGGAGATCAGAAGGCCTTGGATGCTGTGCAAGAACACTTTCTATCTGATAATGTGCTGTAAAGATGATTCTGGAGTCGTCTCTGGGATGTAGGATGCTGGGCTGTAACTCACTTGCCTGGGAAATAGTCTCTCGTCAGGAGACTTATAGTTTGTTTATTTTTAACAAAATTGGTTTTTCCCCCCAAAAAACCTCTCGTCCCTTTGCCAGGAAAACATTATGATTTCAGCGCGGCTTCATCAGCTGGGGCCTGTGCTAGCTGAAGTGTAATAATTGTTTTTCCTTCTGGACAGGCTAGAGCATTGGTCTGTGAGGCAGAGTTCAAGTTCAAATTAGATGGCATTGCTCCCTGTTAGGTCTACCTGCTCTGAATATTTACAAATCTAGGGAAAAACTAGCAACTAAAAGATTGACAATGTGTGGGGATCTTAGGTTGATAGGAGACCATCCTTGTAGCGGCGACTGTGCACCCACGTGTGATCCTCACAAGCGTGTCTCTTCAGGTGCCACGTGGAGACCTTGAAGGAGTGTTTAAAGTGTCCTTATCAGGAGCTTCCTCATTTCTTCTAGTGACCATTGCCCTTTGCCCAGGAGATGGCTTCCCAAGACAATGCCATTTGGAGAGTTCCACAAAGTGCTTTAGGAAGCACAGACTTTGGTGACAGGACGTGGCCTGGTGCCATTCTCTACCCTTTTCCTCCATTCATAAAATAGGTGCCCCAGTGCATAAGTTCTCGGGGTGGCAGGAGGGTGGAGGGCAAAGAGAAAGGGAGCCACCAAGATTAACTTATGAAAGAAGCCTGTTGGCAGAAAGACTGGAGGGCCCCTGTTCCCACCCCGCAAGGCTTCACGTGGGGACGGAGCATGCTGAAGAATCATGAGCAGGTCGTAGATGTGGGAGAAGGCGGGTGCAGCATTATTGGCCTGTCAAGGGTCGTGGTCGGATCTATCTGCCCCAGCTCAGTATCCACTTCCACTCTCAGGAATGCTCTCTCTCCCTTAATGAGCTGTTCCTATTTCTATCACTTTCCTTGAATCTTGGGTCGAATTCTTTGTTCCAGAACACAAGAATGTAGAACTCTCAGTGGGTGCCTTCAGGACTCTGACCCATGTCTGCAATGAAAAGGTGAAGAAAGCTCTGATCTGTAGCCAAAGCACAGGTAGACAAGAGTCATCCTCATTGTTCACTCTGACGTCCTTCGGGGACTGATCGTCTCTCTACAGCAACTTGGGGTCACACTTCTGCAGGACATGTGGGGTCACACTTCTACAGCATACATGGGGTCACACTTCTGCAGCATACACGGGGTCACACTTCTTCAGCATACATGGGGTCACACTTCTGCAGCACACACGGGTTACACTTCTACAGCACACGTGGGGTCACACTTCTATAGCACACGTGGGGTCACACTTCTACAGCAAAAATGGGGTCACACTTCTAAAGCACAAGTGGGGTCACACTTCTACAGCACACACGGGGTCACACTTCTACAGCACACGTGGAGTCACACTTCTACAGCACACGCGGAGTCACACTTCTTCAGCACACGTGGGGTAACACTCCTACAGCACACGCGGAGTCACACTTCTACAGAACACATGGAGTCACACTTCTACAGCATACGTGGGGTCACACTTCTCAGCACACACTGGGTCACACTCAGCATTTATTTTCACTAAATTGATCGTCCAGCACTCCGGACAGGCGTGGGGACCACTTCTGTGGGAGATGCCTTATGAAATACCCTCAGCTACCCTCTGGTTACAGACGGCAGGGCCTAATGTCCTGGCCCTGGGTCTGCCACACAGGAAGCCATATCATTTATCATCCGAACTGGGTCATCTGGGAAAGTGAGAGGAGGAATAATTCATAATTACACTAGGACACCAGGTCAGACTGGGGCAACAGGGAGCCATGTGTTCCCTGTGCCTAGAAAGCGTTTTTTATAACCGAGAGTTAGCATCTCTGAGTCGTCAATGCAAACTGCAAGTGAGAGAGGTACTGCCTCACTGTCTCCCTCCCTCCCTCCCTCCCTCCCTCCATCCCTCTCCCTATCTTCTTTCTTTCCTCCCTCCCTTTCTCTCCCTCTCCCTCTCTCTTTCATACTGGCTTTAAATCCAGGGTCTCCCCCATACAGAGTGTTTTACCACTGAAAAACCTAACTTATTTTTTTAGATTTATTTTGAGAGAGGGTCTCACTAACTTGCTTAGGCCACCCATGAGTTCACACTGCTGCCCCAGCAGCCTTGAATTTGTGGTCTTCCTTCTTCTGCCTCCCTGAAAGCCAGAACACAGACATGCATCACCAGACCTGACTTGACCTATTCTTTTCTGTTCTGAAAAGAGAGTATGTTCCATAGTAACAAATGCCTGATGTTTATAAACAGCGTGTGTCAACTGATGAGAAGTTAATGGCCAGCATGAAGAACTGCCAGATGAAGTCACAAGTTCAGTTCAACTATGAATAATTTTTAATTAATGAATTAATTTTGTGTGTGTGTGTGTGTGTGTGTGTGTGTGTGTGTGTGTGTGCTCCATGACATATGGGTGGAGATAACAGGACAACTTGATTTTCTCTGTGATAGTTTGAATAAAAATGGCCCCATAGGTCCACAGAGAGTGGCACTACTAGGTGTGGCCTTGTTGGAGTAGGTGTGGCATTGCTGAAGGAATTATGTCACTAGGGGAGGGATTTGAGGTTTCAGAAGCTCAAGTCAAGCCTAGTGGCTCTCTGTCTCTTCCTGCTGCCTGTGGATCCAGATGTAAAACTCTCAGCCACCTCTCCAGCACCATCTCTGCCTGTGTGCCACCATGCTTCCCACCATGATGACGATGGACTAACCCTCTTAACTGTAAGCCAGCCCCAATTAAATGCTTTCCTTTATAAAAGTTGTCATGGTCATGGTGTCTTTTCACAGCAAAAAACTCTAAGACGCTCACCTACCACGTGGTCCTGAGAACAAATTCTGATCTCAGGCTTGGCAGCAAATGTGGATCATTTACCCACTGGGTCATCTCTCTGGCCCATTATCATTTTTATTTAATGTGCAGTGGGCATACTATACAAATTATTTGTTGTTTATCTGAAATTTAAACTTATATATATGTGGGTATTTTTAATGGTTAAAAATGACAGTTCCACCAAGATAGAACATACGGTTCTATAGATTTAATTATTAAATCAAATAGAAAATTCTCTGGGGACATCTTCTATGTGCCAGGCAAAGTGCTGTGTGCCAGAGTGGAATCCCAAAGGCACAGGATGCACCTTCTGCTACCAATTCCTAGGCCAGAGAAGGAGGAAGTAGGAAGGAATTGGGGTGATATTTACTGAATCTATTCAGACCTAGAACCTGATTTTTCTGGTTCCCTCAATAAATCATCACTCTCGTGAGGGTTGTTCTGGCTTCAGGTGAGGGCATTAAAAACCAATGAGAAAGCCTGGGTCAGAGCCCAAAAAGTTAGCTAAGGCTGACACCGGGTCTGCCAGCGCACTAACTTTCACTGCTGTGACAAAGGACGTGAGCTGAAGAACGGAAGGGAGGGAGGTTTCCCAGGCTCATGGTAGCGGAGCTTTCACTGCTTGTTCCATGGCAATGGCCCCTGGAGACACAGCACGGCATGTCGGCAGAATATGGGCGAGCACCAATTGCTCAGGTTGCAGTGTCCAGGAAGCAGAAAGAGAAAGGGGCCTGGGCAAGAGATTCCTTTCAAAGATTCCCCCACCCCTGCTCCTACACACAAACTGAGACCAACCAGGAAGGACCATCTCATCCAGTATGAGCTCATTAGTGGATGAACACACTGATCAAGTCAGAAGCCTACTGATCCAGTTACCTCTCCGTAATGGACTCCACCAGCTTGAGGGGAGGTACACTTTCAACATCTGAACCTATTAGGAGACACTTCCTGTTAGTATTCAGGCATCTGTACTGGCCTGACCTTGGAGTACTACAGGCCCTCAGCTGTGGCCACTAAGAGTACATCCTGTGCGCATTCACTATGTTCCCCTTTGAAACGGCCCTGCCAAACTCCCATCTCTCTCTCTCTCTCTCTCTCTCTCTCTCTCTCTCTCTCTCTCTCTCTCTCTCTCTCTCTCTCTCTCTCTCTCCTATCTTCTGCCACTCTTGTCCAGTCTCCCTTCTCTCCTCTCCCATTTTCCCATTCACTCTCCCCTTATAAAAACTTCTCCACCTGAGCTCTTTTGCATGGTGTCTTTCTCTCCTCTCCTGCTACTTTTCCTAAACTATACCACTTCCTACACTAACTGTAACAGTTTGACTCCAGAACCACATTCTTTCCCATATAAAGGTGTTTTCTGTAAGTTTACATACAAATGGTTACTGCAGCCACCCAAAGTGGTGTTGTCATCAACTGCTTTAGGTCCAAGTCCAATGACGTCATCATCAAAGTGAGGGGTGGAGTTAGTGTAAGGGCGATGCAGGGACGGGTTAGTGAGAGGGACACGGGTGGGAAGATGTGGCACTTCTGTGGACCAGCTGCTCTCTGTATCTCTTTCAGCCTGGTCTCTTCCTCTTGGAAACCCCACCTTTTCTCCACCTCTCTCTCTGCTTAGTCATATGTTCTATGTTGTCAGAACTTTGACCTATGGGCAGCCAACATTATTTTGTAGTAGCAGAATCTATCTCAGGCTGCCAGCTTCAAATACATATTATCAAATGTCTAAGTATTCCTAAGCTCCTGGTTTTACTTTGTCTTATTTTGCTTGAAGACAGGTCTCCTGTGGCTCAAGCTGATCTTAAACTCACTACATAGCTGAGGATGACCTTGAACTTCTGATCCTCACGCCTCTACTTTCTGAGTGCTAGATTTACAGGCATGTGCCAGTATACCCAGTTAGGCAGTCTGGGGGTGAATGTTGGCCTTCCACAATGCTAAGCAAGCATTCTACCAAATGAGCTACATCTTCAGTCCCCTGGTTTTAATTATTTAAAACAGATTTATTAAGTATTAAAATTTGTATACTATAAAATTTAGCCACTTACTACCAAGTATGCTTTGCAAATGTCCTAGCTCCCCTGGCCAGGGATCCTGATGTTGGTGCAACAGCTTTGACTTGGACTGTCCTTGAGCAGCCTTGCTCAGACTTGTGGACCGTATGTCACTGTGATTAGCTTCTCTAATCAGAAGATTCTGAAGGGTGACATTTGCTGCAGGTCTTGAAGGAGGCATTAGCACTAAGCAGGAAGAACAAAGGGAGGGAAGAAAGAGAAAGCCATTCTTGTCAGGAGCACTCACAGGGGGTGCAGAGTCCTAGACGGGACTTCCAGGATTCAACCTTGGTAATCCGGATAGACACAGGTGACATCAAGTAAGGTTGTACTTCTCTAGAGCAGTGGTTCTCAGCCTGTTCATGGCATCTTTGGGGGTCATTTTTCAGATATTTACATTGTAATTCATAGCAGCAGAAAATTTACAGTTTTGAGGTAACAACTGAAAATTTTATAGTGGGGGCCATCACAGCATGAGAAACTGCACTAAAGGGCTGTAGTTCTAGGAAGATCGAGAACCACTGCCCTAAAGAAATAGAAGACAGGGAGGGGAGGGAAGGGAGAGGAGGAGGGGAGGAGATGGAAATCTTTAATAAAAAAAATGAGAAAAAAAAAGAAAAAAAAGAAAAAAAAGAAATTTCTATGAAACAAACTGGCAAAAAAAAAAAAAAAGAAATAGAAGACAGAGGAGGCTGGTGTGGACACATGGGGCTTGAGCTTCCAACACCCACATCGGGAGGAGAGCCTGGAAGGTTGACGGACACAGTTAGAAACCTACAATCATCTTCATCACAGACTCCATTAAAAATAATCCCTTTCTCTGCTGCTGAGCTCCAAGACAGGCTAGCAGGGGAGCAAGGCCATTCTGCAGAAGAATGCGCTCAAACCATCCGGGAGGCACTGGCAGTCCCCACCATATCCAGCGTGTTGATTCAACTCAAGCTCAGCCTCTGAGTGTCTGGGTGGTGGGGCTGGCGGGGTGAAGAAATATTCCACGAAAACCTCGGCTTAGCAGTTTAGATATTAAATATTGAAAAGAGAAGATAACTTGCTATCATCACACACATTATTTCCCTTAGAGTAGCATGGTGAGCGCTAAAAGAATTTCCTGATTTACAGACAGTATTTAGTCAAAGTTTCGATTTTTATTGATTTGTTTTTCTCCTCATGGTTGTTTAATGTAAATGTTGAGAGATTATAGATAATATTTTAAAAGAAAAAATGTAATAAAATAAAAATCACCTTAAATTCTGTCACAAATATATTTTCTGAGTTTTATTTCTTTTTTATTTTATTTTTTATTTATTTTTATTTTTATTTTTTTAGTGACAGGGTCCCTGACTATCTTAGAACTTGCTCTGTAGACCAGGCCAGCCTGGAACTCACAGAAATTCTCCTACCCCTGCCTCCCTAGTGTTGGGATTGATTGTATATGCCACCACAGCCATCTTAAAATATTTTTACATTAAAACATGTGTTTGCTTATGTGAAGGTCAGAGGGTAACTGGGGAATGGGTCCTCTCCTTCCATGGGAACTAAGCTTGGGCCTCAGGCTTCCAGGCCTCTGAGGCATCTTTCCAGCCCTAATAATTAATTTTAATTTCTAAATAATAGTGAAATATTTAGATGTCAATTAAAACACAGAAGGGTTGTGTATAAAAGTACCCTGATTCTGTCTCGGCTCCCTCACACTAATGGACAGAAGTAGTTTTTCTGGACTCTGTTCCCACGGCACTTGCTCTGTCATTCCTGATTCCTGCTGCCCAGCATGCTGGCCTTCCAAGCCAGGCTTTTTCTATTTCTTAGACTTTTCTATTCATGGCCTCTTCTGGCCTGAGAATTTCTTTTATGTGACTCAAGTATATAGGTATGTAAAGTAGCAATACAAATCCAAAATTTACTAAAAATAATAAATCACAAAGAAATTTATTTTGAAGGAATTCATTGGCATACATATATTTTACCATTTATTAAAGATGGAAGCAAATTTTTATACTAATAAGAGGAATATGCCTATTTTTTACATGAAGAATTAAACCTTGGCTGTACATTTGATACTGTAGGACATGGAGCTTCTTCAACATCTTCGAGAGTCAATCAATATTTTGATTTTATAATTACCAAGGCCCAAAATGCCTCTTTGCATAAGATTGTAGTATGAAATGCCAGGACTCTATTTAGGGTCATCTCAGAAATTGTTGGAAATTCTGTCCTAATTCCAAGTCAAAATTTATTTAATAATTTTTTATGAACCTGAAGTCAGCAAATCAAACAGTAATTTTGAATATCAAACATTCTACCATAATATAGCCCAAAGATAAACTTTGAAACTTGCATGCTGAGGAGTGCCAGCAGAGAAGCATTGCCTTTGGTTTCCATTGTTAAGTGGCTGTATTTCTGTAAGGGTAGGAAGCTTTCCACGTGCGGAGAAAACACTGTAGTTCATAACTGAATCTGAGTCTGTTTCAGGTAACACTGACCGGCACTGCATGTTGTGATAGTGTGCATAGGGCAGAGGACGCATGCGTGTGCTCCCAACCAGGACAGCAGTGGGGTCACATGCTATAACACAGCCAGATGCTGTCAGCAACACCTGGTACTTGTTTGATTTGGGATTAATTTTTGGCCATTACCTGTGCAGAAACCACCTCATTCAGTAATGTCAGGATCAAGATCCACAGTTTAAGAAGCTTGGCTATGCGTGTGGCATGTGTCTCTCCAATGAAAACCCAGTAAGATTAGAGAATACGTAAACTCCAGTTTCCCAGTCACTCACCACGGCTTAGGTGCTCTGTTCTCATGCAGCTAGAAGCCACCATGTTGGACAGGGTAGGTATGGAACACTTCACTGTTCTAGAAGCTTCTACCGCACAGCGCTCTTATGGGGGAAAATATGAAAACAGATTACTTTTGTTTTCTGGTTTGTCAACTTTAGATTGCATCAATTAATCTCAACTATTTCTTTTCAGATATGTCTTCATCACTTTTAGAAATTAAAAACACAATATACACACCGAAAGGCCTACCTGTCATAAACATGAACGGTAACAATTACCGTAAACCAACAGACTGAGTCCAAGCAATGGATGGGCTATTACTGGGAATCTAAATGCTATCTGATTTTACTCGGTCACTAACAGCTCATTCTGGCTCCCCTTCTGCCACCCTGGGCTGGCTCTTCTGTTATGGGTCTTTTCAGACTGGCTTCTTTCTCCTTCCTGGTAGGATGGCTACTGATTTGTACCATGTGAGTATACGATCACTCCGTTTGCTTGTCCTGTCTATACATCTGCATATCTGAGTTGCTACTGAATTCAGGTCTATATTGTTTCTGGATTTTCCATTCTAAGCGTAGAGGGGCTAAGGTCTGTCTTGTAAGGGGGCTGTGTTTGAGCCTCGAGGTGTGCACTCCTGTGAGAGTCACCGTGGCTCTTCTCACTCTGCTGAGTGGGGACAGAGACCGTGTTTCCTGCAAAGTCTAGGATTGACATTCTGGCCGTTCTCAGCAAGCGGTTGGTCACTCCTGCATGCTTTTCTTTTAAACACCATTCTCGCACAGATGCTGCAGTCTCTTCAATTGCTGCGACGTTCTAATCCATCTTCACTCTTGATAGAACCAGCCTTCCACGTTCCTTCAGGAGAGACTTAGCCCGTCTTTATCACTGTGCTCACATATAAGTCACACCGATATACTGGGGCTATAAAAATACTTTTGGTATGGGGTCTGGAGAGAAGGCTGGGCTGTGAGGAGGGCTCAGAGAAGACCTGGAGTTCGGATCCCAGCACTCACACTGGTCAGCTCACAACCACCCAGAGAATTCGTGTACCCTTCTAGGCTCTGCAGGCACAGCATGTGCAAGGCGCACATACGTACAAGTGGGCACACACACATATAAAAATACATGAAAAAAATCTAAATGCCTTTATATAACTTTACACACATATAAATAAAACCAAATAAAAGTTTAAAATGCTATTATGCTAATTACATAAAAATTTGGGTACGTTGTTTTGTTAATTACTAGGAAGGGTAAGTCTTTCCGTGATACTGCATTTTCTCCTGTAGTGACATTTTATCAGCTTTGTAGTATTTAATAATACAAGTAAACTGTAATATATTTAACCAAATAAGTTGCTTCCCTGTGTAGCTTTCTTATTTTCGTACACCCTATTAAATTGTAAATTGCTTTTTTTAGATTGTATACTTTTACGGAGTAATTCCATTTATGGAATCAAACCAACATAAATTATCTGAGATGAAAAATACATAGTGATGTTTATTGTAGCATTAGTGATAATCATGAAAAATTAGAAATGGCCAGTTAATTGACACTTGGCAAATGGCTGTTTACAGCACCGCCACACTCATCAGAGCACCATGCAAATGTCTGAACCCATGGTCAAGGAGACTGGCAAATTACCACCAGGCATTTTATGTAAAATGCACCTGCGCTCTGATGAGGAACGTTAAAGTAGAGCCCTTAGTAAAAGACACACAGTAATGTACACCTAACAGAAGACGGTTAGGACGGAGAAGGGCAATACAGTGAGAGGGGCGGAGAAGCGTGTTTGTGAGAGAGCAGAAGGAAACAGACAGTCTTCCCTTTTATCTCTTGAATCTCACAGAACTTATGTCATCTCATAATAAAAACATTTGAGAATCATTTTTAAAATAGACCGCATGATGCATGAAATGATAAGACAGCGATACCCCAGGGGAAGGCGCAGCTCTGAGGAAAGCAGTGCTGGAGACGTAGTTTTTTGAGTCTAGACACAAACACGGCAGGTTAAAGGGGGGCTGTACACCCCAGCTGAGCGGAGGAATTTAGCACAAGGACACAGAAGTCCTGGAAGACATCAGTGTTTTTGAACCAGAATAACTCCCTTAGTCATACCAGGGACCCAATGACTAGCCCCTTGGTGAAGATGCTCTAGAGACTCTAGGTCTTAAAGATTTGGTCAGGGTAAGTTTTTAAGGTTCTCATTTCTGTGTATGAGCTGCAAGTAAGCCAAAGAGACGCTAGAAGATGTAGGAGGATTCCTCCTGTGGTCTTGGGGAGACACTGGAGACTGCCATAATCTGGCAGATGGGTAAGGGTTTCCCTGAAAAGGACAAATACCCCAGTAGTCAGTCATTTTGGGAAATGCTCGTAAGGCAGGTCTTTGGATTAGTGCAGAAAGAGACATTAATCTCCCTTGCTCCCTCCCATCAGCTCACACCCTACCCTCTGGGCACAATGGACCTGGGAGACCCAGAAGCATTTTGGTGGTTGATAGGCACCGTCACCGAGGTGGCAGGATGGAGGAAAGGCTATAGAGTTGGGGGAAATAGCAGCTACAGAGTCCATGGATGCTCTTCCTGCAGCTGACGTCCACCTGTGGGGGCGGGGTCCACAGAACCCAACAGCTGCCCTCAAAGGGCTCATGCCTGTTGTCATTGCCATTAGAAACAACACCGACGCTTGAATATCGCTGCAAACCAACTCGGTCGGAATGTTTAGGGGAGCAGTCTAGGCCCGTTTGTCCCAGAGCTTCCCCTAGTCAAGCCAACTCATAGCGTGCTCTGAAACCACAGCTTTAGAATCAACACTCTCTCTACCCTTAAGTGCCAGGCTTGTAGAGCTGTGTCTAATTTGGATTACACTGCCCTGCAGATTAATATTGGGTAAGAGCTTGGTTCATCGCAGAGCACAAAGTTCTACAAAAGGATTCCATTAGCCCTGGCAAGTTGCCAGCTCATCGTTTCTGTCTTTGCCAGAAAATTAATGAAACCATTTACTGGAGAGTAGAGCACCAAACAATGCATGACGTGGTGCTGCGGGTCACACTGTCCGTGTTCTGACCCATCCATGCTCTGCTCCCATTAGGGGGGAAGGAAGGAGACAGACTCTGAGGTACTCTGGGCATCCTTCCTGTGTGCTACTTCTCTTAATATCCGTAAAGCAGCCCAGAGATCGAGGACCACCGTTATTCTCTATTCACAAACAAAGACACCAAGATGGAGAATGGCTAAGAACTTGGTCAAACTGACATGGGGAATGTGACTAGCAAGTGGAAGCTGGGGAAAGACAGATCTTGTTCCAAAAGCCTCATCTGTCTTTCTCTTCGTTACACCTTTCCCTCCTCCCTCAGTTCCATGTTTAACTGAATGCATTTAATCAGGGAAGCCGTCTGAGACTGAGCTAGGGGATAACCCGCTGAGTCTGGCCTGCAGAAGGCTTTGGTGGAGAAAAATGGGCTGCAAGTCATGTCTAGGTGAAGAAAACTCCCAGCCTGTGGTTCACCTCCTCAGTCCTAGTGTGTGGAGTCTCACTACACCGACGTGTACAAGTGGGGTGATTAAGGTTCAGGTTTGTTCAAGCAGAATGTGCATGGTAGGTTAAACGCTTTAGAATCACAACAGCTTATAAGCAAAGCTTTCACCCAGTACAGGACTAGGAGACCGTGCATCTCCAGTGTCTCTGTGGCCTCCTGGTGCTGTCTTCTTGGCAGACATGGGCTTCTCTGTGGTGCTACAGAGAAGAGATAAGACAGGCAAGACCATGTCAGAACCATGGCTCAAGACACACTATGTTAGAAACATCGCAGCCTGGCCCTTTGATACAGCAAAGCTCTGCTTCTCCCAGGGTGTAGAAGGGTCACATGATGGGTACCTCTTCATCACTCCTAAATTCTCATTGGCTGTTACCACTGTTGAATCTTCTGAGATGCCCCATGCTGGACACTGGGCTCACGGGAGCAGAAAAATCCTCTGAGAGAGTCCTGTCACTTCAATGAGATTTTACTAAGTAATGAGGCCTATTGAGGGGAAATCCTAGCAAGTATGAGCCCCCAAAGAGGCATTGGAAGCAAAGTTGTGAAACCTCTTCTATTCAGTCATGAGTGGTTCCGTCCCAGTGCGTTTTCCATCAGGGTCTTCCACATCTTTCCTCCCTCACACTGTCTGGGTTGTCTCTACAAGGCCCAAACCCATCTCCCAGACACCCTTGGCCTTTCAGGAAAAACAGCCAACTTCACATCTAACACCCACATTGGCTTAGACTATGATTAGAAGGGCATGGCCTTGTTTCTTCTGCTGGTTCCAGATCTTGGTCACAGACATGCAGATACAAATACACACACACACACACACACACACACACACACACACACACCTGCTTCTCCGTTAAGAATCCTACTTCTCACTCTCCCCAGGGGACTTGTCTACTTGGATTTCAAAATGGAATAACATCTCAAATCCTTACTGACTGTAAGGATAAATATCAGCTCAGGACCCCAAGACCAAGTTCTCAGCACAAAGGAGATTTATTTGTCCCAGAGGGATGAAGGGCAGGGAATAAGAGACAAAGACAGGAGATAGAGGACAAAGGAGAGGTGGCAGGGGGACAAAGGACTGTCTCTGGATAAAGGGGAGAGACATGCAGCCATTAGGAAAATGGCAGTTTATAAAGGGAAAGGGGGAACCATGTGCTAGGACAAGGTGTTGAATTTTAATTGGGCATATTAATTAAGTGAACCAAAGGGGGCTTTTGATTGCTAGACTTTAATACTTTAATACTTTGACAGCTGGACCTTGGTGGTCAGGCTCAGGAGGTGGAGGGGGCCAAATAAGGGAACAAACCTTGGTAGCTAGCTCTAGGAATGGAATTTAATGGATTACAGTAAGGCGTAGGGAATGAGGGTGAAGGGCAAAGCCCACCCACCAGAGCCACATTTGCCATGCTCTAGCTAGCTAGAGTCCCATCACTGACTCTGTTACATACACTGTAACCAACTGCCATTTTTAAATACAGGAATCATGGACATAGCCAAGACTGCACTTTTTCAATTCGATTTTGAGTAAGGTATGACCACATTTAAGTATTTCCATCAAATAAAGAAATGGACCTTTTGTTTATGACTTTCAAGTTACATAGAGGATATGTATCAGGAATTTTTTAATCAGGAACTCCAAATTCTTACTAATGTAACACATAAGCAAAAACCATAAACCATGTACTGGTTGTTGGATGTGGGGACTTCTTCAGAGGAACAGAATCTGTAGCAGGAATATATTTATTAAAAGCACATCTGCTAGCTCAGTTTGCGCAGTACTGTCTGTATATTCCAACAATGGCAGCCTCCACAATGCAGACACTGAGAACCCAGAGCTGCTTAGCACATCGGGCTGCATGTCCCCACAATCCCAATCTGCCTCTTAAGGCCTGAGAGACTCCTGGGGAGCCAGTGGTCTTCAGTCCATGATGAAAAGCTGAACAATCGGGGTTCTGATGGCAACAGGTGATGGCCGTACAGCAGAAAGAACTAGAAGGCCAAGCAGGCAAAGAGCAAAGCCTTTCTCCTTTAGACCTCTATATCTGGGCCACCTGCTGCTCACATTTAGGGTGAATCTTTCCACTGTAATTAATCTGATCTAGAAACCCCCACAGCTGTTCACAGAGGCTTCTTCTTAATTGATTCAGATCTGGTTAGCTTGACAAAGTTAACTGGCATGTGTATGCAGGGACAAGATGAACTGTGTCTTTGTCCCTGCTGTTTATGTTCCCATTAGTCCCATAAACACAGACAGTAAAGACACAGCCCTCCAGAGATATAACAAGAAACCGTGCTCGGGCATTGTGAAGCCACCCTGGAGAGACATATGCCAACAGTAAAACAGCCATGGCCTCTGCAAGACACTAGCATGAAGTAGCTATAAAAGGCTGTGACTAAAACCCAGCAGGAGCAAAGATGACCAAGTGTGGGACAGATCCACTCACCTCTGACAGGGAACCCCCAGCAAACTGCACATACCACCGAAGTCCACTTGGTGAACCAATGAGTTATACTGGAACTACCTACAGGAACAGAAATTGCTCAAAGTCAGCTGTATCACCAGAGGCCACCCCAGCACGGATGGCCTGCAGGCAATGCAAGAGGTTGGAGAGTGTCTTTTCCAAGTGTTACGTTTTTTGTCTCTTTAAGAGGCAAGCCACACCCACTCCCTAGGACCCCGGCTCCCCTCTCCCGGCCATCTTGGATGACTTACTGTTTTCTCTCTCTCTCTCTCTCTCTCTCTCTCTCTCTCTCTCTCTCTCTCTCTCTCTCTCTCTCTCTCTCTCTCTCTCTCTCTCTCTCTCTCTCATAAATATCCGATTCTATTCTGTACGATGTGTTTATGTGCCTTCTACCTGCTGCCTGCTCACACCCGCCTGCATGGCGGGACCAGCCCAGCGCCCTCCCCCCACCCAGCTGGTCGCACCCGCCACCGGACCTGCCAGCATTTCCCGCTGCCAGCTGTTCAGGACTCGCTAGGATGGCAGAACCAGCCCAACCCTCTGCTCGGAGGGTGGCTCTCCCAGGACCTGCCGTAAGCCGCTCCAGGGTCCGCAGCCTTCTCTTGTCTGGGACTGGCTGTTCCCAAAGCCCGCTGCCTGCCACCACATGGCCTGTCGGGGATCTAAATCATAAAACCTCAGTTGATCTAAACCTCTTCCAACAGCTCAGCCGGTTTCAGCTTCCTACAGGCAGTTGGCCTTCTCTGAGTCTTCTTTGCGGCTAAGCTTGGCAAAGAGGCACTCTCCGCAGTTATTGCTTACTCTGATGGGGAGGGGCCTAGTGAATCTGATCAGTTTCAGGGACTTCCTGGAGCTATTTTGAGTTGTTTACCTTCCCCCTTAAGGAACTTCCCTGCAGGGTGGGATGATTTAATCTCTGAGAAAACTGTTGTATAGCACCAAGGAAAGAATGATTTCAAAGAAAATGAAATTGCCCTGACAGGATTCGTATCTGCACTTGAGAACTTGGAAGCAGTAGCAGAAGGACCAGAAAACATGGCCAGCATGGGGACAATGAACTGCAGAAGGTCTCCCAGAATTCAGAGCAGGGAAGAACGCAGACAAGCTCCTGTGGCTGCCCCTCCGTTCTGTGAACATCACTGAGTGCCCTCTCTCTGCAGGGTCCTGAGCCTGCCAAAGGGCATGTGGTATATATCTGTGCAGAGTGCTGGGGTCAGCATGGGTGTCCAACTGTATTAGCCACAGCAGAGGTGACAGTGGTGACAGAATGAATTAGGTTGGGCATCAGGGGCTGGAGTCCCTTTTCCCATCTACCTTGTTCCTACACAGGATTCTGAACAGTCTGAGAATGACAACTACTGACTAAATCTTTCAGATCACCACTCAGGGGTGTTTGCTGAGGTCAACAGTAGAACTCATTTCCTTTTAGGACTTTGTTTATTTGAATGATAAATTTTAAATATTTAGACAAATGGTTTGGAAGGTCTGTAACTCTTATATCCAGAGCCCCAGATGTGTCTGGGGGTGTATTTGCCTTGCAGCTTCCCTTAGTCCTAGGTATGTGAAGCCCAGGATACCATACCATTCACTGGCACCTGCAAGCGACTTTGGTAAATAGACCGTCCTCACATTGTTCTATTTTGAGTGGACCATCTGCTTCCTGTGGGAACCCCCTACTGTTTCAGCAGGTGTTTCAGCAGGTGTTTCAGACAGAAATGAGCTACTAACCTCCCCTCATCACCAAAACCTCAACACACATACACACGCACACACACGCATACATACACACACATGCACACAGACATGCACACACTCATACGCATGTGCACACACACACACACACACACACACACACACACACACCCTTCTTTCAGTCACTCTAGTTGCAGAGAGTGAGATAGGAAGAGACATCCAGGGAAGTGGAATGGCCCAGAGTCACCATGGTGGTTAAGTCTGTGTTTGTGTGTGTGTGTTTCTGTGTGTGTATGTGTGTGTGTGTCTGGGAATAAAGGTGCCATCTTGGCTCTTTAGTGTCCTTTTTCTCACAGCTCAACTCCTACCTCTGTTAGGACCCGGATGGCAGGAGCTCAGCCCTGCATCTTCAGATGCGTGGTGCCCTAAGCATCTCCTAGTGCAGAGCAATGGGGTAGACAGCAGCATCTTCCTTCCAGGAAGACTGCATTTCCAGTTTTGCTCCCTTACTGCCAAGACCCACAGGGAATAGGCCAACATCCTCCATACACCGTATATGAAAGTGGCTCGGAAAGGAATCCCAAATAAAAATGTAACTGGGGTGCTACTAGCCACCCCTCTTTCAGCATTTTGCTTTGGTTAGTCATAGCACCTTGGCTGGCATCTCTGCCTCTCTACATGGTTCTCCAGCAAGCCCACAATTACTCTGCTAATCTCAAGGAACGGGTGGTTCTTAGGTTACTTTCAATGACAAGCGACACTAATTTAGGAATTCAAATGTCCCGCCTCAAACTCCAGTCTTGGTTTACTTTGTTTCTCCTTCCTCCTCAGCTCGGGCTGACCCTGATGGGAGAAGGGTGGGGTGTGCCTGGTGTCCCCGTTTCCTTTCCTGTTGCTCTGATAAACTATTCCAGCAAAAACAACTCAAGGGAGAAGGGGTTATTTGGTTCACAGTTCCAGGTCCTGCCCATCACTGCAGGGAAATCAAGGCAGTGAGAAGCTGTAGCAGCTCGTCACATGCATTAAATCCACGACAGAGAGCAGAGAGCAGGGTAAGGTTAGTGCATGACGTGCCAATGCTCGGCCCATTTCCTCCACTCTTCTACAGCCCAGACTCTTCTGTTTAGAGAATGGTGCCTCCCACAGTGATAGGCATTTCTACACAACCCAATTAAGACCATCCTTCACAGGCATGCCCACAGAGCAACCTAATCTAGACAGTCCTTCATGGAGACTCCCTTCCCAAATGATTCTAGATGGAGCCCAGTTGAGTTTAAAATAACCCATCGTAGCTGGTGCCCCCGTCTTCTCTCTTGGCTCCTTTGTGGTCTGTTCTCAAACAAGAATGGAGTCGGAGAGAAGAGGGAATGGAAAATGGCTTACAAGGAGAGTGCTATCTCATCTGGTATCAGCTTCCCCAGTTTGAACAGATGCTCACGCTGGGTTTTTTTCTCTTCTGAGGTACTTTCTCTTATTCCTGAAGGAACTCATAATGAATCTCTTATCTGAAATTCTCTCTACTGAGAGGCAGACATCTGTTGTATAGGTGGTGCCAGAGTTTGAATATGAAATGTCCACCCCCAAGTACTTGTGTTTGAACTCATATTGTCTGCCAAGCATTTGTTGAGTCAATCCATTTGAAGCTTTTGGGCAAGTAGCAGGCACCTCATATAAAACATGTTAGTTACTAACCCTATGCTAGCTTACATATTTTCTGGTCTAAACACAAATCTGTTATTGTGTCTTTACTGTTTATAGGTCATCTTCTGTGTTTATTGTAGCCCTCCAAGCAGTGAGGAGGACTCTAGGTCATGCATCTGATTTGCAATTCAAGCAGCACAGAGAACAGGTCAACCACTCTCCAGTGATTATCTTGGTGTCTGCGTCTCTGGAGACTGCCTTAGTCGGGGTTTCTGTTGCTGTAGAGAGACACCATGACCACAGTGACTCTTCTAAAGAAAGCATTTAATCAGGACTGGCTTACAGGTTCATAGGTTTAGTCCATTATCATCATGGCAGGGAGCATGGCAGTGTGCAGGCAGACATGGTGCTGGAGGAGGAGCCCAGAGTTCTGCCTCTGGATCCTCAGACAGCAGGAAGAAAGAGTGAGCACTGGGCCTGACTTGAACATTTGAAACCCCCAAAGATCACCCCTAAGGACACATTTTCCCCACAAGGCCACACCTACTCTAACAAGGCTGCACCTCCTAGTAGCGGAGGATGACCTGTGAACCTATGGGGGCTGTTTTCATTTAAACCACCACAGAGACACATCAGAGGGGTGTGGTTCTGATGACTCTGACTGTCCTCCTAGCTGAGACCTGGGGTGAGATGATTCTGAAGGTGAGGCATAAATAAGACAAGGTGTCAGGCACTGTTTGACAAATGACAATGAGATATTTACAACCCTAACCTCTCAACTGTGACTCTTGAGTAAAACCAACAATACTGTGTTACATAAATAAGGAAATTCTCTGTTTCCATGTAGAGCCTACCAGGAGCTTAAACAATGCAGAAAAGATGGTGACAGCCTGCTGTGCTCCTGACCCCATTATACAGCCAATGCATGAGAAGTGTCTTCTCTGAAAACAAACAGCTATTCATCAAGTTGCCTCTCACTAGTATAGTATAATTATCTCCCCAAAGTCATGAATGAAATTATAGGTTCCTGACAAAACGAGCGTGATGCTAGGCGACGTTTGGCTGTGTTGCGTGGCTCCTAGAGAAAGGTTGGCCTGCCACTGCTAGCTGCTTCTGCCTCTGAATGCTCTTGTTTGTGTGCGTGTGTGCGCGCATGTGTGTGTATGCCACGGATGTGTGGGTGTCTGTGGAATCCAAAAGATTGCTGGATACTTTGACATCAGAACTTACAGGGAGGGAGCATTTTCTGGAATCTGATTTAGGTTCCAAGAACTGAACTCAGGTCCTCTGGAAAAGCAACAAGTGCTCACAATCACTGAGCCAGTGTCTCTCTAGCCCCCAATCTTTGATTTCTATTAGATTTCTTGTGTTATTGTTACTGTGACCCAACTGGGTAAAGCTTCTTCCAAGTACCATTTAGGTGACTACAAGGGTGGCATATGCTCAATGAGCCAGTCGTATCTGTGTTTGCCTAAATGAAGCCAAGTACCTTTACAGGATACCATGAGCCCTGAAAATACAGCTTATAAAACAGCAGAATTTGGGTAGTTTATAGTTTTAAAATTTATTTTTCATGGCATATGTTGTTACTGTCTGCCTGCATATACACCATGTGTGTGCAGTGCCCATGACAGCCAGAAGAGGGCAATGGAGCCCCTGGAACTGGAAATACTAGAGTTGTATGTAGCCCCATGTGGTTCTGAGTACTGAACCCTTTGCAAAGGCAGCAAGTCCTCTTCACCACTGAGCCATCTCCCAAGCCCAGCCTTAGTTTTTGACAGTGATTTGCCCATCAGTTGCCCTCCTATGAAGTCACGGAGGAGAGCAATTAATTTAGTATCCTGTGAGGACGGCAAAGAGGTCATTCACCGTCCTGTCAACTTCCCATGTCTTTCTTCGAGATACAGCTTCATGACCACCATTTAACCACACTGTACCATGACCCCAGCCTTCTGACATTCACTGAAAAGTTCAGCCACCTCTGGGCTGTCCACGAAGCGACATGACTAAACTTATGACCTTCCTCTTCCAATCCTGCTCTCCTTCTTCCTATTTTCCAGGAGACACTGCCTTCCGAGGAAGGGGCGGGGCAGCTTGCTCCTGTCTCTGCTCTTCCTTGCTTCTTGCAGCAAGGAGACATTGATGGACCAGACCTTTAAAATCTCATCAGGTCATGTTTATTTGGGCGACATCAACCTGTGTTAGAAAAGGAGTTGGTGATTTTTGTGTGTGAAGAACCAGACGGGCTTTATGAGCAACATCTTCTCTGTTCAACACTAAAAGGAGCCACAGTTGGTTTCCCAAGGAATGGGCACAACCGCGCTCTAGTGGAATGTTTAGATAGTAGAATGTTAATTTTCACTTGTCATAAAGTATTATTCTTTTCACCCTTTGCCAATATAGTTATATAGTATGTAATATCACAGCTGGCAGTGACCAGCGTGAGAGGCAGCGGTGCATGGAGGCTGTGTGTGGAGTGGCATCTTCCATTCCCGATCTGTGTAAGTAGACTCATCCATTTGCACAATCAAGCCACCTAAAAATGCATTCAACACATACCCATCATTAAGCAAAGAATGACTGAAAACAAGCAACGGGGTGTGTTTGATTGTGCTCTGCATTTTACCACCCTTTCCTTTAAGAGGTCATGCTACTGTCAGGACATTCTCTAGTGTGTTTCTCCCTCTACATGGCAGTTCCCTGAATCAGGGTCTCCTCCAGCTAAACAGGTCTGACCGTCTGCCTCTCACCCGTCTCTTCGTCCTATGCATTTAAGGCAGTAAGAGCCAGCAACCTGCCTGCCTGTCGTATGTCTTGGTTTATTTGGGGTTCTCTCCCCGTTGTGATCAGCATGGTGAGGATGAGTTGGGTTTTGCTTTGAAGGAAGAATGAACGGTAAAACCTGACCAAACCTTCACCTGCTTTGGCATATTTTTTTTTTATCTGGAATGTGTGTGTATACATGTATGTGTGCATGCCTTTGTGTGTATGTATGCATGAGTGCATGTGTGTACTCGAGTATGTGAGCATGTGTGTGTGTACATGTGTGAGTGCTTGCACATGTGAGCACATGCATGTGTTTCCTCCTGATAACTTCAAGGTGGCTGCTGATGGTTGGAGAAAGGACTCTGGTAGGACATAATATTTTTCTAAATTAGTTCTTCAAATCCCTATAATAATTCAAATCTCCTTTCAAATAATATCATTATTCTTCCAATTACCCATACTAGGATATAATCTGGGCTGTGAAGATCACTCAGTAGTTAATGTGCTTAATATGTAGTTGCAAAGACCAGAGTTCAGATCCCCAGGATTGCAGCCTCAGAAGATAGAGCCAGGAATCCCTAGAGCAAGCTGTCCAGCTAGACAAGCCATGTTAGTGAGCTCTGGGTTTCAGTAAGAGATAGACCCTTCCCACATCAAGTAAGGTGGAAGAGCAATGGAGGATGGCTCCTGACATCAACCTTACATGCATACACGTGTGTACCAAAAATATGTATACCACACACTCATGAAAACGAATAAAAAGAGAAAATACAACCACCTCTGACCACTTCTCAGTCTCCTATTTCCTTATCCAACAGTCTTTCGCTCCTGCTGCCACTCCGGCCTTGCTCTCATTCCCTTACCCATCCAAGTACTAACCAGGCCTGACCCTGCTTAGCTTCCAAGATCAGAGGAGATTGGGAGTGTTCATGGAGGTACAGCCAAGGGCTTGTCACTCCTTGTCAACCGCCCACTTCTGATGACTTTGGAAAACACAATCAAAGAGGCGCGACACAGTTTTGATCACAGTCTCAATAGGACAAATCTGCACTGGAGTGACACAATACCAGAATTAACCACAGATCCTAAACTGGCACAGGGAAGTTGTGACCAAAGGACAGAGGGAAAACAAGGGATTCCCTTATAAAATGAGACAAATTGGTGCCCTCAAGCAGACACCTGAGCTTCAGAAGGAGGAGTTGGCCCCACACAGTAACAGAGACGCTTCACGGCCTGTGGCTCTGGATGCTCTAGAAATACATTAAATATTGTCAAAGACTTTGTGACAGGAGCCCCTGGTCAGAACAGCTGTGCAGACAGTGATGGAGAGGTTCCCAGGTCTGAAGAATGCTTTCTTCTTCTTTCTTTTATCAGAATGGAAACTTGGGAGTACCCACCCATCCAATTAGTGTAGACTTATTAACCCTGATCAGGCTTAATGTCCGCAGTGTGTCTTCTGCGCTAACTGACTTCCCCTCCACAGCCGTGCATTCACAGTACTTACGGGGAGCAGGGGGGACACAGCCCTCTTTCATCAGACAAATACTCCGGAATCTAGTGGGGATGGAGACATGGTTCAGAATAACCTTTCTCGGAGGAGCTGAGCACTAAATCTTGTGGAAGGAAGGAATCTGTGGCTTCTCCCACTCTGTCTCGTCCCTGACAGACCTAGTCTGTGGGCTCTCCCTCCTGAACCCTCCCAACAGGGCCATCTTTTAAAGGACACATCTGAGCAGTCTGGTTACTCCTCAGAGACTCTCAGTAGCAGATCTCCCTGCTGTTCACAAATAAAATCAAAATTCCAGCAAGGTACTCAAGTCTTCCTTGAGCTCGGCCCCCCAGGCTCCCCAGCACCATCCCTGTGTCCTTATTTGCCTCCCTGGAGGTTTGGAAATCTCCAGGGCTCAGGCAATGAGTCGGGCCCCCCCTTCCCGCTCGTGCACAGCAGGCTGTTCAGATCACCACTCCACACCCAGCAGCCCATATGCTATGTGTCTGTGCTACAACACGGCTCCCTCCATTTAAAATCTCCGTCCTCTGTTAGAATCCTTCAAGTTGAAGTTCGTCTCATCCATAAAAACGCCTTGGTTCCTTAGCCGCCCACAGCACCTTGCCGCTGTCTTTGTTAGGCCTCCCCATCCTTCTGACCTCTATCATGTTGGCTTGGTTATACATTTGTTGAGTCCCTGGATATTTGTGGGCGACCAGTTCCGGGCACTGTATCCAGCACTCAAGATGAAGTTGAGTGTGAGGTTGAAATTCCATTTCTTCGTGGCTCCGTGGACAGTGAAGACCATCCTTCCTAGGACCTCAGATAACAGGGTAGGGGAGGGGATCAGATCAATGGAGCATGCAGTCTGGTTCTCCCAGTTTGGCTTGGTTTTGCCACACTGAGAATGCAGTTTGCAGGAGCACTGGATTGCTTGGAACAACAGAGGAGATACGCAGAAGTGCATGGTAAAAAGCCAACGGAAAAAGAGTGTCCTCAGAAAGTTGATCTTTCTCTCGAGGGAAGAGCTGCACAGGAAGCTATCTGAGAGAGTGTGGCTTATGTGGTGCTGAGCTGTCTCAAGCTAAGTTAGCGATCTGTGGGAGCACTCAGCTCCGAGCCGAGAGCAGACTGAGGACCAATCACTTGTATCTGCTACTGTTGTGTCTGTCATTTCACCTCTTTGTCTGCGTCTATGAAATCATTAACGCCAACTAGTTTTGTAGCCCCTCCTCCGGGAAAGATACGTTCCTCAATGCCTATGGGAGCTCTGTTTATACCCAGCTGAACCCTTATACTTTGTGGGTTTTCCCACTCTATAGACATATCTACAATATTTAGTGTATGAGTTATAACCAGAATAAGATTAATAATAACTAAGAATAAAATAAAACAATTAACAATAATATACTTTGATGCAATAATGACTCTAATAGTTATATGAATGTTGTCTCTGTCTCATTCCCAGCTACTACAAGGTGGTAGCATGGACCACATGGATATGGTGAACAGAAGGATGATTCATGTCCCATGCAGAATGAAATAACATGGACAGATCTTATCATGCTACTCAGAATGATAATTGACAATTCACAAACTTTTTATTTCTAGAATTTTCCGTGGATATTTTTTGATCTTGGTTAATTAACTGAAATGATAAAAAGTAAAACAATTGATAAGGAACATACTGTACTTCCTAACCCTTCTGGAGCTGGATTCTTAGGGCTGGTAATTGTACTAGAAAGACACACTAGCTTATGGTGAACTCAGAGGCAAAGCCAAAGTTGTTCAAAGAGGACGGGCCACACATGAGGGATATAACATTTATTAGGTACTTATCTTGGGTTAAGAACTGGCTAAGTATTACCCTGATACACATTATTTCACGTAATCCTGAAAACAACCCTCCAACCTAGGTGCTGCTATTATCCTTGTACAGAATAGGAAAGTGAGGTACCAAGAACACAAATTTTTTTGCTCAATGTCACACAGTGAATAGAATCCATATTTTAATCACTTCAATGTTTCATTTATTCTACCCCTTCACCTACATGTTTTTAGCTCTCTGAAAAGGTAGTGTTCCAGGAGATGTGACCTAGGATGCTGCTCTCAGGTAACAGTAGCAGAAGTGAAACTCTGGGAAGTTACATCATGTGCCAGCGTACTTGGCTGTCAGGATGGAAATCCTGTCCTCTGGATGCTACTCAAGGACTCCTTCCTGTCCACGGCTGACTTGTCAATGAGCACAACTTCCACGGCATACATGGCTGCTGCTTCTATTCCTCGGCTGGTAGAACCTCCAAGCCCCAGCCAAGACTTCAGTCTTCCGTTCACAGCCTTATTTTGCGCTTGTCTGGGTTATTCAAAGGTCAGGCAGGCAGACTAATGGGTGATGGTGGCTTTGCAAATCCATGTTCGACTTAAAAGGGACAATGGCTGCTGGACTCCTGCTTTGAAGAGGAACTCTGATTAGAGCCAGATTGCTGTATTAGGGCTGACTCCATGACTCCGTGATTGGTTTTGGAAAATAGCTACAATTCAGAAAGATGGTGCATGGGGAAAGGAAACCTAAATTCCCAAATGGACTTCTGGAAAGTATGGAAGGTTTCTCTAAAATATTTCACCAATGTCTTTTGAAGCCACTCAGAAAGTGTCCAGGCAGAACCCAAAAGTCCCTTAATGGTTATTGCTACACAGCAGTTGAATTATATACAGTGTCACTCAGCACCTTACTTGAATCACAGAAGCAGGTAGTTTGAAAATTAGATACAAGTGTTCAGGCATAAAAATGGGTTGGCTGGTTCCCCCAATACAACCTCCTGCCATCTCCCAGTAAAACCCATGGAGACCGAGAAAAATGTTACAGATGCAATTTTAAATCTTCCGGCAAGGACTGACAAGTGACAGCTGGAATCTAGGACAAGACGACAACCAGCTAAATGTCAGCGAAATTGCCCCGGGAATGCAGATTTTTGTTCTCTTGTTCTGATATTAGGAACAGGGGAAAGCAGCTGGCTGAGAAGAGAGTAGTTGTTCCAGAAGTGAATGCTCACCGAATGCGGACTGTCGGAAGCATTCCACACCAACCAAGCCCAGAACTGCTCAGCGACGCTGACATGGGCACTCTTGTGTCTCCCAGTTTTCAGACGGGAAAATGAAGCCCAGAAAGGCCCAGGGCCAGCAATTCGTGGAGTCAAGATTGCTGTCCTGTGGGCCACACAGAGATAAAAGGAGATCCTTCTCAGCAGTCTGGGCAACCATATCTCTACATATCCAGTGATGGCAAAGAATAACGTTGAAACTTTAGTGCCAAACAACAAAACATCTAATGGTGGATTAAGTCTGAGGCCAAGATTATGGATGCTCCCGTCCCTTGTGTAGAGTGCTGAGATATGTGCAATAACCTGAATCAACCTCCTGTAGAGTTTAAGCTATTTCCAGATTCCATGTACTACCCACTATAATATAAATATTACATAAATAGTTGTTTCTTGCATTATCAAGGAATATGGCAAGACAAATATCTGGGCATTCTCAATACAGAGCACATTTTCCCCCTAACATATTTTTGATCCTTGGCTGAGTTAGGGATTTGCAGAACTTAGATATGAACAGCAAAATTTATATCTATGAACACCCCACTCCCTTCCCAAACATACATTCAAAACCATTACCGTTAAACTATGGATAACTGAATAAAATAATTTGTTTTAGAGTTCAACTAAAGGTTTAAGAAATTCATGTATTTTGAGGTACACAAGACCAGCAACAATGGGAAGCTAGTGCCCCCACAGGCCTGGAGGAGGTGTGGCAGTTGTTTAAATGTGGGTGTGTTTATTTATAGGGACACGCATGCGTAGGAGTACACATGGAGCCCAATGGTTGTCATTTTCTGTCCTCCTTTACTATTTCCTACCTTACCTTTCGAGACAGGGATTCTCACTAAGTGTGGAACTTGCTGATTCAGCTAAACTGGCTGTCAGGTCAAGAGGCCCCAGGCATCCTCTTGTTGCTGTCCCAGCACCAGGGTTAGAGGCTCACACTGCCCCTCTGTACACGGGGGGGGGGGGGGGGGGGGGGCTGGAGAGCTGAACTGAGTTCCTGTGCTCACGAGGCAAAGCCTTACCCACCCAGCCTTCTCTCAAGCTCTAAGGTGTGCGGATGCTGAAGTGTGTTCACATCGTTTTACTTTTCAGTACTCTTCTCTTGAATTCCTCTCCGCCCGGGTGGCCTGCACTTGACTCAGCAGCAACGGTTAGTATATGTAAAAGAGTTGACTCAAGATCCAAAGGCACATGGCTTTCTTCTCGTTCTCTCTCTAAAATACTGTTTTCTTAGAGTAGGGAAGACTCCTCTGCTATTCATTTCAGTACCCCAAAGTGCCCACCACAGGATAGGATCCTGAGACCTTCTGCCAGGGACCTGGTGACTGCTCTTGGGTCAGTCCCAGCCGAGTCTCCAGAGGACAGCAGTATCAGCAGACACTTTAACATTTCATGGCAGACTCCAAGCCAGAGCCTCCAAGCCGAGCAGCTTCCAGACTCCAGAAAATATGTGCCGATATGTGCCGATAGACGCTTGTTGCCAAATTGGAGGGGGGATAATTTGCTACATTGTGACAGATATTTAGTCCAGGGAGAAAAGTATTTTCTACGGAGGTGAAGGCTTCTGTGGAGGAGGAGCTTCCAAGCAGCGGCTGCTGACACAGAGGATGCTGTTGACATACAGGATGCAGGCGCAGTCAGAACATGGTCCAGGCAAGCATAGAGAGACAGAAGAAAGCCTATGTTTCCGTCAATGCATAAACCCACCAAGCCTAACACAAGTTAGAGGGCAAGTAAACCTTAGTGCAACAGAGTGTCCCTAGTGCAAGAGTGGAGCTGAGCATGTCACAGAGCGGATGTTAGGAAACCAACAGAGAGATACAGAGTATATTTAGATTAACCTCACTCCTGAGCCATGTTCTGATCTGGCTTTGCTCAAAGAAGGAGGACCCGTTGAGGCTACATAAAATGAGATGTATGGTGTGGATTGGCCCTCTGGTAACTGTGGGTGCTGTCTAAATAGTTCATACGTGGGTTGCTGATTCTGTTTGAGGGGAATTGAGCCTAAAGTCAGCAAGGCATTTAGAACTGGAAGGAAGATGGTGACAATAGAACTGTAACCCCTGAGGACAGATTGGAGCCTGCATTGGTCACCATCAACAAGCATCCCCAGAGGGTCTGTACTTCCTGAACCTCAACTGGATCAGAAGATGAAGTTGAAAGCATCATCCAATAAGATCAGGAATGTGACATGCTATGAGTAGCATTGGGTCCTGGCGTCCTGCACCAATTTGAGAAATGTCTGGGCTCAAACTTGTGGCAATCCTCCTGCCTTTGCCTCTCCAGGGCTAGGATTAGAGGCATGTACCACCATTCCCAGTTCACATGCACATTAATCTCACCGGACCCAGTTAATCTAGAACTATATAAAGAGAATTCTGGAACACAGTGCCAGCTAAACCAGGTCGGTACAATGCAAACCTACGAGAGAAGTTCCAAAGGGCAAAATATAACAGCAGCAAAATAAAGTGCTAAGAGAACAGCCTACCGCAGCTAAACCAGCTTTGTTCTAGCAGCAAGGACAGTGTTATGTTAGAAGAAAAGTCTATTAATACACTGACAGCTTTTCAATATGAAAACCCACATGATAATTAGCAATAGATGACAAAAAGCATTCAGATAAAATGCAATATTCATGCACAATCGAGAAAAAGAAATCATCAGAGAAACTAGGCACAGGAGTGTGTATGGCTAATAGTGGTTTTCAACTTGGCGGGGTCTAGTATCACCTGGGAGGCAAGCCTCTGGGCGAGCCTGTTGGGCATTTCCAGATGAGTGAATTGAGGGAGGGAGCCACTCCAGCTGTGGCAGTATCTTCCCAAGCAGTAAGATCTAGAAGAGGTACAGGTCCAGTTGCTGTCACATCTCATCAGGCTAGCTGAAGGAGCATGACACCCTGTGAGCCACCTTAGGCTCGGGTGTCCTGCGCCAACTTTGTGAGTGTGAAGATACCGGAACAAAGAAATCGTGGAAAGCGAATGGAGCATCACCATACCACTCTTCCTGCTTCCTGGCTGCAGATGCAGTGTGCCCAAGTGCCTTGCCCAAGTGCTCACTCCCACACCATCCCCAGGAAAAGCCATCCCCAGGAGTTTGTGACAGCAACAAGACAAGTAACAGACACAGGAGGATACTCCACATTAAGCATATCTGGTAGAGCCTGTCTTCCTTCAGGTTGAAACCACAGAACCGTTCCAATCAGCATCGGGAGGGCAACACGCTGCCTCCCGGACTCCCTATCACTGTTCTGTGAATTACATCAGCTATGAGCAGACATGAGGCAGAAATCAGGGGGATTGCTGGAAAGGAAGACACAAAATTACAGCTATTTGCAGACAATGTGATTATGTATCTTTTAAAACTAGAGCTGGAAGCTCTTGACATTAGTTCTTAATACATAAGATAGTGGCATACCAGGAAAATGTACAAGAACCGGTGAGTGTCCCTGGGCCAGCAGCACACTCAGACAGTGTAATGGGGGAAGAAATACAATTACAACCGAAATTAGGCAATGTTAATGCCTTGTGACATCGATATTTTTAGGAACACAGACCATTTATTTTGTTGAAGGTCTCTCCACTTGGGTCTATCCATTGTATCTCTGAATAGATTCCAGGTAGTCATTTTTGATAGGCATATCTCAGAAACACTGTCGCACCCTTCTCCCCGCTCCATTTAAGACAAAGATGACGTCATCTGCCACATCACTGTTGAATTCTTTGTTAGCCTGGTGTCCACAGTGCCTCTCTATGGTAAATGACTAGCTTTCTCCTTGTAGTTAATTAAATATCTCATGGTAATTTATTTTGAAATCATGTAAATATCTTGGGCTTTCTTTGTCAAAGCTTCTCTGATCATCGGCTCCTTTAAATGATGGTCCAGACATGGTGAGGTCTATTTTTTCAGGTGGTTCCAGTGAGATCAGAACCTGGTCCCATGCACCCCAAAGTCTTGAACTCATCTTCCTGAGGAATGGTCAGAGGTGTAGGCTTTATCTGAGAGTCCAGTTCTAGGACTTTATTCTATTCTAGGTGATGAAATGCTGGTGGACAAAGAGCTACTAAATAATGTTGTTTAATGATATGGCTCTTGTGGGTGTGCATGTATGTATGAAAGCATATGTGTTTAAGCATGTGTGTATTTATGCATGTGTGTGAGCATGTGCATATTTTTTTATTTGTACATGTAGGCATGTACACACTCCTCTCTCAAACTCTCTCTCTTTCTCTCCCTCTCTATCTCTGTGTGTGTGTATGCGTGCACGTGTGTGCAGACATGCTAAGAATTTAACCCAGAGAATTTTTGCACATGCTAGGCAAGCATTCTACTACCGAGATACATCCTGAGACCTCTGTTTTACTCTACGATAGTGTCTCATTAAGTTGCCCAGCCAGGCCTTGAACTCATGAGCCTCCTTCCTGTTGGGAAAGGAGAACCCAGAACCAGCATATGTTCAGCCTCCCAGATAGCCACATTTATAGTCTACACCTGTAAGTCTGAGGAAGAGTTTTGAAAAATAGGGTGTACTTCTGATGCACTGCCATTCGCATTATATTTGTTTCCAAGGTTAGGTTTGTTTGTTACCCTGGCCATCAAAGGCTGTGCCTTAAGCATGTTAGGAAGCTCCTTCCACTGAACACATCCACTACCTCCTATGAGGGTAACTCTTACAGGTAATTCTCAGTTTTTCTTTCCTTCGTTCTATTCTCCCTGTGTTTGACTTTATTATATTTTTATCACAGTAACAATAAAACCTTAGAGAAACCCCATGTACAAACCATTTTCCTGCACATCTTTCATGGGCAATTTTATGGACAATGTGTTACCATTGTTGAAATCAGGAACAAGGGTCTGTGGAGCGGCTGACAAAGCCGGTAGAATCACTGAGCTCTGTTCTGTAGCATCCAAATGTAGCGTTTGATCCTGACACATTCATCTGGTCACACCGTCTTACACAGCTGGACGGATTGAAGCAGCAATTGACCCAGGATTCCAGCAGTATCTTACAGCTTGCAGCGCACTTCTGTGTGAACTATCTCTCTTACGGTCATTTAAATCTGATATGGTAGAGAAAAATCATTAGGATTTGAAGTCCCTTGGCCTCTGTAGACTCTGCTTTCCCCAGCTTAGAAACGCTGTAGCGGACAGATCAGGATGTGAGGGGTTTGTCTGTTCTTTATCAGCACTTGACTGTAGGCCAAACCCCAGGTAACACTGGCTAAGATACCCAGCATGTGAGCTGTGCTGAGTGTCAGAAGTGAGGGTCCGTGGGACATGGTCTCTCTGAGACACCTGATTCTGTTTCTCTGTGCTTCATGTCCCTCATCTCCCGAAGGAACACTTGTGAAGAATTGACTTAGCTGTATCCGTCTGTAGTTCTTCTGTGGTTGGCATGCCACTCTCTTCCATACCTATTACCTCCAGTTCTTTTGTAACATGGAAATACCAGCAACCCCTGTACCCTTGTAACGTAGCTGCAAAATCAGCATCAGAGGGGACCTGAACAAGTTGCTATCACAAGGGAGACTGTATTTTATTAAGACAACCACAAGTCTTGAGAAAAACCTGCATTATTTCATTTCAGCAGAAACTTTGGGCGTCTGGCATGATCCAGTTCTTCACGGTCAACTTGCTTCCTACCCCAAACCCAATGAAGGACAGTCGGCCATGCTGCCCAGAGAGACCTTATAAATGAGGGTAAAGGGTTAGGCATTATGCGAGAGGGCAGGTCATACTACTCCAGGCTCAGTACAGTGCCTCAGATAAATGTTTTGTAGTGACTTGGGAGAGATAGGAGACAAGGGGAGTTCATACCCAATTCATTCAAAGATCATACCTTGGGCTGCTATTTACAAGACAAGCCTTTTTGATGGACCCCACAAGCCGGCCTTTTCAGGAAAAGGCCTAGAAAGCACTCTGAATGAAGTGAGCTCCTTAGAGAATAAAGTCAGTTTCCTTTTTATTGAGAATTCCATAAATGTATATGTTTTAATCAAACCTACACCACCTGTCTTCTTCAATTCTTTCCCAGTTCCCTCACCACATTTTCACAGGGGAGGAAAGGCAAGAGCCGAGAGGGCATCTCGAGCGAGAGGGAAGAGGGGCGCTCTTCGACAGCCAACTTCTTCTACTTTGAGCTATCTCGCTCTGCTCTCTCTCTCTCTCTCTCTCTCTCTCTCTCTCTCTCTCTCTCTCTCTCTCTCTCTCTCTCTCTCTCTTTCTCTCTCTCTCTCTCCATCTGAGACTCCTTGCATGGGCAACCTCTCAGGAACTGCATCTGCATCTTTGGAGAACACAGACTCCCTCCCTTTACCAGCCATCAATTCTCAGTAGATGTGGGTGTGACTTCGTGAGTCCCTCCCTAATCCATGCTGGGATTTTGGCTGGCTTGGTCTTGTGCATGCTGTCACACTCACTGTGAGTTCATATGTGTACAGCGGACTTCTTATGCCTAGAAAACACACTTTCCCTACAGACATTCATTCCCCCTGGCTCTTGTAATCCTTCTACCCTATCTTCCATAGGAATCCTTGAGCCTTTGGAGGAGGTGAGTTTTCTTTGGAGGAGGTGAGTTTTCTTTACCCCCATTCTCTACTCCATCTCCACTTCATATTAATTTTCGAGTTGCTTCTTCTGAAATCTGCTTTGGATAAAGTTTGAAAACATCACCAAAATTTTAATGTTCCAGTTTTTTTTAATTGAATCAGGGACTAGGAAGAAGATCACATATGTTAGGCACCAGTCATAGTATGGCTAAGGTAAATTCTAGCCATTAACCCATATCACCTTGTAATCTGTCTTATTTTCCTTTTGCCAAGGGAGAAGAATGCCTCATGGATTAAATGTGTTGTGCTAGGCATATGCGGAGACAGCCTCTTTGATGAGGTCTGTGTTCTCTCTGCTATACCTTAGCTCCCCAGCCTGGGGAATTCTGGGTAAGTTGTAGCCTCTATTGCTTTGCAAATACATGAATGTTTATTCACTTAGCAACATTTACTGACTATCCTATCTGTGTCGGGCACGTATGAGGATGTATGAGCAACATTTACTGACTATCTTCTCTGTGTCAGGCATGTATGAGGCTCTAGGAAATTTATCATTGGACAACAATAGCAACAACAAATGCACAAAAATAACTCTCCTGTCCAATGAGGAAGAAAGATAGAAACCTGAATAAAACATACAATACATAGTATGTGTGTGTGTGTGTGTGTGTGTGTGTGTGTGTGTGTGTGTATGTTGTGCTGAGTGACTCTGTGAGCATCTGGCCTAGGTTTGGGACGTGGTTAATTTTGAGATACTTTTTGTGCCCAAAACAAAATACCAGACAAAAGAAATTCAAGGAAAGAAGGTTGTTTTGGATCACAGTTGGAGGGTACAGTGACTGTGGGTATAATAGGAGGAATCTGGCCACATTGCTCCTAAAGTCCTGAAACAGTGACAAATGTCAGCGCCCAGTTTGCTCTCTCCTGATTATGTGGTCCAGGACCCCGGCTCAGGAATAGTGCTGTCCATATAAAGTGGGCCTTTCCACCCTCAACTAACCCAACCTAGATATTTCCTAACAGACACATCCAGAGATTTGTCTCCAAGGTGACTCTAGATTCTGTCAAGTGGACAGTCAAATAAACCATCACACCTGTCATGGATCCAAGTGAAGAGGCCTATAGGATTTGGGCCCTGTGCCAAGGGAGAGTGACTGACAGCTGCTCACACTACAGAGACATCAGCTGGGAAGCCCTGGGAATGTCTCTATCCCGGATTCAGTAGCCCTCGGGCTTGTGTCTGCCAGGTACTGCAGAAAGACCTGCAGACATGAGAAATGGAGCATTTGGGAAACCACCGGGGGCTCAGCATAGCCAGAGTGTGGATGTGGGAGAAAGCGTGCAGAGAGAGACTGGATGTATCTGAGAGAGACTCAAATGGGCTGAGGTAGCTTAGAAATTGTCAGATTGTCTAGATGAGAACTGGAGGACCACAAAATAGCTTCAAGGAGAGAAAATGTAGATATTTGTTTTGTTGGTGTGACAAAGCACCCGGCAGATTCGGCTCACACTTTGAAGGTGCAGTCCATCATAATTGGGAAGGCCTGATGGGAGGAATGAGGTGGGTGGCCTCTGTCACAGCCAGGGAGCAGAGATCGTGAATGCCGCTGCTCAGCTCCCCTTCTCCTTTCATTTAGCCTGGGACCCCAGCACTTGGGATGGTGTACCTACACTTAGGGGGGCTCTTCCCACGTCAGTGAACCTAATCTAAATTTCTTCAGAGACATACTCAAGGGTCTTCCCCTAGTTGATTTTATATTCTGTTGAGTTGACAATCGAGATTAATCATCACAGGGCATAAGCTGCAGAGGGAAACCTATGGCTTCAGTAAAGGCTGAATTGAAGGGCAAGGCTGGAGTCAGGTAGCATGGTGAAAGTTGCTGCCTCTGCCTCTGCCTCTGCCTCTGCCTCTGCCTCTGCCTCTGCCTCTGCCTCTGCCTCTGCCTCTGCCTCTGCCTCTGCCACTGCCTCTGCCTCGGCCGCTTCCACAACCCAGGTGGTGAGACAAGAGGGCTATATGAAGTGAGGGAGAGCTGGAGAAAACCATCCGAGTTCCAGCTGCCTGTGCAGATAGAAGCAGCAGGGCTTAGTGACTGATGGGGACTGAGGTGAGCACAGGATGCCCCAGAGGTTCAAGATTCCAGCCCAGGCCCTGGGCAGAAGGCTGATTAGGAAAGGTCAAAGATGAGTTTATTTTTGCATCAGTTGAGCTCCATGTGACTGTAGAAAGTTCAGGAAGACAAGTGTACAATACATAGACCTGAAACTCATTGGTGAAATCTGAACTCTCTCTCTGTTTGTCTCTCTCTCTCATAACATCACACACACACACACACACACACACACACACACACACACACACCACAGGGCTGGTGTGAATCGTGCGAATGAATGAAGCCAGAATTCCAAGGAATTCTACATTGTAACTACAGGCTAATTTATTACTTAACAAACTCCTACATTGAACTGAAATGTTTTGGTTTCCAACAGAGTCCAACAGTTAAAGCACTATAGGTGTGTCCTTGCTCTAAGCATGGGACATGCTTTTGCATTACATTTGGGACCCTTACACACCAAATTCATGTGGGTCACATTTATTATATGAGTGGCATGCATGTAGGCATATGAAGAAAGACTGAATGTACCCCTTGACACCTTCTGAGTGCCCTTATGTGATATCCCACACAAGCTACAAAGACAAACTCCATTTTCTGTTTTTGTGGCTTTTGAGGCTAGGGTATTTGGGGATGATTTTGCATTAAATGAAGATCCAATATCAACATAATAAAACGTTTTAGGAACCCAGGGGTCAGACAGGCCCTGAAAGGTGGTTAATACATGAAAATATTGGCTTTTCATGTCTGTCAGGTGAGGAACTATGACAATTTCCACATGTTCTTACTAGGAGGAACTGGTCGGGCGAAAGGTGGCTAAACACTCGCTTGGCAAGAAGTGTCACAAAATGTCACAAAATGTGAAGGTTTTTGCTGTTGCTTTTTGTCCTTGTGGGAGTCCATGGGAAGAAAGGGGTTTCTATTGATTCTATTGATTCTCAAGAGGAACTTCCCATGTGGTCTGATTCCAGATGCAGAGACAGAATGGAGGCTTTTGAAAGAAATGTGGGAAAAAATAATAGATAAGGGCTTGTTTCTCTTGAAAATTGGTATGCCGTGTAATTTTAAAACATTTTAAATCTCTAGACAGAAGACCACTGAAATGCAATCATTTCACTGTAGAACACACTGAAAGTAATATTTAACCCCTCGACTGTGCACCAGAGGGATAAAGATTACATGGTAGAATTGTGGGGGGGGCACATTCCCTCGTCTGCTGAGCTGTCTGCACCTCAGAAGTAGCCCCACACTTTCTGTGCCATTGTGCACAGCTTAGCCATGAGATAGGAGCCATACGTTTACACAAAGGAGAAAAGAAAGTCATGTTCCAAGTTTGTTTCCATAGCAACCATATTTCATACTTTCTTCTTGTGTGTCTACACATGAGCATGTTTAACTGGAGAGGGCGGGCCATAATTCTTCCAAACTACCCACGTGCTGGTAGTGTTTTGTTGATGGTGGCCACTCACCAGGCATTGTGTGCACACCTGCCATGTAAATTAGGGCAAGTGGAGCTGAGGTCCTGCCTTGTATTTGGCTAGGGCTGAGTGCATCACAGTGGGTGCATGTAGATGCAGCCGTACAACAGAGGTGCATCTGAAGGGTAGAAGGGAGCAACCAACAACCTCAAACCTTGATCTTGAGCTTGAGATAGATATTTCACCTGGTCTAGAATGGCTGGTGGACTTTTGCTAAGACAGAGAGCAAAAGTTCAGATGAAAAATGAACCATAGATGAAACCCCACACATACAGGGGACAAAGAAGTCACAGTGTCATGGAGAAAAGGCATGCGTGTGTGTGGGGGGGGTGTCTAGGATGAAGTGAGAAGAACTACATGTATCTATTTCAAACGTAAGGATTTGATCCTGAAGATGATTGGCCCTACGCATGAAAAGGCTATCTGATCGCTGAATACCTTCATGAGCGAAGGATGGACGACAGGAAGGTTGGGGAGAGTTGTGGAGATGGAAGCAGAGAGACCCTGAGGGGATTCCTCAGGATGCCCGAAGAGCCGAGAAAGCGTGGAGATGTGCAAAGCTATGATCGGGCTCCAATCTTAATCTCGTCCAAACCTAGTGTGGAACCATAGTGGATCTCTTGTTTCTGTCTTCTGGTCTGCTGATGAGGAAGTTTGGCACAAAGAGACAAGTAACCAGCTCAGATTTATAGAGCTACGGGTCGGTAGGGTTGAAATTTGAACCCGGGCACACAAATCTCTGAGGCTGGTGAATAATCATACAATATGCCGTCATCACCATCTTGAAGGGTTTGTTGGAGAGTCGTGGATTCCATTCTCTTCGTCTAAGAGAATGGGTTAATTCATCTGAGACACTGGCGCCGTCCAGGTGGCATAGAAATTTGGGCTCTGCTTAGGGACCCAGTGGAACTGCCTCACAGAGGAAGAACTGGGAGCTGTGCAGCCCCTAACCCTCTGAAACTGGCTCTCCAGATTCTCTTCCACCTCTTGTCTGCTGCTAGCAAGTTCTTAAGGTCATGTCATTCTGAGTGTGCTTCTGCTCCCTGTGCTCAACTCTTCTTGGTCACTGCAGAATGACCATAGTGGTATTCTTGTGTGTGTTTCATATGTCTTCATTAATAACTTACATAAGAACCAGATTCAAAAATATTATCAACTCCACATGAAGGCTTAGCACAGGAATTAGATTTCTTTGCCCCTAATTTGTAATTATGTCTTGAAATAAGCTGTTTCTTTGCCTGCTACCCCCAAACCTCTAGGGAGTGTATAAAGGGGCTCCCTAAACCAGCTCTCTGCAGATCATTCACTTAAAAACACCTGCCTGTCCTTCACCTAACAGTTTGAACAAGCCTGGGGAGCCCATTGTAACACGTGTTTAAAGTCTGAAGTGTAGTACAGAGAAGGGGCCACTAACACATTAGCATTCAGGTACTCTCTATGCTTGTAACTCACGTGGAGAAAAGGGAAGGGAAGCAGACACGTGTGTGTGTGGAGGGGGTGTCCACTACACAAAAGAAAGTGCCTTCTGAAGCCATAGCCTTTCTGATTTTGACAGTGAGCTATGCCAGGTGGCCAATTTGAATGACCATTAATCAGGGCAATGGGATGTCAAAGGAGGCAGGAGTCATTAGGAAAGTATTGTCCCTGAAAGGCTTTGCAATTTGCCAAATTAATTCTTACCTGAAGAGACTCATGAGGTTCCAAATGACATATGTGTCCCATTTATTCTATCGTAGCCAGGGTGGCGGGGCACCAAAGCACCTGACGAAAGTTAAAGCCACTCAGACTGGAGGATCTGTATTCTGAAGGGTCAGGGCCAACTCCAAAAGGGGTCATCTTAAGGACAGCATAGGGACAGTGTCTAAGGAGGTGAATGAGAAGTAAGCAGACAAAAGTGGGTTGAAGGTCCTAATATCACGAGATATTTAGGGTCTGGTGTCAGCAGGCACATCCCATCCTGGGCCAGCTATGGGTCATGGCTTGGCAGTAGCATGGGTCTATGTCTTCAGTAAGGAGAGGCTTCTAATCAAAGTACCCGGTCTTCAAGGAACAGAGTTTACCTTGTTCCACCCGAGACCTCGAACATTTCGATTAAACCATAAAACTGTCATGAAAGGAAGCATGAAGATTAATAGATAATGTTCTTTAGCACTTTAATTTTGTAGAATTCAAAATGTAAGAAAGTGAATGTCCTGGCCTCTCGCCAAAGCAGATATAAATAAATAGCGATTGAGGTTCTAATTCCTGAGAATTTTAATAAAGAGAAATATTTATGGCTTAAAATTACCCCTGAAATTATGCAGCAGAGAATAGATAGTTTATGACTTCAGAGAACAAAAAGAAACTTGCAAATACTTGGTGTTGGCAGATCAATTAAGTGGCAATACATGCTACATTATAATTTTAATCACCATGAAATTAAAATATGGTAATGAGCGTTAACATGACTTCATCCTTTCAAACTATGATTTAATTTATGGGATTCTTCTTGACTGCTGCCTTATTTTTCTGTTTTTTTTTCTGCCTTGATCCCCAGGCTTCTTTAGATTACAGTTTTTCCAGTGGGTATTATTCAAGACAGTCACTAACTAAATGAGTGCCTCTTCCCTTATCAATTAAGGATCTTGTAGACTATTCTTACTAATTTTAATTTAGTTTTTTGCCCCACATAAATATGCAGGGAATTAGAATAACTTGTTTTTTAAGCAGAAACTCCTCTCTTTGGTTTCCATATGGTATCTTTTTCCTACTGACACAAAAAGCAGGTCAAATGTCAATTTGCTTTCCTCAAAGTCACCTTCCTTGAATGTATTTGAGGGAAGGGACAGTGTGTTCCTTGTGTCCTCCATGGACAGCGCTGGTCCCCTTGCCTCTCTGCTGATGCACCTGCGAAATCACAGCTCCACAGTGTCCTCAGAAAGGAGGTCACCCAGCAATGGCCATGTTTTCCTTTGCCACTTAAACCCCTCATTCCAGGAATCTATTTACAAAGCTCCTTGTCTGACACTTACGTCCAAAAGGCTAGAAAATGGATTTAGTAGCACATTGGGAAGAATTCTCGGCTGCTCTAAGAGACAAGAACAACGGAAAAAGCAGCTCCACTCTCCGTGGTTCCCACTGTGCACTGTCTCTTCTAAGATCACAGCTCTCCGCTTGTGCAGCACCAACTGGACAAGGCGTCTACCCTCTCAGTCATTCTCACACTAACGACCCAGGGTTAGTGTCACCCTCTCAGGTAAGGGCTCTGTCCTACAAGACTGCTCTAGACACAGACGCAGGTCCTACTTTTCCATAGCTTCCTATTTTTTTTTTTAGATTTATTTTATTTTATGTTTCTGAGTGTATTGCTTACTCATATGTGTGCATCATGTGTTTGTCTGGTGCCCATGGAGGTCAAGAGAAGGGATTCCTGCTGGAACTGGAATTACAGATGACTGTGAACCATGTGTGGGTTCTGAGAGTTGAACCCATGTCCCCTGTAAGAACGGCAGGTGCTCTTAACCTCTGAGCCACTTCTCCATCCGCTACATGAACTTCTTACTCCCCAACTCTGAATCAGAGTTCAAGCTAGTTCACTGGAGCAGTGGTTCTTGATTACGGCTGAGCAGGAGAAGGAGACCACGACCCTGCCAATTGCCAGGCAGTCGGGTACTATTAAGTAAGACAATATATGGTGGGATATTGGAGAGAGAGAAATGGTTCACGTCTTGTGGAGAGAAGCTGAGCTGAAGAGGAGAAGGTGGTGGGGAGTAGGCTGAGGTAGGTATCTTGCTACCCAGGATCATGGTGCTGTCTGGGCCTGAACTGCTGCCAAGGCTCATGCCTGGGTCAGTGGCCATGCTGCAGCCTGAGTTTGCATTAATGTCTTGGCTTCCGTCACCACCAAAGGGCAAGAACTGTTACCGCTGAATGCTGCACAGAATTGACCGGACCCTCACTGGCTACAGCACTAGCGAGAACTGGTTCTGCCCCTCACTGGAAGCAGCACTCTGGATATTGGGTCCTACACCTCACACTGGGCAGCATAAGACCCCGCTGGTGGAAGCAGGGTGAGCTGGCCCTGAGGGTGGGAGACTGGGAGAGCTGGTCCTGCCCCCTCATCTGCCATGTGGTGATGTGGGTGAGGGAAAGATGCCCTTCCCAACTTGCCCCTTGCCACTTGTGGCAGGTGAGGGAGCTGACCTTCTCCCTTGCCAGCTGCAGCACTAGAGCAAGTAGGCTCTGCACCTACCTGGGCAGCACAGTAGAGCTGACCCTGTTGACAGGATTATGGTGGGGGTTAGGGGGTTGCAAGTAAGCCAGCCCTGAGAACATGAAAGCCCAGGGATCATCAATCATTGTGTGGAAGCTTTTAGTGAATTAATCCTTTTTAGTTGAGCATTCTCATCTCCAGCACTCCCAATGTTGCATGGTTTGGAACTCTGAAAAACCAATCATTCCATCAACCCATCCACACCAAAATGTGCCTTTGTCTGTTTTAGTCATGGTTTTAAGTGCCCTCTTCTTCTCTTTTTGTTGCCTTGGGTAATTTCTAGTCAATTTTTATTAGTACAAAGTTTATCTTCAGGGAGCTTTTACTGATCTGAGATTTTTTTGTATCATTGTGACCAAGATGCTCACAGGGAAGTGAGCATCTAAGCAGGCTTTCTATTGCTGTGATAAATACCATGACCAAAGGAAACTCTGGGAGGAAAGGGTTTGTTTCCTCTTAAGTCCTACATCATGAAGGAAAGCAAGAGCAGGAAGACAAGGCAAGAACCTGGAGACAGGAACTGGAGCAGAGGTCATGGGGATATGTTGATTATTGACTTGTGTTTACCTACCCTTTTCATGGCACCAGAGTGGGCTGGGCCCTTCCATATCAATCACCAATCAAGAAAGTGCTCTTACAGGCTTGCCCACAAGTCAATATGGTGGGAGCATTTGCTCGGTTGAGGTTCCCTCCTCCCAGATGACCCCACTTGGTCATCTTGGTGCCACATTGACAACAGGTCAACAACATATGGAGAAAATACTCTGACTCATACCTTTGAAGGAGTTCTGTATGTTGAAGAATGGAAGGCTGTTTCCATCACGACAGACCAGGAAGCAGAAGGAATACTTGGGACAAGGGTTGGGCTATAACACTCAAATTCTTGTCCCCAGTGACCTACTTCTGCTGGTCCCTAAAGGCTCCATGTGGTTTCAAAACTGTGTTACTGACTGTGGAATAATCACTCAAAACAAGAGCTTGTGGGGGACAGTTCAGATTCAAATCCTAACACAAAATCTTGTCTTTCTTCTGGGGTCCTTCTATGCCGTGAACACCCCTGTCACTGGGCAAGTCTGTTCCCTGCTCTCAGAATAACTCTAAGAACAGAATGTCTCATATACCCAAAAGATGCTCAATTGGACCACAATTACATATGCTCAACTTTGTTCATAGCAGCATTGTGTATTATAGCCAGAACCTGGAAACAACCTAAATGCCCCTCAACCAAAGACTGGATAAGGAAAATGTGATACATTTTAGACATAAGAGAAAAACCAGCCTTAGTAATTCATAACCCCAGAGAACCTAGACAACAAAGAGGACTCTAAGAGAGACATACATGGATCTAATGTACATGGAAATTGAAAAAGACAAGATCTCCTGAGTAAATTGGGAGCATGGGAATGATGGGAGAGGGTGGAAGGGGAGGGGAAAGGGAGAGGAGTAGAGAAAAATATATAGCTCAATAAAAACAATAAAAAAGAAAAAAAGGAACAGAGTATCTCCTGAGATTAACATATCCCACACCCTTGACAATACTTAACAGTTCTCATTACCTGAGGGTGCACAGCAGACATGTGTCGAACTGAACCAAACTGGATTTTGCCCTCATAGCTGAAGCGAATATTTCTCTCCATTTACTTTTGCCTTTAATTTGGGTTGTGTGGAGATTTGACAAAGAGCAGGTTTTAATTTTTATGGAGTTGAAAGTATCGATCTTCGTGTGATTTCTTCCATTGATTTTGAGCTTAAGAAATGAAGGACTGGTTTAAAGAGACCCTTTGTGACTAAGCTGAGAGATCTTGCCACCTCGCCCTTCTCATTGAGAGAAGGACAGTATGAGGCAGAGACAAAGGAGACGCTGCAGCGTCCATTCTCAGAAATCCACAGCTCTTTTGCTGCTCTTCCCAGTAAAGAATGGTATCTGGGTCAAAGGCACAGGTCACATTTTGTATCTCAGCTTTTATGGTTTCCATCAGTCTGTGAAAGCAACTATCTCCAGGCGAAGCAATTCCATTTGTCTTTGGGCCCCAAAGGACAGTTTCTGTGTTAAGAGCTTTTGGATGAAAGAAAAATAGCAACTTAGGCTGTTTTACTGTTTGCTTATTTTATTTTCTAAATGGGTAAAATGGCAACTGACTCAGCAGAGTGTGCTGGCCTGGCTCAGTGCTCTGTCTTTGGGGTCTTTATCTGAAATGTTAGCTCACTCCCTGCTCCCCGGACCAGCTCCAAAGTCAAGGCCTTGGTAAGAAGCTCCTCTGGCCAGCTTCCTCTACTTCTATTCTCCCCCTGCTCATGTATAACAACCCCACAACACAGGCGGCACAGAGGCCTGACTGATGACTCCTTCAGTGGATCATTTGCTGTCCCATCATAACTAGGTTAACCCTGTCAGGCTCTCTGCTAATAGTGAACAACATAGGCATGAGCCCAGTCCTCATGGAACTCACAGCTTAGCAGGAGAGTCCGCCATTTAATAACTAACCAATTATACATTTAATTGCAAACTCGCAAGTCGCTACAAAAGAAAATGTGTAGGAGGATAAGAGAACGCACGAAAGAGGGGTGAGGGGAAAGCACTCAGGAGAAACTTGGTTGGGAAGTGATATTTTAAGGTTGAGTAGGTGGTAGCTAAGTAGCATGGAAGATGGGAGGACAGGGGATTCCAGGCAAGAGAAGACATGTGCAAAGTCCCTGAGGCATATGGCTGGCTAAGGGTTCTGCCTTGCCTAAAAGGATACTAGAACACAAGTAAAAGGTTAAGAAAATGGTACTTAAGATCTCCTGAGTAAATTGGGAGCATGGGGACCTTGGGAGAGGGTTGAAGGGGAGGGGAGAGGCAGGGAGGGGAGCAGAGAAAAGTGTAGAGATCACTACAAATTAATTAAAAAAAAAGGAAGTGATACTTACTAAACAGGTAATATATTGTGTAAAATAATGTTTCTTTTCAATGTTCTGATATGCTCAGCTCTTGATATGGAAGCATCTGGAGTGAGATTGACATCTGTCAATCCACTGGTGAGGCAGAACGGGATCATGGAGAGAAGAATTCTCGAGTCAGAGTTTAAATCTTAGTGTCATTATCTATACCAGGTGTGCAATCCTGGGGAACCTGCTTATTTTTTCTATGCCTTATTTCTTTCATCTGCAAAATATAACGACCATTAATGATAATAATAATAAAAATAAAAAGAGTTCCTACCTCGTGGTATGGCTGCAGCTCTTCATATAAATGCTGATAACACTTAAAAATTACCATCTTAGGCCAAGTATAGTGGTATATATTCAGTCCCACACTGGAAAGGTCAAGGTAGCAGCCGCAGAAGTTTGAAGCCAAGATGAGCTACATAGGAGTTCCAGTCTTGCCTGGGTTACATAGTAAGATTCAGTAACTGTGGTGATTTGAAAGAAAATGGTCCCCAAAGGGAGTGGCACTATTAGGAGGTGTGGCTTTGTTGAAGTGGGTGTGACCTTGTTGGAGGAAGTTTATTACTGTGGGGGCGGGCTTTGAGGTCTCTTATATGCTCAAGTCACACTATAAAGATTTTTCACTCATATGAATTTAATAAAACACTGATTGACCAGGTAGAAACTATAGGTTGGGTGACCAGACTAAGAGAATTCTGGGAAGAGGAAAGGCAGAGAGTCAGTCACCAGGCAGACACAGAGGAAGCAAGATGAGAATATGCCTTACTAAGAAAAGGTACCAGGCCACGTGGCTAAACATAGGCAAGAATAATGGGTTAACTTAAGTTATAAGAAGTAGTTAATAATAAGCCTGAGCTAATAGGCCAAACAGTTTATAATTAATATCAGCCTCTGTGTGTTTATTTGGGACTGAATGACTACAGGACTGTTTGGGATAGAAACTTCCATCTTCAAATGGTACCCAAACATTTGACAAGAATTTCCACATTAAGCCTGAGAAAGCTTTTTAAAAAATTATAGACAGACAAGAACAGAGACAAGCACAACTTTTTAGTAACCAGCTTTTCTCAGGTAGGCTCTGCTGGTAGTGAGCAGAGGTGCAGGTCTTTTAAGAGAGGCTCATCATTAAAGGCTAAAACCTTGCAGCTCTTTTAAGAGGCTCTGCCACCAAACACTTAAATGGTGTTTATGAGAAACTGGCATCAAGCTTTTTGATTGTGGCATGAACCTAGAAACTCCACAGAGTTGTGGCAAAAAAATATGGCTCCTGCCAATACCTTTGCCATGAAGCTAGACTCTCAAAAAGCTAAGGGATGGGGTAGAGCCAGCAACCATAGCCTCAGCTTTACCCCTAGTCACATCGCTTAGCAGATTAAAGACTCATGTGGTCAGAAAAAGAGAGATATATACAGTAAAGACAAATTCAGATGGGAAAACCCTCTAAATAGTTTATGATATGTTTAAAAATATTGGTAGACTTGGGAGAGAAAAGAAAAAGGATAGAGAAAGTTCTTTTAAAAAAAGAGTAGCTGGTTGTACTAGCTCACACATTTAATCCCAGCACTTGGGAGGCAGCAGGAGGCAGATTACTGTGAGTTCAAGGCCAGCCTGGTCTACAGAGTGAGATCCAGGACAGTCAAAGATACACAGAGAAACCCTGTCTCAAAAAAACAAAAAAATTAAAATAAAATTTTAAAAAATTGAGTAAATAAAAAAGCCACATAAAGATGGAAAATACACAGAGAATCTAGATACTATATGTTATTGTGTTGTCTTTGAATTGTTTGACTGTTGAGGAAATAGAAACAGCTGCTAAAAGACATCTGATTATAAATGCTGATTAATACAACCTATATATTTTGAAAATGCTTTGACTTTAAAATTGAAGTCAAAAGTTATGTTACTTTGGAGAAGAGGCTTTGCTTTTGTTTCCACAGAAAGTGAAAGGCTGTGGATTCATTCTGGGTTAAGAAAAATAGGTTTGATCAAGGAAGACCCTCTGAAATATCTCTGATAGAAGCAGATGGCCCAGATGAGCCAACATTTTAGAGTACATCTGTTGCAGTTTCCTCTGAGTTCTGCATCCAGAACAGTTTCAAGACTGCTGACTGAGATGATCCAGCCTCAAAGAATACTCCAGTCAGTGCTTGACCATAATCCTAACTTTTCTTTTGGGTTCCCATAAGATTATGAGCACCACCAGTCAGCAGGAAATAGCCTAGAAAACTAAGCTGCCCCCCCCCCCCCAAAAAAAAATGGATTATAAATTTTTGTCATTTTTAGAGTTTTAGTTGCAAGTTGTTATGGATAATGGTCAGGAAAAAAGCTAAACAAAAAAAGATTAGATTCAGGGTTTTTGTTTTGAAAAGAAAAAAAAGGAAAATGCTGTGGGATAATGCGATAATGCTCTTGTATCCTGTAAAGATTTGTCACTCATATTAGTTTAATAAAATGTTGATTGACCAGTACCCAGTCAGGAAGTATAGGCAGGACAACCAGACTAAGAGAATTCTGGGAAGAGGAAAAGCAGAGTCAGTCACCAGCCAGATCCAGAGGAAGCAAGATGCGAATGTCTTACTGAGAAAAGGAAACAAATCACATGGCTAAACATAGATAAGAGTTATGGGTTAATTTAAGTTGTAAGAGGTAGTTAGTAATAAGCCTGAGCTAATAGGCCAAACAGCTTATAATTAATAAAAGCCTCTGTGTGGTTTTGGGGGATTGAATGGCTGTGGGACTGGATGGGACAGAAACTTCTGTCAACACACCATCATGATAATGGACTAAACCTCTAAAACTATAAGTCAACCTCAATTAAATGTTTTTATTTATAATAGTTGCTGTGGTCATGGTGTCAATTTGCAACAATAGAAACCCTAACTAAGGCAGTAACAAAAACCAGAAGTAAAAAGAAAGAAATAGAAACAACTTAGAAAGAGAAAAAGAAAAAGAAAAAGAAAAGAAGCAGTCAGTGGTTAAAAGCATATACTGTGTTTCCAGAGGACCCCAGTTTGGTTTCCAGCACACATCTCCCTACCATCTGTAACTCCAATTCCAGGGTATCTGACATCCTCTTCTGACTTTTGAAGGCCATATACACATATGGTATACACTCAGGTACATACACACACATGCACGTGCATGCACACATACACACACATGAAAAACAATACAGTAAGTCTTTTTAAAAAGAAAAAAACAACCTTCATCATGTTCAAAACCATGTAATAATATTTGTGACTGTTTCAACATCATTAGATAAGTGAATATCTATTTGGGTTTGAATAGTACTATCAGTTATCAGAGGAAGGAAAAGCACGATTTTTCTCACTTGCCTTCTACCCAAGGAATCTCCCTCCTGAGTATGTCTATATATAGCCATGCTGGTAGAAAGTGGAGCAGAGAATGCGATTCCCAAATGATAAAATTATATTTCCGTTTCAGTCATAATTACATACCTTTCATAGCTCCGCTCATGAATCCCAAGCAGACTCTACACTGCTTTCACTTTTAAATGCCTATCAGTCTTGTAAACCTTTTGGCAAGATTCAAGCTCTTCCCCAACTGAGGCGACTTAATCAGCTTCCCAACTCCTTCCTTTCTTTCAGGAGTGACTGCTCAAGCTTTTGAAAATCGCTGTGGAAACCACGAGTCCAGCGAACACCGGACTCTGTCTGTGTCCGAGACAAAAGCACAGGAAGGAAGTGACTTGTGAATGATTAATAACTTGATATTTACATTCTTGTAGCTTTTATTTCCAGCTTCGGGATCTGCATTGAATTTTGGGAAGGATCAGGCTTCCTCTTCCATCTGGCAGTTCTGCACTGGGTTGACCGATTTACCTCCCACCTGATGGAGCCAGACAAGAGGCACAATGAACTGGAAATACAGGAGGGGCACCTGAACTGGAAGAGAACGGTCATGAATGAACGGACTATTGACGCTTCATTTGTTTGCCTGGATGAGGACACATCCTTTGAAGGTGGCTAAGGCCACCAAAGTCAATCCATGGCTAGGACAGGAAGTCTGAAGAGCCTGATAGACTCTTTGAGCTTCTGACTTGCAGATATATGAAGCGCATTTGAAGGTGTGCGTGCACGCATGTGTGTAGGCCGGAAGTCAATCTCCACTCTACTTTCAAGAGCCATTCATCTTGGTTTTGGAGACAGGGTCTCTCACCAGGAAACTCGATGAGTAGACCAGGCTGAACAGTTTTCAAGCCCAAGGGATCTAGCTAACTGCTAGTCTCCCTCTCCCAGCGCCTGGAATTAACAAGGTGCCACCAAGACCAGCTTTCTCTACATGGTACTGCGGGTGGAAGTAAGTTCCTTACACTTGTATGAAAAACACCTTACTCCGCAGCTCAACTTATCATTTTCTTGACTTAAAAACAAGCAAGCAAACACATCGGGAGGAAGACATAAAGGGGGATGTTTTACTGTGTGTACTGGCTGGTTTTGTGTGTCAGCTTGACACAAGCTAGAGTCATCAAAGAAGAAGGAGCCTCGGTTGAGGAAATGCCTCCATGGACCCTTCAGTAAGGCATTTTCTCAATTCATGATCAATGGGTGAGAGTTCAGCCCATGGTGGGTGGTGCCATCCCTGGGCTGGTGGTGGTCCTGGTTTCTATAAGAAAGCAGGCTGAGCAAGCCATGATGAGCAAGCCAGGAAGTAGCACTTCTGCATGGCCTCTGCATCAGCTCCTGCCCCCAGGACCCTGCTCCTTCTGAGTTCTCTCCTGACTTCCTTCAGGGATGAACAGCAGTGTGCAAGTATAAGCTGAAGGAACCCTTTCCTCTCCAATTTGAATTTTGGTCACGGTGTTTCGTTGCAGCAACAGAAACCCTAATTAAAACAAGGGAGAAAGAAATACATAACTTCCACCACAGTATAATTGTTCTATTTTATCATTATTTATTTAATGTCTCATGATACCTATTTTATGAAATAAGCTGTCTCATAGCTTATATGTATAAAAATACATAGTATGTGTAGGATTCAGTACCATCTGTAGCTTCACGGGTGCTGTGTACTATGCAACATATTGAGAGCAAAGATCCCAAAGAGGCCCCAAAACTGTGATTCCTAAAGCAGAGGACCTACCATGTGGGACCTCTACTCAGCCAACGATGCACTAAGTGTTTTCTGTATGTTAACTGTTTAACTCGAACTGTCGCCCTGTGAGGAAAGCGTCGTGATTGTGCTCATCTTACGGGGAGCTCAGGTAACCTGTCCAAGGTCATCCAGGTAGCTGGCAACTGGCAGGGGACCCCCACGCGTTGTCACACAGAGCCTGCTTCTCTATCAACACGGTGACACGGTGGTGCTGAGTGTGTCATCTGCAGTCAGGCATTCTGCGTTTTAATGCTGCCTCCTCTGCGTAGCCATGTGACCCTGAGCAAATGAATCATGCTTCCCACACCTCAGCTTCCTAACTTCCAAGAGGGGCCGATCCAAGTTCCCCTTCATAGGACTTCTAGGTGAATTAAATGAAATGTCTGTCATGTTTAATGTTCACTCAACATTCACCACTTTTATCGTAAATAAACTCTGTAAACAAAACATCACAAGGGCATGCGATATATTTTAAGGCTGCCAAATGTTGCCATTTGTCTCTGTTGGAAAGGGAAAACAAATTCAGACTAAGCTGCAGAAACTCTAAGTCTGTTGGCCTCCGTTAACCCGAATTCCAGTCAATGACTTTGACAACCCAAGTCTTAAGAGCTAGTTCTGCCTATCTCTCCTTCCACCCCCAGTGCTGCTAAGGGTGCTGATCCCTACTCTATAAGTGTCTCCTGCCTCGTTAGGAAAGGGCCCATCTGGGCTTGTCATTGGGTGGCTTTGGAACCTGACACTTGGGAGATGGGGATGACAGCAAAGGAATCAATCTAGACATCCTTAAAGGTTTCAGATGGGCAAGATCCACGCCGCAGTGGGCTCCTGCGCAGAGGAGAATGGCAATAGGATTATTTTAAAAAGGGACTCACCGATGTGTGATGCATTTAAACATAAAGGCATTCTGTCCTCAAAAAGTTGGGCCTTTGGCATAGCACCAAGGTCAGCCTGACATGGGACTGGAGAGGCCCAGGGTGCAGTGTGACTTATCACACTAAGAACACTTGTCTCCCACGGCAACGAGTTACTGGGCAGCCAGAGCCAGCAGGGCTGGGGAAAGCATTCAGGGGAAGGGTCAACAGGGAAGCGCTCTTTGCATATTTATCCAGGCCCAGATTTGGTGGATGGCTTCAGAATATGTTAATGCTCAGCTGTTCTTGAGGGCACAGTCGCTCCAAGGGAAGAGGAGTCTGATTGACTTCTTGGAAACTTATTTCAGGAAAGCCAGACATCTAGGGAGCCAGGCCACGAAGGCAAGCCCAACGTATGCAGATGGGCAGACAGACACACCGCAGTGGCTCCGTAAGGATTCCTCCAACTTGAACTGTCAAATTTAATAAATATTTATTCCTTCTCTCCCCAAAGGACTCCTAGGGATTTAAATGCATCACTAACACATGCTTGCACATGTTTCTGCCTATCCACTTGCAGATTCAAGGGGGACGGGAACCACATGTCAGTTTCCTGATAGCTCTAAAGTCTGGCACAGGATGCAGACTATAAAACATGCTGAAAGAAAAAAAAGTGACTAAGTAGAATTTTATGAGTATACACAACCTTTTAACCCGGGCTTCTATTTAATTTAATTATCGCATTAAGCTCTTTATTAACCTGCTTTAACAGGTGAGGAGACAGGGTGCAGAGAGGAAATGCAACCTGGATAAGGTCCTTTGATTGGGGAAGCCAAAATTGAATTTCAGGTTGAACGTCTGATGGGTGATTAAGACTCACATAAAAATCAATCACCCTATTATTACATTAAGACACTAACTAGGATGGCTGAAAGTCCCTGGGAACTTCAGTATCATCAGAGAGCTTGCATTAATTGCCTTCGGGCCCAAGGCACCATGCTTAGCACTGGGAGAGGTAATCCACACAGATGGTAGTGCTCTCCGGTGGATTTTTTTTTAAAAAATAAAAGCCTGTATGTAAAGTATAATTATGTATAAGAGGAAGATTATCACCCAGTGAGCTGATTTAAATATGGACCAGATGGATGAGAACTCTGGGAACAAAGACGGGCTGCTGGAACCAGCACTGTCCTGGGACCCTGCACCAAGCTGGTGCCCAGGAAGGTTATGCAATCCCTGTGCCTAACACAACACAGAAGTCAGTAGAAACAGGGTCAGAATGGACGTGTCCTCCCAGGGGATGTCATTCCACTGCAGGTAAGAGTGGTAGGAAAGGTGTGTTGACTATCCTCAGGGTCAGCTTCACAGCTCTGGCCACAGACACTGGGCATGTGATCCAGGCTGTGCTGTGTGATCCTACGAGAGGAATGGAGGAGGACTCTCCTGCAGCAGCAGGACCCCCTCTTCCCCTCAGCTCAGGAAGGGTTAGAAGCTCAGAGGGACGACTGAGCAGGTGGGCAGAGGATAATGCTGGAGGCAGAAGTTCTGGAGGGCACCTCAGAGTCCAGGGAAAAGCAGTGGGATGGTGGGGCTCAAGATGAGAGCAGAGCATGCTGGATGGAGAGCCTGGGACCCGGGCTGTACAGAGAATTAGTACAGAGATAAGGAAGCATGCTAGGAAAACACGTACATTCAACAAGGGAGTGGGATATAATACGCTGGGAGTAGCACATACATTCATGAAAGAGGTGGGGCCGGTATTGTTTATAATAGTCACTACAGAAATTGATACATTTCATTATAATAACCATTAGGAATACAAGAACGTATTATGGAAAATGCACAAGAGTTAGCTCCAGAATTTCAGCTTAGAGTGGACTGCAGATATGTACAAGGCCAATGATAACTATGTGGGAAATGGAAAAGGCAGAGATGGAACAGAATATTATAATAATTTCTAAAATGGGGCAGATAAATAAGCAGCCTATGAAAGCTGGTGCGTTACAGTAGTTGGAGGGGATTGAATCTAAGCTTTAATTCTTTCTTTTATAGAAATGCAGCTTAGCGTGAGCCACCTTGTCTTGTCTAAATTCCATTGTCTTGCCTGTGGAGTGTCACCTTCTCATGAGAGTTTGTGAGAAGTTAAAGGGTGAGTGCGTGTGTGTGTGTGTGTGTGTGTGTGTGTGTGTGTGTGTGAAGTGCTTAGCACATGGCCTATCATGGTAACAGCCACTGAATATTAATTCTTGTCACAGCCGCTGCTGCATCAGCTTCAGCCTGGAGGCACTGTGCTGAAGACTTACATTGTTCAGGCTTCACATGCGTTCTCCTAGCCAGTTACTGGCAACCTAACTTAGTAAGAAAACATGATTCGCGAGTGTTTGCTGCTGTCTAGGACTCACACGTGGTACCGATTTCAGAAAGTTTCCTCCATTCGCTCCTTCCATATTTTATTCGAATGGCGAGTACCTACAGACACTGCCTAAACTTAGTTCTTGGACTCTACATAGTAATTATTACTATGCCCTAAAACTGGATGCTTTTCACATATTAGCTCACTTAACCCACTTAATAGGGTTCAGTCCTTTGAATCAGAAACTGCTAGTGTCTCCGTTTTGCAGATAAGATTAAGTCGTGTCTCGGTGACAGACTCTATTTTTAATATTTATTTAATTTATGTTATATGTATGTTTTTGCCTGTGTGTTTGTGTACCATGTGCATGCAGTACCCAAGAGGTCCAGAAGAGGATGCTAGATCCCTGGAACTAGGGTTTATGGACAGCTGTGAGCCATCACATGGGTGCAGGGAACCCAACTGGGGTTCTTTCTCTGTAAGAGCAGCAAGCGTTCTTGAATTCTGAGCTGTCTCTCCAACCCGACTCCTGTTCTACAGGCAGAGAGGGACTGGACTCCAGACTGTACTTTGTTCCATCTCTTATTCTTTTTTTATTTTTCCTTTATTATTATTAGTATCTCAAGAGCACTATTCAGTCTAACGATGCCATTGTAGGTCTGCCCAGTGGGGATATGAGAGGAAAAGGGTACACGAATTTGGAAAACTGGCACTTAACCTCACTAATAGCAAAGAAGCGCAAATTAGAGTAGACACAGTGCTAATTTAAACCTAACTTATTTAGTATGAGAAAACCCACATCCACAGGGAGGTGGCTCCATTTCCCGTGCCAGTATAGGCATGGATAGCCCCTGGGCAGGGGATTTTCACTAGGTAGTAACGGTCACAATGGGGCAAATCCATTGAGGTCATTTACTCACTGGACATAACCTTGGTGCTGCAGGAGAATTTAGCATAATACCATGAGGGAAATCCCTTTCTTCTCATGAGTGCTCCCCTTAGAAAGAGGCTGTATGTTACTATTTCCTCTTCCCTCACTGACTGTCAATCTGATTTCTCTCCATCTCTGAGACAGGGCTTCGTTTGTTACTGTAGCACCCAGGTATTGTGTATCCAGAGGGGACACCTTCTCACTATAAACAGGGATCTCATCTTCCTTGGCAGCAGCTGCCTGCTTACTCAGTCCACAGCTGAAAGGCTAACTTCGTTGCTATGATTCACATCCTCCCCATCTCCTCTTAGTGACCTGGATGGTCCATCCCTCAAGCCCTAGGGATGCAGACTTTCCTTAGCAGCCCTCTTCCTTCCTGAGTACCACTTCTGGAGGAAACAGGACAGCACTCTCTCAGTCTTCATCACCCAACCCTGATCCCATTCCCTTCCCAGCAGCCTGGAGGCCCTGAGCAAATAAATCCATGGTCATGACCTTCCCCTGAAGTCCACCTTGACCTGGTCAACTCTGTTCTCGATGCCCTCCAGGTCGAGGAGTGTACACTTTTAAATTTAAGTCTTGTTAGCTTTGCCTGGGCAGGGAAGGAGTGGGGACGGAGGTCACAGGGAGCAGGGTTAGCCACTCTCAGGCTCTCCCCACTCCCTGCTATTGATTTTTCTCCTGTCCCTCACTCTCCCCTGACCCCATAAAGAAGTCACAGTAGTAAAGCTGTCAGGACGTTCTCTCAGAGGAAGATGTGCTGAATGGGAGTGTTGTCAAAGGCAAGGGCTGTGCTGTGGAAGTGTCTGCCCTTGTCCAGGCTGTGAGGGGAGGATGGGTAGAGAGATCCACATTGTCAAGCCAGTGGTTACTCTTCCTGTAGCTAAGTGAAATATTGGGGCTGATTCCTCCCACCCCAAGTCAGATTCTTCTTCTATTCACCCTGTGCTGGTTCTGTTTCTGGATGTTGAATATGAAGGGGGGTCCTTGGGTCAACTTACAGTGTCTGTGGCTGCTTGGATTGATCCTCGATCCAGCAGAGAAAGGTCCATGGAGGCGCCGAAGCTCGTTATTCTGTGCGTCATCATTCTGTCCACACACACGTATTACAGGAAGGTATTTTGTTTGCTGTGGCAGTCTTGGTTCAAGACTTGCTCACACCATATGCTGGCTCTGCGGCAGCAGACAAGATATGTAAACTTCTTTAGCTCCAGATTCCTCATCTTCAAGACTAGGGTTAGAGGTCCTGTGGGAATGCTCACAAAAGCAGAAGCCGATAAAAAAGATCTAATCTAGTGTCTCACTCATGTTCAATATGTGCTTCCTTTGCCTCTCAGTGATTGGCTGGAACCCTTAGCCCCATCTCCGCAATAAACATCTGTGTTCTAATAAAGGCTTATAGACCTGTCTTGATGTCTTCCTGGTCAAACAAAGCCCCCCTCTAATGGCTAAAAAAGCCTTCTTGTATCTCAACATAAAACAGAACACCACAGCCATGAAAGCAGGAGACAGACAGCCGTTTGTGACATTGGCCCCACACAGTAATGGGGTTCAGTTGGTCATCTTCACAGAGACTCTGTTCACAAAGACTCGGGGATAAAGCCTGGCCCAGAGCAAGCTTTACTATGTGGTAGGCAATTTCAAGATTCCTGCCCCTTATCACAGAGGTCCCTTGTAATCTTAATCCTACCTCCAACTGTGGGCTGGTCTTGGGAATGAGTTGTCCCCTAGTGAGATAATAAAAGGGAAGGGATTTTGCAGCTGTCATTAGCCCCCATGTGAATTGATTTTGAGTTCATCATATAGGACATGATCTCAGGTAAGTTGTTGTAAGAAAAATGTCAAGGAAAGAGTAGGCCCTTCCTGGAAGGCACTGCGGAAGCCAGCCACCACAGTCTACAGCTGTAAGGAAATGGCCACAGTCGACAATCATGCACACTTGGATAAGAACCCAGGTCCAAAGTCAAGGCCAGCACCTTAACTATACCTGAGCAGAGGATCTAGCTCCACAGGGTTCAGGTCACAGAAACCTGAACAAGCAATCCCTCAGATCACAAATAAACCCTGTTTTAAAGAGCAACATTTGTAGAATTCTCTTAGGCTGCAACAGAGAACCATAAAAAGTGTTAGAATGGCCGGGCGGTGGTGGCGCACGCCTTTAATCCCAGCACTAGGGAGGCAGAGGCAGGCGGATCTCTGTGAGTTCGAGACCAGCCTGGTCTACAAGAGCTAGCTCCAGGACAGGCTCTAAAGCTGCAGAGAAACCCTGTCTCGAAAAACCAAAAAAAAAAAAAAAGTGTTAGAATGGTTGTTAGTGTGAAATAATAGGACAGACTCATCCCACACAGGACCCTTGTTGCCATGGCCCAGAAGGACCCTATAAATAAGGTCCCGGGCTTTTTGGAAAATGACTGACTGCTACCTAGGAAAGTGAATCTGACTCCCTCAGTTCCAACACATTCTTCTGAACAAGTACCCACATGCCACCCAGTGCGGTACAACTTAGGATCACAGAAGCAAAGGTTCCAAGGGCCTGCTTGGTGAAGGAAGGATTGGCAGGTTCTGAACTTCATGCATGGCAACAGGAAGCAAATGAAAAAATAGTTTGAAACATACACATAATGTCTCCTCCATTCTGAATGAGACCATTCTGAGCTTCTAGTTTCCAGAGGGACAGGCCCTATAAGAACAAAGAAAACAGACCCTTTTCTGGTTCTGGTTTGTAGAAAGAAAGCCCAGCCCTCCAAGGCAATAGAAAGGACAGTGGATTTAAAGAAAATTGGAAGAAAACCAGATGCAAAGATGCAAGCTCTGCTTACCTCTGAGAGGAGGTGGGACACATTCAGAGAGAAGGCTGAACACAAAGGTGCTGTGGCTCTCCCAGGAAGGGGCATGGTTTATGCATATACTGGGCTGGGATCAGACAGAAAGATTCATCAGACAGAAGTGTGTAGAGAGGGCCTTAGCCAACTCTGTACCAGAGATTGCCACAGACCAGAGCTGAGCAACAATAGAATAGCTAAGTCCATTTTGGAGGAATAGAAAAGGAGCTGAGAGATGATCAGACTTCAGTGGGCCTGTGTGGCGCTTTTCTGAAGCAACAGGGAATCCTTACATTTCCAACATGGAGCAATGACAACCCAGGCCAAATAACACCTCCCCAACTATATGACTTCAACGAGACTCCAGCCAGATGCGATTGAGAAGTCTTCACTTTTACCACGGAGGAAGAGGGACTGGGGGCCCTTGGGAAGTGAGACTGAGCTCTACTGGGCTGAGTTTTAGCATGTATAGATACAGTATTAGTTACTACTTTTCGTACTAACAGAATACCTGCTAGAAAGCAATGCAAGGGTGAAGGGTTTGCTTTGGTTAATAGTGTAAAGAGATCTAATCTGTCATGGCAGGGAAGGCACAGCAACAGGAGCATGAGGCAGCTGGCCGTGGTGCAATCACAATCAGGAAGGAGAGGGAGAGAGATGAGCACTGGTGCTCAGCTCACTTTCTCCTTTTCATTCGATCCATGATTGGATTGTGCTGGGCCATTCCCTTCATATTCAGGGTGGGTCTTCCCCCTCAGTTGAATCTTCCTGAAAACACCATTATCTACACACCCAGAAGTATGTCTCTGTGGTGACTCCAAGTCCATCCAAGCTGACGGTGAAGACTGATCATCACAGGTGTATAAGAAGGGGTGAGTCAAGAGTCCACTTCTGGGAGACTCATTGAGGAGAAGGGGTAGATTTCCAGGAAGAAAGGGCTGATGATAGATCATGACGTCTGCTTCCCTTATGACTACTCCTCCTTGACCTCCCCCATCACTGTCTCCATGCGAATTCTGTGGGTCAGTGGAGCGTCAGGAGGGAGGTGGGTTACAAAAGCAGCAAGAGAAAAGGCAAGTTCCACGTGCAGCTCAGCTCATGCTGCTGGAGCTGCACGTGGAACTTGCCTTTTCTCTTGCTGCTATTGGAACCCACCTGCCACATGCCCAGGCTGCCCTTTCAGAAATGCGTGCCTAGCCCTCAGACAGTGCCAATGGAGGAGTGAAACTATAACCCAGTCATGGCCAAGTCACGGAAAGATACTGTGTAAACTTGGCCACATAAACGAGTCAAGGCAAGATTAACACATGAACCACCCAGCTGAACCCATTTGTCCCTTAGAATCCACTGTTGCTAAAATCGTCATCAGGGATGATCGTATTGTGACTAGTAAGTTTCTTAGCAAAAATAACCAATATGGGGTCATATAAGGAAAATACTTCAGAAGAAGATGTGCTTTGGTGTAAAACAAATAGCTTGATACAAAGGAACTAACCAATAAACCCTACGTTGTTTCACATCCGGTTTGAGCCAGGAACGTCTATTCTGTTTGATTTCCCACCCTGACCCTGCAAAATGAGATTTTTTTTGAGGGTTCACATAATTTAGGCTTAAACAGTTGTGCCCAAAACACCTGGTTTTCCACCAAGTCCAAATCTGCTGTGTCCTGGATTCTTGCAGCACATGGTAGCAATTGCCACAGGGTGTAGACAAATCTCTGACGGGGCCTGGCATGTTTAGTAGGAAAGTCCCTTGTCCTTTCCGAGTCCTGTTCAGACTGTGTCCCAAACCTATAACCTACGTACCATAGACTGTCATCCTAAAGCAAATAGAAGGTGTAGAAGGAAGAGTGGGCGGAGCTCTATGACACAGGAGCTGACAGCTTCCTCTTTGCTCAAGGATAAATGGAAAAATCCTGTGAGCCCCCTTCTGTTTGGACAGCTGAGGCAGCTGCCTTTTCCCTCAGCAAGCACGCCAGGACACTCAGCTACATTCTAGCTCTAGAGAGTCAAAAGGGCTTTCCAGGGCATAGGCAGATTTTCTCTGGTGACTCAATATTTCCATCTTCCAGGAATACCTCAAAACATGTCTGTCTTGATTTTCTGTCACACCTGATTATCTTTCTGCTCCCATCAGTCTCTGAAGTCGGAGTGACAAAATGTCCGACCTGTGCTATGGAAGAAAGAGGAGGAAAGGGCTTCAAAAAAAGAAGTTAATTCATGGAGTTTCAGACTGGAAGATTGTCATGGGCCTTGCAAGCCATAGAAAGGGAAGAGCTCCGACATGAGTTCTTTCTTCCTGAGGGTTTTGACCCAGCCTACAGCCTTTGGAAGATCCGGGAGTTAGACAAGACACTCAGATTCCGCCAGTTGATACCGGAGTCCACTTTAGCTATGGCCCTTCTCAAAATGCTGGATCTTGGCCCTGCCAAAACTCAAAGTCTGGGGAGGTAGTGGGTCAGGCAGTAAAGTGATTGTTATATGAGCACGAGGACCTGAGTTCGATCCTCCAAACCCACATTTTAAAAAGCTGGGCACAGTAACACAAACTTGTAATTCTAATGCTGGGAAGACAGAATAAGACAGATCCTGGGGCTTACTGGGCAGCCAGTCTAGCTGAGCAGGGAGGCTTCAGCTTCAGTGTAAATCCATGTCCCCCAAAATAAGGTGGAAACAATTGAAGAAGACACCCAAAGTTGACCTCTACCTTCCATATGTACGTGCACACATATTCACATACACTAACATGTATACACATATCTACACACCAGAAAAATATGGTAGAGAATCCTAGCTCTCTCCATCACAAGTGGATGCTCTGTGGCCTAGCTTCCTCATCTACAAAGCAGGTACAGTATTGCATGCTGGGTAGGTGCCTACATGGAGCAGCACACGGAAGCGTCTGATTTGGTCCCTGCACATCTGAGGGCCTCCTGGTGCCGGCACTCACAGCAGGCAATCAAGAGGGACCCAATTTTCCTCAACCTTTTCACATGAGTAGGTGTCGGCTGGTGAGCGGCCAGCAGGCTATAATTTTCATTTCATCCCAAGAGACAAGAAATCTTTATTTCGTTTACAGAAGGCAGGAACTCTTTGTTCAGCACCGCCTAAAAAGAAAAAGAAAACCACCATATTTCTAAAGACCTTTGGGTTCTCTGCTAAATCAGAAAAATCCATTCAGTCCTTCTAGAAAGGACACAGTGAATCACCTGTCCAGAATTTGTCTGCTACTTCCAACTTGCTTTGCATGTGCCCCTGCTGCATAGCACCCCGCTTTCTTACAGATGTGTATGCTCTTCCTTGGCTACGTGGTCCCCACCTCAGCTCCAAGGGACTTCTTTCTGACTGGGTTACATCAGGACTTCTTAGTCTCAGTGCTGTTTGTTTTTATTTGGGATAAGTTATTCCTTGTAATTTGTATTAGATATTTCGTCCTTGTGGGATATAACACCCTGTGCATTGTGGGATGATCTCCATCCTCTACCTACTAGATGCCATTAGCACCCATGTTCACCAATTACAATAAAAAAGTGTGTCTCAAGATATTGTAATGTCATCTGAAGTAGGGAAAAGGTGGGGCACACAGCCATGTCTTGTCAGAACCCAGATCTAACCTAATCATAGCCACCCAGGTCCCCTCACAACAACCAATTTAGGTAATTTTGACTAGCACTGAGGAAATATTTGCTGAGACTTCTGAAGAACTTTCTTCACTCTCTGGTTAGGATGACCAGAGCCGCAGCCGCCACACTGTGTGGTAGCCATAGCCACAGAAGACAAGTGTGAAGACAGAACTCATCCACCAAAGGGTGGACTCAACCTGAATCCTTGATGGTATCAATGAACCATTGGATTAACTAAGCCCAGAGCCCATTCACCGTATGAGACATCAATGACTTGTTTGTTCAGCGTATATTGAGTGGATGTCTGCCGTGCCTGTGCTACTGCCGTGGGAACAGGCTGCACCAACAGGCAAGATGGACAGTTGCCCTGCAACTCTCACAGTCTAGTGAACTTGATGCCTAGGCCACATCGAGAGGATGTCCCGTAACTTGTTGCCAATGACAACCAAACCACTATACCTAGCAGATGCTAAAACTTGCTGATAGTATTCAGATCTTCAATGTTACCAACAAGTATTTTTCTCTCTGCCCAGTTCCTACTCCACTCTTTATACCGATGTTTCCAAACTCTCCACCCTCTCCTAGAGCCTCTGACCACCAACTGTTACCTCCATCTTAGCCTTACTACCTTAAGTTGGCATCTCGTTGTCTCAGTAACCCCTGTACACACGTGCTTATTTTGTCGCACAGGTACCATCTGGCTGGGTTGACTTGGTTTGTCTGTGCCAACCCTTAGTACAGACGAGTAGTTGGCTGGATTTAGAGAAATCAAAACCTGAGTAAGTGATGAGACCATGAAGAGACAGCTTCTGGGATGGAATAGCATGAAGTCGTGACAGCTTTCTGTTGCCCCTTCCCATGCCCACAGGGTAGTGCCACAGATCTACAGAAAGAGCCCATGTGCTTCAGCCCAAGTCTACGTGTCAGGGGTCAGAAACTCTTCTACCTCAGGACCTAAGAATAGTTTTCCTTTAAACTGCTTTTTCAATGTAATATTTTTATTGCTTATTTGAGAATTTCACATAACGCATCCCGATCACACTTCTCAGTCCTTCCAGGTCCACCCTCCCTACCCTTGTGACCTCCCCCAAGAAAAGAAAAAAGAAAACCTATAGCAAGCCCAGTTGGTATTGCACATAAACTCCCCGGAGCATGGTCAAACTCCCAGGGTCAGCCCCTAAAGAAAAGCGAGTCTTTCCCCACCCCCACTCTCACCAGAAGCCATCAACCGGGAAGAGCTAGACCTCAGCATCCCTATCACAGTTTCTAAAGTTCTCTTCAATGTCTTCCTGTTTAGACTGTTTCTTTGGAGGGGGAGTTGTCACAGAGGCCTTCTATGTTTTGCATTCTCAACTGTGAGTCTGCAGTCATTGATCCCACTGCAAAAGAAGCTTCCTTGTCCTTCACAGTCAGGGGCGGCACTGATCGTGGACTTGGACCTGGTTTCTGGGGACAGCATGGACCACAGATGTCGACATGGGCTCTAAGGTCAGCACAGATCATGAGGCCTTCAGAGGAAGCCTGATCCAGAATATGAACCATTCTCTATCTCGGACATCCTGCCATTGCTCAGATCATGGGGAGATCGGAGATCATGGGGTTGGACACGATGTTTGGGGCAGAACCCGAGCAAGCTCCAGGATACTGCATTCTACCCTTCAAGCCTTATTAGGCAACAATGTGCTGCCCCATCCGCTGCAGCCTTCCTCCACACCTGCCATCACTGTTGTGTCCCTAGTTCTGCCTCTGTCCCCATGCGCATGGTGCTCCATTCCTCCATTTCCCCCATCCAGCTCATATTTATTGTCAAAGTAGCATCACAAACTGCAGTGTGACATGCAGTACACCTTTTTTTGCCTCATCAGCTTTACCTGCAAACGCTCGTTGTAAGGAGTCATCGGTCTGGTTCAAGATTTCTGGTTTCTGAAGCACCATAAATACTGGGACATCCCTGGGACTCATCTCAGATGCCCCGCTGTTGCCCGGAGTCAGGGTGATCTTGTAGCTAAGCAGGGGTGTCTGGGGGCAGGATCCGTGTGAGCTACAGGGCACCGCACACCTTCTGACCCTTGCTGCCCACGGCCATGGTGCTCACAGGCTCTACTGTTGTGCTTGCAGCCGGCGGGCAGTGCTGTGGAACACCCTTCTTCTCCCAGCAACAGAAGCTCCATGCTGCAGGCTGGTCCATGGGCTGAGGACCAGCCCTGTTCAGGAATGCCATGCTCATTGTCTGCTGTGGCTGCACCCCCATATGACTTCCACACCCTTTGCTGCCTTCACTGTCCATGACTCTAATTTCAAGGCTCTGCTGTGATTCCCCTTGGAGCCTCCATGAGTCTTTCAGGACCCTCAGAGATGCTTCTTGGTCCCACAGTTGCCAGTGGCCACCTTTTTCCTTTAAACTTTTAAGTGAGCCGGGCGGTGGTGGCGCACGCCTTTAATCCCAGCACTCGGGAGGCAGAGGCAGGCGGATCTCTGTGAGTTCGAGACCAGCCTGGTCTACAAGAGCTAGTTCCAGGACAGGCTCCAAAGCTACAGAGAAACCCTGTCTCGAAAAACAAAAAAAAAAAAACAAAAAAAAAAAAAACAAAAAAACTTTTAAGTGTTTGTGGAAAAAAAAACCAGAAAAAAATATACTAGATTCAATTTTAATGTTCATTGATAAAGGCTCCACATTCACTTGTTTCTGTAATACTTATGGCTACTTTTATGTTACTGTTGTGGGATATTTTGATCACACTCCGACACCCCCAAGAATGACAATAAGTTTACTTTGAATCTGAGGGTGGAGATTGCTACTAGTTGACCAAAATTAGTCATAGAGGTTTTGGAAGATCATGGACATATAGAGAGACACAGAAAGTAGTAGGGAGGGGCTCAGATAGTATCTCAGCTTTTTGGATGGAGGAAGGAGGGAGAGAAAGGAGGTCACTGATCACCTCTTCACAACTTCTTTGATCAATCAGCTTCTTACCTCGATATCCGACTCCCAAGTTTTTATTGATAAAAGAATAGTTAGAAAACACTTCATCTGGTACACAACAGAGGGCATGAGATCATGAGGCAGCCTCTTGCTACTGGCTTTGAGGCCTCCAGAGGCACTGCTGTAGCTGGTCTTCCCTCTCTCCCCTCAGGCCCTCAGCATGAGTCTGGGGTTTTCCCATTGCAGCCTCTCTACAGCAGCTCCCAGCTGTCACCCATCCCTGGCCCAAATACTACAGGCATCAGGGCCCCCAAATACCACCAGAGTTAGCTATCCAGTACTGGCAATTCTGTCCTTCAGGTGGTGCCTGTGCCCCTGCTTCCTGCCACTCAGGCTCCTTCCACATGCCCCCGGTGTCTGTTTTCTAAGCAGCTGACCCCTTCTCCCCATGGGATGTGGGCCCACGTTGGGTGCCAAATGTAGAAAGCGTTTTTGTCGACTGCCAGCTCACAAGTAATGAAATGGAAAATTATTATTAATTATGAAAATTTGGCCTTTAGCTTATACTTGTCTCAACTAGCTCTTATAACTTAGGTCAACCCATTTATATTAATCTGTTCTGGCACATGGTTCAATACCTCATCTCTGCATTGCCCTCCTGCTTCCCCAGTGTCTGGCTGGTGGCTCTGCCTTTCTTCTTCCCAGAGCTCTCTCTGTCTTGAAGTCCTGCCTCTACCGCCTGCATAGCTATGGGCTGTTGAGCTTTTCATCACATCAATCACAGCAATACCTCTTCACACAGTGTACAAATACCCTGCAACACATCGCAAGGGCCGTGCTGAGACTACCGTGAGCACACAACATGCAGAGTCTACAACGCTCTGATCTGAAAAAGGTCTGCTGGCCCCTCCTCTGTTTCATACTACCGTGAGCCTTTCCTGGAATCCTTTCTGAAATGAGGTACAGAGAATGCATGATAGATCATTCCGTGAGCTTTTGATTGAGTTGAGTTTGGGTTGGATGGAATCATCCTCAGTTCCTAGAGAAACATTGAGAAGGGATTCGGATTTAGCCTAACAAAGAATATGGCTACCTGACTGGCCTAAGAGATAACCACGTGAGACACCCAATTCTCTAGTGGATGATTTGACAGGTCCTGATCAGGATCCCCAGTGTTGCTACATGAATACTGTGAAGAAGGACAGTCGGCCTATAAATGTGTACAGAGTAGAAACAAAAGACCGCTCAGTGCACGCAGCTTCTAGCAACCAGGCGGTCCCAGCTGAGCTCCCATGGTTGATTGAATTCATTAGTTTGTTCATATCTTAGATACATTTATTTGATCTGCAAATATATATTAGGAGTCATGTGAGGAAGGCTGGAGACCAGCAGAGACGTACAGAATTGTCAAGATCAGCAGAACAGCTTCTTCTGTAGAGAAGCACGGCATGTGCAGAGTCCAGGGTTTATGACTGCAGTAGAAGGAGGAATATCAGGGGACAAGAAACAGAACTAGGCTTCTACTAGGCTATATTCTAGAGCATCCTATGGTTGGCCTTGAGAAGTACAAACAAGAAATGGGGAGAACTGTCTTGGCCCAAGTCTGTATCTCCTGCACTGAACAGATTTTCTACCTAGGCATGAATCTAGGTTTTCAGTAAGACCAATATCCCATCAACAATGGAGTTTGGTGGTGCTGGAAATCAGAACATTGTCAAATATATCCACGTCTAGGTCATGGAAGAAGATGGAGTCTTCAAACTACAAAGCTGTTGGATTGATACTGTCCAGAATTCTAAGACAGTTGTATACCACTTGCCTAGTAGTAATTGAATCTCCCAAACAGTTGAGCCAACTTGGATGCTTCCTCATGGTAAAAGCAGTCTTTAGGCAAGCATTGCCTTCATCACTCAAGGATGTCAGGACTGAGACTCTTGGCCTTTCCCTATAATCACTTAACCTCAATATGGCCAACATCCATGTTTGTGTTCCAGACAAAAGGAAGGTAAAACTCATGAGCAAACTTGTGTCAGCTATCTCTGGTCTCTGTTCCCCTGTGTGTGTACTTGTGTGTATGCATGTGTGTGTGTACATGTGTGTATGCATGTGTATGACGCAAGGCCAGTACCTCTGTACTTCTTTTAGTTATTTGTTTGCAACAGGGTCTTTCACTGATTGGAGTTCACTGATTACATAGGGTGAGCTGATAGGAAGACCCCAGGGATCCACCTGTCTCTATGTCCCCCTACAAGTACACACCACATGCCCAGATTTTTGCACGAGTTTTGGGTTGAACTCTGGTCCTTATGCTTGTATAGCAAACACTTTGCAAACAAAATTATTTCCCCAGGTCCTCTATTCCCGCTTTGAGGTACCTTTGTTGAAGTTCTTCTCAAAACATCCACCTTGACATGATGGTAAGCCCTATCACTGAAGACACCACATACTTATGTCATCAAACATGGAGAAATCAAATGGGTGCCTAACTAGATGCTTCACCCCTACTGATGAGCATCCATAGTACTGGAAAACACTTTTCATGCTACCAGAAGAGAAAATCAACCATCAGTCTCACCTACCTATGAATACTGTAGCCTACAACAGCAGTCTGCCCGCAAGATATAGAGGGGCAGTAGCACCACAAAGATTATGGAGTAACCAGCCACTTTTGATTGAATTTAAATCCTAGTCCATGAGATGGAACCTGCACTTGGCACTATTAATGATACCAAGACAAGAGACCAGATAGGCAGTGGGCCTAGGGGAAAACCTAATACTATTATTCTTCTAATGATTATAGCAATAAACATATTTATAATGAAATATTTCTCTACCCAGATCAGTATAGCTCTCAACCCTCTTCAGAGAAGCCCCTTCTTGCAATAGATAGATATTAGCACAGAGACCCACCACAGAACAATGTACAGAGAATGAAAAACCTGGCACTCTCAGCCCTAACTGGGATGTCTTTATCAAGCCCCTCCCTTAAGGATTAGGTGAAAATACTGTAAGAGCCAGAGGCAAATACTCCAAGGAAACAGCATTTTCCAGACACAAAAGGGCTGAGGTACATATGTGCTCACAGGGACTGTGATTGAATCCATAAGATCTTCAAAAGCTCAAGCTAGACAAAATCCCAGCCTGGAGAGAGGCAAGTGGACATGCTCCTAGCCGAGAAGCTGGCTATTTTGTTTGCAACTGTTATCTGCTCTCTGAGAACAACTCTGTTTTCTCGAATACAGTGACCCTGGGTATATCAACCACTCTCCAGGGCAGGCCTTGTTCCCAGGAGCAGAAGGCCAACACAAAAGGGACTCCGTGTGTGTGTGTGTGTGTGTATGTTTTCTTTTTTTGTTTGTTTTGGACATTGCTTTTGTTTGTCTGAGAGAGAAAGAACATGGAATTGAATGGGTAGGGAGGAAGGAGAAGTAGGGGGAGCTGGGGAGTGCAAAAGAATATGATCAGAATATATCATATGGAATGTATTAATGAAAAAGTATCCTTATACCAGATTGGTCATAACTATGATCATATGATTCACCAGTGTCTAGAGCAAGTTGGAAGATGTCAGTAAACAAGAGAATGGATATTGGGCTCACAACTCTTTCTCACAACCGATTTCCTGAGAAAGAGGTTATAAAAATATGTGTATGTGAGAGAGAGAGCAGAGATGACTTGGTATGGTGGCTCAGGCCTTTAATCCCATCACTCAGGAGGAAGAAGCAGGTAGGTTTCTATGAGTCTGTGGCCGTCTAAGTCTACACAGAGAGTTCTAGACCAAAGAGAGTTACATAATGAGACCCTGTCCCAAAAATAATAAAAAGGAAGCTGATTGCTAGGAATTGCCAAGAGTGTGCGAAGGAGCCTCCAAACAGATGAAACCACCTCCTTTAATGAAGGCATTACTACTCTGGTAGAAGAAGGAAAAGTGGTAGAAACAGTAAACACATTTGTCAGTCAGCATGGCACTTGACAGTCATCTGTGATGTTCTTAAGGATAAGACAGAACTGTGGCCCCGGAGACAGTTCAGAGAGGGAGATTCATAACTCAGATGATGGCTGTCAGAACATGACCATGAATAGTTCATGTGAGTTCCGCACACAGTCACTATTACTAACACATCAAAGTAATAACAATTAATAATTATTATCCTTCCATACATGGAGATAATGTCTGTTCTGTTGTTCATGGCGTTTCTTGCACATCTCTGCTCAACCTGTACTCCAGTCTTCATTACACAAATGCTGATCTCCCTCATGTTAATTAATAATAGACCTAAGAATGATAATAATATCAGTTTAACTGGTGGGCATTAAATGTAAAAATTCTTTGAACTCTTCTGTATGTTTGAATTTTTATAATAAAATGGAGTGGGAGGATAACTCAAGGGAACTGATGGCATGATACAGCCTGTCTACACGTGAAGGGCCATGGGAACTGATGGCATGATACAGCCTGTCTACATGTGAAGGGTCACGGGAACTGATGGCATGATACAGCCAGTCTACATGTGAAGGGTCACGGGAACTGATGGCATGATACAGCATGTCTACATGTGAAGGGCCAGCCTCTCCCTTTAGGGATAGCAAAGTCATGCCTTGATTTTGTTTTCAGCTTTGTGTGCCAGATTTTTACATAGTTGATGAGATGCTACAGTGTGTCCCTGGGACAGAAAACAGAAGAATGAAGAACCCAGGAACCACATCAAATTTATAAAAGGGAAGAAATTAGCAAGGGGCTATGTCAATTTCAAAAAGCCTTGTGAAGGGCTGTGTGCATACTAGAATTCTTTTCTTCTTTTTCTGAGCAGCAGTCTCATAGTGTAGTTCAGGCTGACATGAAATCCATGGCAACCTTCCTGTCTCAGTCTCCCGGGAGCTAGGATTATAAGTGTGAGCCATTATACCTGGCTTGACTCTTTATTGCTATACAAAATTCATATAAAAACAGTGGTTAAAAGAATAACCAATATTTACCATCTTGTGGTTTCATTAGGCCAGGTTTTCAGACATGATTTGGCCAGTGGGTAATGACTGCCTGGACTTCTAAGTAGAATGTAGAAGCTGCTTCTTTGAAGGCTGGATTGGAAGTGGGGATGCACTTCCAGGATGGCCATTGTGTAAGTCAGGGTAACAAAACTGATATATATATATATATATATATATATATATATATATATATATATATATATATATGTGTGTGTGTGTGTGTGTGTGTGTGTACATATATATGTATATGTGTGTGTATATATACATACATACATATATATACATATATGTGTATGTATATATATATATATATATATATATATATATATATATGGGACTTGTTTAATTCGTTTATATGACAAGGGTTTGGTAGTCAACAATGGCTGGATGGCTGCACACTGGAGAGGCCAAGAGCTCAGTTCATGAATTCAGTCCACTCACCTTTGAGAAACAAGGTCAGAGAAGTAGATAGTACTGCCTTCTCTCCAGCCTCTCTCCATCTGGGAATTTGGGCCAGCCCCACTTTAGGGAGGATCTACCCCACTCCATTAGCCTTTCCTGTAAATACCCTTCCAGTCCAGCTCAGGGGTGTCTCATAGTTGATGACAGTAGTGTTGACAATCACGAATAACCATGGCACACATCCACACAGTAGGACACTTCTATTTCTACTACCAAGATCTCTCCAAGTGTTGCCTGAGTGTCTACATGACATGACAGTTAACCTTGCCAGAGCACATTCTGCAGAAAGCAAGAAGTGAGAGTCCCCAAGACACACCTTAACTTCAACATTCTGTCACTGGAAGGAAGCCAGAGTCTCCAGCTCACACTTATGAGGGATTAGGCTCTACTCCTTGATATATGGAATCCTCCGAACTTGAGGGCATATTTTATAATTACAATAGGCCACTTCCTGGAAAAGTTGGTCTTGTTCTGTGAGGACCTCAAGAAGAGGTTTTACTCCAATAAAAGGGAAGGTTTACTAACAATCCTCTGAAAGGGAAGGGACGGGCTGGTGAGTCTCCTTTCAGCTGAAAGATCTGAGAAGAATTCAGACAACTAGCTGTGGTTATGACCCTGATGCTTCCACTCAATATGTATTTGCTGAGTTATATCAAGTATTTAGGATGTGCCCTTCACTGGACAGGGACAGTATGTAAGACGACACCTGTATTCCTGGACTTTACATGTCTTGAGAGAAGACAATAAACACTGATAGCAAATAAAATAGTTATGAGTTAATAATGGGTGTTATGAAGGCAATAAATAATAAATGATTGGAATAACAGTTTGGAAATGTCTATGTTCTGGTTGGGTTTTGTCAACCTGACACAAACCTAGACATATCAAGAAGAATGAATCGCAGTTGAGAGAATTTCTCTATCAGATTGCCTGTAAACAAGGTCTTGATTAATGGATTGGTATGGGCAAGCCTATTCACTGTTGATGGTGCCCCCCTGTCCAGGCAGGTGGTGCTGTGTTTATAAGAAAGCAAACATGTAGGCAGAGGTCGCTTGTTCATTTTCCAGCTTCCTAGACCCGAAATAGTCACACAGAAACTATTAATTAAATCACTGCTTGCCCTATTGTTTATGCATATTTCTAGCTAACTCTTACATCTTAAATCAACTCATCTCCATTAATCTGTACATCACCATGAGGTTGTGGCAAGATTCCAGCATCTGTCTCCGCCAGCGGCTCCATGGCGTCTCTTTGACTCCACCTACTCTCTCCCCTTCTATTTCCTTGGAACTCCTGCCTTGCCCTATTCTGTGCTGTAATAGGCCCAAAGCAGCTTCTTTGTTTAACCAATAATAAAACATATTCACAGCATACAGAGGGAACTCCCACATCACCTCACCTTTTCTGTCTAAATAAAAAGGAAGGTTTTAACTTTAACATAGCAAGATTACATACAACAGAACAGTTATCAAGTAAGAATTATAATTACAATATTTATATCAACTTTATCTTTTATCATAAATAAGAAAACTATAACTATCTATTCTTGAACTTCATCAAAAACTCCAGAAGGATATAATATTACCTCTGTAAACAGAAAGTACATTGTAAGCAACTTCCAAAACTCTAGAATTGACAGACATTTCGCTGCCTGGATAGTCACCCAAAGTTGTTCTATAATGTTGCAGGCACCCATCTTCAGCCTACAGGCCCATTGTATCTGGCAGACTTTTCCATGAAGCAGGAAATTTGAAGATCTCTTATGTCTTCTACTGGCAAAGTCCATCATTTTTTTCTTCTGTGTCCTGGAAAATGTCTGGCAGTTCTCTCATGAAGCAGGAACCCTGAAGGACTGTCTTGTCTTCTTTAGGCAACTTCAGTAGTCATTTTTTGGTGGGTCCTGCATGTTCAGTTTATACAGCATACCATCAAACTGTTCTTGCCAAAATAGCTATCAAACTCCATAAGAAACCTCTTTGATGCCCATCTTCCTCTTGAAGTAATTGGTGCTGCCAGGAGCAGATATGTCTCATTGTCATGAAAAGTCCTAAGTTCTTAATCATTTTAAATGCCATATTCTGTAGGTTTTTAATAGATGTGAAGAATAACTATCCATCTGAAATATATGTCTATACATCTAGAAATCCTAACTAACATGACTACAAGCTTGACTATTATAGATGACTATCTATTAACCTGTATTTCTGACTATTATAGATGACTATCTATTAACCTGTATTTCTTAATTATACATTACATTTTAAATGAGCTGCACAAACACAATACCTTAATAAAGAGCAGAAATATACATATAAAAATTTATCTTAAACTTGTATCAATAAAACAAAATCCATACCAACACAAAGTATTCATCTCTGTATCATATCCCCCTTTAAATATAAACAAACATTTATAAACAATATTTTTGAATTTGGGCAAACTGCTTCCTGCTTTTTGTTGGACAAAGTTATTTTCAGGGGCGTTCACAGTGACTTTTTAGGGGGTCTTGGTCCATTAAACCACATTAGCCTGGAAGGAATCCACAGGTTCTCATCCTCTGTGGAAACAAAAGCAGAACCTCTTTTCCATAGCAACATATCCTTAGACCCAAATTTTGAAGTCAAGATACCTTTAAAACATATATGTTGGTTTAGCTTAGCAGCCTGTACAATGAAATGTCTCTCTGTATTTAGCTCATTCACAGTCAAAAGATTAAAATAAAACACAATAATATACATAATCCTGACTCTCTGTATATATTCCATCTTTACGTGGCTTATTTTTCTTTACTCCTTTAATCTATAACTGTCTGTACTCTGTCTCTTTAAAGACTTTGTTTTTCTAAATCATTTACTTTCTTTTTAAACTGTTTATATTCTTTTTCTTCTTTCTCCCAAGCCTACGTACATTTATTCAACACTGTGACCAATTTAGAGGTTTTTTTTTTCATCTGAATCTGTCTTTATTGCATGTCTGTAATTATTTTCTGACCAGGAGTGCTTTTTTAAAAAAAATACTAAGCTGGTGTGACTAGGACCACCTCTATGTTTCTGCCTGCTGGTTCCACCCAGTGCACTAAGGTAGAGGCATGTTTGCTGCCTCTGAGAGCCATGCATGCTGCCCCAGCTTCAGGGTCACAGGGGCTCTGTGTTACCATTAAGCATCTAGTAGCATGCTGCTCACAAACCCCATTCATGTGCTCAGCCTCCGGAAAGAGCCAGAGCCATTCAAGCAACTAGCACAAACCAGGAAGCCGTCATTTCGAAACTGTGCAGGTTTATTTTTTTTGTTTTGTTGCTAATGTTGAATCAGGAAGACCTTTCTTAAAGAGAAACAGAGCCCATCCAAAAAACAAAAACACTAGCTACCAAGAAGACATGCTTAACTATGTTCTTTTGTGTCTAGAATTCTTTTCCAAGCTTCTTCAGGTTTTACGTGGATGTAGTCAGTCCCACATTGGTGCAGCAATTTATACTCGGAGACTGCTCATTCATTTCCCTGCTGCCCAGACCTGAAATATTCACACAGAAACTGTATTAATTAAATCACTGCTTGGCCTATTAGCTTATACATATTTATAGCTAACTCTTACATCTAAATCAACCCATCTCTATTAATCTGTATATCACCACAAGGTTGTAACCTACCAGCAAATTTCTTGTGTTTCTTTCCTCTGGCAGCTACATGGCATCTCTTTTACTCTGCCTATTCTCTCCTCCTCTATCTGTTTGGAATTTCTACCTTGCCCTATTCTGCACTGCAATAGGCCCAAAGCAGATTCTCTATTAACCAAAGGTATTCACAGCATACAGAGGGGAATCCCATCTCACAAACTGAGCAAGCTGTGATGAGAAAGCCAGTAAGCAGTTTCCTTTTATTTGTTCCTGCCTTTGTCCCTGCTTGAGTTCCTACCCTGGTTTCTCTCTATGATGGATTGTGAGTGGGACACATAAGTCAAATAAATCCATTTCCCTGCAAGTTGCTTTTGGTCTTGGTGTTTTTCCCAGCAAAGGAATGCAAACTAGGAGTAGCACCAAGTGTTCTTGATCACTTCATTGTTTCTCCAGCCCCTACTTCATTTTGATAGTGAGAATTCATATATGGGATAAAGCTTTGGACCAGATAATTCCTCACAGAATGTGTAAATAGCCATTCAGTATTTGATCCGGTTGTTCATTTGGATGATTCTTACCCAGCATCTCTCATGTACCAGGTACTGCACAAGGTATTAGTGGTATAAAAAAAAAAAACGGTTCTTTAAAGGGCTGGGTCTTATGTGAGACAATCAAGTGTGTATGTGTGTGTGTGTGTGTGTGTGTGTGTTTCTCCCATGTGTCAAATGCTACTCAAGTTATGAACAAGGACCCTTGTGCACACAAGAGTGACAGTCCTGCATAAAGCAGCCAGCTGAGTCTTCAGAGAGGTGGCATTTGAGCAATGTTTTCAAGGGGACAATCTGCATAAGAATCTCTCTAAAAGGTCAGCATCCATCTAAGATGCCAGACCCTGTTAAGCAGAGAGCAGGAACAGAGAGGAGAGTGAAGTGTGGGTTTAATGAGTTAATGGTGCCTGGAGAATGGATGCACCAGAACCCTGGCTCCTGTACCATTGCATTAAAATGCACAGGAACTAAGAAATAACACACATTTCACATTGAAAACACCTCCCAAGACACCCTGATACTACAGAATCATCACCCCTTTGACCCCTTTGCAACACCTCCCTGTGGTTCCTGCCCACACACCTTATTTTTTGCAAACTGTAGGGGAGGGGATTGCTGGCCTCTGTTACAGTCTTCACTGCTTATAATGACTTTCTCTCTGTTTATTGGTTTGTTTTTTCATGTATCTCTCTCTGTGTGTGTGTGTGTGTGTGTGTGTGTGTGTGAGAGAGAGAGAGAGAGAGAGAGAGAGGTACACCATGCACAAAGAACTCTATACTCTATCACTCTCTCTACTTTATTCCCTTGAGACAGAGTCTCTCACTGAGCCTTGAGCTCAGCTAGCAGGCAGCAAGCCTCAGTGACCCTCCTGTGTCTGCTCCCCTCCACTCGTCCTGGATTTACATGTGTCTGTGACCATGTTCATGTTTTTTTTTTCCATGTTCATGTTTTAAACATAGGTTAGGATTTAAGCTCAGGTTCTCAGCTTTCCACTAAGCACTTTCCCAGTGAGCCATCTTCTCAATATCCCTCTTCTGTTTTCTAGCATGCCCATCCATCAAGTCCCACCATCTCCCTAAAACCTTTGGACCACTGCAGCCTGCAAAGGTTTCTTCAAATGATGGGAATACTAGGTGAATGACAGAAGCCTACATCATGAATTGGCACTGAAAAGTCTCTGCTAGGTCTATACTGGCCCTCAAATAGATGATGGCTTTGGACAAATGGTCAGCTGACCTCTTTGTGCCTTGGCTTACCTTATCAGTAAGTTGATAATAAAATCTATTGGTTACATAGGTTACCATGGATGACTGTGTGGGAAACATTCATAACAGTACTCATCCTGTCCTTGCCATGACATGAGCTGTCAGCTGTGGGACTGCCCTTGGTAGACCAAAGGCACACTGTCCCATCTTGTGGGGACCCAGTCAAGGCCTAGCCTTCTTAATGTCAGCAGTGTCTGCTGAGTGAATAAATGTGCTTTATTCTAACTCCCTCTTAAAGCTCAAACCACCAGCCGTGGCTCGGATTTCTAAGGAAAGCAAGATTGGAAGATGAAGGGTGTGTGAACCCATCCCCCACACCATAGCCCCTTGATCTGCAGATTTCAAGCAGTAGTCACATGACAGCATATTTAAAACCAATCCAACTGGTAACCCTGACACTTCAGCAATTATATTTCTAGAGTTCAAGAGGAGCAAAAGTTAAACTATAGTTAATTAGAAGGCAAAGGGGGCCCTTTTATGGCAGCATGTGAACCCTTCATTGTGGGAACAGCAGGGTGGGAGCATCCCCCTCTCTAGCTCTCAGTAACTCCTACATGCTCCTTGTGCATCAGATCCACTTGATGCCCACTTTCCTTCTTTCTCGTTTCAAGTTTACTTTACTGTCTCCTCCTCTGTTCAGTCTCTTCCTTATCATCAAGCCAAATAGATGAATCCTTTGTCCTTTCTCAGACCTCCTCTACACCAAGTACTAGAAGCAAGCATTCTTATCACAAGCCTTGGGAGTCCCAGCTACATTCTAGGGTATAGAATCTATTATCTGCCATCTTTAACTCACCCTGGAACACCATTTGTGGTCACTAGGGGAGCCAGGTGTCACCTGATAAGTGAGGTAGGGAGCACATGGCTGATACTTTCTCCTTAGCAGTGTTTGGCAAGTTAGTCTGAAGTCTGAGCACACAGACGAGGAAGAGCAGAAGTAGAGAGCAGCTGGGTTCTGAGAGCATATTGAATGCTGTGCAGAGCATGATACCCCAGGAGCTCCCAGCTCCCAGCTTTTACCCTGTCTCTTGATCTGGAAACCACTATCATTGCCTGCTATGGAATAATTCTTTTATACACTGTGAAGATTTGTCACTTGGATTGGTTTAATAAAAAGCTGACTGGCTGGTAGCTAGACAGGAAATATAGGTGGGACAGCCAGACACAGAAGAGGCTAGGATGAAGAAGGGCAGAGTCAGTGGAGTTGACAGAAGACACACAGAGAGAGCAACACATGCTGAAGGACAGGTAATGTCACAAGCCACATGACAATACATAGATTAATAGAAATTGGTTAATTAAGAGCCAGTTGGTAATAAGCCTAAGCTATTGGTCACACATTTACAATTAATATAAGCCTCAGTGTATTCATTTGGGAATTCTAACAGGACAAAACACTCTGCCTACAAATGATGCCCAAGTGTTCAGAAACTACATCCACATAAAACCTAAGAGAGTTAAAAAAGAAAAAGGATTCTAAACACACAAAAGAACAGAGTCAAGCACAACTTCTTGGTAGCAGCATTTTTCTTGAGTAGGCTCTGTTTGCTGGTGGTGAGCAGAGGTATAGCTCCTGTAAGAGATGGTTTCCTGGCTCAGTGCTAGTGGCAAAAAATTGTGTGGTTCTTTTCAGGGTCCCTGCTACCAAATACTTAAATGGAGTTTTTGAGCACACTACTCAGCAGATGGACTCAGAAACTTCCCAGAGTTAGGGCAGTAAACATGACTCCCCAGGCTGGCAGTAAATGTATTTTCACCATGAGACTAGGCTCTCAGAGAAGCCAGGAGGAGGAGCCAGTCACCAGCAGGCCATGATCTATGTTACATGGCAGTTTAATTTTTGTTCATGCAGACAGAAAAGATTTTAGATGTGCAATAAAGAGATTCAGACAGAAAAGAACTCAAAACAGTTACAGTGTGTTTAAAAGTATACATAGGCTTGGGAGAGAAGAGAAAAGGTATTGATAGCCATTATAATTATATAATTATATAATAAAATTTTTTAAAAGGGACTAAAGTAATATAAAAGAAATAAGCCACATAAAGATGGAAAATACACAGATACACAGAAAGTCTGGATCCTGTATGTTATTGTATTCTCTTTGAATTTTTTGGTTGCTAAGAGACACTGGATTATGAAAACTGCTAGATTCAACCAACCCATATATTTAAATATTTGACTTCAAAATGGAAGTCAAAATATGTGTTTCTTTGAGGGAGATGCTATGCTTTTATTTTCACAGGAAACGAGAAACTGGATTTATTTTATGTTAAAGAAAATCAGGTTTGATAAAGGAAGACTCCCTGAAATCCTGACTACAGACATAAAAAAGTAAACCTTAAAAAAACTACAATATATGTGATGTGTATTTTACCTGCTCAAACATAAAACAAAGTCATTTTTGACTGACTTGTGTACAGTTCACAGTCTATATCTGTACTAATACAGATACGTATGTTACCTTTAAAAGTTTATAAATTTTCAGAATAAGGGAACCAGACATTAATGAAAACAGATTGCCCAGGTGATCCAGCATCCAGACAGCTTCAAGGCTGCTAGTTGAGATGGTCCAATCTCACAAACTATTCTAGCTAAGACCTAACAATTATGCTGATTTTTTCAAAGTTTCCCCAAAGATTACCAGCACCACCAAACAATAGGAAGTAGTCTAGAGAATGATGCCCACATTCCCAAAAGATCGCTTATAGATATTTTTATCATTTAAGGGGGGTTGGTTACAAGTTGTTATTGGTAATAGTCAGGAAAATTGCTGAACAAAAGACATTAGATTTAGTAATCTTGTTCTGAAAAGGAAAAGGGGGATATAAATAATAAGACAAAAAGTAGATTATTGAATCTACTTTTAAACTAAAATATCAACTACCAGTCTTAAATATTTTAAATGGTTATAGATTTTTGTTTATTAACACAAATTTAAAGTTAATTTTGTTATACTGTATGTATTTTCTACTCATTTTTAGGGTATTATGTTTATGCAGCTCACTTAAAAATGTAATATAAAATTAAGAAATGCAGATTAATAATAATCTATATAGTCATGTTAGGTATGTTTTCAAGGTCATATATATATATATATATATAGTCTTCAAACAATTGAAAGATTTATAGACTATGGCATTTAATATGTTTAATAACATAAGGCTTTTTATGACAATGAGACATGTCTGCTCCTGGCATCATCAAGATACTTCAGAGAAGATGACAGGCATCAAAGAAGCCCAAATGGAATTTGCTTTCATTATAGCAAAAACTAGCTACTGGGCAAAAAAACTGCCCTTACTGTAATTACTGACAATATACTGTTCAAACTGGACTGTTGGGGAATATTATTTTAAGGTGTGTTACTTTTGTTTATGCTGTGTTTGTTTAACTCTGTGAAGTTGGGGTTCTTTGTCTGTCTAAAACACTTGATGATCTAATAAAGAGCTGAATGGCCAATAGTGAGGCAGGAAAACAGATAGGTGGGACTGACAGGCAGAGAGTATAAATAGAAGGAGAACTCTGGAAGAGGAGAAGGAGCAATGAGAGAACAAGGAGAGGAGGACAACCACCCTGCCAGCCTTGGAGCAAGAAGTCAAGAAAGGTATACAGAATAGAGAAAGATGAAAGTTCAGAAGCAAAAGATAGATAGGATATATTAAGATAAGGAAAGCTAGCTTGAAACAAGCTAGCTGGGCCTTTATAAGTATTAGGTCTCAAAGTAATTTATTTGGGAGCTAGATGGCAGGCCCTGAATAGAGTAAGAAACAAACAGAATATTTTGGTGCCCAACATGGGGCTAATATAAACAAAACTACAGCTACACTGGATCAGCAGGATGCAAAAGAGACTGCCAAACTTTGCCAAGGCAAGGTAAGACAGTACTTCAAAATTTCCTGCTTCTCAGAGATGTCTGTCAGATATACCAGGCCTGTAGGCCAAAGTTGGATGCCCCAACATTACAGAAGAACCTAGGATGACAATCCAGGCAGCTTGATGTCCCTGTCATTAGGTAACATTTTACTTTTCTGGGGTATTTGATGATGTTAAAGATTAAATAATTAGACTTAAAGTTTTCCTTAGTTATGATAAAATGGTAAATTAGATATGAAACCTTAGGCTCACAAAGAAAAGATAGATAATACAATATCTTCTCTGATTTTGTCAAATACAAATGGACTGGATATTATGTGTAATTCTTAATAACTGTTTGTTATATATTGTTTTACTATGTTAAGATTAAACCCTTCCTATTTTGGTTTCTTTCAAGACAGGGTTTCTCTGTAGCTTTAGGGCCTGTCCTGGAACTCACTTTGTAGACTAGGCTGGCTGGGTTCAAATTCATGGAGATCTGACCATCTCTGCCTCCCAAGTCCTAGAAATAAAGGTGTGCACCACCACTGCCCAGCTTAAAATCTTTCTTTTTAATTAGACAAAAAGTGGGAAATACTATAGAATTGTACACTGTGAAGATTTGTTACTCAGATATTTTTAATAAAAAGCTGACTGGCTGGTAGCTAGACAGGAAGTATAGGCAGGACAGTCAGACACAGAGGAGGCTGGGGTGGAGAAGGACAGAGTCAGTGGAGTTTACAGGAGACGCAGAGGGAACAAGGCATGCTAAAGGACAGGTAGAGCCATGTGCCACATGGTAATACATAGATTAAAAGAAATGGGTTCGTTTAAGTTGTAAGATCTGATTAGTAATAAACCTGAGTCAAGTGTTTACAATAACACAAGTTTCAGTGTGTTTATTTGAGAGATGCTGGCCTGATGGAAAACTCTGCCTACAACTGACAGTCTACCTTTTAGACTACTTTGAAAGACTCCTTAAATGTGACTTATTGGTGGCTCATACATGTAATTTCATCAGAGACAGAGGAAGGAGCCTTATAGTGAGTTCAAGGCCATTTCTGTACTACATAGTGATTTTTCCAGACCAGTTTAAGTTATAGTGCATGATGTTGCTTAAGAAAAAAATGTAAAAAAAAAAAGGTAGTATTGCAGCCCACCTCTCCTTTGCATGTGCCTCTGCCTCCCCAATTTACTTCATCATCCCTGCTAGTTACACTAGAGCTGACATCCTCCACCCACAGTGGCCTAGGAGATAACCCTTAGAGCCATCCTTTAGCTGCTCCTCACTTCCCACATGCCTTTAGGGACTCCATCCTCTCCTCCCTCAGCTCACCTCCTAAAGAACCTCCCAGTCTTCCCTTCCTTTCCCGTCTTGGCTCATGGCTATCCTTAAGACTGCCGTGAAGTCCTCTACTGGTCCACTCCTCCCACTAACTCCTCCTACCTCTCTACCCCCACAGCTTCATGTCCTCCTTAAGAAAAATAATCCATGGAATCCAATTTGTGTTGCCCATACACTGCTGGATGTGAAACAAGATCTCATAAAGCTCAGACTGGCCTCAAACTCTACCTATCCAAGAAGAATCTTGAACTTCTGATCCTCCTGCCTCCACCTCCCAAGTGCTGAAATGATGAGTGTACATGATGCTGAGCGTGGAACACGAGGCTTTGTGTGCACTGGGCAAGCACTCTCCAAACTTAACCACATCTGCAGCCTAATTCTGTCCTTTCCTGCATCTGAGCACCCTGTAGTTACACCTGCAGCCTAATTCTGTCCTTCCCCACTACTGAGCACCTAGAACATTCAATGTCTACTCTATTAATTCTCCTTCTAACATTGTCCCAACATTGCTCTTTCAGGAAAGTGCTAAGCACATTTTCTATATTACTCTTATTCAGGCAGATGTGACCATTCCCCTTTGGACTCCTGTTAAAACATTTTATTACATATTATTCTTCATTTTGCCAATTGTCTGCTTTTTCTTAGTCTTGCCTTCTTGTGGTTAATGAATATGTTTGCTGAATAAAAAGCTTAAATTTCCCAAAATTCACAAAGCACCTACTTCATGAAAGCAGATTGTTCGTTCTTAACACAACAAGAAACCCTGTGACTGTTCTCTAAGTGCAGTGTAGTCTACAATACCTCCAAGGAGGCAGCCTCAGGAATGATTGTTCTGGATGGAGCTCTTATTTAATTCTGCTGTACAGTCACTTCATGGTCACCAGGTGGCAGTGATGTGCTGTGGTCATGTGGCCCACGCCATAAAATTTCCAGAGCCTCAAAAAGGTTGGACCTGAGACAGGTTGATGGATTACCAGTGACAGGCACACAGAAAGGTCTATGAGTCCCTGCCTTGATTCTGTGTGTGAATAGATGGCAAAGGCTCACTCTTGGGGGCTGACCACAGATCCGATCCACCAAGTGTTATTGTACCTGATGCAAGGTGTTCCCATAATAAACCAAAGGAGGGGGGGGACACTGGGAAGGATGCCGACTGGGGTCATCACCACACCTTGGAGTTCCCCTGAACGACTCCCAGGGGTGAGTTCCCATTCTGCCTCACAATAATAGGACTTTTGTCTATTTTAATCCAGAGAACTCTGATGGCAAGTAAAAGGGCCCTAGATGACCTACCTCAGTTGGGGCGAGTTCAATACACTGTTATATGTGCTCATTCCAAACTGTACTGTATGGAGTATTAAGTGGAAACTGAGAGAGGGGGAGGAGGGGGCCAGTGACAGGTTCAGTCTCCCACCAAGTGCTACACAACCATTCAGCTCACCTCCCAGGACAGGAGAGACTACCTTGTTTTTACAGCCTAAGGATATAGACAGAAAGAGAAACAGAAATACAAGACAGAGAGAACAACAGCTAGATCCATGTTCCACAGAAGGAAGAGAGGGAGAAGTCAGGGCAGAGAAAATAAGAGATGAGGAGTCTGGGGGCAGTTCACCCCAATGTCCTGCAATGGGGGGGGGTGAAATAAGAGGGCAAGTCACCTCAAAAGGAATAAGAATAGCAAGTATGGGTGGGAGGGACTAGATGGGAGAGATACAGCACCAAGGGAGAGAAAGGAAACTGATTAGGGGTGATTTTAGCAATTATTGCGAAGACAGCATTCCGGAGTGTAGAGTGGAGCAATAGGCGGGGCTATTTGTAGGCAGCAAAACTCAGAAGTCTGGAATGGTCCGCTGTGATCTTGGGTTGGGCCTTAGTTTGACAGGAGTCACAAAAATAGAGAGAGAGAGAGAGAGAGAGAGAGAGAGAGAGAGAGGAGAGAGAGAGAGAGAGAGAGAGAGAGAAAGAGAGAGAGAGAGAGAGAGAGAGAGAGAGAGAGAGAGAGAGAGAGAGAGAGAGACAGAGAGAGAAACGAGTGTTGGTGAGGACATGGTTAAGATATTTAAGCGAGGTATCTGGGTTGGTCAGGAAGGGAAGGAGCTGGCAAGGTGGGCTGGGCAAATGGGAATGATCATAGCACCATAGGTCCCCATGACATGAAAGGCAGAAACACTGGACAGGGAAGAGGAAGAGCTGGAAGTGGAATGGCAGGAGGCTGTTGAGAGCTTGAGCTGTCCAAAGCCAAGGGTGTTTCTGTGGGAGAGGACTGTAGCCTGGAGAGAGGCCAGGTTTATTGGCACAGAGCATGGCTGACTCACCAGCTCAGACTTTCTAGTGTCCAGGTCTGTAGCACAAGCCTGGAGGGGCAGTGATCCAGAGAGCTGGTGGCAGAGTCTTCTCTCGCTGCAGGGGTGTGACCTGGATCCTACAGAAGATGGAGCTAGGCTGAGGGAATACCAATTAGTCGCTGTGAGTTTTAAAGTGTAAGAGGCTTTTGAATAATATTCGAGAATGCTGGTCTGGACCGGGCAGTGGGGAACAGAAATGTCACAGTGAGGGGGAATGCAAGATTAGCTGAAATGAAATTTGAAAATGGCTGGAGAAGTTCAGACCTTAGGTAAAGCCATGGGCTAGACACAGAATTCACAATGTGATGTTACTATACTGTATTTAATCAATGCCCAGGAGGGGTCCTGAAGAAATAGCTTCTAAACGAATTAATATCTTTGCTTGTGGTATCTTTAAAAAGTATTTTTATTTTTAAATAGTCATTGTTTATTGCTTAGTCTCAAAACTAGATAGTTCACACAGACAGCTTCGGAGCTTTGTTTTGAGACATTACCAGTAATAGATTACTCCAGGTAATTTACCTACCCTTAATGTCTAGTGGCTTCCTATTTCTAGAAATCTCTTCATATAAAACTTCAGATTTAATTCTATGAATTAGAGGAAAAAGAAGTAACGTTACTGGGAACTTTTTAATAAATAAATACTAACAATGGTAACTGGGTTTTTTGGGGGTGAGTTAGTTTGAAATGTAGAAATTATTATCTCCATTTTGGATTTGTTTCACAGAATCCTGGGAGGTAGGCACAATCGTATGACTGCTTTTAGTTTTTCTCATAGGTGGTTTAGAGAGACAGTTTGATTGGCTCCACACATGGGTGAGACAGATGGGTGATGTGTGTTTCTAGTGTGACTCACAAGCTCCTGGATGGTGGTTCTTTAAACTTTGCATGAGTTTGTTCGATGAGTCTTTGATGAGGTTCTGGAATCCACATCTGAAGCAGACATCTGATGCTCGTGTTTCAAGGATCAGAAGAACAGAACACTAATCTAGAAAATTACTTTTTCTGTCTCTCTTAGAGTAAAAAGGAAAGAAAAAGAAAAGAAAAACACCAAGTGGCTGATCTACCTCTTACCAATCAAAGGAATTTTTTTTCCTTAGAGAAGTAGAGCCCCTAGCTCTTCTCTTCAGCAACCTACCCACACACACTGATAAAGTTAATTATCTGCCCTGGCTAAGTGACTTTCCCTAGCAACATCCTAGCAACCAACATCAGCTCTGCCTTAGGCTACAAGGCTGAAAAGATATTTTTTGAAGTCCAGTGTATTTTACACCAAAACAAAACATCTGAACAGGAAATTAAACAGAAATCAAGTAGATTCATTGCTAGTAGATGAGGCCCGGACACACGGGACAATATACGACAACTGAGTGGCATACTAGGAAAATGAAGAATTCTCTCCTGGGGGCACTAAGTCCAGAGATCACAAGATCTCAGTGCACGGAGCAGGCTAGCCAACAGAAGGATGGCCTTGAACACTGATCCTCCTGCCTCTACTAGGTGGTTACTGTGGGGTCAGAAGGTAGATAACTTTGAAGGCTAACTTAAACACTTAGGTTGAGTTAGAAGACATTAGGGCATACTTGCAAAAGATTTATCATTGAGAGAACAAAGATTTATAGATCCCTACTTAAAGCCAGGCACTTTGATGTAGGTGGAGGTCCCAGCAGGAAAGTCCCATTCAGAGCTTGGAATTTAATGATAAAGACAGATACTCAACAAATACAAAATTTAAAAATCAAACATGCAAATAAATATATAATTCTGAAGACTATTAAAAGAACAACTACGGAGATCTGGGAAAAGTCAAGCAGAATCCACTGTATTTTGTAAATCAAGAAGGGCTTCTCCAAGGGATGTAGAAGGATTGCAGAATATTGCAGGATCCCAGGCCTTGAGGACAGAGCAGACAGAAGTTCACCAAAGTGAGAAGCTGTGGAGCTGGAGCCCAGAAGAGAGATGGAACAGGATGGGCCTGGGAGGCCATGTGAAAGACCCATCTTTGATTTAAGGTCCTGAAAGCCATGGGAAAAGCAAAGTGGTTTTAACTTTGGGGTCTTTGTTCAAATCTGCATTTCCACCAAGATCTCTTGGGATTCCATGGGGACTGAGGCAAGGACAGATAGGCAGGCCAATCAGGAGGCTGAGAGAACATGACTTCCGTGCAAGAGAAAAGGCAGAAATTGGGAAGATTGTACCTGGGGAACTGGAAAAGTGGAGCTGATGGCAGAGTGATGGCTTGGACGTGTGGAGGTGGGAGTGCAGTGTGGAGGTGAGAGCGCAGCGTGGAGGTGAGAGTGCAGTGTGGAGGTGAGAGTGCAGTGTGGAGGTGAGAGCGCAGTGCAGAGGTGAGAGCGCAGTGTGGAGGTGAGAGTGCAGTGCAGAGGTGAGAACATAGTGCAGAGGTGAAAGCATGAGAGCACAGTGTGGTGAAGAGGAGAGAGTGCAGTGAGGAAGCAAGAGTGCAGTGCAGTGTGGTGGTAAGAGTGCAGTACAGGGAGGAGGTGAGATTGCAGTACAGTGAGGAGGTAAGAGTGCAGTATAGTGTGGAGGTGAGAGCACAGTGCGGATGCGAGAGTGCAGTGCAGTGAGGAGGTAAGAGTGCAGTGCAGATATGAGAGCACAGTGTGGAGGTGAGAGTGCAGTGCAGTGAGGAGGCGAGAGTGCAGTGCAGTGAGGAGGTGAGGGCACAGTGCAGAGGTGAGAGTGCAGTGTGGAGGTGAGAGTGCAGTGCAGTGAGGAGATGAGAAGGCAGTGCAGAGGTGAGAGTGCAGTGTGGAGGTGAGAGTGCAGTGCAGTGAGGAGGCGAGAGTGCAGTGCAGTGAGGAGATGAGAGCGCAGTGCAGAGGTGAGAGTGCAGTGTGGAGGTGAGAGTGCAGTGAGGAGGTGAGAGTGCAGTGCAGTGAGGAGATGAGAGCGCAGTGCAGAGGTGAGAGCGCAGTGCGGAGGTGAGAGTTCTGTGCGGAAGTGACAGCCAAGCTGGACTGGGAAAGTCTACATGGTGGTATGGGACTGGAGCTTGGGAAACTGGCTAAAAACCTCCGTCAGAGCCCAGATGATGGGGACAGCACTGGGTAATGGCAAGCACCCCATGTTGGTGCCGGAGATGTTGATTTTGAAGCCTAGCTCTTCCCCTCAATAGTGTAGCATATCACCTAAACAGGTCATATTATCTCTTGTAATCTAGAAAACGACATGAGGGATGAAGACAGGAGGCTGGATAAGTTCACTACCTCCCACAGTTTTCTTATCAACAGCCAATAAGAAATTAAAATATCTGTGCCTGTTCTGTGCCCTCCCGCCTTCCAGTATAAATTTAAACTTGCTGATAAAAATATAAAGACTTTCAAAAGTACATATTTGGTCAATCAGGCATATAGTCAGTTCCATGAAGACAAAAGTTGTATTTTATTCTTCTCTGTAATTTCCTACGCCCTGAGCTAATGCCAGGCATGTTCTTCTGATCCACTTACATTAGTATAGCATGTATCACTACTATAGCTCAATTTTTCATAGAATCATGCAGTTAATATTTGCCTTTACCATGAGATTATAAGAGCCACAAACACAAGCATCGTGTCTGCCTTGTGTCCTACTACCAAGCCTTTACAGACCTTACAACATGAGGGGAGTAAAGGAGGGAGGGAGGGAAGAGAAGCAAGTAGATTCTACCCAAGGTGTTTGGAAGGAAAGACATGATATGGGATATGTGGAGGAGAAAGTGGAAGTCTTTAGCCATTCAACACTGATGGGTGGCTCTATTCAATGGATGATTTACATTTGAATGGATAGGTTGTTGGATGGATGGATGGATGGATGGATGGATGGATGATTTTTGCCCTGTCTTGCACAACCAGGCATAGTCTTATTTCAGATGCATGCAATAAACGCTTTCTGGAGGAGTGGGAACTGGAACGTGGAGTCAGGCTGGAGCTCTGAAATAGCTGACTCACTGGGGACACAGCGTGGATCTGAATGTCCACAGAAAAGAGAGCTGGGGCTGCTGAGGGCCAGTTCTCATGCTTTCTCCCACAGCTGAGACGTGTTCAGTTAGCTTCCTTCCATGAGGCCTTTCTCCAGTGACCCCTGAAAAATAGCACCCTGTACTAGGCTTTTTCTTTTGGGCCCCCAACCAGCTCCCAAATCACTACACTGAGACTTATTATTAGTTTTGAATGCTCTGCCTAGCTTAGGCATGTTTCTGAGTAGCTCTTTTTAACATAAATTAACCTGTTTCTCTTTAGCTTCCTTTTTCCTCAGGATTTACTACCTTTCTTCCTCTGTATGTCTTACTTTCACTGCTTCTCTGTGTCTGTCTGTCTGGTATCTGCCTGGCTTCTTGTCCTGGGCATGTCCCTCACCCTTTCCTCTTGTTCCTTTTCATTCTTGAGAGCCTAGATTTCTCTCTGCCTGGCAGCCCCACCTGTCCTTTCCCTGCCTCATTTGTGGCCAGTCAGCTGATCAGCTCTTTATTAGACCAATCAGGTGCCTTAGGCAGACCAAGCGAAACAGATGCAACACATCTTTACATCATTAAACAAATGCAGCATAAACAAAAGTAACACACCTTCACACAGTTAAAGTAATATTCTGAAGGATAAACAAACGTAATGCATCTTTCCCTGGTTAAAATAATATTCCACATTAGCACTCAGTTGGTAGTGGTAGCAGGAGTCACAGTACAAGGACTAAGGAATCAGTGGTTGGTGGATAGAGTGTGGAATGGAATTTCCAGCGCTGGTGGCTTCCTTGGGCTAGTTGTAAACCCCAGGGAAAGAGAAAAACCTAATCTGGAAAGTAAAGGCCATTGCTTGCTAGATACAGACTTTTGAGAAGTGTTCAAGGCCCTGGGAAAGGAGAGAACAAAGAGCAGTTCAGAGTACCAAGGGAGGGATGCTCGCGTGCAGCAGTGGGATGCAGGTATCTCCAAGTAGGGCGTCACCTGAGGCAAAACATTTTACACGAGACATTTCATTGAGTTTGAGCACACACCTCTCTGGTTTGGTAGCTCCCATGCCCTCCTGCCCCCTGCGTCCTGGGCAGGAACAAACTTGGAAAGGTTGACTTAGTGAAGTCTCACAATGGGGAAGTGAAAAGGTTGAGGCTTGATTCAGGTTCCCCAGGGGAACCCTGGGAGAGATTCCTGCTATGCCCAACTAAAAGTCTGTCCCTGGACGCTAAGAGCTGGAGCTAAAAATCTAAGCCAAGAAAACACAGGCCCTTCTTTGAACCTTTCAAACTGGCCAGGCTCTACGAGGACCTTCTAAGCAATAGGCACCTTCCTTCCTAAACCTTCTTAAATAGTTTATGATTGCATACATATACCGATGAATAAACTAATACGTAGCAAAAAAAAAAATTCCTCAAGATAAACTTTTTCCACTTCGGTTTTTTTTGAAGAAACGTTTTTATAGATCTCCAAAGATGTTGTGGCCAAGGCACTGTGCCAGGTGATTTTAGGGCATACGTCTCTGCGCTCCTTGCTGGTCCTCCAGAGTGACATGTTTTAAAGTGACTTGGGAAGAGCAATGGAGGCAGCGGACCAGGACAGCGAAGGTGGTCCGTAGCGATCTGCTTGTCTAAAATAAATGATTACGGCTCTAGCACAGCCTGGCACAGAGTAGGTGTGCAATAAAAGTTAGTTGACAGATTTTCCCTCCTCAGAGAACTGTGGTCCACAGGACACAGGGTCTAGCTGGGAGCTGAAGAAGCAGCCTTGTTGGTGGTGGGGTAGAGTTTGCACGTGTCTGCATATCCCTGCTCTCTCCTACCAGACCCTGGGAATCCAGCTTCGCAAAACAAACAGCAGAGCGCCTGCTAATCGCCAGCTCGGAAACAAAACAGCGCTGCTCTGGGGATCCGGGCGCAATCAGCCCTCCCTCTTTGCGCTCCTTCGCCACCGCCCGCCCCTCGGCTCCGCACGCTCAGCTCGGCTCAGAGCAGCGCAGCTCCGCAGCCGCCAAAGCGAAGCGGGCTCGGTCTCCCCACCACCAGTGCCACCCCGGCTCCTCCAGGTTTCACCTCTGCCTCCCGCTTCACTTCGGGCACGAGTGTCCTGACGAGGGTCTAACAACATCAGCACAAACTTGGGGGACCCTCGAGGATGAAGATGTCTCCTGCGCCCCTGAGGCTTAGCCGGGGTCCTGCGCTGCTGGCTCTGGCGCTGCCCCTGGCCGTGGCGCTGGCTTTTTCAGATGAGACCCTGGACAAAGTGTCCAAATCGGAGGGCTACTGTAGCCGCATCTTGCGCGCCCAGGGCACACGGCGCGAGGGATACACAGAGTTCAGCCTCCGCGTGGAAGGCGACCCTGACTTCTATAAGCCAGGAAGCAGCTACCGCGGTAAGTGAAGTGGCATTGGGGACACGGGATCCAAAATCCCCTAGGGCCCTGACCCAAGCAGGGCTGGAGCGGGAAGCATATTCCCCCCGGTGCACGGTATCTGCGCATCTTGGCTTGGGGTTGTGTCCTGGCTGCCCTGAGCATCTTAGCTGCCAGCTCTGTACCCATCAACCCAGCATTGGGGGAGGAGGGGGCGGTCGCGGGGGCCGCGGGCAGGAGAGACAGCCCGGTCTCCAACACAGGGTTCCAGGGCGGGGAATACAGAGAGCCACACATCGGCCTGACTGGGAAGGAGCCAGGCTTCTACTCCAGCTGTTGGCTGGAGTGAAGTGTACCCGCCTTCCTCCTGATCGCTCTGTGGAAGAGGGTACCCTCAGCTGGGTCCCAGGCAGGGCAGCTCTATCAGGGGCTTCCAACCTTAAAAGAGAGAGACCAGCTTCTGGATCAAGCAGGACCCTCGCTTCCTGGAGGGGTACTTAACCAGTCTTAAGGTGCGGAGAAAAGGGACCAGAAGGGTTCACAGAAAGACACCCACATTACTCTCTATGTCCCAGTAGACCAAGAGACCCTTGAATTTCCAGGACAGGTTCCAATGACATTGGGGTCCTCAAAGAATCTGGGTAGTCTCGCAATAGAAGGTGGCAGTGGTGACTGAAAAAGAGATGCAGGGTTCTCTTTGAATGTGGAGGAACCTTGACTCTGGCAGCCTGGAGACTGTGAGAGCTGGGGATGCCCAGCTTTGTGGAGAGCGGGTCTCAGAGCACAAGGACGGGCTATACAAGGAGGTGGGCGATTTCTCACATGACCAGCACCTAGACCGGCACCCACCTGAAGACTCTTAAGACACCTCACGCTCCACCGCCTTCCTGTTCAGTAGGTCTCTTTGCTCCCCAGATATCTTTTCTACAACCCTCAGCTGCCTGCCTCCAGGTGGGACACAGAACGAACTAACTGCATCTGGGGTCCTGCCAGGGCGCTTCACCATACAACCCTGGTGCCTCATTGGAGCACTTGGTGGGTCATCGGGGCTCCAAGCTGCTGCCTCTCTGGTTCCTCCAGAGAGGAAATGTTTGGAAGCACTGGGAGAAAGTTTGGGGCAGTGTCAGCTGTACCAGTACCAGCCACCACATTTCCCAGAAAGCTGCTTCTCTTTCCCGGGGAGGGTGGACCTGTTTTTCTCCACTCCAAGCTACCCAGTCATGTTCTGGGCTCCCTGCATGCACTGGTGTCCTCAGACTTTGGCCAGCATCTGCCTCGTTCCTGGGGGAGTCCACAAGATCCTTCTTTCTCCAGAAAGAACGATGTTGGGAAAAAAAAACAAAAAACAAAAAACACAGCGCCCAGCCTGGGAGGGAGCACACAGCTTGGTGAAAGGAGTCTTGGACCTGGATGTACAGAACAACCAGGTACTCTGAAAACTTTGAAAGATTGGCCAAAAGAGAAGAAACCTCATTGACCTTTTGGGCCCGCTAAACACAAGTCTGAGTTAACTGGGGAAACAGCAGGGAGAGGAATGAAAGGGATTTGGGGCTGGTAGCTCTGTGACTTTGTGCAAGCTATTTAATTCCCCTGAGTCTGATTCCTAGCTGGGGTGGGGTGGGGGCATTTACTCAAACAAAGGTGAGTTTGTATGAAAGACAATAGGTCCCCCAAAACTCATTAGTTAGGGTAGGGTGGGAGACTTTTCTTTATTGGCTTAAAAAATGTAGGGATTTTTGTCTGATCTCATTGTTGCCTGTGTGTGCACTACTCTGGTTTAAAAGTTTGTCAACATTCCTCCAGTCCAGCTACCAGTGAACAAACAAATGATTGCCCTTTTCTGGTTCCTCATGAATTAATTTAATGATTGAGTAAATGGTGATTTCTCCATACTAGGGGCCTTATCTATGGTCAGTCCTAATTTAAACCTGAGAAAGAAGGAGTGTGTGTGTGTGAGAGAGAGGGGGGGGCGGGAAGAGAGGAGGAAGGAGAGAGAGGAGAGAGAAGGGGAAGGAGAGAGAGAGGAGAGAGAGAGGAGAGAGAGAGAGAGAGAGAGAGAGAGAGAGAGAGAGAGAGAGAGAGAGAGAGAGAGAGAGAGAGAGATTGGCTAAGCAGGGGCATCCTGGAGTCCCTTCTCATACTAGTCCTCTGGCTGAGCGCTTGTGGCAGCACTGGGAGGGGGCACATGCCGTAGTCACATGTCCAGAGTCGTTCCAGAACTTTTAGGTGAAAGCCAAGGCCTAGCAGAAATGACTTGAGACCAGGTCAGGGGCGAGCCCTGGACCCTTTACCCTTCACCCTTAGACCTTGGAATATGGTGACACCTGCTCAAGCTGCAGGTGGGAATACCATCTTTTCTCCCTTCCATGGCCAGGGTGTCTTGAAAGAAAGACCTTGGGAGAGCCATGCTAAGGTCTCCTGGGTGAGTGTTCTGTGATTAACACATCAGATACAGAGCTGCGAAAATGCACTAGCTTAGTCTGTGACATTTTCCATCAGCGTGTATTTCCTTACAGTATCACATTAAAAGTAAATTTAGTGTGCTCTACTAGGTGACTTGACTCGGGTTTACAGACCTTAACATGCCCCTGCTTTTCTATTTGCTTTTTAATATTTTTCCAATTTAACATTCATCATCATCCTTGGAATCAGTGACTCCTTCTCTTGCCTCCAATCTTTCCCTTTATTTTAGTTTATCACCCAATAGCATTTGTGTTCTGTTGTCCCCCTCCCCGCCATCTGAGGGTAGCCTTTGGCTATTCTAGTCTTGAATAAAAAGGTCCCTATCTTAACAAACTGATTCATGGGGGCTTCTTCCCCACAGGCTGGGTGCAGTTGGGACAGTTATTCAGCCTTTTCCAACTTGCTAGTGCTGTACTGACTTCCTTTTCTCCCCCACCCCTACTCTCTACCCTCCCTCTCTCCCCCTTTCTCGGGCCGCCCCCCACCCCACTGCCATAATTGTGCTTTAGAAAGCCCTGAAAGACCCGCTCTGTTTCTGGCCAGAGCCTCCTTTGAAAGGCGATTACAGTGATTAAAAATAACAAGTTGAGGATACTCCAGGGGCTTCTCTTCCAGGGCGACAATTTGCAGGGCCAGCCTTTCCCAGATCACAATTTCAAGCCAAATAGCAGGAAATCAGCTGCAATGTGCACGAAGTGATTGAAAGTAAGAGAGGCTCTTTTGTCTGAGCGGAGGTCTGTTTATTGGGAAAATAAAGTCAGACCCTAGCTAATGAAAGTGTCTTTTCCTAGATGCTGCTTAAAGGGAAATTTCAAGGAACTTGATGGGAAAGGAATGTTCAAGAGATTTCAAAAGCCGGTCCAACTGCGGGCATAATTGGGGGATTTATTTAAAGCCAGAGGTTTAGAGACCTCCAAAGCAGCTTGGCTCTTTCGTCTTTGTCCCAGTTTGGGACACACACTGCTAGTGAGAGAGGCAACTCAGCCTCCTAGAAGGAGCATGGGGTTTCATGATGCATGCATTCGTTTTGGATTTCTGCTTGGCTTCATAGTCACTGTGCCACTGCAGGCAAGCCACTACATGTCTCTGAACCGCAGCTTCCCTTTCTGCATAGTGAGAGCATTTGAGGGGAGGGCATCCCCAAAGCATCATGAGAACTGAAAATAAGAGTCAACAGAAGTGGGTGCAACATGTATGTTTGTGTGTGCGAGCATATAAATACACATGTATGCATGTTATGAGAGAGTTAATTTGGAAGTTTAAAAAAAAATGCTTATCATGACACCAGAAAAGACATTGTGTTAAATTCTTCCCACTTGGCTCCCTTATTCCTCACGGTCCTGTGAGAGTTTATTCTATTCCCATTTTATAGATGAGACTTAGTGTCAGAGAGGCTAGTTCCTCACAATCATAAAGCCATCATCATACAAGTCAGGATCCAGTCTCAGGTCTATGTGATCCTGCAGTCTGCACCCTTGCTAGTCCTCTGTGCCAACCCATAAACTGATTTGGGAGTAGAAACACTGTATCATACTAGCCCAGCCTTCTGGGTAGTGAGAGTTCCTTGAAGGGGAACATGATCAATAAATAAGGAAATCACATCTCAGGGCACAGAGTAACAAGGCCGTGAAGACTTCCTGCATTGGCTTCTTATAGACTTCAATATTGCATCTCCCCATAAGCAGAGGTTCGGTCTAGAACACCAAGGGTCTTGTTGGTCTTTGAGAGATTCCCTTCGTGGGAAGGCAGGAATAAACCGGACGAGGGAAGCAAAACCTAACTTGATGAACTGTTTCACCCACGTGCAGTTGTTTTATAGCAAGTCTGCAAATGCTTATCTTTGAGCATAGCTATGCGGGAGCTGAGAAACTGAAGCTGGGGAAGGCCTTTTAAGTAAAGTTTCTTTTGTTCTGACTTGCTTCTTTAAAACAAGAACCCTCCATCTTTCCTCTGCTCTTGACTACTCTTTTCCTTTTATTATGTGGTTTTAAATTTTAAATTCTTGCCCCTTTTAATATTTAGTTCAAATTGATATTAAGAATCAAAAGATGCCAAAGTTTGGTTGTATGCTTGCTGCCATCTTAGGAATCAGAAAGCTGAGGCATTAGGTTCATGAGTTTGAGGCTAACTTTGGCATACATAGTGAGATCCATGGAAAACTCCAAAGGGAAAACAAAATACAAAAGCTGCATCAAGTCTGATGCTCAGTGGTTGTGGAGATTACTGTTGCTTTCGAGTGTCAGGCAATGGGGGAAGCATCGGAACATATAAAGTAAAGCACAGCTAATTAAAGGTTTTCAAAGTCCACTACTTGAGTGCTTTCTCGTGCCCAGGTAAGTTGTTCCGTCACAGCCGATTCTTAACTGGAACTATATGTTGGAGTGATAGGTCCACACACCAGAGCGGAGCTAAGATCAAGAGATTTTTACTGTCACAGTTCCCATTTATATTCTTTACAGAATACAAGATATAGGTCAAGATCAATTTCTATGGGGGGCAAAATTCTTATTTAGTCAAGATATAGGCTAAGCTCATTACAAAGGGACCCCATATGATTTATTACACGTGAGATAAATAGGAGGCCAGATATGATGGATCTCTTGGTTTCATGAAATCAGCTGGGAGCCCAGGTTCCTTCAGCCTTGTTGCTCTGCCCTCTTCTAGGACTTTGCTACCCACCAGGCAGCTGCTAGCGAAGCAAGACCATTACATACTTCAAGTATGGCTAGTCTGAAATGAGGTGTGCTCTAATGTATTGAAAAATTCAGGTGAAAAAGGAGCATAGCTCTTATTGGTAATTTTCAAATGAATTACATTTTGAAAAGGACATTATATATGTGGGATTAAATAGCATGTTGCTAAAATTAATTTCAATCATTTTACATTTGTTTCTTTATTTGAATATTGGCTAGCACAATCAAGTTTGTGGGACATTTTATTGGATAGAATTCTCCAGGGATCATGGTAACCAACTTGTTCTCATAGCCAAACTCCATCTGGTACGTAGTGCTGAGGAGAGGGATAGAAATAGTGGACAGCTTTAGTTTAATGATGTGTCTTGGAGATTGTGCCTAGCCCTTCTAGACATGCTCCCTAGGTGAAAGTTTAGTCATGTGATCACATTCGGTTGTAAGGGAGTCTGGGAAATATAGTTTTGAGTTTTGGGGACATACATCCTGCTAATATTTGAGAGGTTTTTTTTTTTAATGAAGGAGAAATAGATTTGGTGGAGCAATTAGAGACTGTTCCATTTTTTAGAAATTGCTTTAAAAAACTTTTGTGTATGAGTTTTGCCTGCATATATGTCTGCACACCATGTGCATGCAGTGCCTACCAGGGCCAGAAGAGGGCATTTGGTCTTCTGGAACTGTAGTTAGAGACAGTTGTGGGGCTGCCATATGGATGCTGGAAGCCAAGCCCAGATCATTTGAAAGAGCAGCCACTGCTCTTAACAGCTAGAGCATCTCTCAGCCCTGCCCCAGGTTTTTAGTGACTGTCATATCCCCTAGTTCAGTGAAGGGTCTTCTGGGTGGGATTTGTGCAACTGTGAGCTGATATTCCTGCTAAATCCATTGACAGAGAAAGGAATGTTGACTGTGTATATGTAAGTGTGTGTGTGTGGTTTGTGAGTCTGTGTATGTTAAAACGCTGACTTTATGTAGGTGTATGTAGGCAGCCTATTCTATCTTACTTTTCCCTCAACAAAGGTGGAATCAGCAAAGAAAGAGGAAGGAAGGAAAAAGTAAAAAGAGCAAGAAAGCAATGGGCATGTGTGGGAAGAGAAAGGAAAAAGCCACCAGGGTAGGCATTCAGAACGAAAAGGAACAAAATAATCCGAGTGCAATGAATACCTATCCTAGCCAAGGCTGAGATTCAGGGGCAGATGGAAAGTCTAAATCATATAAGTCAAAATTATCCCCTTCAAGATCCCTTGAAGCTGTGCATCACATATAACACGGAGAGAAGCGCCAATCTGGTCTGATTTATGCGCCCCTCCAGGTATTTCCATTAGCAGGGATAGCAGCGAGTTGGCATTTCTCAAGTCCAGGACTATCCTCCCTCCAGCGCTGGAAGAGAGCTGTGCTTCTTCTGTCGGGCAGCAGAGAAAACTGTTGATTTCTCCTCCTTAAACACTGGCAGGCAAGTAGGAAGCCCTGACCAAGTGATTGAGTAGGGAAACTGAGGCCACAAGCATGGCAGTGAGTGGAGTGGGAAGTGCATAGAATCACTTGATTCCCCAACCCCCCCCCCCACACACACACCTCAACCTCTTTAATTCATCTACTTTGAAATACCTACGGGTGAGGTCTCACAAAAACTCTTTGAGATGCTAGTAAGTTTTGCTGGCATAAAATGTCACATCTTCACCACTGGTTTTAGCTGAGGCTCAGATCTGGGGAAGCAGGGAGTGGAGCACTCACCCCAGAAGCCTTTTGTGAGCAAACCCCAAGTACACAAGATTCCGAAACTACAGAGAGGTTTAGAGACATTTCCCGTGCCTGAACCCTTGCTTGAGGCCTGGAGGCGGGGGGGGGGGGGGCACTGTGGGTTAGGGATTTACAAATCTGTTTTCAAGGATTGTGTGAGAGAGATGGGGGAGATTTTCAAGAACCAATCATCCTGTGCAGTTTGGGAAAATGGGTGGAGTCAGAAGCAGACCCAGTTGAAAATAAAGTCCTGCCACCACCACCTCCCACTCCACCCATCTTACCCCACCTCCTGCTTCTCTTCCCCTCTTGGGGTTTTCCTAATTAATCCCTGCAATCCAATGGGAAGCCTCTAGGGACGTAGTTTGTTCCCAGACCTCCATATGACTGATTCCTCCTGATTCCTCCTCTCTAAGTCCTTGTATATTAAGTCACATCTCTAAGGAGGCTTCTCTGACCACCACTTTATATTTCCCGTTGGGTTCCCCCCTCTGATTTATGTCTTTCTCATCCCTTAAGCTCTCGCTGAAATTATCTTGTTTATCATCTGCCTCCTCCAGCTAGAATACAAGCTTCATGAGAGCAAAGCCTTTGTCTTTCTTGTTTTATCTCCAGTCCCCAGAATCGTGTGTGGACGGCAGGCACTAAATCATTATTGGTTGGAGGAGGGGGAGTGCTATTTAAACCCAAAGGTCCGGTAAGATCTGCCAGCACCTCCCATTCTTATTGGCTGTTCTAGAGGGAAATCCGGTCTCTCTCAACCAGAAAGGTGAGCATCCCTGGACTGCACTGGAAGAAGTCAAGGCCGTCCAGATGGTGGCAGCAGAGAGAAAGGACAGCCAATGCCCTGGGACAGAGGCTGGCGATGGGTGACAGGCATATGGGCTCTGTACAAGGTGAGGGTGAGCTGGTGTAAAAAAAAAAAAAAAAAAAAGCAGGTGGATGCAGAAGTGGGCAGCTGTGGCAGGTAAAGGGCAGAGGGAAGGCTGCCAGCCCACACGCGGACTCGCAGGGCAGACACTCAAGCCCAGACAGATTGGGAAGGTGAATTTTCCTGGAACCAGCTATAGTGATTGGCAAGCCCAGTAAAGAACTGGATCCCAAGACCTTATCCGTTCTTTTAAGAGAAGTGTCCCCTTTCCTATGCTTCCCCAACAGCACATGTCGCCACTTCAGTCTCAGCCCCAACCTGTTTCTGAGGGAGACCCTTTTCTCTCCGTATGTCAGTTGCTTCTGGGATCCCATTATAGTAACATGAACTGACTACTGCACCTCTGAAATGCCCCCAGGTCTGGCCCAATTTTGCCATTCCTTTGCGTCGGCAGTATGGAAAGGGTATATAGAGGGCAACCTTGAGCCCCTTCAGCAGCAACACTCACAGACTGGTGAATCCAGATCCACACTGAACCTGTATTTCTTTTCTGCAGCCCTCTCAGGGAACTTCCACACATTTCTGAGTTTCTAGTCTTCGGAATCACACAAAATAAGGTGTTTCCTCGGCCATATGTCAGCCTTGAGGTGCACATGGGTAAACAGCTCTCTACCCTGGCTCCTCTTCTTACTAAAATGCCACTTCCTATGTCGTTAACTGTCCCTATAGGAGACGTTTCGCCTTCCTGGGCTTTGTCCTCCAGATGTGCTCTGATAGGGACAGAATGGTTTTCTTCCTGTCCTGGACACTGTGCATGTGTGAGCTCGCCAGGGCTTGTATTCACTTTCTTGGCAGCCCTGTTGTGCTCTGGAATCACCCTCAGTGTGCAGCCAACTCAGATGTTTGCTATTTTCTGGGAAGGTCGCTGCCTTTCCTAACTGCTATGGTTTGCGCACACATGGCTAATATCCCCTAGAGGTCCATTCCAGGCTTGCTCTCTGGGATGCTGGTGTGGGAAGGTGATGTGGCCGCTTAGGGGGTGGGGTCTCACTGGCGATGGATGTGTCATGACTCCCTGGTCTTATTCTCTCCCTGCTTCTTAGTTCATGTTCTAAGTAGCTCTTCTCACCACATGACCTTTCTCTCATAGCAGCCCCCAGACCATGGTTCTATGAAATCCTGGACTGTACCCCCCAAATCTATGAGCTAAAATAGCTGGTTTCTCTGCTAATTGCCTCTGCTACTATGCTATAGTAAGAGAAAACTGGTTGATGGATTAACCTATGTTGGTATGACTGGTTCACTTTTAGAGGGGATTGAGACAAGGTCTTTCTCTGTAAACCCAGGCTAGCCTCCAACTCAGGAACATCTTTACCCCAGCCCTCATCCTCAGTACTAAAATTGCAGACATGTGTCCTCCACCTCTACCCCCACCCTGAACATATTTGATATGCTTTGAATTTCCAGCATGATTTCTGGTCAATCATTTATGGAATCCTAGTTCTGTCACAGGGGACTTTATCTACATAATGTTATTTTAGATTAGCCACAGTTCTTATAATCAAGCCCAATAAACCTTTATCTAAACAGTTCATGGAATCTCGAGCAGGCTAGAGCTTAGGGAAGAGCTCCGCCCACACTTTAAGGGCTTGCCTTAAAGCTACATCTAGTTCAGCATTTAGAAGTAAACATCTATTAATTGATTACCATCCCCTGGTCGTTCACCTGATTTTACTTATGAATAAATTTACTTCCTAAATCTTACGGCATAACTCTAAAATGCCCTTGAAATTCTATGCATTTAGGACTTAACTGACAACTGATGGGCTTTGAGGAAGTAACTGGACCGTGAAAACTCTGACCTAATTAGTGATGGATCCAATGATGGACTCATGACTTAAGGACATCACAGAGTCCTGTGCTCTAGTTGCATTTTTTTGTTGCTGTGATAAAATACCCTGGACCCCCAAAAACTTAGCGGAGAAAGTTTATTTGATTACAAGCCTAGGTTCTATTTCATCATTGTGAGAAGCCAAGGCAGGAACTTGAAGCAGCTAGTCACATGGCCTTCAAGAGCCGAGAGAGAATGCATGTATGCATGTTAGGGCTCAGCTAACTCTCGTTAGTCTTAAAGTTGTCTACTTTGTGGTTGGGTCTGCACACACATTGACTAAAGGCAACCTCCACAGACATGCTCACTGGCCAACCTGATCTAGACAATTCCTTCCTGTGTCTGCCTTCTCAGGAGGCTCTAGGGTCTGTCAGAGTTTTCTCACAGATAAAGTAGGTCAGCAGATGCTTTTTGAAGACTCTCTCTTGTCTCCTTTCCCTCCCCTTTCTCCTCTTTCCCTTCCCAGCTTCCTGATGGCCGTGGGGTAACCAGCTTCTTCAACCGTGACTTCTTCCCATGATGCTTTTCCCCTGCATGTGCCTAAAAGCAATGGGGCCAATGAATGCAGGTGGACGGAATCCCCTGAAGCCACCAACCTAAACAAAACCTTTTCTCCTTGAATTGGTATCACTCAGGTAGCTTGTCTTAGTGACAGGGACTAACTAATAGACCGCTGAGGATTCTTACAGTCCATGCAGAGTTGTTGATTCCTTTGCTTTAAAATTAGCCAGTAGTTTTTTTTTTTTCCATTGGCACCAATAGGAACAAGATTAAACTAGCTGGGGCAACGAATGGAGCACAGTGGTCCCATATTTGGGAAGCCCAAAGTTGGGTCTTGCTTCAGGCATAAATGGAATGGGAAGCTCAAACAGACTCATCGCCCACCCCCTTCCCCATCCATTTCCAGTTCTGCTTTGATCCTTCGATTCTTTATCTCCTAGTTGTGCTTCTGTGTGGTGTCTTCATAATCTTCCTTATTATAAATATTTTTTTTCCAAATGTCAGAGAGTATATCTGTCATCAACCTTCAGTGAAGGGTCCCTTGGCTAATTCTGTGACTAAAAGAAAGTCCCCTGCCCTAGAACTCTAAGCTGAAACATCCCATGGAAGTGAATCCTGATTAGTCCCGCATGAGTCCCATGCTCAGGGAACTAGGGCATGGAAGCAGACTGGATCTGGGTTCAGTCTCTCGTGATTGCGTTTAAGGACGAAGACAGGAGATTGGCCACATGGCCAGTATGGAAGGAGCCATAGGAATCCCCTTCAGCTTCCTCCCTTCACCTGTATTGTCTGACGTATGGCCATTCTCTCAGGAGGACCTCCCCATTTGTGGAAGGCAGTCTTCTAGTACAGTGGCAATGCATGAGACAATCAGCTTTCTGGAAGACATGTTGGCTAGCTTCAGTCCATGGTCAGGTGATTGCCTGGCTAGGCTCGTGGTGATACATGGTAGGAGAACATATCAGCTGAGGAGTCTTGTTTGCTTCCTAGCAATGCGAGGGAGGGATGGAGGGAGGTAGAAGGAAGGAGGGAGGAAGAGAGAGAGTTTCTATATCATCTGTAAGAGCATAATCCTAATAAATGAACTTCCTTCCACTGGGCCCAACCTCCTAAAAGTCCATCACCCCCTTCATACCCCGAATACATGGGCCCTTGGGAGACATTCAAGGTTCAAAATCTAGCACCATCTTTCTCATTTGGCAAGCATGTTGTCCAGCTCAGGGCTTTCGTCTGGCTCTAAGCTATACCGTGAGGGGTGATACATGAGGAGAACAAGCCCTCATTGTGACACCATATGTGATTTATGATCATTACTTCCTCTAATCCATGCAACAAATCCATGAGCTGACAATTATGATCCCGATTTCATGAAGGACACTGATTTATTTTTTAATGTATTTTATTGATTTAGCAAACATTTTTATGGGCTTATGATTATGAAGTCATTAGCTAGCCTAATGACAACACAAGGCACGCAGAATTTTAGCTAGTTTACACATACGGAAGCTGAGACAAAGAAAAGGTTAGTGCCCTGCCCAAAGTTGTACAAAATCAAGAGGGAAGTTTGGAACCAGGCCTTTTAGCTACCTCTGTTGTGTAAAGGTGACCTTTGTAATTTTAAGGGTACACAATCTCATTTGCAACTTACTTAGAATGGGTGGTCTTCATCTCTACCTAGAAATACTGAGAATATTAGCTGACAAAGGGAATTTAAAGAAATGGCACAACCCAACCCCACCAGCCACACTTTCTTGCTCTAGGTTACCAGCCCCGCCTTCCTGTCCACTAGCCCTTCCCTAGCAACTCTGTCCTAATGGGGTGGGTAGAGAATGGTGTCAAATTTCTTAATGAAGCACGTGACTTCACTTCCTGGAACTCTTCATTGGGGAGATGGGGAGCACCTCATCTGCGGCTTACTTACTGCTCCAGTGATCTTTATGAGCCTATGGTATAAGCTGAGAGGGAAACTGTGGTCCACTGTGGTTGAGGCTGTGACATGAAGTCTCAGGCAACTCAGTAACACACAGGATGAGAATGGCAGGGGACTGGTTGTACAGCCATGTTGGGATCTGATTCTGGATGGAGCCAGGGGGCTGGGAATCTGGGGTTCTTGTTCTGGAACTCCAGAAAGCAGGCAGGAGGGTGATAGAATTCCGCAGGACCTGAAAGGGTGGTAGACACAGAGTTATTGTCAGATTGTTGGAACTTATATATTTGAAGGACCCAGAAAACTCTTTGGGAATTAGGTGCTCTGAGAGAGTTCACGAGGTGGGTATAGCAAAGGATGGAGAACTCTGGTCTGGTTGGGAGTTTGAGGCCAGAGTTCCATGTGAGATAGCCTTCATACGAACAAGGCAGGCCAGAGAACCTCTTTTCATGGAGGTTGCTTTTAGCAGAAAAGTATAATCCAGTAATTATGCAACCCCCAGCCTTCCTAAACTATAAATCTGAAGGGACTGCCCATCGCAGACCCACGGTGCTTCTCAACATCTCCAGATGCTAACCACACTTCCTAGCAAAGCCTCTGCGGCTAGTTCCTACAACTTAGAAGATCCAGAATTAGCTCCGGTTTTTATGTGGCTAAACAAGAGAACCAGACCCCCAGAGCCTCGCTCAGACTCAAAGGCAAAGCCTTATTCAGGGTAAAAAACTGCCAGGCTCTCTCCAAGAAAAGGGAATGCAGCCCTGCCCCAAAAGGAGTTTTATAGTTTGGGGTTTTATAGGGTGCTTCAGTTGGGCGGGAGAGCATCACAGAACAAGGAACTGTCACGGACAAAAGAGACTACAGTAAGCAAAATATACAGGATGGTGGGAGGTTCTGGCGTTAGGATAATAGGAGGCTGTGGTCATGCTGTTCAGTGGAGACAAGGGGTTAGCAGGCTTCTGAGAAGTGTAGAATGCTCAGTTTCCATTTCCCTAACTGGGACCCACACAGGCCATCCATCTTGGTATCATAGGTGAGTCCATCTTGGGCCAAAGATCTGGGTCAGCCCAATGGTTCCTAGAGCCCAGGCTAGCCCATGTGCTTTCTTTACTTCCAAGATGGCATTTCTTGTCTCCAGTGGACAAACCCGTGTTCCTCACTGACCATGAAACTCAGAAGTCTCATCCACTTCAAAACCTCCTTCACCTCACGTGAGGTAGACTCTAATGTTTCTTTGAGACCCCAGAGCCCATTCTTCATACCCCATACCAGTTGCATGTAATCAACACTATCCACCGATACATTTTTCTTCCCAGTGATTAGATTATGTGTTGCTAGGAAGCCGAGGCCGAGGCTTTTTTTTTTTCTCTAGAAGTGTGGGAATGGCTATTACAAAGAATGCTACTATGAACATAGTAGAGCACAAGACCTTGTGGTATAATTGAGCGTCTTTTGTGTATATACCCAACAGCTGTATTGCTGGATCTTGAGGTAAATTGTTTCCTAATTTTCTGAGAAATCGCCATACTGATTTCCCAAGCAGCTGTACAAGTTTACACTCCCACCAGCAATGCAGGAGCGTTCCCCTTACCCCGCCACCTCTCTAGCATAAGCTGTCATCATTGTTTTTGATTTTGGCCATTCTGACAGGTGTGAGATGGAATCTCAGAGCTGTTTTGATTTGCATTTCTCTGATAGCTAAGGATGTTGAGTATTTCCTTAAGTGTCTTTTAGCCCTTTGAGAATCTTCTGTTGAGAGCTCTCTGTTTAGGTCTGTACCCCCATTTTTTTATTGGATTATTTGTTCTTTTGATTTCAAGTTTCTCGAGTTATTTGTATATTTTAAAGGTCAGTCCTCTGTCCTATGTGGGGTTGGTGAAGCTCTTTTTCCAATCTGTAGGCTGTTGTTTTGTCTTGTTGACAGTGTCCATTGATAGCTAGAGCCTGGAAACAACCTAGGTGCCCCTCAACTGAAGAATGGATAAAGAAAATGTGGTACATTTACACAACAAGTACTACCCAATGGTAAAAAATAATGACATCTTGAAATTTGCAGACAAATGGATCTAGAAAAAACAAATTGAATAAGGTAACTGAGACCAGAAATACAAACATAACATATACTCACTCATACGTGGCTTTTAGACATAAAACAAAGAAAAACCAGGCTACAGGCCACAACCTCACAGAAACTAGACAACGAAAAGGACCCTAAGAGAGACATACATGGATCTACATAGAAAGGTGAAAAAGATAAGATCTCCTGAGTAAATTTGGAGTGTGGGGGTCACAGGAGAGGGTAAAGGGGGAGAGGGGTGGAAGGGACAGAGGTGAAGAAAATGTATGGCTCAATAAAAACAAAAATATGGAAATTGGATGGTACAAAGCAGGTACTCAGTAAATGAAGGATGGGGCTGGGGGAGGGGCATCTACCAAACATCCCTATCCAGTCTGGGCTTGATGTCCAGCACTGAAGAATAGCAACAACAGAAAGGCAGATGGCTGAGGGAGGCTGGTGTGATACACCCTGAGCGGTAAGAACCCTGGACCAGAGCAGAAAGAAGCACAGTGTACATGGAAGACAACTGAGCCTTCACCCACCACTCACTCTCAAGCTCACTCCCCACTCACTCGCTCGCTCATTAAAGAAGTACTTACTATGCAGTATCCAGAAGCTGGGTTGTGGTGGCGCACTCCTTTAATCCCAGCACTCCAGAGGCAGAGGCAGGCGGATCTCCATAAGTTCGAGGCCAGCCTGCTCTACAGAGTGAGTTCCAGTACAGGCAGGGCTGCACAGAGAAACCCTGTCTCAAAAAACCAGAAATGAAACGAAATAAAAATAAAAAAGACTACGCAGTTGTTAAAGACACAGCTTAAGGCAGGGCTGGTCTGTATTCCCAAGGTTCTGGATCGTCAGGGAAGGTATGTGTTTATCAAATGTTATCACAAATATATTTAATTAAGATTTAGTTAGATGTATTCAAGAAGCACAAGAAGGTGTTATGTTATGTAAAAATAGAAGAAGCAAGAAGCTCCCCCCCCCCCACACACACACACGTGACTGTGGTGGACCACAATATGATTCAGTGTATTGTAAGGATGGAGCCAAATCATCCTCTAACTCGGTACTCTGAAGAGCACTCCCAGAGATTGTTGCCCCATTGTGGTCCCTCGCAGTGGTCTTTGGATGGGGCTCACTGAGGACCAACTCACTGTTGGCTACTCAGGTGCCCCACATCGTGGTCCTCATTACTAAGGCCTTAGCATTCCAGTCGTCACTGTCATCACCATCCCCCCCATCCAGGTGTCATCACCACCCCCACACCTCACCCCCAACCATCCTTGACCACCCTCGTCCGGCTACAGATGCTGTCTGTCGTTGTAATCAACAGGAACGTCATGCACTTTTACATTCCTGTGGGAAAAGCGGTGTCACTCAACCCTTTTAAAATGAGGGAACAGGCCCATCATTGGCCAATGGGAACTCTGGAGTTCTAGTCCTGAATCTCAGCCCTTTACCAGTTCCTGTGTGTGCCCATAAGTTGAGTACAAGTAGCCTTTCTCTCTCTTTTTATTTTGTATTTTTAATGCTTTGTAAGCATTTTTCTCAAAGTTTTAGATCTCTTCACAGCCTCCCTTGGGGGGAGTCATTAGAGAAAAGAGTCTACTATTTATTGCTCAGCTGTGGTTGCTCCAGAGATGCAGGAGTCCTCTACCTTCACGGCTTTCTTTCGGGAGAAGCATAATGAAGGCCACCATATGGGTAGAGCTTCCTGACTTCTCTCAAATCAAACTGCAGAATTTCATCATTTCCAGGGGCAATCATGGACTGAAACCCCGTGCTGAGTTCGCTCAGCCTCCAGGGCCTCCATCTTGTGTGATATATTTAATAGGCGGGAAAGGGTACGACCTTAGTTTTCTAGAACCTGCAGGGATGTAGCCGCCTGGGAAACTGTGCTTATAGCTAGTGTGTCAAGTGTACCAAATCAACATATAGGAGATGGCTATTTGGGACCAGGAAAAAATTAATAATTTAATCACACCATATGACTTCATGATTATCACATGGTGAAGAAATCCATGCAGCCCGCATTTGCAGAAAAACAGGGACATGACCAGGGCTGTAGTAACACCTCGGTGCCCTCCACGTCACTCTCCCCACTCCTCCACATCCAAGTCTAGCACCAGAGAGTGCCCAATTTTGAACTTTTACAACAACACTTGCCAATGCAACCATGCCATTTGTATTCTTTCTTTCTCCCCTCCTTCCTCCCCCTGCCCTTCTCTACCACCCCCTCTCTACACGTGTTTGCGTGTGGTACATGTATGTGTTCATGTGGGTGTGTGCACATGCGTACTGAGGCCCGAGAATGATGTCACTGTCTTAATCTTTTTCTCACCGTCTTATTTTTTGAGACAAAGCTCCTAACGGAACCTGAGCTCATTGATTCAGATTATCTAGCCAATGAGTTGCAGGGATCCACCTGTCTCTGCATCCCAGGGCTGGTTCCAGCTGTGTGCTGCTGTGCTCAGCTTTTTTGTGGGTGTTGGCGATCCAAATCCAGGTCCCCATGCGTGCGCAGCAAGCATTCTACTGACACCACCATCTCCCAGCCCCGCCGTTTGTGTCCCTTTGTGTCATCGTGTACAGCACAACTTGCTCGTCTTCATGAGACATTTGCTTACACGAGTGTGTCACTATTTGTGTATTCCAATGCAGTGACGTCTCTACTTCCGGTGACATTGCTCCAAGCATTCCTCTAAGTGTCGCTGGTGCACACAAGCATTCCAGAGTCATGTGGTTGGGTCACGGGGTGTGTGTGTGTGTGTGTGTGTTCAGCTCCAAAGGAGTGCTGAAGAATTTCCCAGCAAATGTGCTAATTTTCACTTTCATCAGCAATGTGTGAAAGTTCCAGTTAGCAACATTTGGTATTAATTCTTCACATTTAGTCAATCTGGTGGTTATGCGGTAGTATTTTATTGTGAATTTAATCTGTATTTTTCTGTTGGCTGATGAGGTTCAGAATTTTTCACGGGTTTTTGGTAACAGGGCACCTTCACCAAGTGTTCATGCATCTGCCTATTGTCTTTTCTGTTTGGTTGTCTTTTTTCTTGATGAGCAAGATTTTGCATCTTTTGGATGACAATTAGATGCTGCCGGTAGGATTGCAAACACCTTTTCCACCGTGACTTGCCTTTCCCCCTTTCATGGTGTCATTTGAGAAGAGAAGTGTGGGAGCATCTCATAGATATCTTAGATTTTATGACCGGTGCTTTATTATTGGCCTCTTCAAATGCTTTCTGCTCCGAGGTCATTTGCATGCCATCTCACACCAGCTCCTAAAAGCTTTATCATTTGCTTTCACATGTAATGTGACAACCTATGTGGATTCATTTTGTGTATGAGGTAGTAAAGACCACAGTGGTTGTCCTTGAACCACTGATTTGCTATGCTGCCATGCATTCCTTATCATCACAGTTCCCACAGCTTCCCGGAACTCTTCTGAGCCCTCCATGGTTTAATTGGCTCACTTTTCTTTCCTCGTTGTGGTGTACCAGCCTCATTTCCATAGCTCTGTAAGTCCTCATATCTGGCAACAGCAAGCCCTACAACTTTGGATTTCTTTCTCAAGGTTGTCTTGAATATTCTTAGCACTTTGCATTTCCATATGACTTTTAGAGGCAGGTTGTCAATATCACACGAAACACACGGAGACGTTCGTTTGCACTGCACTAAATCTATAGAGCAGTTTGAGGAGTATTGACATTCCTGGTGATGCTGAGCCTAGCCGACTATGAGCACCGTTCTGTAGGCTTTGCTGCCTATCACCTTGTGCTGATCAGTGTACTGAGCCAGATGTAGCTCTAGCCCTTGAAGGGCTGACAAGCCTGGAGACAAACACAAGCAAAAAGCACATTGCACTGTGAGAATCTTATCACGGGATACAGTAACTACTAGTATATTTTAAAAAGAACTCTTTGTTTTAGTATTACTATTAGTGTGTGTGTGTTGTGATATATATATATATATATATATATATATATATATAGAGAGAGAGAGAGAGAGAGAGAGAGAGAGAGGCATGTGCTTGTCATGATAGGCATGTAGAGGTCAGAGGACAACTTTGTGGAGTCAGTTCTTCTACCTTTATGTGGGTTCTCGGGATCAAACTCAGGCATCAGGCTTGCATAGTCAGCACCTCACTGAGCCATCTCCCCAGCCCTAAGTGTTATTGTTCACCTCGGCATATGCCAAGTTATGATCTTAAAGATACTACCTGTACTCGTGTGTTTCCATTGCATACTGACACTTGGAAGTAAGCGTAGATAGTATGCTAATTATGTAGGTATTTTCATGTAAAACATGCTTTTTATAACCCTTTACAGCTTTAATATGGTGCGATTTCTATAGGCCTTTTTTTCCAAAGAGAAAATAGATTCCAGATTGCCTTCATCATCTTAGAGATTTTTTTCTTTTTTTGAGATTCATGAGAACTAGTGGGTCTCATGATTCCTTTTTTTTCCCTTTTTAAAGTGTTATTTATTTCGTTTTGTGTGTGTGCACACACCTGCATGTATGTTTGTGTACTGTGTGCGGAAAGGGGTGTCAGATCCCCCAGAACTAGAGCCACCTGATGGGGACTCTGGGAACTGAACTTGGGTCTTCTAGAAGTCCAGACTTCTAGAAGCATCGTGCAGATATTGTTATCATGGTTTACAGTCATGAGAAATGTTCTTGACTAGGGGGCAAAGCACCTGCATTCCAGGTGACACCCTGCGTGGTATGAACTTGAATAATAAATCTCTCTGCTCTGGATATCAGAAGACTAGTCACGAAGTTGAAGGGGTTAAATCAGGTCATCGTCATATAAAGCCAGGGATTGGTGCAACGACTTCAGGTTACTTGGGTCATTGAATTTAGAACTTGTGTTAACTATATAAAATGACTATTTATTATGCATTTTAAACTTTTTGAGTACTAGTCTCTCTATATATGTGTGTTTTTGTATATGTGAGTATATATATGTTATTTGCATTCAAATATATATTTTTATTTACTAGCCTCTTTATTATTGGCAATAAAATGTTTCCTGAAGGATGTGTCCTAGTTAGCTTTAATTGTTAACACAGCCTAGATCAGTGGTTTCCAATCTTCCTAATGCTGCGACCCTTTAATACAGTTCTTCATATTGTAATGACCCCTGACCACAGATTTTTTTTTTAAGATTTATTTATTACATGTACTGTATTTTTTATGTGTGTATGCCTGCAGGCCAGAAGAGGGCACAAGACCTCATTACAGATGGTTGTGAGCCACCATGTGGTTGCTGGGAATTGAACTCAGGACCTTTGAAAAAGCAGGCAATTCTCTTAACCACTGAGCCATCTCTCACAGTTATTTTTACTGCTACTTCATAACTGTAATTTTGGGCCGGGTGGTGGTGGTGCACGCCTTTAATCCCAGCACTTGGGAGGCAGAGGCAGGCAGATTTCCGTGAGTTCGAGACCAGTCTGGTCTACAAGAGCTCGTTCTAGGACAGGCACCAAAAACTACAGAGAAACCCTGTCTTGAAAATCCCCCTCCCCCCAAAACCCTGTAATTTTGGTACTAAATTGTACATTACATTGTAAATACTTTTGGAGATAGAGGTTTGCCTTAGGGGTCGTGAGCCACAGGTTGAGAACAGTTGGTCCAGAGTCATTTGAGACTAAAGTCTCCTCTGAGGAATTGCCTTGACCAGAAAGTCTGTGCGCATGTCTGGGGGAGTTTTCTTAGTTATTTACTGACTCAGGATGTCCCAGCCCATTGAGGGCAGCACCATCCCTAGGCAGGAGGTCCAGGGATATATAAGAAAGCCATTTGAGAATGAACCTGTAAGCAGCTAGCAAGCAGCATTCCTCCATGGTTCCTGTTGTATTTCCTTGGCTATGAATGAGTTCCCTGGTCAGAGGCAATTCTGCTTGAAACAGCAGGCAGGCCTGCCTTCTGACTCCTGCCTTGAGTTACCTCAGTGATGGACTTTGATGTGGAAGTGGAAATCAAATCCTTTCCTCCTTAAGTTGCTCTTGGTCACATGTTTCTCACAGACACAGATTAAAATTAATTATAGAAAGTAATTTTCATCTCTTATTTTTGTTTTGTGTTTTATTTATTGGCTTCCTTTAGGGAAAAATTCACTGTCTCTTTTTACAGCCCAAGGTTTTGTCCCTTTTTCTGGAGATTCACCACCCTAAGTTAACCAAGGCTACCTTACTCTTGTGGGGCCTAAGATCTAGGAGAGGCGTCAGCAGAGTTTAAAGCCAGTCTTTCTTCCTAGCCAGGGGCTGCTGTAACTCCATTCGCAGCTACACATTTGGGCCACATTTTCCTTGGAGCCGGGTCTGGCAAGCATTGCTCTGGTGATGCAAACCTGAGGATCAATGGCTCCAGGAGCAAGGAAGGAAGTGATCTTCTGGATCCTTCTCTGGACTTTACTCTTGTTGGGCTCAGCGATCTTCTTATGTCAGACGTGAAGAAGGGAAAATCATACTGGAGGCCCAAGGCCCCGGGTCTGTGAGGACCTGCTTCAGCCAGATACCAGGGCCAGCATCCCTTCCAGGGGAGAACCTTGAGCATTTTACCTCTTAAGAGGGCTCAGGTCTTTACGGTGAGGTCAGAGGAAAGGTCATGCAAAGGGAGGGAATTTACCCGTTTCTGAAGTTTTGAGGGAATGGAAAAAATTGAATGTCACAGGTCTATGAGTAGCGTGAGAAAATGTCTGTAGGTTATACTGGCGGGGCTCTTCTGAAACTGCCAGTGGGTGAATCCAGGAGGTGGGCCGTGGGGTTGTGATTGGCAGGGTTGCCGAGGCTCTTGGAGTTTGCGCTCATCGGGGGAGGGGCAGTGGCTGTGAAGCAACAGTCGTTTGTGATTGGCTGGGTTCCTTGCAGCCCACTGTAGTCTCATGCCAGGGCCCTGGTAACTAGCTTGTTATCTCCTAGTTCTGATGTTTAAGTGTCTGACATCAATGAGTCGGCAGAGGTGCTCCTCGTGACAGTTCTGAGGAAGTCAGCTTTCTCCAGCATCTGGCTACCAGCCACTCTCGTTATTCCTTGTCTCAATGACCTTGTAGTCATATGCAGTATGTCCCTTGCATGGTTCATATGTCTTCTAATAAGAACACTAGCCATACTGGATGTGATGACCCCCTCTCCTCTCCCCTCAGACTATTATGGCCTCTCCCACAAAGACCCCAATTCAAATAAGGCCATACTCCAGGGGCCCAAGGCTACAATTTCAATATAACTTTTTGTAGGACATAATTTAACCTGTAACCTATAGCTTCCGACGAAGATTTGGATGCAGGTGACTTATGAAGGAAATGTTCCCAGGGGAGACCAGGAAGGGTCTATGTAAGGAAGGACACAGACAAGCCTGTGATCCCAGGCAAAATCCCTGAGAGTGGTTCTAGTCTGATTCTGTGGCCAGCTTGGAATGTGTTAGTTAGGGCTTTTATTGCTGTGAAGAGACACCATGACCACAGCAGCTCTTATAAAGAAAGCATTTCATTGGGGCTGGATTACAATTTCCGAGTTTTTGTGCATGGTAGATGGCATGCAGGCAGACATGGTGCTGGAGAAGGAGCTCAGAGTTCTGCATCTTGCTTCTCAGGCAGCAGAAGGAGGCTGCATAGCACAGCGGCCAGACTTGATCTTTCAAGACTCAAAGCCCACCTTCATGGTGACACATTTCCTTCAACAAGGCCACATCTCCTAATAGTGCCACTCTGTATGAGCCAAGCATTCAAACACATGAGTCTACGGGGCCATTCCTATTCAAACTACCACAGAATGCAAAGAACCCCTCAGAGGTGACTGTCCTCGGTGGAAGAGAGCTGGGGCTTCTGTAAGAGGCTCTGGTGATGTGAGAACAGTCCTCTTAAACAGAGTCACAGTTGCTTTGTAAATGGAGGTCAAGATCCATCAGTCCCAGGGGCACACTAAAATGGTGCTAATTCATTTGAGGACATCCTGGTGGTGCATCCTTGCTGCAAGCAGCTCTGTCCCCTCCTGTCCTCCTTCCGTCCCAGGGCCTTCAGAGCTCTGATCCTTTCTCACAGAGCTATTGACTTCTGAGGCCCACGCTTTTATTACTCCCGTTTCTCCATCATTCTTTCTTCCCAACTTTCTATTGGATTGGATTTTTTAAATAGATGGATATAGCTGAGCAGGATGTGCCTTTACTTTTGTGAGATGAACTGACCAGCAACAGTATGATATTTGGAATTTTTAATTTAATTTTTATTTATGTGTGTTTGTTGCCTGTGTATATGTGTGTGCACCCTATATGCCTGTTGTCTGCGGGAGCCAGAAGAGGGCATCAGATTCCCTGGAACTGCAATTGCAGGCTATTGTGAGCTAACTGGGAATGGAATCTGGGTCCTCTGGAAGAGCAGCCAGTGCTCTTAACTGCCGAGTCATCTCTCCAGCTCTTATGTTTGTACTTTATGTGCCTGTGAAGTTCTTCTGTGAGATATCTTCGTATTGGTGGCTCGCGAGCGTCACTCTGTTATCTGAGATAGTGGTTCTATTGTTTGCAATTTTAGAATGATTAGGTAGTGGTTTTACTGTTTGCATTACTGTGTCTATTTTAGGGAGTTAGAAGACCACATGCTCCTCCCAGAAGGGAAGTGGTGTGGCAGAATTATGTCAATGATGTAAGCTAAATGCATTGATTTTTAAACTTCAGACAAACCTGTCAATACTTTTAAAGGAGCCATATCAAGATGAATACATTCAGGGCATGAGTTCATGGGTGGAGTGTTAAGCTAGGGAGGAAACCCCTAATTCAGCGACCTTGAAGGTGTCTGTTGACCTCTCCGTCTTGGTTCCTTACCAGAGACATTGGAACCCTGGACTAGAGGATTCCTGAAAGTTCCAAAAACCCTTCAGCCCAGAGTCTAGAACACAGGATAGAGATACACATTCATCTGAAGAAACTTGAACCTGTCTTAGATCCCGGTGCTGGGTGGTGTGGATACAGGGGGAATGAAAACTGCCCTGCTTTCTTGAGTGAACTCAGACATCTGCTGGATCCCTTGATTTGGCAGGCAGAGAAAGGAGAGGGAGAGAGGAAGGCTGTGGGTAAGGCCTATGGGAGGCAGACTTGGAAACAGGTATATGTTGAGTGTGCCTGACGCCAGGGCCAGAACTTAGACAAACGCCTGGGGGCAGGGGATTGGAGGGCTGGTATAGTTGGGGTTACAGAAGATAAGGGCAAGGCCAGGGAACAATATGTGTCACCCAAGACATCCAAAAGGAATCTGGACTCCTCTTGGGTCACCCTAATAGAAGTATAGAAGGATGAGATAATTGTCAAATGGGAGTTTCTGACCAGAGTGATCCTTATCAAATTGAGATTGTTAAGACAAAGCTCACCTTACCTCTGCATGAGTGGTGCAGGAAATTTTGAGAATGCTTAGGAGGTCCTAGCAAGATGACAGTGGATGATTTGAGACCAGTTTCGACTACACAATGAGGTTCTGTCTCAGAAAACAAATACACAAATAAAGAAAGAAATATAAAAAGGATTTTCAGATCAGACTTCAGATCTGGCATTTAACAAGCTCTTATATAGAAGAGAGAGCTGAGCCCTTCTCGTCCCCCCCCCCCGCCCCTGTACTCTACAGGGATGGGATGTTGACAGAGTACTCTGGTCCGGTGCTATAAGTCAAATGGAACACAATTGATTGCTGTGCTAACAGTGGCTTTCTTGTCTCTCACAGTGACACTCTCTGCTGCTCCTCCCTCCTACTTCAGAGGCTTCACACTGATTGCCCTCAAAGAGAACAGAGAAGGCGACAAAGAAGAAGACCATGCTGGCACCTTCCAGGTAAGACACCAATCATTGCCACAGGCTTTTCCAGTGGCTTTGCCTGCCTGGCAGGTAGAAACCAAGTGAACTTGGGCTAAGTGGAGGAGTCTATGAAAAAGGAGAGGTTAAGGCCTCTTGTGCAGTTTTTCACGTGCTTCCCTGATGGTAGCCAAGTGGGCCGCCTCCACTAGAAGGACCCCTCGATTGGTAGCAAAGGCTGCAGGTCTGCAGAGCGGGCTTGGTCACCCAGCAGGGCTTGTTTCACTCTGGCAGCTCCCACTGCTGGGCAGCTCTGGGCTCTCTGTGCCCTTGGCAACAGGCAGTGCAATGTGGAGCGAGTGCTTAGAACCTGGCTCTGACCTGCTGTTTCCCCTGAAGTAGGCATCTTATGATTGACTGGAACAAGAGATCAGGACTGTCAGGCGGGGGGTGGGGGAGCTCAAAGCCCAGGGAAAGGATGGTAAGGGAGTGTGGAGGCCGTTCTGTGAGGGGAGGATTACAAGAATTACACATGCTTTGCTTGGCTAAATGAGCAAGGTTAGGAGGTGGTGGACTATGAAGAGGAGTGAGGGGTGTGGGAGGGGCGTCTCTGCCCGCCACTGTGCCGAAGGCCACAGCAAAATGAAAGTGGGTCAGGAGAAGAAAGGGAAGCTCAGAGGCAAGGTCCTGACAATAAGTCATATTTCACTGTGGAATATTCTTCCGAGGGAGGGTGGCAGGAACACTGATCCCTCTTCAGCTAGATGTCAGAACACATCCCAAAAGGGCTGCGGTGATCCTAGCAGAGTTCTGGCCGAATCTATCCTGATCATTTCTGGTCTCCATTCTCCGTTGTTCTGGCATTCATTTTTGTCTGCCATTTGCAAACTCAGAAGAGAAAATGAGAAGCCAGGAGAATGCTTACACTCAGAGCTGGCTGCTGGGGACTCTGGTGTGATGTGTGAGCTACTCGCGAGACCCTGCCCCAAACAGCTTGTCCATTAGTGTCTTTTAATCACCTGGGGCCAGTTTGTAATCACGGGTTGCATCTTCTAACAAACTTTTTATGTTTTAAAGACATCTATTCATTTGTGTGTGCACGCATACATGTGTGTGCCGTGGCATGCAGTGGAGGTCAGAGGACAACCGTCAGGAGCTGGTTCTCACCTTCTTCCATGTGGGTTCTGGGAATTGAACTCAAGGCTTCAGGCTTGATAGCAAGTGTCCTTGTCTCTTATGATCCATCTTGCTGTCTCTTTGATCTGTTTGTTCATTGGGGGAGAGGAACATGGTCTTGCCGTGTAGTCCTAGATTCCCTGGTGCTAACTACGGTAGCCCAGGCTGCCGTCAAAGTCATGGAAATCCTCTTGCTTCAGCCCTCTGAGTGTTGGAGTTACAGCGGTCACCATCATGTTCAGCTAAGTCGCTCTTCTATGCATGGGAGTCTGTGCTTCTGGTCTAGTGAAATTGTTAGCTCTGTGCCCATTTAGCCAACCCTTTGTGGAAAGAAACTCTTGGTAGGCATGCAAAAGAGTGGGCCCATAATAGCACCAACAGCCCAGTGTGACTGCCTTCCGGGCTCTGCGACAAGAGCTTTTATCTTAGCATGCCTTAACTGAGCTTGGATCTCTTTTGAGCTTTGTATCTCTTCCTGATTTTTCCTCATTTTTCCCTTGGGGCTTCTGGCACCCTTTTTTGTTACCTGGCCACGGTGGTGTTACCAGAAGCATCTGCGGCATGTGGGAACATGTAAATGCAGAATCTCAGCTCACAGAGACTAGATGAGTCAGGCCTCAGAGCAGGGTCTGCCCCTGTATTTTAGCAAGCCTTCTGGGGAACCAGAGGCCCTGTGGATTGAGAACCTCGGGTGTCATGAGACATTGAGGAACTCATGCCTCCTCCACCAGTCATAAGAGGGGCACATTCATCTACTGCTATCTGCCTTCTGATTGTCTCCACCAGCCCTGGGGAACGGAATGCGGAAGAATATGAAAACACCGATTTTGATAGTTACAGCTACCGGGCCATCATGCTCAGGAGTCAGGTACTTTCTGGTTTCCGTTGACCTGATCCTCAGAGCAGCGTGATGAGGTGAGCACCGTTGCTCTCTCTACACAGTGGATGCGTTTGGGGTCTCAGAGAAAGTAAGCAACTTCCCTAAAGCCACCAAGCTCTGTGTGATAAAGCTGGGATTCAAATCCAGCCCAGGCTCTAGGTTCCTGTTTATAACCATGGTGTGACAATTGGCATGTGCTTGTTCAGGGCCAAAAGGAGGCCGTGTGTGTGTGTGTGTGTGTGTGTGTGTGTGTGTGTGTGTGTACAGGGTTCCTGATGGAATCTAATTCTTTAATTCTGTTTCTTTCTTATAGCAACCTTCTGAAGTCAGGGTTGGCATTCCCATTTCTCCCAGAATAAAACTGAACCTTCATGGCACTAAGTCAGAACAAGCTGACACCGCCAAGCTCCCCAGGCTGGACTAATATGCTTCTCTCATAACGAATGTCTTGATTCTTACCTTACTTTTGAATTATTAAATGCACACTCCACTGGTTCTCCTGGTTTCTGGGATTAGTGTGTGTTGGGGGTCATGGACCAGATTCCCAGCTTACCTCTCCTGCACCTTCCCGCGGTAGCATGAACACATTTGAGAGCTGTCACCCTTCCTTGACTGATTGATTTGTTCATTTATTCAACATCACTTACTGGGTGCTTCCTGTGCCATGTGCTGACTGAGTTCAGCACTGGGGACCATGGTAAGACAGAGTTGTCCCGACCTGGTGAGGTTTGCTGCGCCCTCCTTGCCATCATCCAGTTAAGTCAACCTCTATTGCTGACGGGTGGAAGCCAAGCCACCCACTCGAATAGAAATAGAACAATTATAATCACCACTGCCATCTTTAAAAATGACATTAAAAAAATAGCTAGATACACATTTTCATTGAGTGCCTTCCCTCCCTAAAAACCCCGAGGACTTCATAACAGCGAAATTTGCACAACCTGGGGCTGGAGAGAGTGATGCTCTTGCAGAGGACCCTGGTTTGTTCATAGCACCCACATGATGGCTCACAACAGTCTGTAGCCCCAGCCCCAGGGGATCCAATGCCTTTTGTGGGCACCAGCCACACATGTGCACATACCTACATGCGGACAAGACACTCATACACATTAAAGAAAATATTTTTTAAAAATTTTTGTGTAACTCTAGATAAAGGATCACATATTTCTTTTAAACATTTAAAAAATATTTTCTCATATGTGTGTGGAGGGGATGGGGTGGCGGAAAACTTGCAGAAGTTAGTTCTCTCTTTCCACAGATGGGCTGGGCTTTGAACTCGTCATCAGGCTTGGCAGCAGGCACCCTTATTTTTTGCTGAGCCGTCTTGCTGCCCCCATCTTCCTGGTTCAAAGGGGGTGTCAGTTAGCTTGTTATGCTTCTCAATGCCTGGGGACTTAGCAGAAAACCCAGACTCACCCCCACATGTAAAAGCAACAGAAGCATGAAGCTGCCTTGGGCTCGGTGGAGAGGAAAGGGTTACTGCTCTGCTGGCTGCTGCAGATGTCCCTGAGAAGAGCTGGGGTCCCCTCCTCTGCTCCAGCTGAGGGTTCCAGGGTGGCAGCGTTGGCACATGAGGGTGTCTGGCTGCCAGAGTGGGAGAGACACTGGAGCTCTGTATGAGCTAGCTGGGTGTACTCACGGCTAATTGCGACTGACAAGGAGTTCAGAGACCGTACTGTCTGTACAAAAGTGAACTCGCCAATCTTAACAATTCAGCTCACTAAAAACGCAGTGCTCCCTGGTCCCAGGCCCAGAACAGTCTAACTGACTCTCTTGCCTCCAGCAGGTCTCAGCCCCAGATGTCCTCTTCCAAAGGAACTGGGTCTTGATCCCTGCTCTCCCATTTAAAACTACACTGCCCCCCACCACTCTGACCCTGAGCTGGATTCTTTGTTCTTTGTGCTTATTACCAATGACACACTACCTTATCTGTTTCAGTTGCAGATATGTGTATTTTCTGTCCCTTCGCCAAGACTTCCAGGAGGCGGGGTTGTATTTCTCTCCTTTGTTGCTGTCTTCTCCACCCTCAGCGAATCTGCTCAGCCAGGGTTGGGCACACATATTTACGGACAAAATTTTCAGCACGCCGTTTGCACGGAAGTTGAAGGTGCTAATCTATTGCACTACTACTTTATGTTTGACTCAGGACCTGTGAGTGTACACTAGTCAAACAGAGCTAGTCTAATGAACATTCGCCCGAGATGAGCCCCAATTCTTGCAAACAAAAGCCTTTAATTCTTCTGTATTCCTAAAATATGTTTCCATGACCTCAGCACCAACAATAAAAGTTTATTAGCATCTAATGGGTTTGGAACCATTTTTGAACCCCAACAGAGGTTTTGGCACACTTTTCTAAAGCTGAAATACTGTTGCACACTTATTCTCAAAAATTGTATCTGTAAGAGATTTTCTTCTCACTACATTAATGTCCCCTGATGTGAAGGGCAATGTAAAATGCTGCCATTTTACAGTCAGGACTGGCTGTTGCACTGCGGGCTCACAGCAGCTGTGGCTACCTGCACAGTCCTGTGCAAAACCAGGTCTGTCAATATTCCATCGTGGGTGGAGGGAGGAACTAAGGAGGTCATGTCCCTCCCCAAGGAGCCATTGACAGTTGATGGCTACCAGGAGAGAGAAGCACTTTCTTCAGTGGTGGCCACTGGTTAGTTCCCCATGCTCTAGTAAATGACCTCCCTCCCACCCATGCTCATGCAATCAACCATCATTAAACTCAGTGGGTCACACACACGATGAGGGGGAGTATTTTTGGAAAAAAGTGTTCAGTGGGAGAGGGTAATGGGGTATAGGTAATCAAAATACATTATACACATGTATACAATTGTTAAATTTTAAAGGATGTTAAGGATGTTAGGATTTTTTGAACTTACATTCACTACTATAAAAGATGGAGTAAAACCACAGAACCGGTTTCCTTATTTGACCTCCATTAGGACAGATTCTCAAAACCACAGCTACAAACGCGAATGAGTTGGGCGTTTCTGTGGTTTCGGTGCAAACACACACTTTTCTCATTTCTGTGAGTGAACATCTGAAAAGTTCAGTGAGAAAAGACTTAATTTTGGCTCAGCGTCCGAGGATGTTCCCATTATGGCAGCAAAGGTTCGTTCGTGGCAGTGTGGCCACCTCCTGGCCATAGAGGCAGGAAGCTGCTTGTTCACATCCTGGTAGGTCAGGAAGCAGAGAAGGGATGCTGGCACTCAGCTGGCCCCCTCCTTTTCTTGCTTTTTAAAAACATAATTTAGTCCTTTGACAACTTCTTATGAATGCACACACACACACACACACACACACACACACTGCATTGTGGTTTTTCTCTCCTGCCACAATCTCTTATTTCCCTCTTATCATGATCATTCCCGCTTGATCCCTTTCATTCGCCAAGATTCATGGTGTGTGTGTGTGTGTGTGTGTGTCCCAGTTAACAGGAGACATTTATGTAACCATTAGTTTAGGACTAATCTTTGGAACCTGATGGGCTCACTGGTGAGTACACAGCTGAAGACAATGACTCCCCTTCTCCCTGGATCTATCAACAGCTTACAATTAAGCAGAGAAGGGTGGACCCCTGAGCCTCTCCACCATTCTGGCTATCGACGGGCCGCTTTCCGTGCAGACCAGAGCAGGCATCAGCAGTGCTGAGTCTCTGCTTGCACTGGCTGTGTGTGGTCCAGAGAATGGCACTTCACCACTCCCTCCGCGTCTCCTGGAGTCTGCCTTTTCTTCTTCTGCAGTCTTCCCTGAACCTTTAGGGAATGATATGAATGTCCAGGCAGACATTTATTGATGTAAAAGGGAAAGAGGTGTCCCTGATTAGCTCTCTGAGAAGAGTTTGTTGGGGTATCAACATAAATGCATAGCAGACAGCATATCTTATGCCACTTTAGCTAAGCAATAATGTTAACTTCTCCCTAGGTCTTACAATCTCCCCAGCAATGGATTATTTTAACCAGGCTTACATTATGTGGCAGGGATTAGGAATGTTACTGCTCTTGCAGAGGACCTGAGTTCAGTTCCCAGCCCCATGTCAGGAGGCTCACAACTGCTTGTAACTCCAGTTCCAGGGATTCTGATGCTTTTTTCTGACCTCTGAGGGCACCCACCCAACATATGCACATGAGCGCACGTGCGCGCCCCCCCCACACATTGACTCATATACATATTCATAAAAATAAAATAAATGTTAAAAATGAAAACAGTCATTTGCAGAAAATTCAAGGATAGAAAAAATTGTAGGGAGATGGTAAGTTTTGAGCTGTCCATTGAGGTGAACAAACCTTGTGTCTGGACAAGCAGGGGAAAAAGAAGGATGCATGTGAAGACCTTCCCTGGCTCTGTATGAAAACCCATCACATGCCAATGCTCCCGTGGATAGTTTTGACAGGTCACAGTAAAGATTTTTGTTAATAAATAAATAAATAAGCTAGAGACTTGTGACATTGTTAGGCCCACCCCTTCCCTTCAGAAATTAAATGATGACAAATATTTCTGTTGGGCCATGACGCTAAGAGAACTGTCACAGGAGACTCCGCCAAAGAGCGGAGATTACAGATGTGCATTGTAGCACAAATAATAAAAACCCAGAGGCAGATATTGGGGTTCAAGCTGAAGATCAGAAAAGCAAAGCAGCCGAACTACTAGAGAGTCCTTATGTCTGTCCTCAACGTGACTGCAGACTACAATGCTCTCCATCAAACCTCAGACTGCAGACTGAGTCCTGAGCTCCTGTCTCTTCCCATCTTATTCCCATCTAATGTTCCTTTAGTGCTGGGATTAAAGGCGTGCACCACCACCACCTGGCCTCTATGGCTAACTAATGTGGCTTCTGGAATTAAAGGCGTGTGCTACCACTGCCTGGCCTGTATGGCTGACTAGTGTGGCTAGCTCTGCACTCTGATCTTCAGGCAAGCTTTATTTATTAAAACACAAATAACTATAACTATATAACTATATAACTATAGTGCACCACCACATCTGGCTCAGTTACTGACTGTTATCAACAACATCCTCAGAGCTGCATCACTAGACGTGGAGATCAAATTACCATTTGACAAAAGTCTTCATGCCCACCCTGGGACTTTGGGTACCTCCTGTCTCTTTGTTCCCTACAGTACTTTAATTCTGTTCCTCTCTGCGGGAAGTTGTGAGAAGAAGAGCTGCTGCTTTCTTTTAGAACAACGTGTTTGGTGCTGAGTTCACGTCTTACACACCACCAGAGCTCAGCAAATACTTGTCACATAGCGTGAATTAATTTTCTCTCAGCTATCTTCCCATGCAGTGGGCATTCTCTGCTAGTTAGTTTTTTGTCAGCTTGATACAAACTAGGATCATCTGGGGGAAGGGAACCTCCACTAAGAAAATGTCTCCAGTTGCGTGGTGATGGCACATGTCTTTAATCCCAGCACTTGGGAGGCAGAGGTAGGCTGATCTCTGTGAGTTCAAGGCCAGCATGATCTACAAGAGCTAGTTCCAGGACAAGCTCCAAAGCTATAGAAAAACCTTGTCTGAAAAACAAAACAAAACACACAACAACAAAAAAAAAAACAAAATTAAACAAAACAAAACAAATTTCTCCATTTTGTCTCCAGATTGACACTGGTAGGCTGGTCTATGGGATGTTTTCTTGTTTAATGATTGATGTGGGGGTACCCAGCCCACTGTGGAAAGTGTTGACCCTGGGCAGGTGATTTTGTGTTATGTAAGAAAGGTATCCGGAGGGCAATTTTGTAAGCAGCACCCTTCCATGGCTTCCAGGTTCCTGCTCTGACTTCCCTCTGTGACTGACTATAACCTGTAAGCCAGACAAACCCTTTCCTCCCTAAGCTGCTTTTGATCATGGTACTTAAAACAGTATGGATCACCTTTCTATTGCTGTGAAGAGATACCATGACCAAGGTAACTTTTATAAGAAATAGTTTACTGGGAACTTACATTTTCAAAGGATGAGTCCATGACCATCATGATGGGGAGCACGGCAGCAGGCAGGCAAACATGACACTGGAGCGGGATCTTAGCGCTCATGTCGAGACAACAACCACAAGGCAGGGAGAGAGCTAACTGGGGGTGGCGTGGGCTTTTGAACCTCAAAGCCTACTGACAATGACACACGTCCTCCAACAAGGCCACATCTCCTAAGCCCTCCCAAGTCGTTCCTCCAACTGCGGGGGACTAAGCATGCAAACATATGAGTCTATGGTAGCCATTCTCATCCAAACCACCATGCACAGCAATACAAGTCAACAAGGATACCCTCTTATCTCCATTATAGGATAGGTACCATAGACAGAATTCGAAGTCTGATCCAGGCACAGAACCAGTAAATGGCAGTGAACAAGGATTCAGCTGCCCTAGGTCTGTAGCATTTTCTCCATTTCTGCTCTCTCGCGCTGATGATCGAGAGAAAGACAGCTAGAGATCCATTGTTTGGTTCCCTAAATTCTTGCTGGATTAGCAAAGACCACATCAGGTTTATGATTTCGTATATCTACCGTGCCACAGGTCTCGGTCCTTCTAAGTCGAACCTCTCCTGACACCCATGTCTCCTTCGATCCCACTGAGGGTCTCTGCTGCTGTCCCGTCTCTGAGGTCTCCAGAGCTCAGTACGGCTCTGTTCTGGTTCTCTGCACACCGTGCTGTCCTGATGTATTAGCTCTCCATCCACTCGTGGGATCAGCACAGAGACAGAGCTGGGCCATGGCCGCCTCCCTGTTCCCATGGTCTCACCAAGCTCTGGCACGCAGGTTGGTTGATAAGGGCTTTCCAAGTTGATGGCTGGCTGCTGATGGAATGTCTGGCCCTGCCCACGTGCTGGCATGAGCTGGCCTCATACTTTCCCACATGGGAAGCTGCATTGTTTCCACATCTATTTCTAAAGGTCTGGAAATCACTCCCAAGTTCATGATAAAATTGTTTAGTAGCCTATGGCTTTTATAGCCTCAGGACATTTTGCGTATTTATTAAGGAGGTTCTAGACATGCAGTGAGTCGGGCTGAGGGTCGAGCTCAGTGGCAGAGCATTGGCAGCTTGGGCAAGGTCCTGGGTGAACCCTGTATGACAAAATCAACGCATCTCTCTTCCAGGTCTAGCATTTGGTGATGGAGGTCTTAATTTTGGTTTTGCAAGTGCTTAAAGCTGTGTTTGTTTGTTTGCTTTTAAGAATTAAATTTAGAGTAAGTGGGTTATCATTTACCAGAAACAGTGGCCTACTCTAGGGTATGTTGGTTATGTTAAATATTATATTTAACATTGTGCATCCTCATAAAGATAACCTTCTCATTTATTTATGTATTTGTGAAAAAAGCAAATGAACCCAGCAATGTGTTAGGCTCTGAGCACGTAGCTATGAGTAAAACAGACTAAAAAGTCCTTGCCCTTCGAAACACCACGGTTCAGTACTTTCTTCTTGGGTAGAGTCGGGTTTTCTGAACCGCGGAGTTTCCAGGCTCTCGCGGGGTTTCACCATTACCCTTGCTTCTCATTGCACCTGGACAGGTAGGGAATCTGACACGAAGCTTCCTTACAGAGACTGCGGAGTCCTTACCAAGTTTCTTTGTTTTGGTTCCAACCTCCTTGGATGCTTGAGTGTCTCACTGACCCCTGGCTGATACCTGAGGTTCCACAATCATCCATGTTCAAGTCACAAGGATGTTGGTGGCAAGAAGTTCCCATGTGTCTCCCATGTACTTACTAAAGCAGATCCAAAAAGTCCCTTTCTTATGCAGTCTCCTCCTTGAAATGAAGCTTTGGCCTTAGTCTTGCCCTGATAAACTAATTACTCAATATTGGTCAGCATTTCAAGATTTTCCTAGGTTCGGTATCTTTTATCCAAGGTAGCTCATCACTAGTTTTAAGAGCGACTGGGCTCTATATCCTCAGCCACTGATACCTGTCTCATAGCTGGCTTCCTTTCCTCTCTACTTGGGATGTTCTTGACACCCACAACCCTAGTCCCTCACTTCTACGGGCTTTCTCTCCAGTATCACCCCATCAAAGATCCACTTATAAAACAATACCCCAACAACTTGTTTTATTTTAGACAGGATCTCATGTATCCCATCTAGGCCTTAAATCTTCTATGTAGCAAAGGATGGCCTTGAATTTCTGATCTTTCAACGTTCTGGGAATATAGGCCTATGTTAGTCTGCCTGGTTTATATGTGGTGCAGGAAATCAAACCCTGGACCTCAGGCAGGCTAGACAAGCACTCTACCAACTATGCTATGTCTGTGGTTTACCTCATCATTTTTTTAAGATTTATGTATTTATTAGGTATACAAAGTTCTGCCTGCACGTACACCTGCACACAAGAAGAGGGCACAAGATCTCATTATAGATGTGAGTCATCATGTGGTTGCAGGAATTGAACTCAGGTGCTCTGCAAGAACAGTCAGTGTTCTTAAACTCTGTGCCATCTCTCCAGCACATTTTTTAAAAAAATTATGTATGTATGTATGTATGTATGTATGTATGTATGTATGTAAGATGGATACAGTGTTTGTTCTGCCTGCATATACCCCTCCACACCAGAAGAGGGCACCAGATCTCATTACAGGTGGTTGCGAGCCACCATGTGATTGCTGAGAATTGAACTCAGGACCTCCGGAAGAGCAGCCAGTGCTCTTATCCTCTAAGCTATCTCTGCAGCCCCCAGCTCATCCTTCTTAATCTCAGTTCCCAGATGTTTGTTTGACTTGGCTTAGCGCTCCTTGAGACGTCACGTGCATGTGGCTCCCCAGCAGTTTCCCTCACAGCAGCCCGGGCTTCGCCAGGGACGGACACTGTTTGGTTCAGCAGGGTATCTTTCTGGTCCTTCCAGCAGTGCTTGGCACACAATAGGCACTTAATGAATCTCTGTCAATTTATCAGGTATACATTTAGAGGCCAGCCTAAGGGGGACATTTTTAAACAATGAGAAGACTCTGATTCTGCAGTAAAACAAGGGCTCTAGAACCTACTTTCTGCTGATTTCCTTCCCAGAACTGGCTGATTTTCCCAGAATTATATCATATGTACTGATATGAAGACTCACACACATGCACACGCACGCAGACGTGCACACACGCACATACTGTCTTAGTTTGCTTTTCTATTGTTATGATAAACAATCGACTCAGGAAGAAAGGGCTTATTTGGCTTGCTTATTCAGCTAACAGTGCACCACTGCCGTGCCATGATGGCCTGTATCCATCACCTGTGAGCCAAAATACGTCCCCCCTTCCTCCACGAGCTCTTGTTAGGTGCTTTGATAGACCGGTGAGAAGAGGAATGAAAGCAGTCTCATTATCCTCCCCAAGTGGATCTCAGTGACCTCCCTGATGTCGGTGGGCGCATCCTTGTCCCCTGAGAGGGACATCCACATGTCCTCGCAGAGTCACAGAGAACTGGTCACTTCCTACCACCTCACTCATTCTCCTCTCAGTCTCCCAGGGTTTTTATCTTTAATTCCTCTTGCTCTTTCCTTATGTGCCTCTCCCTTCTTGCCCCCCGATCTCTGCGGTCTAAACAGGGTAATATTGATGTGTGAAGTCATATAATTTTGTTGGCGGTGGCTGTACTGTCCATTGCAGAATGTATGGCGACACCCCTTTCTTCAAACACCCACACTTCAGCAGCCACGATATTTAAAATGTTCCCAGTTATTGTCAGTCATTCCCCAGGAACCAATTTGTCCTCACGGAGACCCACTGCTCTGAATGCCGTGTTCCTCCACGTTTGTTCCCGTGAGTCGCTGCTCTACCCTGCTCCGGGTTTGGGAACACAAACCCTGACTATGACTAATGCGGTAATAATTAGTCATTACAGAGCCACACTCTGGTGAGAAGGCAAATTAATCTAATTGGGCTCTTTTGGGGGGGATGAGAGAGAGAATGAGGGACTTTTGACAATTGTTCCCTTAAATTCTCTGACTCACTGATGGATTTGTAATCGCTCTTGCCAGAAGTTCCATTAACTTGTTGCCTGGATATTGGTCGGGTCTTCCTGGGGTGGATTCAGCTCACGCACCACTCGGCTCAGGCTACAGTGCTATTCTGAAACACACTTGTAGGTGCCCAGTTCGCTCAACTTAAGAATCCTGTGGGCTGTATAACTTCCGTTTTCTAGTGCTGGAGAGCAGCTGGATTGTAGGCCTGCTAGGTAAATGTTCCGCAGCCGAGGGCCATTGCCGGCCCAGGACACCCTTCTCCGGCATCTCACCACACTCCGTCTCAGGAAACAGAGAGCAGGGAACAGCTCAGGAGTGCCCTGACATGTCAACAACTTTTAAGATGGTGCAGTTTTGTGGGTAGCGGTCCCATTTAAGCTTAGAATGTGCCATTTTTCTACAGGCTCATACATTGCTCATTTCCAGGCCTCTTTAATTATGGCTGTATTTATTGAGCTCCTACTGCATACCAGATACAATATCATACCCCTGTCTGCTTCAATCCTATTTGTCACTAGCAGATCTACGAGAAGCAAGTTGTGAAGACTTTACTGATGAGAGAATAGATTCAGAGAAGTTTTAATTGCCCAGGCTTACACACCAGTAATTCCCCATCAGGGAAGGTGCTTTCTTATAGGGAGAAAGGCAAAGCCTGGGTCTAGTTGTTGTGTATTTAGAAGAAAGAAGTTCAGCAAGCATGGTAAAGTAATTAGTTCTTTTTGTTTGGTTCTGATTTTTGTTTTGATACAAGGTCTTGATATAGAGCCCTGACAGACCTGGAACTTTCTAGAAAGCCAAACTGTCTCAAATGTTCCATACTCCTGCCCCAGTTTCCCAAGTACTAGGATTGGAAGTATCTATTGCTACACCCAGCAAATCTGTTTCTTTTGAAGCTTTTGGTTGCTATTCAAATAGAAGTCCATGCTAGGGAGAAGTTCTGGGTGAGGGACACAATCCTGTACGCCTCTCCCAGTTCGAGTGACCCCAGACCTGCACTGTCTGCCAGTGACTTCTCTTCAGCTTCCAACCAGGCTCAGCCAGGGACTGGAAATTGTGCTGTGACCCCTTTGTAGCAATTGGGCTGCACAAGTGTGGAAAGCCATGCACAAGAACTGGAAGGAGGGTTTGTGGAGCAGAGACACGGCAGTGTGCTAAAGACGCAAAACGCCCCGTTTCCATTGAAGCTTTTGAGAGGTCAGAATGAACCTTCATGATATGCATGTGGCATATAGGATGCCTGGCCCAGCAGGAGTTACTCCATCAGCAGTGTGTCTAATATTCAGTGGCAGCTTAGAGTCCAGAACCATAGTGCCGTGGGTCTTGCATGCCAGTCTGCTCAGTTGGTAGAGACGATCTAGCAACTGGAGAAAGACTGAGCAGTGTGGTGCCACTCTGTGTGGAGTCCGGGTGGCAGGTGTGTCCTCTTCATGTTGTGTCTTCGGGAGCACACGGAGAAACATCCACCATATGTCCAGTGACCCGAGGAACACAGCACACAGAGAGCCCCTGACCTGCTTTCTTACACAGATTTGTGACTTTGGTCTTTTAAGATAGGTTTTTATTAAATGTATTAGTCTGCTTATTTTAATGTTTTATTAGTATACATTAATTATACATAAAAATGGTTTTAGTATGACATATTCATACATGCACATATTGTATTTAGATTGCATTCACCCCTTATCCTTTTGTTTCTCCATCCTGGTCCCATAGGACCCTTTCCTTCCTCCCAACTAGCTTCTACTTTCACGTCTCTCTTTTCTGTGTCTTTTGTTATCCAGAAAGTTTCCTTAGGGTTGTTTGTGGGAGCTTGAGGGAAGGCTTATGTGCAGGGGTTTGGTTGCCTTACATGGGGCTACACCATTGGTAGAGTCTCTCTCCCACTAACCGTAACTTTCATAGATCTTCAGGGAGAGGTGGTTCCTGTGAGCTCCTCCTTCCCTGACAGTGCCTTGATGGGACAGGGCATATGCAGGTCCTCATAGTTGTTGTGAGTCCCAGGGTGCAACAGCCATGTTACTCCCAGAAGCTCACATCTCATGCTGTGTCCCTCTCCATTAGTCTAGCTATCAAACAATAGTTTACATTATAGAATGATATGGGCATTTATGAAAATTATAATCGTCATTCTAGGGATGCTACTATTAATGATCATACATTTTTGTTTGGATTTTATCTAATACCGTGCAAGGCAGGCACTGTCAACTGAGCTCCATCCCAGTCCCTTTAAATGTTTTTATTTGCATTTGTTCACTATACAGAGTGATGGGTTCACAAGGACCTTCCATTGGAGCATGACTCATGCACTTTGGCTGCATTTACCTTCCCATGCTCCTCCTTTACCCCTCCCCATTCCTGCTAGTCTGTCTTTCAAGAAGCAGAATTCTGGATGGACATTGTTTTTTTGTGAGCACAAAATAGTTCACTAAGCCTTCCCACGGTGAGGAGTGGCTACAGATTATTTCCTGTTTTCCACTGGAATAAACACTATTATAAATTTTACTAGTCTCGGTCCATTCCCGCTGGTATAACGAAATATCATTATATGTCCTGAGAAATACACCACCGGGCAGCTTCGTCATCAGGTGGACATCACCGTGCACCCGAAGCTTCACTAGATGACGTAACCTTATGGGACCACTGTGGTACACGAGGTCTGCTGTTGACTGAACCGGAGCGATGCGGTGTGTCACAGGCTGGGTAATTTATCCACAATGACAATTTTGTTTTCCCGTGTTTAGAGACGGGAAAGCGTGAGATTTAGGTGCTGGGGAGTTCAGCGTCGGTTGAGAGCTGCGTACTGTTTCCAAGACGGTGCCTTACTGCTGCGTCTTCGGGAGACACTGTGTGCCCACATGTGCAGAGGGCAGAAAGGGTGAACTGATCCCTCTGGAGCTGTTTTCTAGGAGCGTCAGTCCCAGCTACGGGGCTTTCAACTCTGTGACTCCACCTCCTAGAGGTCCCACCTCCTCATGCTATCCCGCTGGTGTTTACTTAGCACGCTGATTCTGAGGTGCGCTCAAACATGGCAACCAGAAACGCTTTCTTACAGCTTAGAGCCTTTACTAAGCTATTTAACCAGAAGTGGAATTGTTATATGAAGGGTTAGAAACATGCTTAAGATTTTTGATAATTTATAAATTGATATTTCAAACACTTGGTTGATGGACACTTGTAACTGGATAAAATTATGCTCAGTAATAAAGGCCTTGTGTTTTTTCTGTCATAGAATGAATGACAGTCTAAAATATCCTAGTGTCTGTCTGTGCTGGCAGCCTCTTTATTAGGATCAGCCGCACTACCTATGTGACGTGTGACAGGGCCTGGAGTCTTAGGGACACCTCTCAGACACTATCCAGGTTCTCGGCCCCCTTGGTTTTAACTGACTTCACTAACTCGTTTACAGCAGGCTGAGGAAGGAGCCATGCTGCCAGGACTCTACAAGAGATCCTGAAGCACCAACATGTACTACCTCAGCTCCCCAGAGTTCAAGTGCTGGCGGGCACAGAGAGCTGTGCACCCCAGGACTCACTCCCCAAGGCCAAGTCCATCAGCTTAGGGAATGGTTCGTTTCAGATGTCGGTTAGAAGGAAAACAAAGGACGGAGGTCCCAGGGGCAATGTCCTGTGCCTGGGCATTGCTGGTGCCTCGGGAACTTTGTTCATACCAGGATCTCCTCTCCATGGGAACTTTACCAACACTAGGCGCTCTCACACCTGTCTCATTTATACAATCCATTTCACCCGAACACTAAGAATCCAAGCAGGGCAATCATCCAGCCTCTGCCTTTTCTCTTGTACAGCCTGTGAGGGACTAAACTGGTGAAGGCATTCAGTGTCTCAGATGTGTGAGCCACACATCAGTGAAAAGGCGGAAGCATGTGTACCGAGGTGGACATTTATATCGGAGCATCCATCAGCTCGCAAGAGGTCTCCAGTCACCGTAGCCCCAGCTTGGCTTTCTCTGAATTTGACTCGCAGTCAGCTGCATGGACTACTCATTTATTGCTAATGAGTGCATCAAGGCAAGTTCGCAGTAGGTCTTTCACTTTCCTGATACATTTTTATACTCCCATCAATAAAGGAACATATACGCAACCTTGTTCAAAAAGAATTCAAGATAACTCATACCTGGTTTAATCTAAAATTGATACTCATAAAATAGAACTTTAACACGGTCATCCTAGAGAGGCTCCAGAGTCTTAGATTGGAGAAATCAGAAAGTTGGGGAAGTTATAGTTGGTAAAGAAAATATTACAAATCATCTTTCAAGCCCAAACTGAACAAATGAACAGATATAACTAGTTGAGGGCCCCCAAAATGATGTCATTAAAAAGTTATTTTTTAAAAAAAATTTAAAGCCATTGAGGTCCCCCACAATTATTGAAAATCTAAGAACTCCTCAGCCCTTTAGTTATTAGAGCGAACTATATCAGTTTTAGCTGATCAATTTATGCTTTTCTTTTTTTAGTATTTAAAACAATTTAAATATATTTTGATCATATTTTCCTCCTCCCTAAGTCCTTCCAGATCCTCTCCTATACTCATCCAACTTTGTTTTCTCAAAATAAAAAAACAACAACCCAATATAACAAAAACTTAGAAAACAAAATACCGCCGGCCCCCCCCCCAAAAAAAATCACCAAACTGTAACCAAATAAAAGCACACACACAAAAACTGTGGAGTTCATTATATGTTGGTCAACTACTCCTGAACTTGATGCCTACTCTGGAGTGGTTGATATACCCAGTATCACCCCATTGGAGAAAACTTATTTCTATATATGTATCCAGCAGGTATAAATGGCCATTTGTTTGTTAACCTTTGCCCTAGTACGCATCCATCCATCCGTCCATTCAATTTTTAAAAAATAACGAAATAAAATATAATGTGATAGGACAGAAACTATAGCATCAAAGTTGGCTAGAACAAACCAACAGAAGAAAAAGAGCCCAAGAGAAGCACAAGAATCAGAGACCTACTTGTCCACACACTCAGGAATTCCATAAAAACATTAAACTGGACCCAGCGCAGACCTGTCTGTGCAGGGCTTGTAGCTGCTGCTTCAGTCTCTGTGAGTTCGTACAGATAAGCTTTGCTCCTGTTGATGTAGAGGACATCTTTGTATCTTTGTTTTCTTTGGATCCTCCATCCCCTCTGCTTCTTACGCTCTTTCCACCTCCTCTTCTGAAGGGTTCCCTGAGCTCTGAGGGGGAGGAATTTAGTGGAGACTTCCCATTTAGGGCTAAGTATTCCAAGGTCTCTCACTATCTGCATAATAACTGACTGTGGGTTTCTATATTTGTTCCCATCTGCTGTGGGAGGAAGCTTCTCTGATGATGGCTGAGCAAGGCACTGATCTATGAGTATAGCAGAATGGCATAAGGAGGAATTTTATCACTACTTTTGCATTTTTGTTTGTTTTTCTTTTTTTTCAGACCAGTATTGGTTTTGCCCTATGTCCCCAGGCTATCTAGTCTCTGGTTCTTGCTGGGCACAGGTTCTATTTTAAGAAGTGAGCCTTAAGTCAAATAAGTTATTGGTTGGTTACTCCCACAAGGTTGGTGCCACCATTGCTGTAGCATATCTTGCAGGTAGGACACCATTGTATAGCTAAGGGATTTGTGGCTGACTTGATATTTACATTCTTCTTTTGGTAGCATGCAGAGTACCTTCTGTACCAAAGACACTGGAACATAGGGATGGAGGCTCTGTGTAGGCACCAGCTTGACATCTCCATGTTCAATGAGTTGTATGGGTGTTGTCTTCAGCAGGGGGGGCCTTGCTGTCAGTTTGTGGAGAGCAACCTATAGTCTTGGGAACAGCTTAGATTGTTTGGGGATTCCCATGGGGCCCCCTGAGATTGGAAACTTCATTTGGTGACAAGAGATGGCCAATTGTGTCTCTCTTTGTCTCCCCATTATGGCAATTTCATTTAGATTCCAATGCACGCGCGCACACACACACACACACACACACACACAAACACGCATGCACATGTGCATATATATGGAAGTTTCTATTGTATTAGGTTTCCATACTACCCATCAAATGCCCCTTAATTTTAGCTGTCTCTCTTCATATTCCCTCCCATGACCCTCTCAATCTTCCTCTTCACTTGGTCCTACCATTCCAGTCTACCTCATCCTTCCATAATTATCTATTCAATTTCCCATTCCTAGATCTATCTGTTCAAAACCTATTTGTTCCCCTGAGTCCCTTATTCTATACATACCCTCTGTAATTCTATGGATTATAGTTTGGTTATCAGTGACTTAACAGCCAATAGCCACAAAAATAATATGTGTGTGTGTGTGTGTGTGTGTGTGTACACAAATATATACCATCTTTCTGTATCTGGGATAGGATTTTTTTCTAGTTCCATCCATTTGCCTGCAAATTTCATGATGCCATATTTTTAACGGCTGAGTAAATACTCCATTGTGTAAGTGTACCGCATTTCCTCAACCATTCTTCTGCTGAGGGACAGCTAGGTTGTTTCCAATTTCTGGCTATTAAGAATAGGGCAGCAATGAATATGATTGTGTAAGTACCTCTGTGGTAGGAAGAAGAGTCCTTTGGGTATATGACCCAAAATGGTGCAGCTGGATCTCGAGGTAGATCGATTCCCATCTTTCTGGGGAGCTGCCACATTGATTTCCACAGTGACTGTAAGAGTTTGCAGCCCCACCAGCCATGTATGAGTGAGAACCATACCTTATCTTTTAAATTAAGATAATTAATTTTCAACTGAACATTAACTAAAAGATTTTTCAATTAGCCTAACAATATTTTTGTTTAGTAACCTGTGAGTAAGGATTCTTTTCTCTTTGGGCTCCCTTCAAGGTGGACTGAGAGCTCTTATCAAAAAAAAAATTCACCTCATGCTTCTGGAGAGTGTCATGATCCTGCAGTCATGTGTAGATTCCTCCTCTCACATGAGCCTCACCCCAACAGCATTGTGATTAAGGCAGGACTAGGTCCTGATTCAGATTTTGCAGAGGAATTCTCAAAGCCCAGGGCTTAGTTTGTGTGTAGAGCAATAAAGCCCTGGTGTTTACAAGGCCCTGGGCTCAGTCCCTAGTGCTAAACAAATTAACAAACTGCTGCTAAACTTCCTTCCCTGGGGGAGATGGAAACAGGACCCCAATGAGAGATCAAGGTTCACACTGGAGAGCGAATGAGAGCACTAAGCTTACTATAGAGCATGAACAAGGAGTTACAGGCAAGAGCATGGATGGACTCTGAGCAGCCACACCACACACTCTCAGGGCTACACCTAGCATGGATGGTGACTCCTTTGGGCCTCATTGATGGAGCCCTGTCCCTTGGATCTTCCTTGCCTATATACTCTCCCCTGAGACCACATGTAGTTGAGGCAGAATTGTATGGAGGAATAGTGGGATACTCATCGGCCCCTCCCCACCCCTTCTTCTATAAGAGGACATCAACAGTCGATAAGCCCATCTGTGATGATCTTTTATAAGAAGGACTGGCTCTGATAAAGATGGTGGCAGTTTGGATCAGAGGACAGTCCGGTACAACATCCACAACTGTTGAGTGACTTGCCTAGTCACCCAGTCGGAAAGTAACAGGGCCACAGAACCTCTAGTTCAGACATATTTCAAGAGGATATTCTTCCCTCAGAATTATTTGTAAAATTGGCCACATGAACGGAAGACCTTCACCCAAACTGTGTGTGTTTCAGCTAGTAGAAAAATGAATTGTTATATGTATCCGGGTAGCTGAGGGTGTTGAAGAACATATATATTCTGAGGATGGGTACACTATATCAAGCAAGTATTTTTAGACTCCCTGTGTTTTCATTCTTGGTAGATCTTTGTCATGTATTGACCAGGTCAATGAGCTGGAAACTGTTTGTAATGAGCAGCTCACTCTTATCAAATGCTCTGTTTGTTATAGTTTATTGATCACTTGTCTAATTGATTAACCTATCCTCTGCTTGGTTCTAAGAAGATTTTTGTCAGTGCTACTGAATGAATCTTTAATTATTTTCGAGGCGGGGCAAGTTTCTAGTGACACTAGTTAGGGCTTATTGCTAACACATAGGTCAAAATGGTGAGGTGTCAGGTCATGCATGGAGGTCAAGTATAGATGGTGAAGATCTTCTGTTGGAAGATGAGCCACCTTCCGGACAACCATTTCCACCTCTCAGCCCTGTAGAAAGCCATTCCAGGTCTCAAACAGAAATGAGCATTCCTCGACAGGGTAATAGAGATACTAAATTCCATCTATTTCTTTTGTGTGTCTGGGAGAGGTGGGTGGGGATGTAGAGCCCAGAAGATGACCTTGGGCATCATTCTCCAAACTCAGTCCTTCTCCTCCTCCTCTACCTCCTTTGACACGGGGCCTCCCCTTGACCTGGAAGACCAGCGAGTCCCAGGAATCTCTATGTCGCTGTCTCCCAAGCACTGGAATTATAAACACACATCACTGCACACCTTAAAAATGGATCCCAAAGGATTGAACTCAGGTCACTTTGCATGCAAGACAGTCACTTTGCCAACTCAACTCTCTCTCCAGGCCAATTTACATTCATTGTGTGTATGTGTGTACATGTGTATGTGTGTGTTTAGAACATCTCCTAGCAGGATTGATAACCTATGCATAGTTATTATCAATAATTATGAGGTTCAGATAGGGACCTACACTGATATAATCAAGTGGAACATTATGACCCCCATGTTGAATTACAGGAAACAATACCTAATCAAGGTCCTTATCCAAGTTTTTGGTGAGCTAGTTTAGCGAGAAATGACTTTGGTGTTCTTCCTGCAGCTCCTCCTGTAATGGCGAGTTTCTGAGTTTATGGCTGTGACTTCCTCTCCTGTTCTATATGGTGCTGTCTTGGCTGCTCACATCTCGCTCTTGCCACAGTGCTCCAGCTAGCAGGAATTAGCATAGAAGAGGCTAAAAAGCACTGCTCTCCCACAAGCCCCTCTTATCAAACAGGAAAATTCCATCCCCTTAGAAAATTACTCCTATATCTCTGTGGCTAGAACTGGGTCACATGATCACCTGTAGCTCCAGCTAAGAGGACAAGATAGTGATCTTTGGGTCCTAGTTTGCCTCACTAGACGTTTTAAACCCTGAATAATACTGAGGTCCTTCTGAAGCATGAGAGAGACATGGAAAGATAAGAGGCCATGCAGCAGGAAGAGATTCTTTATTCCAAGATGTGGAGCAATCCCATTGGCTAGTAGTTCTAGCTCCAGCATAGACATTGCCTGCAAATCTCCTTTTCCTAAAGACATCTCGAACATAGGTATCGAAACAGGTAGTACCAAGATGACTGCCACGAGACAGTTTCTTCTGGACAGGACAAGGCTGCTGTGCTACCCCCTTGGACTCTCAATAATATGGCCACCTACATATGATCTGCAAAGCCCACGCCAGGCTACATGCCTGAAGGATGGCTGGAAATTCCCCAAAGTTCTACCCCTTGCTAAAGAGCCAATGGCTGCCAAGGGAAGGAGAATTGGTTTTCTTCGAGAACTAACCCCCACTCCTGAGTGGTCAGCCCTAAACATGTACATGCAGGAAACACAAATTGGACTCAGTATGGCGTATATATAACAGCAGTAATTATAGAGGGAGCGGTTATGTGTTCAAGAGGAGGCGGTGGAGGAGATATGAGAAGGATCGGAGTAGGGAGGGGGAGAGGTATAAATGATGCAAATTCAGCTTTCATGCATTAAACTCTCAAGAACCATAAATCCAAACAAGAAGCAAAGGAGCCGTACTTCCTTAGAGCCTGCCTGTAGAACCTTTGAGTTCAGTCATGTCTGCTGTCATCGCTCACCCTCAAGCCTAAGCAATGCACCGTCTGAAACCACTGACAGTTTCACTTACAAGAAGGAAATTCTTCAAGAGAAATAAGTAAAGCAGTTCATCTATTTTCACTTGTTTTGTAGATTAATTAATTAATTTGTTTAATCTTTGAACTTGGTGCAAAAGCATATTCTTGAAGCAATATAACTTCAAAATCCACAAAGTCATATGCAAAGCTGTTTTAAGGCATTTAAAGGGCAGCTCACTCATTGAGAAGTCCATGCTCACGTCTTAGGTATAATAAGGGGCCCATCTTCCTCTCTTAAAGTCCCTGCTTTCATATAGAGCATGGACTCTCATCTATAGCGCATCTTCTAAACCCACTTGGCTCCTTTTTGCCTTGTCCTAAAATTCATTTCTGTTGTCTTGACGACTCATCCTTACCTGAGTAAAGATCCCCATGGGAGGATTTCCTTGTGCTAAAGGTATCAATGTTGGGCTGCCATCCTGCAGTCAGTGACCCTTTTGTCAAGGCAGAAAGAGGGAAGGCCCGTTAGACCAGAAACTAAGAAGGCTGGCACATTCGGGAAGGTGGGAGGGGTGGCATTTAAAGCAAGGGGAGAATGAGGTGAGACCCAGGACCCTGTGGCATCTATAGCTTACACAGAGAAAGGGTTATGGAAAAGATTTCAGATGCCAAGGAAACAGGAAAAATGGGCACAGAAGAGTGCTCAGGGGAACCCCGGGGAGAGGTTCTGGGAAAGCATGTCTACAGGAATCCATATGCCAGCGCTTTGGGCAGGGTGAGGCTGTAAAGAGCTGCTGGATTTGGCAGTGAGGAGTGACCATTGCTCGAGCCAATTCAATGAGGCCCAGGGCTAAGAAGGGAGCACTGACCCCTGTTCCGTGCACTTGGAAGGATTGTAAATTAATCCAGAAATTCTTTCAGTTTGGCACTGTGTGTCAAAATTTGAATGTTCATACCCTTTAATTCTGAAATTTTACAACCAGGAATTAATCCAATCTGCAGATTTGGACAAGTGGAGGCTGATGTAGCTACAAGGCTGCTGATTGCAGCCTTGTTTATTACAGCGGAAAAACGAGGAGGCCATTCATTTAAAAGTCCACCATCCAAGATTAATTAAAACAAACCACAGCTTTGCCCATGGAATGCCAGGCACAGTAGGTAAGAGCTCAGTTCCTACAGTCAGAGTTTGAGTTCTGACCGGTCCTTTACCAGCTGTTATCTCAGCTCTGGGGAACTTTCTGAGACTCAGTTTCCTTGACTGTAAAAGGAACCGTTGTGATCATGACAGAGCTTCAACGAAGACTAAGACAGCTGGCAGAAGTAAATAGACTGAGCATACCTGGCCCATGTTATTAGGCCATAATTCAGAAAGGTTCATTAGCTGTGTGTGTATGGAAAGAGGGAGCTATTTGTAAGCCATTAAGAAGAGTAAATAAAGTCACAGAAGGACAGTGTGATAGGATTCAGTTTCACATCTAGCTTTCTCTGGAAGGTGAAATCCTGGATACAGTCCACTAAGGATACTTAATATCTGATTTACAAGGCCCACGCTAAGACCCAGGAGGAGAGGCAACAAAGGAGGAAAGGCAACGCTTTTGTTTTGTTTAACTCTGTCTACATCATCACACCTGGTACATTGCAGACAGACGATAAATGGTTGCAGAATGAATGGATGACACACGGGAAGTTGTGTTTAGAAGGAAATTTCAGAGTTGGCAAGTTCAAAGCTGCAGTAGCTGTGTACTGATGAAGCCTGGAGCAGACCTCAAGGGCAAGTTCTCAAAGCTGTCATCAGAGAGGATGCTGCCGCTTCCTGAGGTGTGGGCAGCATGAGAGGAAGAGGAAGCTGACACAAAGCCCTGGGATCCAGTCTCTGACTGCTCAAGATGCTCCAGACAAGCAGAATATAAGGACAAAACCTTAACGTGTTAGTAGTGAGGGTTTTCAGGTGCTATTGAGTCATTTGCACATCAGAAACAATGTAGTTCTCATCTCAAAGGAAATAAGCTAGACATTATTCTTGGAGCTAAATATGAGTGACCAGGGGCCAGGAGCATGGATAAAAAGTGCCCTGAATGAAAAGTGTCAGTGTGAAAATGATATCATGAAGTTTATATAGTTACAGAACAAAAGGAAGTTATTAAAATAATGATATTTTCTTTCTTTTTTCTTTTTCTTTTTGGTTTGTTTGAGACAGGGTTACAATGTAGCCTTGAGCCTGTCCTGGAACCTACTCAGTAGACCAGGCTGGCCTCAGACTCACAGAGATCCACCTATCTCTGCCTCCCAAATACTGGGATTAAAGGTGTGTGCCACCACCGCCCGGCATTATAAATAATGATATTTCCTAAATATCATTATATCTATCTACCTATCTACCTATCTATCTATCTATCTATCTATCTATCTATCTATCTATCTATCTATCTATCTATAGATATGGATATATATAGATATATATAGATATTTAATATCTAAATATCTTGGTGGGATCAGCAGGTAGTCAGGTGTCTTAGTCTTTCCATTGCTGTGATAAAACACCATGACCAAAGCAATTTGTTTAATTTAGCTTATGGTTTCAGAGGATTAGAGTCCATGATGGTGGAACAAAGGATCAACTGAGAGCTCACATCTTGATCCACAACTGCAAGGCAGAGAGAGAGCCCTGGGAACTGTAATAGTCTTTTGAGACCTCTCAATGAACGCCAAGTGACACCTTACCTCTAACAAGGGCACACCTCCTAATCCTTTCCAAACAGTCCTATTAACTGGAGACCAAGATTCAAACATTTGAGCCTATGGGGTCCATTCTCACTCAAACCACCACAGCTGGTTTGCTTACTGTCTTTCTCCTTTCACTCAGTTCGAACCGAGCATCACTGGGAAGCCTTTGCTGTAGGTTTTAGATACTCTCTGATGACATTCTTAGCTTTAGGGTTGGAGGAAGCTAAATTAATATATTCCAAAAGGTTTTACTTGGCACACAAGTGGAGATAATCAGTGGCTGTTAAGGGGTGAGTAGTCCTTGACTATTTTGGCTCTCAATTTGTAATATTCTAATGCTCCACAACCACAGAGTTTTAGTCAGTGTAGAATCTGTGTGGCTTGTTTTCATGGGAACTTTAGTTCCCCAAACTAAGGCCCAGAAAGGCCAAGTGAATTCCCAAGTCGCCGCTGGACTTGGAGTATACCATCCACACCTGGGCCAGCTAACTCTTGCTGTAGGGCTTGCTCTGCACTCAGAGACAGTGGCTATTTCTGATATAGATGAAGTTGTTTTGAGAGGACAGCCATTGGTTCCCTAAGAAACGGGGTTCCCTTAAATACAACCCAACAGCATGCATCTCTAAACTTCACTGACCTTCCATCACCTTTTCTTTGAAAAGAACAAAAGGGATAAGGACTGTAATTAATTCACCCACAGCTCCCATTGTCCCCAAAGCTTAGAGTAGGCATTGACTGTGGTTTCTATTATTGAAGGCAGGATTGTTCTCTTGGCAACAAGCAGAAAGAGAGAGGTGGTGGGAGGGGGACTCGACAGGTGAGAGTGGGCTGGCTTGACCTTATGATTGGAAGAATAGTAGGCAAAGGAGGGCACACGCTAACCAAGCAGAGGGTCCTTGTGCGTTGGTTACTGGTCTACAGTGATGGAGCAGAATGCTTTTGGAAGAGGAAAATAGCATTTGATTATTTTCAAGTATATTAGTAACTCGGAACCCTAGCCAGCCAAGCTCCCAAGCACAGGTCCTTAGGAGATTCCACTTAATGAATGTTTAAAAGCAACTTGTTGCTGGGATAGTACAATTAGCACTGGGGAGCAGAGGGCAGGGGTTCCTGGGGGAAATCAGCCTTTTCTTACTTCCATATCCAGATCATTACTTACCAGTGTGTTCTGTGTGCTCTGATGTGGAGGCTCTTCAGGGCATCACTTGCTGAACTGAGTCCAGGTTTTCCCCTGTGTGAATGGGAATCAAACTCCAGTATGATGCCATGTGCCCGTCATCCCAGCCAGCACTAGGAAGGCAAAGGCAGGAGAATCAAGTTCAAGGTCATCCTTAGATACACAGGGAGTTAATGAACAGACTGCCCTGCCTCACCCACAGAGGGTTATTATGCTGATTAAACAAAATTATACTTAAGAGGCTCAACACACAGTTTGGCAGGCTCCTGGTCCCTGGGTCCCTCTCTTCATTGGCCATCTGAAAGTCCAACTTATAAATGACTGATTAGGGAAGGGAAAGCATTGTGTGTGGTCCTCTATCCATGCTTCACACACAAATGCCACTCTATCCAGAGATGCCTGGAACTGTTCCATACACCTGCACCCTAAGGCACAGCAAGATGCCCGGCTAAGAGCAGGCACATGCTGCCCGTGCCTTGAGTGTCTCCAGTTGACTCCTCTTTCTTTTCCTCCCTCCTCCTTCTACTTTGTAGGTGGGATCCTATAAACTGGAGACAGTCAAGGGACCCTCAAGGCTCTGGGCTAGAGTGAACTCTACATGTCTAGGGGTCTGGACTTGGGGTAAGGCCAAGAGCGGTGGGAGGTGCTGCCTGAGAATTTGGCAGGGACTGGAGCAGGCAGATAACTCCAAGATGACATTGCAAAGACTGCGTTGAATGTGCCATAGAAAACCTCTGAAGTCCCCCTGAGGAAATGACATGCTTTGGTTTATTATTATCTTAAATATGCACACTAGGTTCCCAGGGAAAGTGAAATTACAGGTTCGTGTATGGATGCAGGCGATAACTTCAAAGGTTGCTGCATTGCTTCGTGGTGTTTAGGTGTTCCTTGGGCGAGAAAAGTGAGGACAAACTCGGGAGGCACGCAGAGATGAGGCTTACCCCAGACGGTGGGAAGGAGGCAGCAAGAATGTAGTGGACAGTTAACAAACACAAGAGCCCTTCCCGCCTCATGCAGCAGTCCTACCAGCAACGCATGCTCCATCAGAACTGGGTTTAGGGAGAGGGTGAGCAAACCATTGCATCTTCTCAGATGTGGATTTGTTCTTAGGAGAAAAGCTCAGCTCCTGGACTGCAGGCTGCCTAGTAGGGGTGCTGGCCGAAGGAGGGAGAATGCAGAGAGAGACAACAGTTGAGGAAGGCAAGGAAAAAAAGATGTAAAGGAACCAGCCAGGGATGTCCTGACAAAACTGGAGGCATTGCTGTGTGTGGAAGGTCCTGGCTTAGAAACTAGATTTGTATGTTTAAGACTGACAATATGGGAGGCTAGGGACATACCTCAGTCAGCAGAGGGCTTGTCTGTGAACACAGGGGCCTCATTTGGATCCCTAGAGCCCCTGTTTAAAAGAAAAGTGGAGTGGTGGCCCAGACTTATGTTTCCAGCACTGGGAAGGTGGTGATGGACAGACGCTGGGGCTCGCTAGCCAGTCAGCTTAACCTACTTCGCAAATTCCACCTGCTTCAGAAAAACAGAAAGAAAGTATATGGTGCATGAGAAATGGCATCCAAAGACATTTAATGGTTTTTTTTTCTGGCCTCTTCACACACAAATATGCACACACACACACATACACACACACACACACACACACACACACACACACAGAGTAGCATCACAGGTATGGCTGGAGGTTGTGCTACACAGCGCCTCATCTTAGGAAACTGAGTTGAGAGCAGAGAAGCGACTTGACTTGGATAAGCTTCGTGGAGGGCTGCGGGGCTCACTGAAAGTCACAGTGTGAAGCAGTCGATCTTCAAAGGAGAAAGGACGGGGTGCAGTTGCTCAGCCTGACCCGAGCTCCTGTTCTGTGTTAGATCTGCATCTGGGCACTGGGAACACTGGAACAAGATAGACAGGGCCCCCTCCCCTTGCACTTACACCCTGCTTTCCTCCTCATCAAGCCATTTGGCCAGTGTGTGCCCACAGTGGTCTCCATGGCCGACTCACTCTTTGTAGTGATGAGCTGTGGGCAGGCCTGCTTTTCATCCCACCTGGCTCCTGGCCACCTGCTAGCCTGTGCCCCAGAAATAACAACACACAAACTATATTCTTTTAAATACTGCCTGGCCCATTATTTTCAGCCTCTTACTCACATCTTGACTAACCCATATCGAATAATCTGTGTAACACCATGAATGGTGTCTTACCTGGAAAGATTCAGCATGTCTGGCCTGGTGGCTGGCTTCATCACATCTGGCCCCCTGAACAGAGGCATGGCGGTCTGTCTCACTTAGGAGAGGCGTGGCAATTGTCTGAGCCATCTACCTCACTTCCTTCTTCCTGTTCTGTCTACCCACCTAAGGGCTGGCCAAGGCAGTTTATTAAAACAGAAGACCCTCCCACATCATTCCCCCTTTTTCTGTTTAAACAAAAAAGAAGGCTTTAACTTTAACAGCAAAATTACATATAACAAAACAGTTATCAAGTAAGAATTATAGTTACAATATTTATATCTACTTTCTTTTATCATAACTAAGGAAAACTATAACTATCTATCTATTCTTCAACTCCATCAAAAACTCCAGAAGGATATAATATTACCTAGGTGAACAAGAAGTAAGCTACTTCCAAAACTCTAGAAATCACAGAGACATCTTGCTGCCTAGACAGTCACCCAAAGTTCCTCTGTACCATTGGGGCATCCATCTTCAGCCTTCAGGCCCATAGTTTCCAGCAGACATTTCCATGATACAGGAAACTCCAAAGGCAGTTCAGTCAGTATCTGCTGTGTCCTGCACAGTGTCTCACAGACCCTTTCCATGTATGAGGAACCCTGAAAGATCATCTCACCTTTAGGCAAGTTCAGCAGTCCTCTTTCTGTGTGTTCTTTGTGTCCAGTTTATGCCAACAGTCCAGGCAAGAGCAGTTTCTTGCCCAAGTGGCTATCAAACTCCATAAGGATCCTCTTCGATGCCCATCTTCCTCTTGAAGTAGATTGGTGCTGCCAGGAGCTGACATGTCTCATTGTCATGAAAAGCCTTAAGTTATTAAAACATTTAAGTGGAATATTCTGTAGTCTTTGAAAGATATTAGGGATGCCTATCTAACTGAAATATATCTCTATATATCTAGAAAATCTAACTAACATGACTACAAGCTTAACTATTATCAATGATTATCCATTAACAACCTATATTTCCTAATTATACATTACATTTTTAAATGAACTACACAATCACGATACCTTAATCAAGATCAGACATACATATACATATAACAAAATTGACCTTAAAATCCATACCGATGCAAATTATTCATATCTATATCATATCCCCCTTTAGATGTAAAGGAACATTTATAAACAATATTTGGGAATATGGGCATAGTTATTTCTCTCCAAACTGCTTCCTGCTGAATGGGGACGCTGTTAATCAGATCTTTCATGGTGTAACCTGTGTGCCAGGTTCATCTCAGTCAGCAGTTGAGTGCAAAGGGAGAGAGATGCAACAAAGCTCCAGCCCAAGATGGACGGATGCTAGAATCTTTCCCGGTAAGACACCACTTTGTGGTGCTACACAGATTATTAGATATGAGTTAGAGGCTGAAAATAATGGGCCAGGCAGTATTTAAATGAATACAGTTTGTGTGATGTTATTTCGCGTGTAAAGCTAAGCATGCGGGAGCAGGGCAGCGGGAATCCGGCCCACAGCTCCTCACTACAACTCTTCTTTACACAGAGGATGCCCGTCCACCTCAGGTTATGGTGAGTCCATCTATTTGTCCCACAAATACTGGTAGAGCAGAGACTATGTATGAGGCCCAGTGTGAGGTGCTGGTGAGCCACGGGTAAGCGAGGTAAGCCCAGCCTCTGTCTTCAGATAAAAGGAACTAGATTCAAGATGTGAGTATATCAAATAGTCTTCCAAATTACCTTGAACCTTCAGGAAAAGTATCAGGCCTTGGACCTGTGCCTGGAGCCTCGCAATGAGGGAGTAAGACAGCTAATCATGTACGAAGGGATACGTGCACTAACCAGAGGCCCTTAGAAAGGTCCCCAAAGGCTGAAGGAGTCACAGATGTGGATCCTCAGCACTCAGACCACCGTCTGCCACGTTTCCCTCTCCCTTGTTCTTCCAGCCCCGCTGCATTCCTTGTAGAAGTTCACCGTGCCCTGTGCTGACAAGACAGTTGCTTGTCCAGCTTCTAATAATTACCCGAAAGGCTCTCTCCCATCATCCACCCCATATTCGCAGCCCCTAACAAGCCAGGAGCGCACCCCCCCCACACACACTTCTCACCTACAGCCTACTGCTCATTTACTTCACACAGATCTGGGGAAACTCGCCATTCTCCACATTATTGGCTCTGTGCATTTCCCCTCCAAGGCCACCACCCTCGGGCACCAAAGCAAAAAACGCCTTCTCTTATGAGTGTTTGATCAGCTTTGTAAATTACCAGTGCCCACAGGTGGATAACCACACTGAGTGTGTTTAACCAATACCCACTGATTGTTCCTATAAACCCATTGGTTCAAGAGCAATGCTTAGTGCTGAGACAGAATTAGATCAGAGTTTGGCATTGTTCCAGGGAGTGGAGACGTTCTGAGATGTGGGCCATATTGAGTAATATACGCATCTCCGCGTGATGTTTTCCCACCCTTTCCACTCCAGAAGCGGAGAGGAATCCAGCATGCTTTCATGTCCTACGGAATGAGGACAGACAATGAGACAGCCCTTGGTAGATGTTTAACTCCTTCTCAAGGCAAAGGCTGGGAGGGAGAGGGTGGGTCTGACACCTCTGACCCTTTGCCCATTTCTGCTGACTTAGGCAGGGACAAGCAACTGTTGGGGTTTGGAGGGGGACCAGAGGGTGGAGAAGGAGATCAGTAAGCATGCTGGGAATGACACAGCCTTCTGCTGGGGTGAAGGCAGAAGGAGTCACCCCCTTGTTTTTATGATCTTCCAAACGAATTATAAAAAATAAAAATAAACGATTACTTTTCCTGTCTGTGTAGTCAGCCCACTGTCTACCCTCCCCTCCCACTTTTGACATGTGAGTGAGACCAGAAACACCAGGAGCCTTCTCATCGAGGCAGCCATATGTCCACACATGCCTGGGAGCTGAATCTGCCAACTCCCACTCTGGGGACTCTTGGGAAAGGCAAGATAAGTTGTGCTCTGATAGTCTGCAGCCTCAGCTGACGTGGTGGATCTGGGAGGCCGGGTCCATGGGAAACTGTCCCTTCAGGAGGTAGATCTAGCTCCCTCTCTGTCTGGAGGTGTAGGCATCATAAAAATGATAGAATAGGGTGGGAAAAGAGAAACATGGACACCCCAAAGGCTTTAAGGGGGCACAGCCGCAATATGATCTGGTTGGGATCCGTTTTCCTCTGCATCTACCCTCACTAGTCTTCTCTGCAGAATTCCAGATCCTGCCTCCATGCACAGGGGCTTTGTGGTGCTGGGGAGGTGGTGGTAAGGTTATTGATTTGGAGCTAAACTTCATGCTGGGACTTCACAACGAATTTGGTGAATCTGGTCATTTTCTCTTGTGAGATGGAGACACAGTTCCCTCCCAGGGTGGCTGTAGACTTTTAAAGAAGTAGATGGAGTTAAAGCCTTTAACCCCCTCCCCAGTGACAGAGAGACTCAGCAAGCTCCTTTTTCACTCTTACCGTTTTCTTTGCTGAAGGAAGGCTTACCTCTGCAAACCCTACTTATGCACAGGAGATATTCATTTGACCACCCCTGGAGATGCTCACAGGCTCCACAAAGGTGTCTGAGCTACTCGGGCAGAACAGGATGGAGACACACACATTGTGCTGAGCTGATCGTAAATCTGAATGAAATAATTATGTAAAGTATTGGAGAGCAATTCTGCAAGAAGATGCCTCATCTGCCTTGATGGCCTTCTCAATTACTCATTTTTAGTATTGCATTATACAGTTCTCTGGCAATAATTATTAAACATTTCGACTGCACTGTGATATAAAACTTAAAAGGCTGATTTATTTCCTAGGCATTAGGCCACCTAGTATAAAATTTCCCGTTTATGGGGTTCTATTTGTTTAAAGCTATTTATCAGCACCGAGTAGAAACTACTACAAGCCCCCTCTACAAGTAAAAGGCAGAGGGCGAGCGAGGTGGGTCCAGCTACCTGATCCTGTGTGGTGCGACCCCAGGTTCCCCGCTTGCTAGTCCCCACTTCTGACTCTGTGGAGAGGGAGTTATTCCACTTCACACGGTCACTGAGGCAATTATGTGCAATAAATGTGAAGTGCCGAGAACGATGTGAGGCGTGGCCAGGAAACGCTGGACTCTATTGCTAGGATTCCTTGGCTCCCACACTCAGCAAACGAGAATCTTCCCAGAACACGAATAGCAATCCCTTGCCAGGCTTCAGACACCGAGGGTGCTGACAGAGCTTAGTCATGGGAGGTAACTGGGTACTCCAGACACCCAGGCAGGCAGACGCAGCCAGATCAGGACACCACATCAGCCAGATTAGAGATATAGAGAGGTAGGATTTGCTGAAGAAGGCGGAGGCAGGAGGATCACCAGAGGTGGGTAACTTTATCAAGGTCATTCAGTTACCAAAACAAAAGTAGGATCCAGGATTTGCACACTCCAACTTCTGATTTCTCCCTCCACCACCCCAGGCTTCCTCTGAGGATGCCAAGAGGCATATTTCACCTGGTTGAAAGGAGAGTTCTGCTCTCTCTTCCAGATTTTTCTAGAGAGTGATCTTTTCTTATCAACTTGAGGATTTCCCACCCCTGCTGATTAGCTTCATCTCTACTCTACTGAGCATCTTCCAGTCTCTGCATATTCTCTTCTCTCCAGGGCCACACTGAATGATCTGGAAGGGGCTGGAGATACACATCCATGGTTGCTCTTCCAGAGGACCTGGGTTCAATTCCCAGCACAGACATGAGTGCTTACAACCATCTATAGCTCACCCAACATCTTTGTCTGGCCTCATGGGCAACATATACACACACACATACACACATGCACACACACAAACACACAACACTCATACACATAAAATTAGAGCATAAACAAATAAAATTAAAATGAAAAGAAATATCCAGTGGTAACCACTATGTTCCTAGATACGTGCACATACCTGTGCCAGGTCCAAAGGAGATGCCCAATGTGCTCAAAGGCTCCCCAACTGCACTGGATTTAGGGGTGGGCCAGCATGGGTGGTGCCATGGATACCAGGCTACAAGGAGCAGAACGTGTCTGGAAATGTACTGAGATGGGAAAATGATCTTTCCCAGAATTGTTGACAGCTAACATGACAGGAGAATGATAATGATAGTATTTATGATAATAATACATGGTGATTCTAACACACACGGTGAGAGCTTTGTGCCAGAGACCATGTAGTGATTTGTTGATTGATTCATTAAAACCCTTCCAGTTCACAGAAGGGGATACTGTCATTACCACCCATTCTACAGAAAAGAGACTCACTCAGTCTAGAAAGTTATGCTGACAGCGAAAAGGGCTGCTGGACTCGGTCAGATCCTACACCTACACCCTTGCTTGCTGGCAGAAGCAGCAACCCCCACCCCCACCTCCTCTCCGCATCCCTAGGAGCTCGCCAATGTCAAGAACTGGTGCAGGTGCTGTCTCCAGGCCTCTGAGGTGTAGCGCATGGGTCGGAGCCAGGCTTCTGCTTGGGGGCATAAGGAGAAGTACTGCTGAGCCTACAGTCTTTCCAGACTCCTTCTCCCACGCAGTACTCAGCCTCTTCCTCCAAGAGAATGTTGGGCAAATATTTAGAGAACATCACTGTAAAAGGAGGCCAAGTTCCTAGTCTGCTCAGTGCACCCACATGTCCAGCCCTGCTCCCGAGTCGGGCCTGTGGTGTTGGCTTCCTTGTGTACAACAACCCACACAGCATAGAGGACTGGTTTCATCCATCTTTAATTCAAACATGATCTGGTGGCTCTGGGAGTGAGCCCTTGGTGGATTCGGGGAGCTATGTGTCCAGGCAGGGGTTCCAGAGGGGCCACAGACAGTGCCTGTTAGTGAATCACCTCCTGCCAGATCACAGAGTGTTTCTGGGTGGAAGCAAGATAACCCCTCTGGGGATAATAAAATAAAGCAGGGAGGTGAGGCTCAAGGATCTTGAATTTGAGGTCCATTTGGGCTACAGAGTCGGTTTGAGAGCAGCATGGGCTGCATGCAGAGACTCTTTCTTAGGAAAAAAATAGGGCTGTCTATCCAAAGCCAACAGCACAAACCTTCAGATTGTGTTTCTGATGGGTTTGGACGAGCTTGAGAAAGTGTTGAGGTTCCTAGCACACACACAAAACAAACACAGCTTGTTACAAATTTCCAAGCACAGGTGGAGAAAAGGCTACAAGGAAACAAAGCAAACTTTTAAACAGTGGGGGTTATGTCTCCTTTACTTTTCTGTCTCTGTAAACTTTTCCATAAAGATCTTACTTGTTGGAGTAATACAAGCACAATCTTTAATTTTAAGAAATCGACTTTGAAAGCTCCTTCATAAAAGACAGAAGTATCTGCCTTTCCGTCCATGGTTTTCAAACAAAAACAAGACAAGCAAGCAACAATAAATCTCAGGTGCTGAGGGCTGGAACAACGGCTCAGCAGTTAGGAGCACTGGCTGCTCTTGCAGAGGACTTGGGTTCCATTCCCAGCAACCACGTGGTGCTGTCATACCAGGAGATCTAGCACCCCCTTCTGATCTCTGAGGGAACTGCATGTGTCTGGTACACAGACATACATTTAGGCAAAACACTCACCTAGATAAAATAAACCTTAGAAAGGCTCCCATAATAAACTAAAAATAGGTAATTTGGTGAATATAATTATTTTCTTTGGATTCTCTCAGATTTGATCCTAGGCAGACTCAACAGCAATAACCTATATTAGTTTCACATGCAGAAAACTTAAAGATATAAAATGTAGCCATTAAGGAAGATCACAGTAATCTCAAATTATAAACAACATATGTTCAACATTTTGAAGTTTATTATTTAAATAAATAAAGTGGACTATGTTTCAACCACAAACCGTTTTATCGAGATTATATATTGAATGGAAAAGAAAAATGGCTATGATATATTGTATATTGAAAAAGTGGGTTACAAGAAAACTGAAAGGCAGTTTATGAGTACAGTATAACTGCATTCTAGAAATGTGTGTGTATGTATGTATGAATGTATGTATGTATGTATGGTGTGTGTGTGTGCCTGTGCGTGCGTGTGTATGCGAGTGTGTGTTCTATAAAGATGTAGACAAAATGTCAATAACTCTTGTGAGGTGCTATGATCACAAGTAATATCTTTTACCCCACTTCTCTGCCTTCTGATTTTCCTACAATGAAGCTGCTAATGCAGTAATAATAAGGGCCAGTCCTGCTTCTGTTTAGGACGTCTCTCGGATTGGTCAACTCCTGATGTTGAGGGACTTCCTGCTTTTGGAGATGTGGAGCACACCTGGTTAGAAAGGTGCCCACCATGAAGAGGGAGTTACAGTAGACTCAGGGCATATGTGCCGCATGCTCTAGGAAAACTGTTTCAAGCCAAGCAAGATGGGTCATGTGATTTGCATTTTTGCAGGAACACTGAATGAGCATTTCAGGGGCTTAACCAAGTCATCTGCCTAGAAAGTGGCAGAGGGGTGTTTGAATCCAATCTCACCTGACTCACAAAACGCTGACTCATGTAGTTTCTGCTCTGCTCACCCCTCCTTTCTCCACAGAGGAAATGCTGGAGGTGGGTACCATGGCACGTCTTGCCTCATTTCTGATCCCTGTCTGTAGCAGTCCGTGCTCCGAATACTCCCAGACTTCGCAGTTCACATTTAGGAATTCTAATGCGTTGTCCTCGTGCCTACTGCCTCAGTTCACTCACAACTCAGATCAACCAAGTCTTCAGGACCATCTGCTTAAGCGGCCACTGTCACCATCTGGAGACACTGTCCCTGGCAGGCACCTATCATCGTGATGCCCCAGCATCGTTTGCTGGGCTGCTGTGTTGTCCTCGTAATCACACCTCATGCTCCCTGCAGACGAAACCAGCGTTGCTCACAGAGTCAACGTTTCTAACCTTCTTGCCAACTATGCCCCAAGTTCACGTTCCTAGGGCCAGTTTCCTGCTCAATTAATCGATGCTTCCCCAGTTACCCCAGGGGAAAGACTGCTCTTCTTAATCCCTGTGCTGGAGGCTCTGCTTCCCTGACACAAGTGCTCGTTTGTCACCAAGATGGACATTTGAATAACAGTCACCTAAGCGTGCTGTCGCACACCCTACTCACCTGTCTGAACACGTGTGACTTCCACTGGGCCCTTGAACCAAACACCTCTCAAGGCTGTGCTTGCTGGACTAGGAATGTGGCATGAGCACAAAGAATTCAGATCAGAGTTGAGGAACGGGACCAGGGATAGACTTAGGAAACCAACATTATATATTTGAGTCTGGAATGAAAGATAATAGGATGAGAAGGGGACAGACACTCTGAGAGCAGAAGTGGAGCATGACTGACAGTCCAGAAGGACATGGCTAGAAAGTCCTGGAAGCCTGGAAAGTCATGATGTTAAGGTGGCTTAGAATATCCTAGGATGGGGATGTGACCTGGAGACTCAATACCCAAGTTCAATAACTATCATTGAAGAGAAGAAGACAGAATGTCCCCAATACTTGAAAGAGCCTATTCAGGACAGACACTCAGCCAGTTGCTTTGGCAATAGATCTACAAGTGTTCTGAAAGTCAAACCTTATGTGTACATGGAGACCCTGGTGGGTGTCTGCCTCACCTGGCTGGCTGGAGACTGGTCCCAGAGTGAGCTCTTTGTGTCTCTGACAGGGAGCCAGCCAAGCAGTCACCTTACCAGCAAACCCTTCTCAGAATGACTTTAAACTTGTAAATAATATGAAAAGCTTTGATTTGACCTATGTATAAAAAAGAAATGCAAACCTTAGGATGTTTTAGTGATGTCCTTTAAAAAAACTTCATAACATAATGTAACATAATACATTATCATTATAGAAGATACAGAAACTATAAAACATATAAAAGAAAATAAAAATAACCATAGTTGGACTGGAGAGAGGGTTCTGATGGGAAAGTTCAGCCAATCACATTCTGCTTAGGGTGTGTCCCCCTGGGGCCAAGTACAATAGATAAAAGATCCAGGTGCACTCACCTGGGCCTCTTTTGTTCCCTGCGCTCCTGTATCACTGGAACCCTGGTTTTGTAAGTTCCCTTTCTTCTGTTTATTAAAGCTGAATCTATTATATTAAGCTGGTTTGGTTAATTCTAACTACCAATTGACCATGCCCCTTCAGGGTTCAGTGAATAATAGCACTGGCTGCTCTTCCAGAGGACCTGGGTTCAGTTCTCAGCACCCACATGGAAGCCCAAACCTGTCAGTAACTCTACTTACAGGGGATTTGACACCTTCATATAGACATACATACATGAGAAACACCAACGGACATAAAATAAAAATAAATTAGGGAAAAAATAACCATCATCATATTCAAGTGCCTGAAAAGTTTCTATACCCCAGTAAGACTCTCTGCTGACACAATAATCCAAATCAGACCAAATCAAACCAAATTAACAAAAACCCAGGTTTAATGGATACCAATGCCCTCAGATGGCTTTCCAGCTCCCCAGAAAGGAGACAGGAAAGGAAGACCAGAAAACCATGTTTTTTCTCTGGGGTTCAATTTAAATACCCCATGGGAGTGGCCTTGAGCATCTCTGGGGAGAGGTCATCATTTGGTTTGCTTTCTCAGAGGTGGAGTCTGGACTGAGGGAACTCCCAGGAGATGGATCTTCTACCCAAACATTTCAGACTCTTTGTATATTTGGATGCCAGGGGCTATAGTGTGACCTTAGCCCAAACATTCCAGACTCTTTGGGTATGTGGATGCCAGGGACAGGAGTGATGCTTCCAATCAAACATTCCAAACTCTTCGGGTATAAGCACACCAACTCAAGTCTGGCTACTTCCTGCAAACATGGGGCGATGTGGGGGAGGGAAGAGTTAGGAGTTGGTGGGTTCACGTTCAGTGGGAGGTGTGGCTGGAGAAGCATCAGGTTTACTGCCATTCTGGAGACCTCAGGCATCTGTTCCTTGAGAGAGCTGAGAAGGCAGGTTGCTAGGAGAAAAAAAATAGATTGTTATCATCAGCCCTATAAATGGGTCTAGCCATGGGAAGGGCGATTAACTGTCAGAATGGGATGCAGAAGGGCCCTGGTTGTACAGGAGAGGCAAGGGTGAATGAGTGAGACATAGAGCAGATATGCCCTTTAAAACAGATTGCTGGGTAGATGCCCATTTGAGCCTGGAGAGGTGGTACCAATAGTGAAGTCCCAGGAGCACCAGCTGGTGAGCTGGTGTAGGTGCTAGTGTTATCTGGAGAACCCTCTGCAGGTTGGTCTTGGCCCAGTCAGAAGGAGTAACCTGTAAAATATGCTCAAAACTGGGTGGGGTCAAAACAGGCTCTGGAGACTGTTAGCTTTCACCAGACCAGATTTCTTGATAAAACAGCAGAACTTTTCCCAGGAACCTGCAGGTATCTGTAAGACAGAGGAAACAGATTTACATCTTGGTGTCATAGCAAAAGGCTATGGCTTTAGGTTAAAAGGCATGAACATTTTAGAACACAAAGGAAATTGGAAACTCTGAACCTCTAAAGATACATCTGAAACCTGTTAATCCTGGACTATGAAGCCTGTGAAAGAGGCTACCAGTACTTAAGTCATCAAATGCTATCAGATCTAAGAGGGACAAATGAGCAGAAGTGAGACAGCTTTCTTCAGTTACTCAGGCAATCCCAAGGCTCTCTCTAGTCTTTGGCAAACACGAGTCTCAGAAGCAGTACTGTCTTTAGCTGACAAGCCCAGGCGGCCTGATGGATTTTCCTGTGGTGGTAGGGCTCGGTCTACCTGTCTTGGCAGGATGAGAAGATCGATCCCCCCAGTGTAACGCCCAGGAAGCTGATGAGGTGAGGGCATTTTGCTCTGTGAATGGCTTTGCCATATCCAAAGGCAAGCCTTCAGGCAGAAGGTCTTTTGTAACCATGCATCTTCTTGGAGGAGCTATAGGATGCTGCAGGAGCTGGCATAAGAATCTCTTTTGTTAAATGCCATACTCTCAGATCTGTAAAGACACTTGAGAATCAGGGTATCATTACCTGTCGACTATATCTAAATTAGATATATAAGTTAAATTTAGACATATAGTTTACCCAATCCATTACAGCTTACCAATATCAGTAAAGGCAATAAGATTAGAAGGAATATTGTAGTAAGCCAAAGTATATTGGAGACAGAATATCTCTTTGGCAAGTCCAGCACACATGGGTACTCTTACCAAAGATGGTGCTGAGGTTTTCACTTTGAATTCAACCAAAAAATGGCCACTACCCACATGTTTGTATTTTTCCAGAGCTGTTGTAATCTGGAGTCACAAGTTTTATAGATTTTAAAACAAGAGCACTTATACACAGAGACATAGAACAAGCATACTGTGGCCACGTTTTTACATAGATATTAACAGACAGATAAACAAACCTTTTTCCAGGAAACTGTCAGCTGACCAACTTAAAAATCCTGGAGTAGGCTGCAGGAGCCAGGCAAGCACACAAGTGGTCCCATTGAGGGCCAGATCAGCAGACGCTGTAAAGGAGAACAAGAACATAAGGATGGAATACCTATGCAGTTTAGAATGGAAGAACAGGGAGATGGATCCATTGCAGAGAGAATCCAACCACGACCAGATCACATGCCAGGAATGCAAACAAACAGCAAACAGTGAGAGAAGCGGAAAAGGGAGTGGGGAGGGGGAGTAGAAGCACAGCAACCGAAAACCATGGACATATGGGGGTTCGTTTAATTGTTTCCACACCAGCAAAAAGTTTTAGGCATCAAGGATGTACAGTGTCAAATAGCCCCAATTTAAATAGATTTTGTAAAAGTCAGCCCGAGGACTTTTGGGTAATCAGGCTTCAAATTGTAGGTATCCATTTCACAAGTCTGTGCCAGGATCCATAGCCTAGCGCAATGCGTCCACTGTGGTAGACTTTGGGTCAAAACAAACCAGAGGGGTGTGAGAAATACTTTGAAGAGGACATCTCCTGAAAAAGGGATCCCACAGAGCAAGGCAGGTCCTTGTCCCAGCAAGAGGTCAGGTGCCTGGACAGCCCAAAAATCATGTGAGGCCCTGGACTTGGAACTCAGAACTTACCCAGACGAAGCTGATCTTAGCCTGGCAGAGAGTAGGTGTTGGGGAGAAGGGTGTTTTCACACCACATGGCCCCGGGCCAGTGGGAGAACAAAATACCCCCTTGGTGGGACCTCCAGATGAAAAGTTTCTGCACCCACCCCGATAAGACTCTCCACTGATGCAATAATCCAAATCAGACCAAATCAAACCAAATTAGCAAAAGCCCAGGTTTAATGGATATCAAAGCTCCCAGATGGCTTTCCAGCCCTCCAGAGAGGAGACAGGGAAGGAAGACTGGAAAACTATATGTTTGTTCTCTGGGGTACAATTTAAATACCCTGTGGGAGTGATCTTGAGTATCTCTGGGGAGGGGTCACCATTTTGCAGGCTTTCTCAGAGGTGGAGTCTGGACTGAGGGAACTCCCAGGGTAGGGGACTTGGGATGGAACTTCCACCCAAACATTCCAGACTGTTTGGGTATGTGGATGCTAGGGACTGGGGTAACACTTCCAACAAATGCTGCCCATTGTACTAGGTTTTAATTTTCTCATCTTCAGGGTCCAGGAAAGAAACTAGACTGAAATGACTGTTATTTAGATGGTGACAATCGTGGTAGAGTTCCCAGGTCCGCTAGGGTCAGTGCTAGAACGTGAAGTCGGTTAGGGTTAGGGAGAGAAGAAAGGGTTCTTGCAGATCCAGCGCTGTTTTGGAAGAAGCTGGTATTTTCTGAGGAGCAGAGAGCTGTTGGGCGTGTTCTCTGAATCCAAGGAAACAGCCCCTTCTGTTCCATGTTTAATTACCATCTGGCTACCGAGATGGAGGATAAACAGCCAGATTTACCTGAGGTGGCTTCAGTAGCTTGGAAAACATTCTTTGTTGTTTCAGTTCTGGGCCAGGGGCCTTAATCTTCTCCCCAGCTAGAGTCTGTGTCAGGGTTCACATGGACCAAATTAAGCCTTGGGTTTAGAGAACTTTGGATCAGAATCCAGACCAGATCACACTGAGCTTCATGTCAAGTGTACAATGATATGAGCGTGTTAGACACTCAGTGGACAGTAGATTCTTTTTTTTTTTTTTTTTTTTTTTTTTTTTTTTTTTTGGTTTTTCGAGACAGGGTTTCCCTGTAGTTTCTAGAGCCTGTCCTGGAACTAGCTCTTGTAGACCAGGCTGGCCTCGAACTCAGAGATCCGCCTGCCTCTGCCTCCCGAGTGCTGGGATTAAAGGCGTGCGCCACCACCGCCCGGCTAGATTCTTATTAAATATTTGATATTTTGACTTTCCCAACGTGTTCAACCAGAATCCTCCCATGGATTTTAAAGACATAGGGCTCAAGGAACCTTCAGAAGTTCTTTATGACAATGATCACAGGGAGTCTCATTTGTGCAAACCCAAGAAACTCACATTGTTTGGAAATCCACAACACTGCACAGGGGTGCCAAGTACCCTTTAGGAAAACATAAAGTAAAAGTGCTGTTTGTGTTTGGGGTAGGAGTGTTTTGCTGTCTAGGGCTTCTCTCGTTTTGTGGTCCTATGGGACAAAGCTAGACTAGAAAGAAACTTCTTGTCTGGCATATGAGGGATAATGCCACAGGAGAGGAATGGGCATTCCAGTCAGGAGGCCTGCACTCCATCCCAGGCTCTGCCATAGTGGAGCGTGGAGCAGCCGACTTCACCCTCTACATTGTAGTGGCTTCCCCAATATCGCTTCTTTTTCAGTGTCTGAGGGGAATGGGAATTATGCACGTACAGTCTCTTACCTGAAGGAAGCTCTAAAAACACGACTATTACTAGTGTCAAGGTCATTAACAGTATCTGGGAAAACAGCTCACTAAGGCAGAAGCCCAGGGAATTGCCATGAACGGAGCTCGGGTGGAGACTGTAGCCAAGATGAAGACAGAGCGACCTTGAACCGAAAGGAGGAGGCAAGTTCAGTTGGTTCTCTATGTCTGCACCAACTGGAGTCAAAAAATACTTTATTTTTTAAATAAATTCTTAAAATATATGCGGACTTGTTACTGTTTTCTAAACAATAGGCTGCATTGTTGATTTCCATTCTGTAGGTACTACCGGCAGGATACGCATGCATTATATGTACGTGCTGTGCAGTTCCGCACATTGCTGGAACCAATTCCCCACTGATCCGGAGGCTGGCTGCACACATCGTTCTTAAGGACACATCTGCTATGTGCCAGGCACCATGCTAAGTCCTGAGGAAATGTGGATTTTTAAAGAGGCCCGGGAAGTGGGAATTGACCAGGCTTTGGCAGGAGGAAGCACACAAGCAGAGAAGCCAAGAACAGAAACTCAGTAGAGAAATGGAGCAGAGCGGAGCTTTGGGGTGGGAGGGCAGAACAGACCCTGTCAGAGCCCTTAGTCCCATCCTGGAGCCCGGAAAAGCTGTGCAGCTGACTTTAGGAGGAAGACTTTAAAGCTTTTTGTGTGGTTTTCAAAGGTTCCACTGGCTTTCAGGATGGAAAAAACTCAGAGCAAGGCAAGAGAATGGGTCTAGATTTGCCCAGTTTAACCTGGGCAATAGTGAGGAAGGGGGCAGAAACACAAGTGCCCTCCGCCCTCCAGGAGGTAAAATAGCATGTGGGTGCGAGGGGGGCAGAGCAGAGCCAACAAGGACACCTGTTGTTTCTGAGCTACACAATTGGAGCAAGACCAGATCAGAGGGAACGTGATTAGGTCAGTTATTAGCAAGGTGGCTTTGAGCTGGTATTTTTTTTTCGGGGGATGGAGAGCTAAGTAAATCCCAGAGTAACCAGAACTAGAAGACAGAAGCTTGAACATGGAGCTCAGTAAGGCCGCCAAGACCGGAAATGTCAACTCATGAATCCTTCCACGGAAGTAATAATTAAAGTCAGGGGCTGAATGGGAACACCTGCAGAGACAGACTAAAGGAGGATCTAAGAAGTGTTTAAGATTGAGCCTCGAGCCTGTTGCAGGCCAGTAGAGGAAGGTGAGTAGGCAGAGAAAGGAGGAAAAGAGTGGATGGGGAAGGTCAGGCTAGGTGTAGGAGAGACACCAAGATGAAGATAAGCCACAAGGCAGGGTTGGGTAGTGGTGTGGTAAGAACCAGGACAAAGGATGTGTTGAGTTAAGCGTTGCAGGAGATGTAGCTAGAGGCTCTTCAATGGTATGAACTGAAAATACACAGGGCTGGGTTTAAAAGAGGAGGAGATGAAGGCAGTAGGTTCAGTCAAGTTGTTGGGTGATTTGATTATGGCGGAGAGGAGAAAGGAAAAGTGACTCGGGTATGGAGGGCTGAGGGAGAGTCTTTGAACTTGAAAATGAGAGAGTGCGGTGCTTTAAAGGGTCACAGGAAGGACTTAAGTTGCAGCAAATGTTGAATCTGGAGAAAGGGGACAAGTATTGGTGTCCGGAAACAAAGCAGACATGAGGAAGAAGGAATGTGTCTCTGTCAGCACAGAAGTGAGGGGAGCCGGGTGGCAATGCCTGGGAAAGAAAGCGTTTTCCCGATAAGAGCTGGGTTGTTTCTGCAAAGCGAAAGGACAAGCGTGAGAGAGAAGGTATTTTAAACCTCTGTTGTGACTGGGAAGGAGGCTGGATTCGCCGTATGTGTGCAGCAGTGTGACAGGGCAGAGCTGGGGTTAGAGACAGTGAGACTGGACTTGACTGACCGGATCCCAAAGTTCTGTGAGACAGCACAAAGATTTCGATCGTACTAGAAATATAAAATGACCACAACATAAGGGGCTTGCATAGACCCTTCGGGAATAGCAACACAAGTAGCTAGCATAGGCATAAAGTTGAGCAAGGAAGGGAGACCCATCATTGCTTTCTAGATGTCAGAATATATTATAATACAGTGTGGGATGGTAGCATGGGGGAGCAGAGTAGAGAGCCCAGAAACAAATGAGTTTGGGGGGACCTGGTACATGTTAAGATTACTTTCACTGACTGAGAAAGTTTGGTTTCGTTTGTTGTTTCAGAACCATTAATTGCAGCTCTGGGAATGGGGGAGTCTTGTTCAGTGGTAGAATGCTTGCTGAACATGTGGAAGAGGCTGGATTTGATCCCCAGCTCTGCAAAGAGTACCCTAAAAAGAGTATCTAATTTGGATAATAAATTACATGGTCAATCTGCATGAAAAGAAAAGTGGGGGGAAAAAGCAGAGGAAGTGCCATTAAGTGGAGGAGGCGTGGCGTGTCAGGAGCTGAAAGGTGCCATTCTGAGAGAACAGAAGAACCAACAAGTCTTTTGAGGACTTGCAGATAAAAGAGGTCACAGGGTACCAGCGTCTGAGTGGTTGTGATCCCTGAAAGCACATATGCTCGCTCCTGTTCGCCAGCTTGTCTGTATTAGAAGATAGACATCGGTGTGATTGGATGATGAGGGCAGGAGCCATCAGGAATTGGTTCATGCCCCTTCACAAGAGGCCGGAGGGGGCTTACTTGTCCCTTCACTGTGTGAGGGTGTGATGCAGTGGTGCCCTCTGTGATGAGCAGCACCTTAACCTTGGCTCCCAGCCAAGATCAGTAAGAAATACACCACTAGTCCTTATTAGCCCTGACCTAGAGTATTTTACTATTATAACCTGAAAGGACCACGCAGAAGGGCTAATTGCTGCCCCTGATGACAAAGAGGCAGACAAGCAAATCCACAGAATCACCACTTAACAAAGACCTTGCTGGGAACCTTGGCCAGGGCAAGAAAACCTGCCCCATGACAGATGAATTACTGGGGGCTTCCTGCACATCCTTCCAAGAGGTTTCTCTATAAACATCAGGGATAGCCAAGCCTTAGAATACCCCAGCACCCATCCTTTGTGAGTTTAACACCAGAAGGTCTACCAAGCTCTCACAATGGAAACTGGGGGAAAATGTCTCATGCTTCCAGTATTTTATAATAGTCAAGTAGTCTTCTCATTACCGCGCCTGTCGGTAGGCTGGGCTATGCCAGTTCTAGGCAAGAGAAATGCCCATCTCTACACCCCTGTTCCAGCGAGAGAGGAAAACTGAGAAGCTCAGATGAAGTTCCTAGGCCAGGGTCACCATTCACCTAAGGACAGAGTCCCAGCCACGGGACTGGAGACCACTTCCATTCCCCCCCCCCCAGCCCACAAAAGCCCTATGCTTGGCAGCTGCGCTGACCCCATCTGTCATGTCTGTCTTCCAACAGGAAAGGATAATGTCCATTAAGAGATGAAAACGCAGTTCAAAGAGACTGAGCAGCGTCAGAGCAGAGTCAGAAGTGGCAGGAAGTTTTGGAATTAGGGTAGGAATTTTAAAACAGGACAATTAAAATGCCAAGAGGACAACGTGTGAGAACAGATGGGGAATGTAAGCGGCGGGGGGGGGGGGGGGGGAGGGCAATGGAAATCTGGTCCCGAGAGTTTGCAAAGGCTCGCAATCAAAGACAGTGTCACAGAAATGAAGAATGCCTTCGCTGGACTTGCTAGAAGACAGCATGGCTGAGGAAGGAATCTCTGAGCTTGGAGATGTATCTTTGGGAACTCAGAAAAGAGAAAATAGAGAGAAAAAATGGAAGGGGGAGGAACATAGTCTCTAAGAATTTTGGAATAAGCACAAAAGATACAAAATGTGTATAATGAGAATATGAACAGGAGGAACAAAAGGGAAAGGGGAAGAGACTTACAAGTTAAAGTTGGGTACCGCATTCCAGACCTAGGAAGCAGAAACAGGACATCTTAGGCCACCTGGGCCAAATAACTATACCCTGTCTTAAAAAGAAACAAACAAACAAAACCAAAATAACAACAAACCAAAGGAAAGTAGAAAATAAGGAAAGAATGAAGGGAGATAGCATGTTTTAAATGTTAAGAGAAAGGGAGAAAGGAAGAGAGAGAGAGAGAGAGAGAGAGAGAGAGAGAGAGAACAGAACTCCAAACCTAGAATTCTGTACCCTGCAAAATTATCCTTAAAGAGTGAAGAAATAAAGGCTTTCTCAAATAAATAAAAATTGAGGGTGTTTGTTTCCAGTTAGAATTACATTTCTAAAAATGGTTTTAAAAGGTATTCAGAAAGAAGGCAGATAATATAGCTTAGAAGAACATCGGGGAAAAAAAGCCTCTTTCCTTTGTCTTCATTGATCTAACAGGTGACAACTTGTTCAGAATAAAATAAGCAATGTACTAAAGGGGTGTGTGTGTGTGTGTGTGTGTGTGTGTGTGTGTGTGTGTGTGCGCGCGCGCGCCGCGTGTGCAGTCGCGCCAGGTGTTCATATGCAAGCTTGTGTTTAAGCGAAATTCTTGACAATAATGACATAAAGGATGGGAGAAGGAATTGGGAACATTTTGTTAATACAGGGCACTTATAGCACTGTGAAGTAGTCTGCTGTAATTTGATTAACTCTGAATGTATGCTGCAAATTGAAGGATATCTATTGAAAATGGCTTTTATTTTTATTTTTGGTGTATGTGGTACATACACGTGCATGTGTACATATGTATGTGTGTGTGTGTGGAAGTGCCCATACATGCACATGTCGGGAGGTCAGTGGTCGACAGGTGTCTACGCTCCACCTTATATTCTTGCCAATGTCTCTCATTCTCATCAAGAGCTCTCCATTGCAGATGGACTAGCTGGCCAGCGAGCCCTGGGATCCATCTATCTATTACTCCCCAGGCTAAGGGTACAGATATGTGTGCTTGGGATCTGAACTCAGTCTTAATCCTTTTAAAGATAATGTTCTTACCCACTGATTATCTCTCTAGCCTCTAAAATGATTTTTTAAAAAGAATTAAAAGTGTGCAGCTAAGAGGGGAGAGAAAATAGAATAAAATGTGTTCAGTGTTGACTGGGTAGAGTCACAAAAGCAAGAAAAACAGTGAAAGAGAAAAATGGGCAGGAAGCAAGGATAAAACATAGAAAGGAGTAATAGATACAATCAATCCACTAATCACATCGAATGTCAGTGGTCTAAACCCACCAGTTAAAAGACAGAGGTCATGTGAGAAAGATCCACCATGCTAGTGCCAATCAAAAGAGAGCAGAGAGCAGCTTGCTATGGGACTTTTAGTCCGAAACAGCATCAGAGCAAGAGCATCCATTGGCAAGTGGAGCATTACACAGGTTTAAAGAAGCTAGTTCTTGAAGAAGATACAAAAGTCTTCCTATATAGTTGACCACAGAGCATCGAAAGTGTCCAAGGAAAAAAACATCAAAGAAAAGTCAAGCCCTTATCAGAGCTGAGACTTCAACACACTTCTAGCAGGTGAGGACAGATCCAGGAAGCTGGGGGCGGAGTAGCAAGAACTTTACTGAGTCCCCTGATCACTGGTATCACTGGCCACTTTACATGTTAACAGTACATCCCACACTCTTAGGTTTATGTGGTACATTTGCCAAGCTAGAGCACACCACAGCCCCAAAACAAGGTTCACTAATTTAAAAGAACAGACATCACACAATGCCCATTCTTAGCCTACATAAGAACTAAGCAGGAAGCCAATAAAAGAAGCTTGAAACTCTAAAGCACTTGGAGCGTAAATCGCCCATTTCTAAGAAGAACTTCAAATAAATGAACAGGAAGACACAGCTTATCAAAATATGTGTGATGTTATAAAAACAGTGCTTGGAGAGAAAGTTATAGCATTGAACGATCTTTTTCAATGAAGATTTAAAACTCAGTAGTCTGAGGTTTTACCTTAAGAAACTAGAAATATTGTAGCAAAGGAAATCTGGGACATTTTCCAATAAAAGGAAGTAGTTTTTAAAGCAGTAGAAATCAATGAAATTGAAAATATGGGATCACTAGAGAAAGATAACAAGGCCAAAATCTGACGGTTTCTTTTTAAAGACTAATTAGCTGAATAGCCTTCAGTCAGCCTGAGAATGAAAAAACACCGATTGCTGAAGCAGGAACTAAAGAATAAACATCACTATATATCCAAGGGTTACAAATATTTTAAATAAATAATGTGAGCAACTCTTATGACCACAAATTTTATAACCTAGATTAAAACCATTCGATTTCTTAAAAATCATAATTTTCCAAAAGTATTATCAGAATAAAAGACCTATGTCTATGAAAGAGATCAAATCAATAATTAATAATCCCTCAAAACAGAAAATGCCAAACCTAGACACAGTCACTAGTGAATACTTTGAAAAGGTTTAGGAAGAGGTTACACAGAGTCTATAGGCTCTATTGGATGATAGAAGCGGAGGGGACACTTCCTAACTCCATCTATGAAGACACTGTCACTTTATTAACAAAACCAAAGATATTACACAATAGAAAACTACAGAGCCAATAGCTCTTGGGACCATAGATTTAAAACTCCCAACAGAAAAGTGATTTGTAATCATTCTTGGCTGAAAAGCCTACAGACTGGAACGGTTACCAGACTAGAAAGTACACCTACATGTACAATAGTTGCATCTTGGAAGTAACCACCGGCTGTCTTATTGGACGTTAGGACCACTCCATTGGGGGGAATTCTTGCCTGGAACCATCAAAGTAGCCAACCACCCATGGCTGGTAAGGCCATGGACCTACTATTCCCACTTTCCTAAAACGGTTATATTTCCTAACTGCATTCTGAATACGTAACACCCACAGGGAAGTGTAGCTCTCACGGCTCATCAAGAAAGCTTCTTTCTGCAGCCTATGGAGACCATTGCAGAAGTTCACAGCTGGTCAGGATGCAAGACCCACTGGCCAGGAAGTGCTCAACTCCAGCTGATGCATCTACAACACAACCCCTAGCCACAAGGCTCGGGGAACATCATGGGAGAGGGAGCAGAGAGTAAGGACCAAGGGTCAGGATGTCTGCAGAGAGATACTGACTCCTTTACGCAATAAAGCAGCTGCACCCATAAAATTTCAATAAATACCTAAAGAAGACCTGGGTAATGATGTGTCTATACAGATGGGGAAATTTCACAAGGCCCCACCCCTAAATAAAGAGCTAAAGGCTCTTTATAATTATAACTTTATAATTAGTGCTTTCTGGGAGAGGAGGACTCTCCAAGGACAAGTTCCCTGATAGGTTACCTAATCCCAAGTAATCAGCACTAAACACATATAAATATAAACAACACTACATAGACTAGGTGATTGTATTTATGTATACATATGTACATATAAAACAGTAATAATTAAAGAGTAAATTTGAGAAGAAGTTGGAAGTTGGGAGAAATGGGAGGAATTGAAGAATGAATAAAAGAGGTGGAAATGATATAATTCTTACATATGAAATTCTCAAGAAACAAATTTTAAAAACTCAACAAAATATAAAATTTACTCTAAAAATTCTTAGAAGTATAATTGTTCCATAAGACTTTTTCCAGGAGTTGTGCTGGTCTTATGTCAACTTGACACAAGTTAGAGTCATCTGAAAGGAGGGACCCTCAATTGAGAAAATGCCTCTGTAAGATCTGCCTGGCTGTAAGCAGGCCTGTAGGACATTTTCTTAATTAGTGGTTGATGTGGGAGGGCCCAGCCCATTGTGGGTGGTGCCATCTTTGGGCTACTGGTTTGTGTTCTATAAGAGCGCAGACTGAGAAAGCTATGATCAGCAAGCCAGTGAGTAGCACACCTCCACGGCCTCTATGTCAGCTCCTGCCTCCAGGTTCCTGCCCTGCTTGGGTTCCTGTCCTGACTTCCTTCAGTGATGACCAGTGATCCGGAAGTGTAAGCCTGATAACCTTTTCCTTCTCAACTTGCTTTTGGCCGTGGTGTTTCATCACAGCAATAATAACTATAACCAAGACAGAAATCGGTACCAGGATTGTGGGATATTTCTGTAACAGACTTGATCGTGTGTTTTGGGGTGGATTGTGGAAGGACTTTAGAACTTTGAACTGGAAAAGCCACTGAGTGTTGAAACCTTGGTAAGATGTTCTGTGGGAGCTTGGAAGATAAGAACGTGGACAGCTGACAGACAGTGGTGGCGCACGCCTTTAATCCCAGCACTCAGGAGGCAGAGGCAGGCGGATCTCTGAGTTCCAGGCTAGACTGATCTACAAAACGAGTTCCAGAACAGCCAGAGCTATTACACTGTTTTTGAGAGAAGCCCTGTCTCAGAAAAGAAAAACAAAACAAAAAGAATGGTGATAGCATTGCAGATGATGGAGGCCTGGCTTGCAAATTTTCAGAGGAGTCTGAAAATCCTTTAATGACTCTATCAGTACAGTTTGCTATTCTGAGATAAGAATCTGTGGTTCTCAGCAAAATTCTTCACAGACCTCAAAAGAACAGTACTCAACTTCATATGGAAAAGCCAAAAAAAAAATAAATAAAACCAGGATAGCCAAAACAATCCTGTACAATAAAAGAACTTCTGGAGGCATCACAATCCCTGATTTAAGCTCTACTACAGAGCTACAGTACTGAAAACAGCCTGGTATTGGCATAAGAACGGACAGGAGGACCAATGGAACCGAATAGAAGACCCAGATATCAATCCACACATCTTCGAACACCTGATTTTTGGCAAAGAAGGAAAAATATCAAATGGAAAAAAGAAAACATATTTAATAAGTGGTGCTGGCATAACTGGATATCAACATGTAGAAGAATGAAAATAGACCCATATCTATCACCATGCGCAAAACTCAAGTCCAAATGGGTCAAAGACCTAAACATAAAGCCAGACAGACTGAACCTTATAGAAGAGAAAGTGGGAAGTACACTTGAATACATTAGCACAGGAGACCACTTCCTAAACATAACCCCAGCAGCACAGACACTGAAAGAACAATTAATAAATGGGACCTCCTGAAACTGAAAAGCGTCTGTAAAACAAAGGACATGGTCAACAAGACAAAATGACAGCCTACAGAATGGGGAAAGATCTTCACTAACCCCACATCAGACAGAGGTCTGATCTCCAAAATATACAAAGAATTCAAGAAATTGGACACCAAAAGATCACATAATCCAATTTAAAAAAAATGGAGTATAGACCTAAACAGAGAACTCTCAACAGAGGAATCTAAAATTGCTGAAAGACACTTAAGGAAATGTTCAACATCCTTAGTCATCAGAGAAATGCAAACCAAAACAACTTTGAGATTCTATCTTACACCTGTAAAAACGGCCAAGATCAAAAACACTGATGGTAACTTATGCTGGAGAGGTTGTGGGGAAAAGGGAACACTCCTGCATTGCTGGTGGGAATGCAAGCTGGTACAACCCCTTTGGATGTCAGTGTGGCAATTTCTCAGAAAATTAGGAAACAACTTTCCTCGAGACCCTGTAATACCACTTTTGGGTATATAGCCAAAGGATACTCAATCGTGTCACAAGGACATGTGTTCAACCATGTTCATAGCAGCTTTGTTTGTCATAGCCAGAACCTGGAAACAACCTAAATGCCCATCAACTGAAGAATGGATAAGGAAAATGTGGTATATTTACACAATGGAGTACTACACAGCAAAAAAAAAAATAACGACATCTTGAACTTTGCAGGAAAATGGATGGAGCTAGAAAACATTATTTTGAGTGAGGTAACCCAGACACAGAAAGACAATTATCACATGTACTCACTCAAAGGTGGTTTTTAAACATAAAGCAAAGAAAATCAGCCTACAAACCACAATCCCAGAGAACTTAGACAACAATGAGGACACTAAGAGAGACTTACATAGATCTAACTACATGGGAAGTAGAAAAAGACAAGATCTCCTGAGTAAATTGGGAGCGTGGGGACCTTGTGGGGGAGGGCTGAAGATGGAAGGGGAGAAGCAGGGAAGGGAGCAGAGAAAGATGTAGAGCTCAATAAAAATCAGTAAAAAATCCCTTACTGATAAAAAAGAAGTGGTGGGGGAAAGAGATGTGGCAAAGGATGCACAGAAAGGGCAGTGAGTAAAGTGAGAGGAGCCTGGAAGAGCATACTATTCTAAAGCCAAAATCCTGAGCATGCTCTTAAAAACAATACAGTCAGATGTTCATGATGGGTCAGATACATGTTAAGGACTGTGAAGTAACCTGGATCTCATAAAGTAGATCTAATTGGGAGAATAATTTTGCCAGATCATTTTGTGTAATTACCTAATTTATTCACTCAAATTATTTTTTTCAGAATTCTCTTATGCTTTTACTCTATGATGAAGCAAGGATTAAATTAGTACAATGCAATGTATGTTTTTGTTGCCTTATCAATTAAAAAAAGTGTAAAAAAAAGAATCTGTGGTTCTGATTATCTGGGGCTGAACCAACTGTGGTTAAGAGATGGGCACCATCAAGGTGAAGTCCTCTGGGAAGTGTCTCCTCAGGGTGAACATACAATAACTGTCTTCTAGAGGCAGCCAAGTTGGTACCTTCTACTGGTAGCTAAACTCAGTAATGTCATAACCATCCAGGTGGCGCTGGTTTTAAAGGCATAAAGGGCTCCTAGAGAGCAGCTTGGCATTGGCACTGTGTGGCAGGGTTGGAGTCCCTGAGGAAAACCGAGGAGAGGCTATTGGTGAACGTGCAACCCAGCTGCAGCAGAAGAAGCCAGCGTGGTGGAGATGCTGGTACTTGGGATGACTACCAAGATGAACAGGGATAGTGGAGGAAAACAGCCTGAGCCTAGAAGATAAGTTGTGTGTGCCGCAGAGGGGCAGAGCCAGAGAAGTGGTCCAGTCCCTTTAGAGAACCCCAGAGGATGGTGGGTGGATCCCAGACACTGGACGTTGGATTATTTACACAGTTGGAGTTTGGTTGTGCTTTGTTCAGATTACAAGTGGGCTCTGGTTCTTAACTTTCTGAAGTAAGGAAGTATCTAATTTATTTTTGATTTTTTACAAGAGCCCACAGGTAAGAGACTTTAAACTTTTAAACAGATTTTGGAGTTTCGAAAGACTTTGGATTTTACATGAGAGTTTGGTTATTTTAAAGACACTTTGAACTTTCAAGTTTTTGAATTTTTAAAGACTGGGACTTTTAAAAGTTGGACTATTTCATATAGCGATGTTAATATTAACATGTGCTCTTTTGGATGAATAAGAAGGGGGGCTGTGGCTTCACACTGATGTGTTTATGTGTCAAGCTGGCAAGGGATCCATTGTGCTGGCTAGATTTATGTCAGCTTGACACAAGTTACAGTCATTTGAGAGGAAGCTACTTAATTGAGAAAATTCCTCCCTAAAATCTGACTGGAGGCAGGCCTATAGAGCATATTCATAATTTGTGATGAATGGGAGAGGGCCCAGCCCATTATGGGTGGTGCCACCCCTAAGCTGGGGGTGCTGGGTTCTATAAGAAAGCAGGTTGAACAAGCTAGTAAACAACACCCCCTCCATGGCCTCTGAATCAGACTCCAGGTTCCTGCCCTGTTTGAGTTCCTGTCCTGACTTCCTTCAAAGATGGACTATTGTCTTAGTTTGGGCTTCTATTGCTGTGAAGAGACACCATGACCACAGCAACTCTTATAAAGGAAAATATTTAATTGGGAATAGCTTACAGTTTCAGAGGTTTGGTTCATTTTCATTATGGCAGGAAGCATGGTGGTGTGTAGCAGGCATGGAGAAGGAAGCCTTCCTCCTTCCCCTACAGTGACACACTTCCTCCAACAAGGCCACACCTACTCTATCAAGACCACACCTCCTAATAGTGCCACTCCCTATGAGCTTATGGGGACCAATTACATTCAAACTACCACAACTCTGATGATATGGAAGTGTAAGCCAAATAAACCTTTTCCTCCCCAGCTTGCTTTTGGTCATGGTGTCTCATCATGGCAAGAGTAACTCTAAGATAGTCGGTTGAACCTGGATAAGTTTTCCATGCTTTCAGTAAATAACTTTCCATACATGCTCATGCAAGCTGCTCTAATTAAACCCAGAGAATACACACCACACCCCCACGAAAGCAAGAGAGGTACTTGTTGGGAAGAAGGATTTCTTTGGAGGAAGGAAGGGAGATAAGAAAGGGTAATGGGGATTGAAATTAACTAAAAGTTATTATAGAAGCATATGAAACTGTCAAAGAATTAAAAATAAGAAATAAAGATAATAAGTACAATTGAATACAATGGCTTTCACTAAAGGCACTTACTTTAATTCTTCGAGAGGGTTCTACATGCAGGCAGAAGATCTAGCACAGTCTGGAGGAATGAGAATGGTTACTATCTTGGTTATAATGTCCTTCAACATTACTGGGATTATATTTGGAAAAATATGGAGAATGCCAATTAAATAGAAGGCATAAGTAGACGTTACAAAGGTAGGTATTGCAGGAAACTAGGTGACTTCTGTGTTTTCCTATAATTCCTCCACAAGGGCGTTTTAACATTTTAATCAAGTTCTAAAGTTGGAGCTCAGCAAGGTTCTGTTTGCTCCAGGAACACCCTCCTCCTCCACCTCTGAACAGGATATGGATAGGTGACTGAGGAGCAGCGAGAAGGATCATCACCTAGGGGCTGGTTCCTCCAAGTGCTGGCACAGTGTCTGGGCCCAAAGAGCACAGATGTGCCAGATCTTTGTAATCACATTGTGCCAAGCACTATTCTGGGGCCTGGGGATCAGAGGCTGCTAATGCAAAATGATGTGTCTAGAAATAAAATCAAGTCATCAGAGTCCCCAGAGTTACTCTCCCCACCCCCAGAAGGACACTGCATTTTAATGTATTTATTTTCCTCTGATTTTCACAGATCATAGATGAAGAAGAGACCCAATTTATGAGTAACTGCCCCGTGGCAGTCACTGAAAGCACTCCTCGGAGGAGAACACGGATCCAGGTGTTTTGGATAGCGCCACCCACAGGGACAGGCTGTGTGATTCTGAAGTAAGTGATCATGGCCTCTTTACCCACCTTTCTGCAGTGATCAGAGATTTCCTGTGTGTCTGCAGGAAGAGGTGTGGCTTCTGGGACATCAGGCAAACCCTTCCCTGGTCTTCCATTTTCTCCATTCTAAATGCATAAGGAATCACGGGTAAATAATACAAGCCTGGTGTCTTCATTTGGAATTAATGTGGTTTTTTTTTTCTTGCGATTTGAAGGATCCCCATTGACTAGCATCCTTAAACTGTGCTCTGCCTGACCTAATGCTCAATTGCAACCTCCAGTTGCCCAGGCTCGTCTTTACAAACCTTTCTTCCACCTTGGTTGGCAAAGGCTTGCCGAATACGCACCAGGAGTCAGGTCGGATCTCCAGCCCTGCACACACCATGAGCAGTGCACACCTGCAGTCCCAGCACTCAGAAATAGAGGCAGAAGGAGCAAATGCTCGAGGTTATCTGTGGCTACAGAGTAAGGTTTGAGGCTAGCCTGAGTTACACAGGATCAAGCCTCAAATAAAATTGCTCCCCGCCACCACTTCCCAGGCAGCCTCTGGGTACGTGGCCACAGGGAGATCTTTGACCAGCCAGAATCATTTCCTCTGAAAGGCAGCATTATCTCAAAGCTGCATCTCCGGCTTATGAACCACAAGGTGATGCTCTTTGAGATATAAACAGATGGGGAGGACAGTTATTTCTGCAGTCAGATACATTTAGATGCTGTGTACTGGATCTCCATTTTATGGACCGATAGCGTACTAGCATGGTTGAAGGCCTTGCGAAGTCCTACCAAAAGCTAACAAACAAGCCAAACACTTTGTCATTTCAGTGGTGTGTCCCAAACTTACCTGATGGGAAATCCCCTTCTAAATCTTTTATCTTATGGCACCAGTTCTTTGGAGTAGGTTTAAAGGCCCATTTCAATTGATGTCAAGACTTTTAGGATTTCAGACAAATGGTCATGAGGAGAAGGCAGGACTCCAGTTTAAGCATCCAAGGCATCAATTACTGTTTGGTTCAGTATGTTGGCACATGCTTGTAATCCCAGCACTTAGAAAGCACAGCCAGGAAAATCAGAAGTTCAAGGTCAGCTTCATCTACATAAAGAGATTCAGGTCTCCCTGGACCACATAAGACAAGAGACCCTTTTCTCAAAAAATATGTACGTGATCTTTTTCATGGAGGTAGAGAATTGAACTTTGCCAACCATGTTCTGTCCTGAATCCCCAAAGGCCTTTTCTGTGAATTTGCTTCAGTCGGTAAATGTGCACGTGTAGACCCATATTGCTATTGATCCAGCCCACCCACCTCCAAAAGCAGCTGATAACAGGGTCTCCCGTGACTTCAGCTACAGCTGGCCAATGGGAAAGAAACCCACGGAGGCCTCTGGAAACACCTGCCTATTGCCAAACTCAGCCTCATCTTTCTGGCCTCCCTCCACTGACACATCATTTCCTCCTCCCTTAGTTGAACACGCGTTCTTTCCCCCAACTTCTTGTTTGACATGCTTACCTCTTAGCCCTTATGTACATTGATAATCTAAAAACTCAAGCTGTAGGATTTTTTTAAATGAAATAAATCTATAAATCACAATACTAAGCGTGTGCTGGTTGAAATGTGGGCCTTGAGGGACTAAGCAAAGACCACTGAGAAGGGAGGCAGTGCATGCTGCAGCTGACTGTACCCCAGGGGAGTCAGTTGCCACCACAGGCTTCCAGTAGAGAGTGAAAGACAGGAGGGTGCTGGCGAAAACCTCTGGGTGGATGTGGAGGGGTATGTGTGTGTGTGTGTGTGAATGGCTTCAGGTCCACTCTGCTTGGAGGTTGTTGCCATGGGGGAGCTGGTGGCAGGCTGACTGGAAGAAAACATCCTATATGGTTTGTGTAGAGCATACATTTGGGTTCTCTAGCTGGTCCTCAATTGAGAATAGCGGAGGTAATGGGAAAGGGGAGACTTGGCAGTCAACAGGCAACTCCCGAGGAACTGGTGAGGATGTGGGGTGGCAGGTTCCCACAATTCCTGTCACATACAGTCTTTATGTATATTCAGTCCCTCAGCTTGGAGGCTGGGTTCCAGGCTTGGCCTTCTAGTACCCAGATCCCTAATCCATGGTAGCCTGGTCCCTCCACAGAGCCTGGGCTCTAAAGATGAAGCTTGGAAACAGTCCGCTGGGTCACAAGTCTCTCTGTTCTCAAAGCCCTGGTTCATCTGGCCCCACATCTTGGTTTTCTTTTCTTTCTTGTTTTCGCAAACCAGAGCTATTTGATCTTCTGGTGGAATCCAGAAAGGCATCCTTTGTTTACCCACTGGCAGTCAGCATATGCGAATGTATGTTTTTCTGTTTTAACAATGAACATATGTGGCCTGTTCGTTCATGCCCTGACAAATGTAAGCGAGCTCTTATTTTACCTGCCCTTTGTGTTATCCAGGCATTGGAGGGTTTCAGTTCTGCACCATCTAACAGGTCAAATAGGGAAGAGAAAACAACCAGGCAATGTTTTCTAAGTGTCGGAACTCAGCTACACATCCAGCTACCTGGCAGGCTTGGGGTAATTGGCCTGCATAGCTAACTCACACAGGAGGAGACAGGCTCTTTGGAGCAAGGCAACTTGAAAGTCTTTATTCTTCCTTTCTCCTGAGGGAATTATATCTAAGCCACAGCGCTTTGTTTAAAAACTTATAATTCTATAGGTGAGATGTAAACACAGTCACATTGTAAACTTTTACGCAACACGAAAAGGAGTGAGGTACAGAAAATATATATTTAGAATACAGAAAAATTGAGAAATCCTTGACAGTCTCCTCAAATATTCCCAGCATTCCCCATGTGAAGGCAGCAATCGATATCAGCTTTGTGGGTGTGTTTTAAAGTTGTGTGTGTTCACTTACATTCTGAAGGTACGTGGAGCATGCGTTAATACCCTGCACTTGAATGGGTGCACACTCGGGAGAACTTAGCAGAAGCAGGTCTGGATCAGAATATGCGTATTTATAGTTGTGTATTTATATTGTTTAAGCTACTGTATGTTATCTGTGGTATGAACGTGCGAATCACGCTCCAAGAAGTTCACATTTGAATTCTCTCATGGTCTCTTTCCTCTCCCTGCTACAATCAATGATCTATAACAGACAACCAAGTACATGCCTTTTTGAGCAAATACATTTCTATTCATAGCAGATGACAAATCACAGAGTCATAAGGAATGCATATTAATGATTTCTACAGACACCACCACATTGTCCTCAAAATTAGTGACAGAGCCTATAACCTTACCTGCTTAGTAGTCCCTGACATTACCAATTTCAAGAGCCTTCTGTGTGAGAATCAAAATAATATCTCAGGTTAATGTACTTGCTACCTATTGTACTATTAATGCAGACTGGAGTTTGCATCTTCAGCACCCATGTAATTGCTTTGTGGGTATGACAGCCACTGCCCCCCCATTATTGCAGTCCTCTGTGTTGACCGAGTTTTCTGTCCCACCAGGTCCTACATCCATTTAGTCCCAAATAAACACACAGAGGCCTATATTAATTATAAACTGGTTGGCCTAGTAGCTCAGGCTTCTTATTAACTCTTATAACTTATATTAGCCCCTAATTCTTGTCTGTGTTAAACACGTGCTTGGCACTGTTTTCAGTGAGACATCTTGCATGCTCTGTGTCTGGCTTCCTCATTGCCCTACCTATACTTCCTGCCTGGTTGGCCCACCTATACTTCCTGCCTGGCTACTGGCCAATCAGCATTTTATTAAAATACAACTGACAGGGTACAGACCATTAACCCACAGCACTTCTGGAGGAATAGGCAGAGGCTCTCTGGAGCAAGCTGGGTAGTGAGACCAATTGAATGGGCAAGATCATCAAGAGACCCTGCCTCAATATGTAAGGTTAAAAGCAATCATGTAAGACACTTGATGTCAACTTCTGCCTTTCACACATATACTTACACATGTGCTCACACTTGCACATACATTATGCCCCCACGTATCTGTCTCTCGGTCTCTCTCTACATACATACAAATGCCCCAAAAAAGCTTGATGTTTTGATTAAAAATATGCATCTGTGATTTCCCTTAGGAATTTAAGTTTTACATCTTAATCAAAAAATAGATTTTCTATACTCAAGGTTATAAATATATTTCATATTTATATTCCTAAAGATTTTAAAATAGGCTTAGACCTTTTGTCTTCCTAGAATTTGAGTTTGTTAATGACATGGTATCAGTAGGCCACAAACAGAAAATGCATGGCCTGCTCAGCTCAAAGTGAGGTACCAGAGGAAAGTTGAAAAGATACAAGAAATATCTCTATGGAAGAATAGCAATGGAGGGAGACTGATATCACGCAGGTCTGAAGGCACAAAGGGAGTGGGGGAAGGTGGGAGAATGTTCACCCCTGACAGGAACCGAGGCCTTCCTTTAGAGAAGCAGCTAGCCTGAGGGAACCCCACAGAAACTCTAGCCCTCTTGTGTGGTTTCCCTCTGGGTTTCCGCTTTGGCCTGACCAATGCACAGAGGTCCCGGAGCCCATGTAAGTGGTTCATAAAGAGCATCTATCCAAGTAAAGCCCAGGGTTGGAGAGCTGGGTAGCTCTCTGGAGCCGCAACCTGGAGACGGCAGCACAGAAGGGAATCGGAAAGCAGTCTTCTTGACAGAGTAGAGTTAGCAGTCCCCCGTCCATTTGTTGACTGGTGCATTTTTTTTCCCAATGGCGTGGACTGCTACTTCATGAAAATCAAAACTGTGCATAGCTCTCCTCAGTTTGGCTGCTAATCTAACTAACATGACTACAAGCTTGACTATTATCGATTATCCATAAACAACCTATATTTCCTAATTATACATTATATTTTAAGATGAACTATACAATCACAATAGCTTAATCAAGATCGGAAATACATATACATATAACAAAATTGACCTTAAAATCCATACCAATACAAATTATTCATATCTATATCATATCCCCCTTTAAATGTAAAAGAACGTTTATAAACAATATTTGGGAATATGGGTGCAGTTTTTTCTCTGCAAACTGTTTTCTGCTGAATGGGGGCACTGTTATTTAGGTCTTTCATGGTATAACCTGTCTGCTAGGTTCATCTCAGTCAGCAGCTGAATGAAGTAATTTTTTGAAGATGTTCATAACAACCTTTCAGGAGGGCATGGTCTATCATACTATATTGGGATAGAAGCAATCCACACGGTGTCATCCTCTGTGAAAACAAAAGAAGACCCTCTTTTCCAAAGCATCATGTTCTTAGATCCAAATTTTGAAGTCATACCGTTAAGATGTCCATTCTGGTCTAGCCTGGCAGCCCATATAATGAAATGTCTCTCTGTATTTAGCTCCTTTACAGTCAAAAATTTCAAAGAAAACACAATAAAATACATAATCCAGACTCTTTGTGAATTTTCCATTTTTATATGGCTTATTTTTACTCTATCACTTTACTTTATTCTGTCTCTTTAAAGACTTTATTCTTTTTTTAAGGTATTAACTTTATTTTCTATATTTTTTTCTTCTCTCTCTCAAGCCTACGTACATTCATACAACATTGTGACCCATTTAAAGGTCTTTTATGTCTGAATCTGTCCTATTGTAAATCTGTAATTTTTTTTACTGTCGAGAAACATGTTCGATTTGTGCCTTTACATCGCTAAGTGCTTAAAACTCTAAGCTGTGACATTCCTAGGTCAAAAACAGGTACTGTGAGCTTGCCACGCCCAGTCCAACATGGCAGAGCCGCTTGTGACTGAATCAGTTGCTGCTCTGGGCTGCAGAGCAGCTAGCTGTTCTGGATGTTGGCTTCACCTTTCTCCAATTTCAAAATGGAGGATGTACCATTTTGTGCTAGCTCTGGGGCCGCCAGGTAGGAGCCGTACTCAGCACTTTAACTCTGAGACTGAGTGTGCAGCGCAGAAACTCTTTTCATCCAAGTTACAGCCAAATCTGATACACAGAGCACTGTGTGGCCTGGAACATCTCTCTGTATGGTGGCAGAAATCCACCATGCTCTCCCGCTCACCTAAGCCTGATTCTGCGGTCTGCTCAGGTGCAGGCAGGGAGCACTGAGCCATTGGCATGGTCTCAGAGCACTCTCCTTCCGATTCCAAGCAGGAACACAAACATCCAGTCCCATAAAAAGCCATTAAAATGCTTTAAAGCCAGAGTTTGCATTGACAGCACAGCCCCAGGAAGCCAAGTTTTAAAATGGGTCAGCTTTTTTTCTGCCGCTATTGCCCAAACAGGAAATCTCTCTACGGCACATCCTAACAAACAGCAAAAAGCTGTGTTAAACTCACTCTCTCCTTTATTTAAAGCCCTCTCAGGTTTTTAAGTGGATTTAGCCCCACGTTGGGCACCACTCTGTAGATGGAGCAGCGGGCTGTGTCCTGCCACCCGGCTAGCTTTTCACCTGAAATAATTACATGGAAACTGTATTTATTTAAACACTGCCTGGCCCATTAGTTCTAGCCTCTTATTGACTAATTTTCACATCTTGCTTTAACCCATATTTAATAATCTGTGTAGCACCACGAGGTGGTCACTTACCAGGAGAGATCTTAACCTGCATCCATCTCAAAGAGGAGAAGCGTGGCGATTGCCTATGGTCACTGCCTGAAGCATCTGCCTTCTCTCTCCCAGAATTCTGTTCTGTCTACTCTGCCTACCTAATTTTCTGTCCTATTAAAGGGACAAGGCAGTTTCTTTATTAACCAATGAAAGTAACACATAGACAGATGACTCTCCTCCATCACTGGCCTTATTTTATGCTCGTCCCACTAGCTCTTATAACTTAACCTGCTTCTCTTCCTCTATGTTTTGCTTCAGGGCTTTTACCTTTCTTTCATTCTGTATGTCCTACTCCATGTCTGGCTGGCATCTCCATTTCTTTCTCCTTCATTCTTCCATCCCTTTCCTTCTTTCCTACTTACTCTCTCTGCCCACTAGCCCCACCTATTCCTTTACTGCCTAGCTATTGGCCATTCAGCTTTTTATTAAACCTATCAGGTGCCTTAGGCAGGCCAGGTGAAACAGCCACACATCTTTAGAGTAAACAAATACAGCATACACAAATGTAATGTGTCTTTACATAGTTACAGTAATATTCACCACAGCTTTCGTGAATCTGGTTTGTTACCTGGTTATTCTTTCTGATTACTCACCATGCTTATTGACCAGAGTTTTTGACTTAGACAATACTACATTCTCTCAGTAGTTCTAAAGGTTTGTTCATGCATTCTTTAGAGGTTGAGTATAATTGTTGATATCTGAAAACTATAATAATGAATACTTATACCTTTTGTTCTTTATGTTTTGATTTTAATGGGAATGCACCATATTTTACTTTAAAGTATTTGATGTGGTTAGAAAAAGTTTCAAGTTGATGTCATCAGTAAAGTACGGGAAGACTCTGCCTGGTTGGGCCAGTTTCCTTTTCTTTCATGGTGAAGGTAGCATTTACAAGATTAGCCAGCCAGTGCACCTGCCAGATACCAAAACTGTATACCAGAAAACTGAGGAAAAACTCAACTTAGAATGTAAATAATGATCCCAACTTGCAAAACACTTTTAGCCTAGCTGTGGTATAAATAAAAATATGTATGCAAAAATTAGCAACCCCAAGACAAAAAGAGGGACAAGCTCAGCATGGTTAGAATTTAGAGAGAAGATGGCTGGGGAATGAAATCACAGAGCTTCTTGGAAATATCAGCAATTATGTCTTGGTGGCAATGATGAGTTGTCTGGGCAAATGTATGGGAAGAGGTTACTCCAGGCAGAAGAGCATCAGAGTCAGAATCTTAATGAGGACTTGGAGGTAAATGCTGCTCTGTGAGACAGTTAATAGACAGACATTTTGATCAGGAGATCTCTGGGGCCAAAATCCATTAACATATCAGAGATGTCATCCAATGTCAGCATGAAGAGACTCAACCTGATTCAGGAGCATCAAGGGAACAATTAGAGGTTATTAAACCGCGAGGCTGTACACTGGGAAGTTTTATTAAAGCTAACAAGGAGGTTTAAGATCTAGCCACAGAGTTCTGGACAGACAAAAAAGGAGAGGCAATAATAACAGTGAGTGATTCTGTTGGGGATGTGGCTCACTTGGAAGACTGCTTGCTTAACAGGCATGAAGCCCTAGATTCTATCCCCAGCCCTGGTTAAAACAGCTTTAGTTCAAGGTCATTCTCAGCTGCAAAATGAGTTCTAGTCTAACTTGAATTAAATGAGACCCTGTTAGAGAGGGGGATGGAGAGCGGGGGGGGGGGAGCAAGGGAGGGAGGGAGAGGGAGAGAAAGAATGAATGGAAAGGAAGGAAGAAAAGAAGGAAGGAAGGAAGAAAAGAAGGAAAGAAAGAAGGAAGGAAGGAAAAGAAGCTGCCAGCTGTATTGCAGAGCCCTGATTTGAAGAAGGAGTCTTTATGTAGCCATGCCAGATTTATATCCCTGGTAGGAAAAGCTGGAGTTTGCTCTGAAGCCCATCTGGTTGCTTGTGAAGGCCAGCAGGCAGCAATGGCCACTTCTCTCTTGGTGAACCTGACACTGTTTCCACTTTGCATTTGCATACAAATTTGCATACTGCAAAGCATTACAACCAAGTAGTGGATTAAAAGACAAAGGATAAAAAAGTGCCTTAATGTAAGATAGATGCTTCCAGACTGCACGGAAGGATGTCCTGTCCCCTTTAGCCTGACCAAGTTTTGTGTCTTGAGGTGGTCCTCTCTTTTCTGGGCATTCATTATCTTCAGGTAGAATTCCATCTTTTGCTCATTCCCACAGGAAGGATCTGAGAGTGGAAATTCTCCTGAGGGCAAGGCGGATCATTTGAGGAATTCAACTTTTATAAAACAATGGAGACGTAGCCAAGAGTCAAGTACTGTTCTGGGTTACAAACACTCCTTTCCTCTGTAAAGTAGCCTTCTGGTGTAGGTGTGAAGGAGAAAGCTGAGGCACAGGGAGGATAGAAAGGAGGCTAAGTGACTTCTCAAGGTCATAGAGTAGGCGACCCAGCTACACGCATTGGAGCTCCACATTGCCCTTCAGCACTTAAGACAGGGGCTGTGGGTCAAGCTGAGATTCCACATCTCCTCTTCAAACACTATTAGTAGTCAGGTCTTCAAATGGTGTGTGCTGGTTTTTTTTCTATTGTTACTTTTATCCATTGCCTTATCCACAGAGACTTTGTATCTTACTGTGAGGGGAACCTCTGACATGGTCACATGAGCTCCTTGCCCTCCAATCCCTCTTCCCCTTGATGTCCTGCCTGTCTAACAAACCAAACACCGCTTCCTATCACCCTAAGATACAGTTCAAGATCCTGACCCTCCAGCAGGATGTCCCATAAGCCTCCTCGGAGCCACTCAGTGAACCTGGCTCTACAGCCTTTCTCCTCTGCTCATTGCTTTGGTAGCATTTATTGAGCACTTCTTGTATGCAGTCACTGAGGGCATGGGATGGAGCCTTTGAGCCAAAGACAATCTATAAATAATACAAACCAGGTGCACAGCCCTTCGTCTGTAGTCCTGAAATCCAAACACTGAGATTAAAAAGATTTTTCATTACTCATTTAAGGCCCAGACCTTCCCTGGACTGAGATGACTACCATCTTTAGTGTGAGATAAGGGTGATGATGAGACCCTATGGGTGTGGAATATATACTGTATTATCTATCTGGAACCCCCAAAATCAATTCTAAAATATATCTGGCCTCAAGGGTGCATGTGGCCTTGTTCATTCAATTCAGAGTGGGACCCTGGAAGCTTTACCAGGGTCTACAGAAGAGGGGATAGTTGTGTGCTGGATCCCTAAAAGAGGACAATTCATCTTCCCTGAGTGGAAACACCCTGGTCCAGGCCGCAGTTGCTGTACGCTCTCTAAGCTCATTTGGTGTTCTGTGTGGCCAAAGAGTGAAGTCAGAATTCTCCAGCAGTATTTGAAGCCCTTCACAACTTGCTTTGGTCACTGCCCAGTGCTAGGGATGGAACTCAGAGCCTTGCACATACTAAAATGTGTTCTACCACTGAGTCACATCCAAGCCCTTCTCCACCCATCTTTATATTGTTACACAGGACTATGAGGTTTACAGAGGCAGGCATCCACTTCGTTTCTCTTTGTCACTTTAGTGTGAAAGATGATAAGCCACAGCCCACGGGCCAAGTCCAGTGCTCTATATTTTCCTCCTCTCTCTGTCTCTCTGTCTCTCTGTCTCTCTGTCTCTGTCTCTCTCTCCCTCCCCCTCTCTGTGTGTGTGTGTCTCTCTGTTTCTCTCTCCCTCCTTCCCTCCCTCCATCCCTCCCTCCAATCCCCCCTCTCTCTCACATACACACACTTCTACTGTCTCTCTCTCCCTTCCTCCCTCCCTCCCCCCCGCACTTCCTCTGGAGCACAGCCATAGCCTTTTTATTTATCTACTATTTAGCGTGGCTTCCGTCATCCAGCAGGGGAACAGAAAGCTGCATCATGCTGGGGAGATGCTCAGTAGTTAAGAACACTGACTGCCCTTGCAGAAGACTCAGGTTCAGTTCTCAGCACCCACAGGATGGTTCCCAACCATCAGTAACTCCAGTTTCAGGAGATCAGTGCCCTCCACAGGCACTGTTGGCATGTGCACTAAAACAGGGACCAGTCAATTTCTTCTACAAAGGGGCAGAATGCGAGAGGTACAGCAGGCAGGAAAAATGTGCACCATCCAGTTCCAGCGAGACGTATCTGGTTGCCGCAATGGTGGTTGCAGGCACAGGTGGGCTGGGAGGTATAAAGAGGCACGTAGACATGACTCCTAGACTGTGTTCTTCTCCTAAAGGCCCCAGTGTGATAACATTGGGAGAGATACTGGATGACTGGAGCATGAGGTGGGGGACACAGTGATGGGACCAGTGCCCTTATGGAGGAGACAAGACAGCTTTCTTCCTCTCTGTACACAACACTGTGCAAGGTCATGGAAGCCAGCCATCTGCATCAGCAAGAGGGCACTTCACAGATACCCAATCTGCCAGCGCCTTTGTTTTGGCTTTCCCAACCTCTACCGATAAATTTCTGTTATTTGCTAGCTATATTAGTTGATAATATTTTATGATAGCAGCCCTAATGTATGCAGTGTGTGTATGCATGTACATGTGTCTGTCTGTCTGTCTGTCTGTCTGTCTGTCTGTCTATATAAGTGCAGGTGCTCATAGAGGTTAGAGAGAACTGGATCCCCTGGTGCTCAGGCAGCTGTGAGCTGCCATGTGGATGAAGGGAGTGGAGCCTGAGTCCTCTACAAGAGCAGCAAACGCTGTAGCTACTGATCTCATCTCTTTGGCTCCCACCACCTTATCTCACAAAGCTCTGCAAAGACCTCACTAACCTGAGGCTCAGAGTCTCCAATCTGGGGAATAAAGCAGCCATGTTGTGAAACTGGGACTTAAACCTGCTGCCACCAGACTCCTGGTCAGCCAGTAAATGACACGGGGAAAGTTTTCCCTGTTCTTGATCTGTGAGATGAAGCAGAGTCCTTTCTGAACATAGAGGTTCAGAACTAAGCCTGTGAGAGCCGATGCTGTTCCCTCAATTCCATTCAGAAAACGGGGGGAAAATGGCAAGAGACTGGAGGGAGAAGGCTAAGCATTAAAGAGGACTTAGCCGGTATTCAATACTTTACAACTCCTTATGACACACCAACGCTTTTTATCTGAGAGAAAACAGCATAGGAACTCTACACGTGATGACAGTGTGTGATTTGGATGTCACAGCACGGCTGGGAGGAGATGATGTGGCTGAGGTAAAGCTTTCTCCATGATTTCTATGACACTGGGTAGTGAGAAGAATCACAGCTTGTTTGTCATAAGACAAGGTGGCTTCACTTGCTGCCTATGACTTCACTACAATGCCAAGGAGTTAATATGAGAGATGGGGAGAGCCAGCTCTGGCTACTCTGGCAGCTTATTGAGAGAGTGTTTGGGGACAGAATGTCATGGCAACACACGTGCTTGAGAAAGCCCTGGATGGATCCCCAGGACCAACCAACCATCCAACAGGTGGACTCCAGATGCCGGGAGTTCCTGGAAGGTCAGCTGTGGCGTGGCTCCAGGGTGGGGACAGTCCACTGGCAGCTTAGTTTCATTAGGCAGCTGGGAACCCAGGTGCAGGATCCAGCCCTCGTGGGAAGAAACTGGCAAGAACAAACCAGGAAATGCTGGCTACAGAGTGCCAAGCTTTGCAGTGAACTGAAACCCAGGTGGGAAATGAAAGCTGGGATCTCCAGAGAAAGAGAACACAGTACAGATCTGGCAGGTCATGGCCACAGCGCAGCCCATAGAAGTACAGAGAAGCCTGCCTTACTTGTGTACCAGGACCCGGGTCTGAAGCAGAGGGATGGATCCAGCCCTCTTCAATGAATGGACAAGAATTGCCACTGTATACTGTGGTCCCAATCATGTGGGATCCACCAAGAATGCTTTGAGCTGCAAACTTCCTTGTTGTTGGTAAGGTTAGACTAGTTTAGGGCTGGAGAAATGGCTTGGTGGGTAAGGGTGCTTGCTACATAAGCATGAGGACATGAGTTAAGAGAGCAGCACACATGTGAAAAACCAAGGTTGGCCCTGTACATCTGTAACTTCAGCGTTGCTGGAGGCAAAGGCAGAGGGGTTTCCACGATTTTCTGGCTGCCAGCCTGGCTCCAATTTCAGTGAGAGACCTTGTCTCAGAGGAATGTGGTGGAGGCAGATAGAACAGGACACCTGATTCTTTCTCTGGCCTCCAGGCACCTGCACACAGGTATATACATCTGACACATTTGTGCACATACATCAAATTCACACACACACACACGCAAATAAGTAAATAATTTAAATTAACCATTTTAAAGTTATCAATTCAGTAGAATTTAGTACATGGTCAATGTTGGAATCTTTTGTCAACGTTATCTATTTCTATCATTCCAAAGTGAAATCCCTTTTCCCATGAAGCAGTTTCTCCCCATACTCCTCTTCCCCAGCCTAGGGCAGTTGCCTATCTGCATTCTGCCTCTGTGAGTGACTTCTCAATCCTTTATGTAATTGGAACCTTCTGGTATATGGTCTTTTCTGCCTGGCTTTTTTCACTTAGTGTAATGTTCTGAGGGCTTATCCATGCTATTGTGTGTAGCAACACAGGCATGGCCTTTCTTCAGCATTCATGGGACATTGATTCCAGGACCCGTGGTAGACACCATAGCGTAAGGACACTCACACCCATTGTGTAAAACTCTACATTTAACCTACATACTTAAATCCTTCCCAGATTATATACAATGTCTAATACAGTGCAAATTCTGTGTAAGTAGCTGTCAATGCTGCATTGTCTAGGAGTAATGACCACAGGAGGTATCTGTACACATTCAGTATAGATGGAACTGCTTTTAAATGTTTTTGATGCATGGTTGGTTGAGTGTGGCGATCAGACCTTTGCAGCCAATTCTTCTTTTATATAGTTGAAGCACAATCCATGCTATTCATATGCCAATTGATTTTATTCCTGTGAACATTTGACCCAAGATTATCAAGGGATATACACAGGAGCAGTAGGAAAGTACCAGGTAACTCCTTATCTGTGACTCCCTTTTTTAAAAAGCAGAAAGACACATATACACAATCAACATGTTTTCCCATGCCAGCACCTCAGTCTATCCCTAGGAAAGAAAATCATGTCTCTTAAGATTGAGAAAGGACAAATTGTTGTACACCTATGATCATATGTCATTCAGCACTGGGAGTGTGTTCCCAGCATCATATGTATACATGCACACACTCTAAGGGCTCCAGCATCCCTGTGTGATGGAATCTTCCAGGCCTCCCATCACCATATGTGTGCTCTTGTTAATGAGCCATCATTATGAAGCATGTGACTTCACTTTGTCCTGCATGGTGAGGAAGTGTGTGAAGCCGCCCAGCACAGTTTCTCTTGCGACTAAAGATGTCCTGGTTAGATCGTTTACCCTACATGGTTACATGGGACCACCATGTAACAACCACACATCCAGACATTGCTGGCTAGAGCAAAGGCTGAAGCTCGCTGAGCGCCTCCTGATGCTTGAAAGGAACAAGGCGAGACCCTCAGAGAACCGCCTCCAGCAGTGCTCACCAGTAATTGTCAACTCCCAATCAAAAGTTGTTCCTGAGTTATTCGCCTCCCTCCAAGCCTGACTGCCACAGGGACTACCCCACTTGAAGCCCGCGAAGAAACAAACGCAGCACTGTGGGAACGCCTCGCCCCTGTGATTAATTGTTGCTGGCTGATCCCACCTCTACTTTTTCCACGGCCGTTTCTCTAAGGGTTCACGTTTAACAGCAGTCAGGAAATCAGGGGAGCAAAAGCTCCTTTATGCCTTGGTTCTGTGCTACTCATAAAAGAAAATCATTGTTAATTTAGAGTTTGACAGCTGTGGCGCACTGGTAAGTCCACGACAGCTGTCATCAGGACGCCAGCTTCTTTTCCAAACAGATGTTTAATTTGACTTTAGTGAGCCTGCCAGTTTTTTTTTTTTTTTTTTTTTCGGCAAAAAGGAAAGGGGAAGCAAAAACAAAAGTCATCATTATATTCATCGTTTGGTTTCATTTCAGGACATAAATGGAATGATTAACAATGACAGAAGAATTACTCTAATTACAGTTTTGGGTTCAGGACCAGTTAGCTATCATCTCCTGCACGGTCCAGAGTCCAGCTTTCATTTTCTTTAATTTTTTTTTTTCTAAAGTGAGACGCTGTTTTGTGGTAATTACACCCAGGCTCTGAGCAATGTTCCCAGCTTCCCAGAAAAGCCTCCCAAAATTCAGGAAAAATCAGAGAGCAGTGAAGGAGGAGAGAAAACCCTCGATGACTGTGAAGGGCTGGACTTGTCTTATGGCGCGGGAGTCAGGACGCTGTGGAAAATGAACAGAGCTTACAGCACAGCCGCCGCCAGGCCCCCCCACGTGTGTTCATGTGGTCAGGCAGCTGGTTCCATGCACTTCTGCAGTGCACGAATCAGCCACGGTGTCTAAAATTCAGCAGTCGGTGGCTCCATATAGAAACTCGATGTGTGAGGACCCACCTGATCAGCCTGATGTTTCCGTCTGTAATTGCTTGGAGGACCCCCCTCTGAGCCACTATGTTCCTAGGTAACCCACGTCCCAGCTTCTGCTTTCTTTGCCATTGCTTTTGTGTGTGGTTTCAGTAGTCTGCTTGAGGTTGGCTTTTATCATTTGGTGTTTGTAATGTCTCATCAATAGCCCATGTTACCTTGTGGGCAGTGCCTTTGTCACAGGGGCTTTAGCAAGCCTGTAATAAAGGCAACAGCACATGGCCGCATAGCTTACTTGCTTCCGTGCACCTTGAAGTGGAAGACTTCCGCTAGCTTCGTCAGTCCGTAACTCATGTGTATTGTACTGAAGATATTTCCACCTCACATGGTACCTGCTGACTGTCAACTTGACAACATGTAGAGTCACCCAGACAGCAAAGCCGAGTGTATCGGTGTGGGAGTATCTGGTCTGGAAACTCAGAGGATGGAAGACCTAACTTAAGTATAGGTAACAACATCCCGTGGGCCCGGCTCCCAGACTGGATAAAATGTAGAAAGCAAGCTGAGCTCTGGCATGCACCTCTCTCTGCTTCCTGACTGTAGACACAGCGGGGAGAGTTGTTTCAAACTCCTGCTACCCCACCCCAACCAGGGTGAATTGCATCCTTGAACTGTGAGCTCAGACAAACCTTTCCTTCTGTATGCTGCTTTTGTTTAAACACGGCAAGAAAAAGGTACTAACCTCCCACCCCAGAGCAATTTTCAGCCTTCCAGCAGACATCTTGAAACCTAGTTCTGAAACCAAAGTCTGACTGAGGGATGATGTACAGTGTCACTAGACCAATAGAGACAGCAGAGCTAAGAACACAGCAAATCTGACCCCAGAACCTCTGGCTCGTCTGATTTTTAAATGCAAAGTGAAGGCTTTGTCGTCTGTGACCGTAGAAAGACCAGGCTTCCGCTAGGTTGACTTCTGAGGTATTCTGAAGGGACCTGTGAGAATCCATAGCACAGAGTAAAAATCATGAGCTACTGCTATGTAGGCCAGCCACGCACCTGGGTGCTGCTTCCTCTGCCTTGGCTCCAGGTTTAAGCCATCCCTTAATAACTGAACAATTGAGGCCGAATGTCAATGGCCAAGGGGAGGTGACTGGAAGCCCAAAAGCATTCCCACGAGGACCCAGATGAATACCTGCCATAGATCTGGCTGTCATCTGGACCCAAGACCCATGTCGTATGTGCACAGGAGTGCAGGTACGTGGCATGACCAGAAGAGGGCTTCAGCTCTCCTGGAGCTGGATTCACAGGTGCTTGTGAGCCACCAGACCTAGGTGCTGGCGATCAAACGTGGGTCCTCTGCAAGAGCAGTATACATTCTTAACAGTTTCTCTGACTGATGAACGATTTGGGGCACACAGTGTGCCGTGGAGAAGTCTCAGAACCTGCCTCTGTGGGCCCTGGAAGGAGTGAGACCCTAGAAGTTCAGATAAGGTACATATAGCAGTTGGTACAGATTGCTGACCGTGTGACTGTTCCTACAGTGAGAATGGTCGGGAGGACAATCCAGCAGAGCCTCCTCAGGCATTGTTGATAACAGTTCTGCTACTAGCAGGGTCCTCAAGTACAGTCTCCCTGCAGTGCTGAGGCGCCAGACGCTCTTAGCCGCTGGCAGTTCAGCCTGAGAGCCCAGTGAAAGCAAACCACAGAAACAGGAGCACCCGACTGGGCTTCCCTCCCAGTCCTGATGGCAGTGTGTGGTCAGACAAGGTGCAGGGCTGGCAGTGCCGGGAACTGCGTAGGTGGGTGGTGGCAGGAACTGAGCTGTCTGTCAGCCAGGAACAGTGCACAGCTGGAAATTGGGGCTGCTACCTGGCAAGTTCTTCTTAGCCCTCTTTGGCGGTGCACACCCATGAGCAGGAAGATAGCTGAAGTCAGGGCTTTTCTTCTCCTGGCTCCTTCATCTGTAACTTGGGCCCAAGAGCAAGGCAATGGCCAGAACCAGAGAGTGAGTTAAGACTCTTGGGTATGACCCTCCAAGAGGAAATGAGTTAGCAGGAACCATGTGGGCACATGCCTTCAATCCTGCCTCTGCTTGAGCACCACACAGCTATCCATACCTTTAGCATCAGAGGGCAAAAGGCCCAATCTTCTGGTTCTTAAGGATAGCTCTCTTCATTCCCTCTGTTGCAAAGCCCAACCCCAAGGCACACAGCAGGGTGAGGTAGTAATTGCTCTTCCTGGCCAACGCTAAGCAAATGAAGAATCTTAAGGGTTTCAGAGACTGGAATGTGCAGGGCCTCCTGGCCTGGAAACAGCTCAGATTCAGTCAGTGGCTCCCTTCTCATAATGGTTCTTGGCTATGGCACTACAAAAGCCCAGTGGGAGATGTTCTGAGATCCAAAGCCAGGTCTTTGTGAGCTACAAACTCATGAGACCCTGTGGCCTCCCAGCTGTTGGGATTGCCGGTATCCACGTGGTTGCAGTTTGCTGAGGGTTTATTTGCTCACCCTTACCTCTGCAAAGGGCGTGTCCCCCTCTGTGAGTCAGGGAGCTACACCCCTGAGTGTTCTTACTTCCTGGTCTTTGAATCTTACAAGGATTCTGCCTCTAATCTCTCTGTTTCCAGTGTTCCCCTCTCCTCTGGTCACTCCCTCAGATTGAGGCCACTTTCTTGTTATTTTGATCTTTGTGGCAGAGACAGTGAGTTCTGGGTGCCCATATTCAACTATCTTGAATAGCCCAGGCACCTGAAATTCCCAGTGCCTCAAATTATGCCCCTGTCAAATGGGGACAGTGGCACTAGCTGCCTCAGGAGTCACTACCAGCATCAGATGAGTTCTTATATATAGATATTATTTGTCAGAAGCTAGACACAAGGCCACATCACTGATGCCACTGCCAGTGTGGTGGTTGCTTTATATCTAAACTAAGACTAAGATCATCATCATCTCTGAAGACAAAGACCTACTTGTTTGGGTTTCTGGCATAAGTCTACATTGTGAAAGTGGTTGTAGAATTTCAAATACTGTTTAGGTAAGGGCTGTGACTCTAGCTCACTTAACAGAGTGCTTACCCAGCTATGGTGGCATATGCCTGTTGTTATGGGGAACCCACCAGGATGACCACTCAGATACAGTTTACAGTCAATTAAACATGGTTATATCAGCTGGGACTATACTTAGGTACTCGGAACCCAAGGGTAGCCCCCAGTGTCCAGAGCATGGAGTTTAAGAAGGCAGAAATCACATCCTGGCATCTTGCTTTCTCTGGAGCTGCAATGGGGCTTGGGGGTCAGCTTTTTGCATTAACAAGCAATTTGACAGAAGCTAAGATAAGCAGTTAGCTGGAGATGGGGCTCCACAAGCAGGCAGTTTAACAGAAGCTATGATAGTTGGGCATCTTCACCTCAGGCTGCTAGAATAGAGTTGGATAATTTTCCACGGGATTTTCCAGGGAGGAGATCATATTCCAGTTCAACCTGAAATGGCCTCAGCAAGAATATAAGATCGAGGAACCTCTGCACTTTCTTTCTCTGTTACACACATAATCCTAGCACCTGGGAGGCCGAGGCAGGGGGATCACAAGTGTAGTGATAAGCTGCGGGCAGGCCTGCTTTTCATCCCACCAAGATCTCGGCCGCCTGGCTAGCTTATGCCCCAAAATAACAACACACAAACTGTATTCATTTAAACACTGCCTGGCCCATTAGTTTCAGCCTCTTACTCACATCTTGATTAACCCATATCTAATAATCTGTGTAGCACCACGAAGTGGTGCCTTACCGGGAAGATTCTAGCGTACGTCCATCTTGGGCCAGAGCTTCATCGCATCTGGCTCAGAGAGGAGAGGCATAGCATCTGTCTGAGCCATCTACCTCACTTCCTTCTTCCTGTTCTGTCTACTCCACCCACCTAAGGGCTGGCCTATTAAATGGGCCAAGGCAGTTTCTTTATTAACCAATGAAATCAACACAAACAGAAGATTCTCCCACATCACACAAGTTCAAGGGCAGCTTAAGTTACAAAGAGAGTTAAGAGCCAGCTTGAGCCATATAGAAAAATGCTGTTTCCTAAAAACAAAACCAAAAAGTGAGGCCTTGGTTTCACCTGGCCTCCATTTCTTTTGTTTGTCCCTTGACAGCTACCATAGAGGATATGAACTGTGCTGCCCTGCATTGCTTTCTGTTGATATGATAAGACACTGACCAAAACTATGTCATGAAGGGAAGCCAGGGAAGACCAAGGCACTGAAGGAACTGAAGTAGAGGCTGCGGAGGAATGAGCGGTGCTTCCTGGTTTGCTCTCCATGACTTGCTTAGGCACCTTTTTAAGTAACCCAGGACTGCCAGCACAGGGGTGGCCTCGACTGTGGTGAGCTGGACCCTCCCACATCAAACATTAGTTTTTTTAAAAAAAGCTCTGCAGACATGTCCCCAGGCCAATCTGATGGCGGCAAGTTGTCAGCTGGGGTCTTTCTTCCCAGGTAACTCTAATTTGGGTTAACAAAAACTAGCCAGCACGGGTGTTATGAAAAACAAAATAGAAATGCTAAGCTAAAAAAAAGAGAGTCAAGACCAGTAAATGCTGAACTATAACATCAAAACAGGAAGAATACAAAGTGATTGCCCACAGCTCAGTTCTATTCAGCCTTTTCAAGAGCAATATTTTACAGGCTGCTGTACAGAATGGGAAACCATAGGTCACCAGTCATATGCCAATCAAAACACAAATGACCCGTTGAAAAGTTTACTGTGTAACAGAGTGTGGGTGCAACCTCAAACCTGCCTTCAAAATGCTTTGCAACTTTGTAAAATGAAGTGTGGAGATTTTAGGGTGGAGAAGTCTGGAAGATACCTGGAATGGGACAAATCTAAATTTTAGTCATGTGTCACCTGGTAGGACATACATGCCTTCTAGAATATTCCTGCTAACGACCCAGACGCTGAACCTGATTATGAAGAAACACCAGACAAGCAAGACATCTTGCAGAATGAACTGTGCCATGCAGTGTCCTCCACAAAAGTCCAGGGCAGAGCAGGAGGCTGTTGTCAGTTGCAGGAGCCTACAGAGACAACATCCCAGTGCAGCATCCTTACCCGAATGGGATGCCTTGGCTCAAACGGTGCAGCTGTGGAAACTTGAATAGATATGAGGATTAGCGGAATCCATGTTAACTGTCTAAATAACTATATTGTGGAGATGTAGATGCTTTTAAAGCACACATATGTCTGGGGATAGAGTGCCTATCTGGTATTCATGAATCCCTGGCACCACACAAACTGGTTGTGGTGGTGTGCATCTATAATCCCAGCCCTAGGGAAGTGGGAGGCATGAAGATCAAGAGTTCAAGGTCATCCTTGGTTACCTGTAAGGCCAGCTTGGACTACATAAGATCCGTAAAGAAAGGAGAGGAGGAGAGCAGGGGAAGGGGAAGAAAGAACGGGCTTGACCTGACCATACAGTGTGTCAATCACTCACTCCCAAGTGCTTCAGCATGGGAGAGGGAGTTCTTAATACTGCCTTTGCTCCCTTTGCTCTTGAAGGTTTGTCTTAAAGGCTCCAGCCTTAAAGTTCTGTAAGCAGCTACGTGAGAAGACAGTGGGCTGGGCAGGCAGACAGGATTTGCTGGCCTGGGAGGTGATGCTGAGTTCATTGGTTTCCTCCCCAGGCACAGACTCAAAGCACCCCATCTCATTTACAGAAGAGGACATTGAGGACACTTATCCAGCTAGCATCCTGTCACTCATAAGTAGCAGAGCTGTGCTTTCAAAACCTGTAGCCAAAGGTTTTGGTCTGCCACTGTGCCTGGGTGCATCTCTAATGAGGCTAACGTCACAAGAAAATTGACTCAATAGTTCTCTAACCAGAAAGGCAATATGGCAATATGGTGTTTGCAAACTGCCATTGCATCTGCCATGCAGACTGCTTCCCCCACCCCATTCTCACTGCTCTCCGTGCCTGCTCTGCCCTCTGATATGTAAGCCCTGCCATGGGGCTAGAGAAGCCTGAAGCCTGGGCTGGATCAGGTGGGGCTTAGCTCAGATTGGTGGTTGATATGACAGCTCACGGTGGAGGACATGAAGGCTACAAAGCATCAAATGAAAAAGGAATAAGTGAGTCCTCCACGGAAGGAGGTTTCAAAGCAAGAAACAACACAAGCTAAGTCCAAGGGGCAAGGTTCAGAGTGGAAGCCAGACAAAATCAAAAGGACAAAACCTATGAAAGACTCTTTTAAACATGGCATCCCCATAGGAGGCACTTACTACCAGGCTGGAAGGAAGGGTGACAGTGTGTTCACCAATCCATACTGTCTCATTGCTCCGAGGAGCTTTGGGCAAACATTTAGTGAGTACCTACTGTGTATCAGGCTTGGGCCAAGAACGGGAGAGGGAAAGAAAGAAGCAGGCAGAATATGGATGCCCACCTGACAACTTGGTACCACGCCCGTTTTGGCAGCAGGCTCTGTTTCCGTGTTTCTGTTTCCACACCGGCTCCTGGAACATGGTCAGGAGTTAAGTGGGGGTGGGGGGTACCAGCTAGGGACAGCTGAGGAGGGAGCAGAGCTCCTCTCCAGGGTCCCTGCCTAGATTACCTCCAAGGTAACTTTGTTTTACAGAGCCCAAGAATGAAATCATTATTCCTCCACAGCCAGGGAAAGCCTCTCTTTCCACCACTGTCTGGCAGTCACTGAAAAGCCTGCTGCTCATCACGCTGTCTAGAGGAGCCTGGAAACAAAGTCTGTACCCAAGTAGACTCTGGGGTAAAACAGGTAAAAGTCATCAAGCGAGGTTCTACTCAGTATGAGCCTGTTTTCATACTGGGCCCCTTGACTTGGTTTACACGGGACCTTTTGCCACCTCTCAGGTCTTCCCCAATGGGGAATAGATCGTGATGGAGAATTAAAGGCAATAGGATTTCAGCAGCAGCAGAAAGACCCAGAGGACAATCCTGGACCAGCTAGGTTTGTCTCTGCTTTGCCAAGCTTTGATGTGTTTTCTTCTGCGATGGTCAGCATCCTCTGGGGACAGCAGTAGTCACCCAGATGCCTTTGCCTAGTAGCTTCAGCTTAGAGTTCTTTTGTCGCTCAGAGGGCAGAAGAATGAGGGGCAGGTAGGTCAAACTCCTTGGGGTCCAGATCCACTGCACCTCCTCACAGCTAGATGACCTTGACCCATGCCTCTGCCTTGATGTTTTTGTTTGTTTGTTTGTTTTTAATCAGCAGGAAAAAATCTTTGCTGGTGTGATGATGCATCCTCATCCTCGTAATGCCAGGACTTGGGTTTTCTGGTGGGAAGGTCAGGAGTCCAAGGATACCCTTGGCTACATATCATTTTGAGGCTGGCCAGATATATTTTGTGAGGTTTTATGTGAAAGGGGAGGAGGAGTGGTGGAGGAGGAGAACAGATAGTAATTCTGTTAGAGGTGGAAGAATTAAACAAGGGAATAATGATGCTTCCCAATCCTGACTGCACTTTAGAATCATGGGTGTTAATTTTAACCCTGTCACTTCTCATTTCCAACAAGTCTCCATCTCTGGAAATTCTGTTCTGAAATGGTAATTGGGGTGGCAGCAATCAGAACTCTCCCCAGTGATCCCACTGATTGGCCAGGGCTGAAAACTCCTAGGACACAGCAAGTGTTCGGGGGCTGCTAGTTACTGTGAAGATCTGATAATGATGCTCAAGCAGGTGAGTTGGCACTGACGAATCGTGAGGACCCACCCAGCTACTGGGCAGTTCCATATAGGTAGGTGTAGAGGGCAGCAAGAGAAACCCCGTAGCCAACTCTCTAGTTGTCTAAGATATAAGCCACCAGACATTAGAGAAAGAGGGACAGATAACAGCCTTCAAGCATGTACCTCATACCAGGCAATTTCTACACCAGCTCAGCCTTTGAGTGCTCACAAGAGCACCATAGACACTGAGCCCAGATTGAAAGGCAGGAAACAGATTCCAGGAGATCATTCACCTGCTGCAGAGAGAGGGTCATACTCGATCTGCTTGATCACAAAGGCCTATCATACCACGTCTACAACTATTGTTTCCTAGTGTTGATAATAATGAGAGATAAATTAATGGGGATTATAATTTAGAAGTTTCACCTCTCAGTCCATGTGTATACATATCTAGCTCTCTTCTGCCTGCCGTTCCCCACATGTATCAAACCACCTAATCCTGTTTCCCTGTATAGTTGTAAAATCAGATTTTCAACTTAAGCAAATAGTTTCATTGATAAGTCAGCTTTTGGGGTAAATATTAATGTTCTGTTTTCATGAATAAAGTTAATAAAATTAGTATTAAGCTTTATAATATATCACAAAAACCAAGAGAAATGGGATTGCTTGAAAGTATGCTAATAGCATCAGATTATTTAATGTAGATGAACCAACAATCCTAAACAGCAATACGGATAGAGGAAAACAAAATTAATGTGATTAAATGTACCCTGGGACTATTTATTCTGTTGGTTGTTAAAATTTAGTCAGCACTCAGACTGCAAAGAGACTTTGCAGCTGCGGCCCCAAAATAGCCAAGTCTCTCCTCAGCTGCAGCTAATTAATGTGATTTTCCTAATAATAGTTTCCTAATAGAAGACAGACAGTAGCAAATCAAAACAAGTTCATTTTCATGCTGATGAGGCCTAGCAGCAGCAGCAGCAACAACAACAACAACAAGAGCCCAAATGGATCCAAGTGGAAACGTAGCTCACTGTGGGCTTCCATGTGGAGTTTCTCGTGCCCAGCTGACCTATTGCTCAAGTGAGATCATGCCAGGCAGCCATTGTGGTAGTGGGCCACAGTGGGATATGCAGAAGGCTCCAGGAGAAGAATATTCTAGACAGTTGTCCCTTACACTGTACCTAGGCCGGGCCCACATCTCTTAATTTTCTTGTAGCCAAACTTTCTTTTGGTCCACCAGCCCCCGAGTAATGACATGGGGGCTTCTTAGTAATTCCGAAGGCTGGACCTTGGCTTAGGTTTGTCCCACCATAACCTAAATTATACTTTTAATCCATTTTGCCACATGGCTCTTTACTTCTCGGTCTGACTTGCTCCCTGTCTTGCTGGTGAAACTCATACGCTTAGCTTCATCCCCTGAGTTCCTCTCTCTGCCCAGAAGTCCTGCCTAACCTCTCCTGCATAGCTATTGGTTGTTCAGATTTTTGTTAACCAATCACAATGACACATCTTTACATGGTGTAAACCAATATTCCGCAACATTTTCAAATCAAAGAATTCAAGTTGGCCAGTTTGCACTATTCAATATGTACTGTCTCTCTGGGGCACAGTCATCATACTGCAGACATGGCAAACATCCCTCACATCCAGCCCATTGATGTCTTTAACTCAGATATTGGCCAGTTATCTTAACCAGCTGCCACTAATTGGTTTCACCAAACCATGTTGCAAGTCAGAACAATTTACCCCTCTGCAAACTAGCCTACACCCCCTACAGATTTATTAACTTTTTTGGCTGACTGTCCAACACTATCGCATTGCAAACTGGGCCAGATGGTGACATTAGACCTCTGGCCACAAGGGTCTCCTGGGCTTCTCCAGCTCAGCATGAACAGAAAAGAATCCAACTTAACTGAAACTTGAATTACACATTTTGAAAAGTAGCTCCATCAGCCCAAGGAAGCATGGTGCATACTGATGCTTTTGGATGGAGGTATATTAAGTCTGTGCAGTCCCATCAGAACAAATTCATTACTAAACAGCCTCCTAAGATAACAATCCCGCCAGCTCATTTTCTTGCAGTATATGATACCTTGTAACAGAAACATTGACACAGAATCCTCTAGAAATGCATGTCTCAATCTGATGGCAAAAAAAGCATTTTTTTTTTTTTTGCAAACACAAAAAAAACACTGACCAGGACACAATCTGACCTTTGGATCTACCCTGTGAAGATCTGTCCAGGAAGTCCATTGTGTTGCCCCCATGGAGGTGCTGACTGTTTCTGGTGGTGTTCTTGTTCCCTCACAGAAATGGGTAAACTGAGGCCTCCCCCATTTCTCTCTTTCTACTCTGTCTTCTACTGAAATTTCTCAGATCCCTTCTTCATGGAAATCTTACACTGTTCCCCAGGAACAAAAGCGCTGAAGCTCTCTCTGCCACCTTGCTCGGAGGTATGCAGCAGGTGAATGTAGGCCCCATGACTTTGCAACATGATGAAAGATAATTTTAGGATCTGTTGGGTTTTAATTTAGTTCTTAGCCCTCGAAAGGATTTGCAGTACTGCAGCTTGTTTAACAGGCTAGGATGTTTTGGCAGCCTTCCCAAACCCCCATCACAAGCATTAGTGATTTACCTTTTTTTAAAAAAAAAAAAATTCTGGTCTCTTGCATTCTACTATGTATTAAAATAAATTCTCATTAATTTCTTCACATTTTCCATTAAGAAAACTAGAGCTCTGGGCATCTTCTCTGTCTTCCTTCCTCTCTTCCTCCCTCATTCTCCTCACCTCTTACTCCCTCCCTCTCTCTCCCCCTGCCTTTCTTGTCTCTGAAAGCATTTTCTACAAGGACTAGAACAAGAAAGGACCAGCCATAGCCATATCGTAAGGCTTTCTTGAAATCTCATGTCATTGATCCAGATTCCTGTGAGGTCCCAACTGATGGTAGCTCATCTCTGATGAGCTCATGGGACGTAAGGATGGAGTCAGGATGCAGACCCTGAGAAGAGAGACATGGGACAAGTCAAGACTGAAGAAAGTAAAATACCCTGGGCAATCAGCAAGTGTCTTTCCCATAAAGAAAGCTCTGTCCTTGGCATATCCTCCTGCCGGTGGACAGGCCACCACCCTACTGCTTGCCAACATGGTGAACGACTTTTGAATTCAATCCAAAGGATGCCTTTGGGGAACAATGCTTGCATCAGTCCAGCTGGGTGGCTTACACAAAGCAAAGTAGATGTGAGTGCCCTTTCCACAGTGGGAAATGTTTCTCAGTCAGACCAGTCACTGTGCTGATATTCTAGCACCCTGGGTGAGGCCCTGAGGATTGCTAAGTTCCTTATACTTCTTCCCCGACCATGAATGTCAGACACTCAGAACTGTGCAGTGGTTACAAACTCTGAATGGTAGTTAAGGTACAGTGTTGAAAATGCATCAGGTGGGTACATCCCCAGAGCCTCCTGGGTAGGCGTGGTGCCAGGTGCTGTAAAGGTGCCAAACACCCACCCTCGAAAACTGCAGATGTCACTCAGAAGTATGAAATGTAAACACACAGGAAGGCAAAGAGTACTGTGACTTAGGAAACAAAGTTTTAAAACAAACACCAAAGTAACAAATGCTAGCTGAATACTAAAGGTTGAAGCTGTTCTAGGAGACCAGGCCTGATGGTCCAGGTCAGTGATGAGGAGGTAGGAGGGAGATGTGTAGGATGGGACAGGAAGGTGTGAAGTCTTGGATTTTGGGTGTCACAAGACTAGGAAGGTGTGCTGCTTAGGTTGTTGGTTTTGTCCATTTATATAATCTAGAGTCGTGTGTGAGACGGTAACCTTAATTGAGAAGTTAAGTCCTCTAGTCTTCATCATCTAGGCTAGTCATCCAGCTAGACTGTAGACAAGTCTGGGCATTTTCCCTGATTGATGACTGAGTACGGAGGGTCCATGCCCCTCTAGGCAGTGCTACCCTAGACAGATGGTCCTGGTGGTACAAGAAATCAGGTCGGGCAAGCCACAGAGAGTAAACCAGTAGGCAGTATTCGTTCATGGCTTCTGCTTCAGTTCTTACTTGTAGGTTCCTGCCTGGTATATCCCATAGAAGAGGATATAGCCTGACTTCCATTAATGATGGACTGTAACCTGTAAGAGGAGATAAACCTTCCCCAGACCCAGTTGCTTTTGATAAGTATTTGATCACAGTAATAAAAGGGCAAACTAGAGTGGAGGGGCCACATGGCCCATACTGTACACACAGGAAGGGGTGGAACTGAGTGTATGGGAAGGGAGTACGGTATTCCGAAACTTCGTAAATGAGATTTCTTTTGCTCATGGCTTTGGAGGCTCAAGGGCATAGCACTGGTGGAAGCCCCCTCAGGTATATTGAATAGTGATGACATCATGGCAGAAGAGCAGATCGCAAATCAAGAAGTCAGGAAGATACTGGGAGCCACAAGAACACCCCTAATTCCTTTGAAGGACATTACTCCCAGCCATCTCCCATGAGGCACTGCTTCTTAATGATTCCACCACTTCTTAAGGCTACCCCACTGGGGACCAATCTAACACACCAGCCCTTGGAGACAAGCCAGTCCCAAACCACAGTGCGAGAGTGTCAGCTCTCACAGGCGGGTTGTGCCTCAAGGTTCAGGACTGTGGGTGTGTGCCCAAGCCTCTGGACTATGATGTACTAGTGAGAGAAAAACCACCTCTGAGCTAGACCCTATGTTGTCTACGTGAGGCAGCGATTACGAGCTAGAGGTGACAGATGACCCCCAGGGCAGAAAGTAGGGAAACTGGATGTGTTGGGATGGAGAGGGGACAGTTAGGAAGGAATTGGAAATGTCTCATGGGAATCTTTTCATTTAATCTGATCTGTGCAGCCTTCCTTTGGGCATGATTGGAAAGGGTTCAGCGGTACTAAGGTGGGCAAATGCGGGCTTTTAATACAGAGCGCTGGTTCTTACAGAATATCTCCCTTATGCAATGCAAGTGTTTGCAGTTTTTCATTGTTTCCATGTGTTCTTTCTGAACCCCTAGAATGAACCACAAGCTCCCAATTAAGAACAATAGCCATACCCTCGTACTCCCAGCCCAGCCCACACGGGAAAGCCTCTTCAAGCACTCGGTCCTACTGCCCCACAGGACACTTCCATTTCTACAGTAAGACGCTAGGGGTGATGGGAAGGCCCACTGGAAACAGCAGGAATGGTAGGTAGCCTTGCACTGCCACCTGAATTGCCTTTTTACACAGTAGGGGCCAGTGCCCTGGCTACCAGTCCTGACTTACAGGAACCCACACAAGAGGATGGAGACAAAGTCTGGTAAAAAACTACATGAGCTACAGAGGAATGAGTAAAGTCAAGTCAGCCAGAGGGAACAAGTGACATTTTCTCTTCCTTCCAGGCACGGGTAATTATGTGATCATGCCCACACTCTGTGTGGAGGAGCAAGGACTCTGCCCAGAACACCTGAGAAACCTAAGAGCGAAGCTTCAATTTCTCTTTCTTTTTTCCCAGCTCAGATAGATCAAAGCTTGGTCTGAAGAGAAACCAGGTGAAGCCTTTGGTACTTGGAATAAAAATTTAGCCTTAATCTTTAGGGGAAATAAAACGGTTTATGTCCTAGTTGGAGACTATTAACTATGATGATAGTCACACCATCTTTTATATCTACCCTCAAGGTTCTCAAGGTTTAGGGAACCCCCTCTGAGAAGTAGATGAAAGGTAGGAATTCTAAACTGTAACACACAAAATCTGTGTGCAAACTCCAGGTTAGGAACCTTGAATTTAATAAGGGTTGACTGTATTCTCTGCCAGGTTACAGGGTTACAAAGCTGGATGAAGCATATCCCCGGACTCAGTGCCTAGTGAGAGTTTATAGTTGGGAAGAGGTAGAGGGGGGTTCCAGAGAGACCACAAGAGGCAGGTTAACTGTGGGGGTCACTAAACTCCATGGGTTGATCATCATCAAAGAAACAGTAAGCCTGTCTGTTGTCCCTTGGTCAAGAATGCCCAGGGACCAATAATCATGTTTCAAAAAACTGAACAGTTTAGTAAAGCTGATGGGAAATGAGCCTTTTTAAAAAAGAACATCCAACCAATCCTTTGTTTATGTATTCTTTGAAAAACAATTACCAAGTACAGGTGTTGTTCTAAGTCATTTATCTTTTGAAAAAGATTTTATTTTATTTATTGATGCATATGTGTGTATATCTGTGTGTGTGAACTTGTTAATGAATGGACCAGCAGAGGCCAGATGAGGGCATTAGATCCCTTGGAACTAAAGGTACGTGTAGTCTTATAGAAGAACAATATGTGCTTTAAACCACCAAGCCATCTCTCCACTCCCAACTGTCCATGTTTTCTTAAGAGAAAAACATCTAGGGCCTAATGATGCATGTGAGATAGTGGCTCTGAATAGTGTCTCTCCTACCCCAAACTTCAAAATTAACCAGAACTCTTCGCAAAGCAAAGAGGCCTTGTAACTAATTTCAGCCACAGAGAAGAAACCATTAAGGACCAAATGATATTTTAAAACTATAATAGTTTAGCTTAGGGCAACTCTTGAAAATGAAGCCTGGACCTGTCTACTACCCAGAATCTCCTACCTGTTTGTTATTATGGCACAGTTGGGGCTTCACCTGAAGTCTGCTTCATCCATGTGCCTTAGGAGCCCTCCTAGCGCTGGCAAGCTTACAGGCCCTGATCTAGCAGGAATCCCAAAGAATGTCTACATTTCCTTAGTCTTTGTTTGCATACACAAGAGAGCTGTTATGGGAGGGGAGAACAAATCCCACACATGTATTCCCCCTTCATGCTCGTACCTGGGACCCTCTTTCTGGGCACATCTCTTTGGACTGGAGTTACACTGAAAGCCAGCCCCAGCAGAAGATGGCAGGGAACTCCCTGTTTGGTCCTGGAAACAAGGCCCTCTTCTTGGAACCTTCTGATTGAAGCCTCAGTGATGGTTCGTCTGCACTGTCGACTTGGGTTTATTGAGAACCCCCTAGGCTGTCTCCAGAGAGGGTTAGCTGAGGAGGGAAGACTCAAACAAGCATGGGTGACACCACCTTTCAGAATGGCAACATAACTGAATAAAGAGGGGCAAGAAAGAAAGCCAACTGAGGGCCAGGATTCCCTTCATTTCTCTCTGCTGCTAGATACACCCAGATGTGCAGGTAGAGCCACACCCCTGCTGCCATGCCTTTCCCCACCACACTGGATGCTGCCATTTCAGACTGTAAGCCAAAAGAAAGCCTTTCACTGCTTTCTGCTGGATTATCTCATCACAGCAATGAGACAGGCAACCAAAGCTGAATCCCTGCCCATGCTCCTCTCTGTAGCCGATCACAGCTGACTCTCCAGAGTGGCAATTCCCAGATTCTCCTACGCGTTTGAACTGTCACCTTCTGTACCCTCATATCACTTTACCTGAAGAAGGACACTTAAATCCCACACTAACTCAGAATTGAGAATAATAGAGGGTTATTTATTTGGAATAGACTCACAAATCAATATCCTCTGCTGGACCAGAGAACAGCAACCGAATCCCACAGCCGGAAAAGAGGCCAGACCCAAGCTTTACATCGGCATAAATAGTATAAGAGGCCATGCCCCAGTGGGCGGGTAACTTAAAGGCTACTGGATGTAGGATTTTCTACAGCGCTTTACCCATACCCCTTTCTATCAGTTAAGCATGCTTTTCAAAGCAGAATTTGTGAAAAATTTTAACCAATGATGGTTTCAACAAATTGAGTTTATTTTCTTCAGATAAGAGGAAAGCCAGATATTGTGGACACTGATACTCCATTATGACAGGGAACACACCAGAGATGACCACTCAAACGTAGTGTAATCCAGCCGGCTGTGATCACACTCAAGTGTTTAGGGACATGGAGTGGCCCCAGTTGTCTGGAACAAGGGGGTTTTAAGGGCAAAGATCTCATTCAGGCATCTCGCTGAGCAACTGCAAAATGGGCTTCGCCCAGAAAGCAGTTTGAAGCAAGCAGCCTTAACAGAAGCTAAGTATGGCAGTTAACCAGGCGGAGGGGCTTCCACACAAATAGGAAGATAAGAAAAAGAGCTCGCTGGAGGAGGTTCCACACAGACAGTGTTAACAGAGGCTAAGAAGTGAGCTAGGACAGACATGCTGACCTTTGGTTCCTAGAACAGAGGTGGGTAATTTTCCATGGGATTCACCACTAAAGAGAGCAGATTCTCATAAACCTAGAAATGGCTCCAGCAGGAATCCCAGATTGAACGGCCTCTGCACTGGCTTGTCCTGTCACAACATGATGTCAAGACTAGAGTCTGTGTGATTTCTCTCCACGTTTTCCTCATAGTGGCAAAGTGGTTCTCTTTGCTTGATGTGCTTGCTCGGAATCAAGGTCAGACAAAGAGGGGCAGGTTAAGTTGGCCACAAGTGTCTTCTCACTAGAAAACAAACCTGGCTCAGGCAGTATTTTACTGAGGCCAATTATAGGTCATAAGTCCCTGCCTTCCATCTGTAGGGAGGATTGGGAAAGCAGGGATTGACTATCATGATGGAGTTGCCTGGTACCAGCCCAAGTGACAATTCTCTGCCCATGAATGATAACAGGAAGAGATATCCATAGAATCTGGCGCTTGCTATGTACTCTCGATTCTTGAGGGATTTTATTTACAAGTTCCTCTCCAGGCTGACACACACACACACACACACACACACACAATCTTATTCATCATTGCACCTCTAAGTCTCAACACATTCTCCTACCTTTTTAACACATTCATGAATAATGAAAGTCTAGTTTGAATGCCTCTCACATCTAAATGAATTTTTAAAGAGACAATCCAGTTTTCTTCTTCTCTTTTTACACCTCTCTTGAGATGTAGCAATCGATTCTTTATTAGTTTTCTGTTGGATGGGTAGAGGCACTCAGCAGCAACTGTAGTCAGGTCAGCCTTGGGGAGTGGAAGTCCGTGTTGTCAAGCTCATGCCGAACCTCCATCTCTACAACCATGGCCATGTTGTTCATGCTCCACTGGGTAATGGCAGGATGGCTGGGGAAGAGGCTGACTGTCCTGTGAACTTGATTACTGACCTCATCCTCAGCTAACGTCACCTTTTGATGAGCATTTACCTGGGACCTGAGTATCTTCACATCCTTTTCCCATTTGGAGAGATCTATCCACATACTTCTTACCCTAATAGCCTTCTCACCCATTTTCCAATCATGCTCTTCCCAAGTTCCTGACCATCTAGCCAATCCCTTGACTATGGCCTATGAATCAGTGAGCAGTTACATGTCTGGCTATTTCTCCTTCCAGACAAAATGTATGGCCATGTTTACTGCCCAAAGTTCTGTACACATTGAAGGTTCAGCAGTATATATTAGGGTTGTCCCAGAAAGGGATTGTAATGCTGCAGGTGTCCATTTCTGGGTAGTGCCTGCATCATGTGCAGAGCCATCAGTAAACTCAGCCCTAGTCGTCTCTTCCTCAGACAGCCAATCACAGAGAACACCCCCCTGGGGCTCTATGTGAGTGCTTGGCATCAGACAGCATTATTAATAGGAGTAGAAGCCACTGGCATTTGGGCAACTTCTTCCTGTAACCTGCTTGTGTCTGCAGGACCTCTTGGGCTGGATAGTGTATATACCACTTCCATCTGATAACAGACTGCGGCTGTGCACATCCTACTTCATGACTTGCTGTGTCGAATAGCACCCAGCTCGTGATAGGCACCTCAGGGGTTACACGGTAACTTGCTGGCCCATTGTCAAACGTTCAGTTTCCACTAAGGCCCAATAACAGGCCAACAGCTCTCTTAAAGGGAGAATAGTTGTCTGTAGGTGATGGTAGAGTCTTGCTCCAAAGTCTCAAAAGGTCTGTTCTGTCATTCACCTATGGTGGCCTGCCAAAGGCTCCATGTAGCATCCCTGTCTGTCACTGACATCTCCAATACCATCAGATCTGCTAGATCATATGATTCAAGCAGAGAGCATATTACACAGCAGCCTGGACCTATTGAAGAGCCTTCTCCTGTTTCAGGCCCCATACAAAGCTAACAGCTTGCAGAGTTATGAGTCATGCTACCAGAAAAGTAGCTTTGCCTGTACCGCCCATTATAGGTTAAGCCATTATGGAAATTGCTTTGTTTATCCTGCTCATTAAGATAACTACAGTCACCTTGCCTTTGGTAATTCAGTGCTGCCAATGGCCCCTGCTACTTTGGGGCCCAATGAAACCCATTGCATTTAATTCATTCAACTGAGCATCGGTGTCTCCAAGTCTAAGGTCTGGCACAAAGAAAAGGGGCAACTGAAAGCTCTTCACATGTGCTTGTGCCCTGCTCACCATTTTACATCTTACAGGATTAATGAAGTGTGTGTCTCCTGGGCCTTCCCATTGCGGAGGATTAGGTTTTATACATAGCCCCCATTCTAGCACTGTAGCTTCCCTGAGACTTAAAAATCCCTTCATCAACACTGAGTCAGGGGATATCAGGCATCTCCAGCTCCTTTTCAGTAGCCATCTTTTGACAAATGCTTCAGTCAGCTATTTAAACTTTTGATACTACCCCCTGACACTTTTTAGCTGTGTGAGCTTCTATCCATATTAAACCTAGAATCCTCACTCAATTGGCCCATATCAAGAAACTCAGCCTGGTCCAGTTTTATGTTCCTTCTACCATTCCCACACCCTTAAAACCCATTCCCACACATAGTCCTGAATTAGCAAACTCATTAAGCTCTTTAGTGTAGTGCACCATCTTATGGTCTACACTTCCTACCCCCCCTCTAGGAGTCTGCTTAGCCTTAAGTATTAAAGTAGGTCTAGGGGCAACTGTTGGTGGACCTTGAAGGACATCAGTATATTGTCTTGTCTGGCATCTCCTTCAGAGAAAGTCACTATGTTTAGCAGACAAGGAAGAATTAATTTCCTCAGTCAAAGCTGGAAATGATGACATTTTAGGAGTGGAGAGGGAGCACTACTTTGGCTAAGGGTGGAGAGACTATTGCCTTTTGTGAGATAGACCCTTGGGAATCTGAGGGTTCAGAGTTCTCAGCTTCAATACGGTCCTCCCACACATCCCCATCCCAAGTCACAGGATCCCATTCTTTACCAATTAATGCCCTTACTTTAACCACCACAACCTTCAGGGCTGGAACTTGAATTTTCTCAGTAACTCAATCAATCTCATAGTGAGGGCTTTGGTTTGTTCGTGCTCTGTGACTGTGGGAGGGATTCTCTTCCAGGGCTCTCTTGGAAACCTTTAGATTGTTTATACGCTTCTGGAGCCAGTCAATTTTGTTACTAAGTTCATTGTTGGTCTTCACTGTGCTCTCAAATGCTTAGAATTTGGTTAATTTTATCACAGAGCACATTCTTTTCTTTTGTCAATTTATTCAGAGATGCTAGGAGCAACCAACCAGCACCATAATTTTCCTTATTTTTCTACAAACTGTCCAAAGTTTTAATGCAGAGTCACCAGATTTGTTGCCTCTCTTAAGTGGTGAGTCAGGATAATCAAATGCATGTGTCTCCTTAAGTCTGTAAAATAGTTCACACCATGGACTTTCAAGTACTCTCCTCTAAGAGAGGCCTCAGTAGGTGTAGGTGTTGGCAAATTAGAAAGCCTATTCCAGATACTTTTAAAAAGTCATCTTCATACTTCTGTTGCTCTAGAACCACTTAGTCTGGTTCACTAGAGGAACATAATTGATAGAATAAATCTCTCCCTTTAAAGAGAAAGGGGATTTATTAAAATGGCTTACAGGCTTTGGTCCATCTAGTACAATAATGACTACCAACAGAGGGTCCAAGAATCCATGAACTGTTAAGTCCATGAGGCTGAATGTCTCAGCTGGTCTTCAATATAGGCGAGAATCCCAATAAAGTAGACTATAATGCCAGTGGAGGAACAGACTCACCAGTGAGAGTGAGGACAAGCAGGAGTAAGCCCTTCTTCCATGTCCTTTGTATAGACTACCAGCAGAAGGTGGGGCCCACATTAAAGGTGCATCTTCCGCCTCAATAGATCTGGATTAAAAGTGGGTCTTCCCATTTCAAATAATTGAATTGAGGAAAAAAGTCCCTCAAAAGATATATCTACTCACTTGAATTTCAGTTAATTCCAAATATAGTCAGTTAAAAATCAATGATAGTCATCATATTAATATTTATAAAGCACGTAGAAAAGTCTTGTCAAAAAATAAGATATATCTTAATCTTCTCTTTTTGTCCCAGGTTCAAGTTATTGGGTTATCGGGTTAAGTTATTGGGTCCTGAGAAATTTTCAATGAGCGAGTGCCACAGAGTCTCTGTGAGAAATCCTCCATGAGCGAGTGCCACAGATTCTCTGTTTCCAGCACCCTCTCTCTGCAAACATTTCATGAATGAATGATAACTAACCTGTAGCTATCTCCTAGAAGTTATCACAAATACCCAGAGCCTCTTAGACACTGGGTCCCGAGATGTTCTGGACTGTGTTGGACCTTGTTAGATGGAGTGAATCCCTGGAGACCTCACATTCCAGTAGCCTGGAACTACTCCCTATTTGTTCTTTGATCTTTGACTATGACACAATATAACTAATCACTGCATACTCTGGCCCCCACATCTTCCCCATCCATTGTACAAGGCTGCTTGTTCATTTCCCAATCACCCAGACTCCCAAAATAACCACACAGAAACTGTATTAATTGAATCACTGATTGACCCATTAGCTCTAACTTTTTATTGACTAACTCTTACATCTTAATTGAACCCATTTCCATTAATCTGTGTATCACCATGAGGCTGTGGTTTACTGGGTAAAGTTCCTGCATCTGTCTCCTGGCTACATGGCTTCTCTAAACTCCGCCTTCTTTCTCCCAGCATTCAGTTTAGTTTCCCCTCCCCCCCCCCTGCCCGCCTACCTATATTCTGCCCTGCACAGGCTTAAGACAGTTTCTTTGTAACCAATGGTATTCACAGCATACAGAGGGGAATCCCACATCACCCATCATAGACTATAGCCTTTAAATTCTTATTCTCTAGTCTGGTTTGTTTTTCTATTGCTATGACAAAACACCATGACTAAGAGCGTCTTGGAGCTGAAAGGGTTAAATTCATCTAATACTTCCAGGTCACAATTCACCCTGGTAAGGCATGAGATCAGGGTAGGAACTGAAGGTAAAAACCTGAAGGAATGTCATTTCTTGCTCCCTCTGACTTTCTCAGTTAAATCTCTTATAAAACCCAAGACCACCAGCCAGGCATGACACTACCCAGAATGGGTTGGGCTTTCCCACATTAATCAAGAAAATACTACCACCACCATTGCCACTGCTGCCAGCGCCACCACTACCACCACCATCCCACTTTCCTGCAGGTCAATCTGGTTGAAGCGTTTTTTCCCCTTCAATTATAGTTCCATTTTTCTGAGTGATACTAGTTTAAGTCAAGTGAACAAAAGCCAAATCAGCATGCTACACCACTCTCAGAATCTGTCTTTGTAATCTCTGAGAAGAGATTGTGATCTTACTTTTAGGCAGCATAGGGCCTTGAAAATATTCCACTTTTCTTCTCCCCTGAATACATTATCATGGGCTACCAGAATATCTGCTAACTCCAGGATATAGTTTTAAAGTCAAATAAAAGGTTGCTAAGGGTCTCCACGATGGCATGGGCACATCTCACACCTCTGGGGAGTGAGGCCATGACCAAGTTAACCTTGGCATCTTGGTGAATGAAGGTAATACAGTAGCCTCAGCATGGATCACGCTATCTCCACTATGGCTCCATATTTATTCCTGGATCTTCCCAAGGCACTGGTAAGATGAAATTAACTTTGCTGAGTCTACACTGGACCACCTCCATGGAAAACAGCCCTGAGATCACGGAGAAATTTTACAAAGTCTTCCAAGAAATGTCCAGTAAAAGAAAATTTACTGGAATCGGGGAAGAGGTTGGCAAACGCCATCTGGAGACGACAAACCCAAGCTTCATCTGGCCATCTGCTATCTCTGTCTGAAGCAGCTCAGTGAGGGAGCTCCCTCAGGGCCCCTCCCTCCACAACAGAACCAGAGCTGACATCGAGCATAATCATAGGAATTCTTTATTAAGCATGAGTCAGGACCTTTATCACTAGCAGTAATAATGGCCACCATTACTGACTACTTACTGAGGGCAGCACACTACAATAGGACCTTCCAGAAATTGTCTGAACATGGCAATGAGCAAGCCACAGAGGGTGCAAGCATATATTCTCAAGGACATTTCAATAACCGGTTATCTTCTAAGTCCAACAGTTTCTGAGATCTTTCTCTGCTGGCTCTTTTTAACACTGTATAGCAAACCCACATCATAGCAAATTCTAACTTTACCCCAGCAGGCAAATACCCCAAGGAAAAAGAATATCAAATAAATAAACCCTTTAGACAGAAGATGATCAAACACTTAGGGGATTGGGAATGATGTTTCTGGAAATGTTCATATGGTTTTAAAAGAAAAGTTTGGAAGTGTTCGGCGAATTACTTAAGACTTCGATACCCCAAAGTCTGAGATGCCAGCATACCGAGAAATTTAATTTAGATTTCTTTAACATGCTCTCTCCTGATAAGCGAGCATTCAGTATATAAATGGGACGCAACATGACTGCCAAATTGCAACACAGAATGGAGAAAATTTGTCATTTTGAAATGCTAAGGGAATTCTTACTAACAGCTTTCTCATCTTGTAAAACTATTATTTTTCTGAACCATAATATGATTTATAAGCCTCAACTGAATTTTATACTTTTGATGGGAATAGTCTCAAAGTAAAGAATGCGTTTTCTCAGAATATAAAACTCTCTTAGGAGCTGACCAAATGAGGGATAGAGTGAAGCAATTCCTACAGCTAAGAGGACAAAGTCTTGGTCCCCAGGAACACATTTGTGTGTGAGTGTTTGTCTATCTCCGCAATCGTGGCTCATTTGGACTTTTTCCTTTTCTTTTCTCTGTAGCTTTGGAGCCTGTCCTGGAACTAGCTCTTGTAGACCAGGCTGGCCTCAAACTCACAGAGATCCACCTGCCTCTGCCACCCAAGTGCTGGGATTAAAGGCGTATGCCACCACCACCCGGATTTTTATTTATTTTGGGGGAGACCTTTTCTTGCTCTGAATAATTTCCAGGGTGACACCCACTGCCCAGATACTACAACACTGTTCTAGGTCCAGTGCCCATTGTGCACCCTCAGATCCCCTCAGACCCCTGCCACATTAAAGGTCTCTGTATCCAACACTCGCCAGGTGGATCACCTCACACCCTGTAGCCTGTTATGCTCTAGCTCTCGTCTTCTCCACAAACTCTGTTTCTCCTCCTTGAGTCATAACATTGAAACAATACAAAAATCTATAGTGATATTTAGTCCCAACTCTCAAGAAGTTTATTCCAGCATAGGAATCGGGGAAAGAGCAAGCAGTTACACCATGTGTTAGTGAGTGTGTGTGTGAAGTAGCCCAAGATCTCTGACTCTTGTAGGAAAGACAGCCAGGGAATGTCTTGGTTGGGTATAAACCAGGTAACACGTGTGTGTGTGTGTGTGTGTGTGTGTGTGTGTGTGTGTGTGCGCGCGCGCGCGCCTCCCTGGGACAGGAATTACTGCCATGGGTCTAAGATCTGAACTTGAATTCTCTGGAAATGCAAGAAGTGTGCTTAGCTGTCAAGACAACTCTCCATTCCTACGTTTTGTTTTGTTTTGTTTTAAGATAAAGATTATTTCTTTAAAGGGCGTGAGATACCATACCTCTTATATAGCCTCAAGGGTTGAGGACCTGGACAGCTTATAGGGAGGTACATACCTTTCACTTGAGTCACTATAAAATCTTACAGTCATATTCATCTGAAGTTAGGGGTAAAGACTGTTCATGGTCAGCTTTAAAATAATAGGCTTTGTCATTGTTATCTTATTTGCAAGAAACTGAACCGCACTCAGGGCTTTCCTCACAGGGCCTTGCAGAGTTGACTGTGGGTGAGGTATTTAGCTAAGACAGAATAACATCAAAATTCTGGAACCCCATGGGGCTTGGCATGCAGGGTTGACAAGTGAAGCCCAGGTTATCTCAGAGGACTAATAAAAAGACTTCCAGCGCCATGTTAATGTATTACCCTGGTGTCGTTTGGAAAATGTCCCCTTCAAGCTGATATGTTTGAACCCCCCTTCTCCAAGAGGTTGTGGAACATTCTGGAGCTTTGCTTCAGGTTGTGGGTCTTTGGAGGGCAGCCTTGAGGTTTGCTTCCTGATCCACCTCTGCCAAGAGTCCACTGAGATACAAGCACATGATTGGTTGGTGCCACACTTCTGCCTAGACAGAGCCCTGCATTGCCAGGCCTTCCCTGCCATGACGACCTGTGTTCCCTCCAACTGTGAGATGCACAGACCACTCTTCCTTTGCGTTGTCCCTTGTCAGGTATTTTACCTAAGCAATGAGAAAAGAAACTGTCTCAGTTAGGTTTCTGTTGCTGTGGTAAAACATCATGACTAAAAGCAGCTTGGGGAAGAAAGGATTTATTTCATCTTATATCATATCTTACATTATAATCAATCATGGGAGAAAGTCAGTGTAGGAACTTGAAGGCAGGAACTGATGCGGAGGCCATGGAGGAGGACTTCTTACTGGCCAGCTCCTCATGACTGCCTCAGCCTATTCTTCTTACACACCCAAGACCATCAGCCCAGGGGTGAGCTGGGTCCCCCCACATCAATCATCAATCAAAAAAATACCCTACAAAACTTATCCTACAGGCTAGTCTGGTAGAAGCATTTTCTCAGTTGAGGCTCCTTCTTCCAAAATCACTCTACTTATGTCAAGTTGACATAAAACTAGCCAACAGAGAAACAAATATCCCTATTGTCCAGTCATTTTCAAACATTCGTTGGAAGAGAACTTGACTGAAATAAACCTTGATTTGCCTGGGACTTCTATCCCATGTGACAGCCTGCTGTCACTCACTGGCCCAACTGGTCATTTGAAAGAGCAGATCTGGTTACCTCCATCCTAGGGCATGTTCCTCAAAGACATCTATCAGACTTGGAGTAAAAGGCCATCTCCCAGCAGGCCCTGGCTGATGTGGTGATGGGCCCACTCACCTCACATTAGCTCCTTGACTTTCTACACTTGTCTTCCAGAAAGCCCGTGGCCCCCTACCCCAGGGATGTATAAACAGTACCCCCCTCTCCTTTTCTGCTCCACTCTAATTGCTTGATTGGTGCCTCCTCTCCCAGTCTCAGCTGAGCTGTTCTTTGTCAGGGAAGCATTTCCCAGTTTGGTCAGCCTTCCCTACTGCACTCTGTAGATGTTTCCATGGTAGCGCTCAATCACTGTTAGCCTCTATCATTAGCTGTGGGTTGGGTTGTTTCATGCTTCCCCCTCCCGTGATATGAACTCCGAGAATGAGCTGGGTGGCCCCATCTCTGTTGTTCATGATAATGACCCTGGTGCCCTCCTCAGTGCCAGCCGTGAAGCCTGACCTCGGGCAATAATTTGTTGAAAATGTGCCCATAAATACTACAAGAAGACAAAAGGGAGGAAGTTTCTGCGGTTGACATGAGGAGGGAGCCCTCCACTCAACCAGAACTGTGGCTCTTAGGCACATCCTAGGAGGTCTACTCTTTCCCCTCCTGCAGGGGTCTCTAGGCACAGGAGGACCCCCTGAAAAGGACTGCTGTAGGTGGTGGAGAGCTCTGATCAATAAAAGGCTTTATTATTTGGCTTTGAGGTAAGGAGGACTATTACTCTCTTGGCCTGAGGGAACGGTCCCTCTTAATGGTCAAGAGAATGGATCAAATGATCAAAGTCGTTTTGTATAGACAGGAAGCATATTTCATTTACTTATTTCAACATCTTGTCTCTCTTGGGTGGGGAAAGACTGTAAAACACATCTGTTAAACTGGTCAGAATTGTATTCTTTTGTGCAAGACTGGATGTAGCATAGACGTTTCTTTGGAAAGTCATCTTGGCCTTTGCCCAGACCATTGGGGAAATCGTTTCTACCCAGTACAGATCCCCATGGAGAATGTGGGCCAACTCCTAAGTCTGGGCTCATGAGAGTCAAACAGTTATTCAGTGTGGTCAGCTGTAATGGAGTCAAGAGATGCCTTTTTCTGTTAAATAGGGTGAATCGAAGTGAAAATTACCTTTTGATTGAGTAGCATTGCTGAAGAAAATCAATAGAAATGGCTTGAGATTTATCGGCACCGGCTCAATTTCTAAGCACTGTAGACTCTTAAATTGCTGGAACACTGGGTTTCAGGATCCAACCTTTTCCAGGCCAATGGAAAATAAACAAGAGAGTGAGTTAAAGGAGAAACAGCGTGTCTGCTCTATCCCAGAGGAAAGGGAAAATATGTGCTGACCAAAGCTAAATCATTTGCAACCTCAAAATACATGTTCTAAATTCTCAGAGCCCACGTTTGACGTGTTTGAGAGAGAAAGGCCACAGCTGACGTTGTCTCTGTTCAGAGCATAGGAGATGATTTTGTCTAGACTTTCAAGAATGATATAGAATGACATTTTTAGAACAAATCAAAAAATATTTTTAAATTCCTCCTTTCCTTTCAGGAAAAGAATTTGATGTGCTTCTAAACTCTGAATATGGTGGGTCTGTAAATGGCCCCGATCATTTAATAGGAAGAGGAAGGTAAGATGAGCCATTGAGAAAAGACGCTGAAAATGCCATTGGTTTAGTTTCTTACCTCAACAGCAGTGCCATCAACAATAGCCCAGTAACTAACGCTGATGTTTTCTAGGCACCTGCTAGGCTGTTGACATACATGTTCTGACCATTCTCATGGCGATGCCATGGTGCAGGTACTGCTTGCCTGTTGAATGAAAAAACAGAAGCATGGAGAGCAGGGGGGATAACACACAGCGCCACCAAGCCATGGGCAGCCAAGCAAGGACTGCTGTGGTTGACTGTCCCTCCAAACCTGCCCCTCTCATCACTGTGTTGATGTCTTCTTCCCCCACAGGGCCAGCATTGTACAGAAACGCATTATTTATTTTCAAGACGAGGGCTCTCTGACCAAGAAGCTGTGTGAACAAGGTAAGAGGATGCAGGTGGAGAGGGGCCGGTGAAGGGAGAGCTCTTTCAGTTGGAGCGTGGCTGCAGGAATTCAGGCAACGGAGCTCTCTGAGTTCCCCTGGGCTCTGCCTCCTCACGTAGCTCTGATTTTTAATCTGGTTGTGTGCTATGGATAATTGGATCCGCCTTAAGCTCTAATTACTCAGCTTGATTCCCTGGGTAGGAGATAATGTACCTTATATTGGTGCTGTCTTCTTATTTTTGTGAAACAGTGATTATTCTGAAGAGGTTCCTTGGAATAATTCACAGGACTTAATTAAGGGATGCACAGTTGTGTGCCTTTAAAAAGCCTACAGTGGCTCTCTGGGAAAATTATCCCCCGAGAACTTGTGTGCAATCTGAGTAATATAGGGGATCTTCTCCAAAAGAGACCAGGAGAAGATAAGTGTCGGGGTGAAAGGGTAGGGGATACTAACCTTGTGATTTTACCATGTTCAAGTCTTATGCATGCTAGGCAAGCACGCTGACACTGAGCAACACCCCTGCCCAGGACCAGAGCCTCCTAATGATAGGCTAGAGGGGTTTAAAGAAGCGACCTGGGTTCAAATCAGGCCTGGGCTTAAATCTGCTTCTACTGCCTCCCCCAATCATGTGACTTTTAATAACATCAAATAGGGCTGCGTGATGGCTCAATGGGTAAAGCTCTTACCATGTAGCTGTGTGTGAGGGCTTGAGTTCAGAGCCCCAGAATCCACATAAAGGTGGGCATGGTGCTTCAATTCTACAATCCCATCATCCATCTGTAACATTCAAGATGGAAGCAGGGAGGGGAATTCCTAGGTGCTCCCAGGACAGTTGGCCAGAAGTCAACAGATGCAAACAAGAGATCCTGTTTCCAAAGAAGGTGGAAGGCAAGGACTGACACCTGATGTTGCCCTCTGACCTCCACGGGAGTGCTGCAGCATGTCTGCATTCACAAACACCACCCCAGGCATGCACACACATCATACATGCAAGACTGAATGTGCATGTGCGAGTGTGTGTGTGTGTGTGTGTGTGTGTGTGTGTGTATGTGTGTGTGTGTGTGTGTGCGCGCGCGCGCTTGCATGCATGGTAGCAATTGCTATTCAAAAGTTTGTGTATTAATCTGCCTTTAAAAATAAGACAAACCATCTAAACCAGTTTAGAAGTTATTAGGTAACTCAATAAAAACAGGAAAAACCTCTGTAATTATACAGCTTAGCTACCTCCTTCTACTCATTTTTGCAGAATTTTATTTGCCTTTTCAGCAATTAGTCTTTTCAGAGGGAATAATCCTCTCCAACTATACAAGTCATAAACTACTAAGAAATGTTGGAGAGAGTTCTACTGGGGAAATAATAATAATTGCTAATAATTTTGAGTGTTTTGTACATGACAGGCACTATCTAAACATTAATTAATTATGCAATCTACACAATAGCCCTCTTTGGTAAAGGCTATTGGATCAGCCCCATTGTTGATGAAGAGCCTGGGATAGAGACAGTTCAAGTAGCTCTTTACAGCCAGAAATGGAGGGCAGGTTGACACCAGGAGCCCGTGCACTGAACCACTGCCCCCGTCAATGTTGCATCCTCCTGTGATGAGTACTTTATATCTCTGTCTATAGCAGAGCAATGCACCATCTTCTTGTAAAAAAGCTAGAGTCAAAATGTTAAGTAGACATTCGTGGAGAGAGTTAGATGCTTGGCGTCAGGGTGGGAGTTCTAGACGCTCTGACCAAGAACCTTGCTAACTTCTTGGTGAGCACCACTTCACATGGGATGAGGTCTTCCCTCCAAGTCATTTAGTAGACAAATGGTTCAGTCAGCTCTTTTCCAAACAAGGTACACTTCCCCCCTTTAGGCTCTTGGTCCCTAAATGACAACCTCACTCCCCTACTCCCCTCCTTGAAATTATACCAGTTCCCATGAGCTGGACTCAGGGTGCCCTACCTCACATATAGGCTGTCTTGATCTTCCCCTGTCAGTAGCTAGGCTTGACCACTGTGGTCTAGCTCTGTTAGATGGACTGTCCGAGGCCAGCCTTATTTCCAGGATCTGAATGTTCTTAAGAGAAATTGCCCAGACACCCCCAAGCAATGACAGAAATCCCCTAGAGCCTGAGTCCTGAACTTAGGAAGTCTTGTCTGAGCTCACGTGTGCTAAAATTCGGTGGGTGCAGTGAAGGTGAAATAACGTGGTGTATCTTGATCGTTTCTCTCAGGCTGGGCTCCCAGGAAAATGGCTAATCATGCCATCTGCACAAAGACTCCTTGCAACTTGATGGACTGAAAAGGCCCAGCAAGTCCTCATGCTGTTGGCTTTTGTGTGCTTATAAATGACCCCTGGAAACAGCAGACCCTTGAGAAAATTAACATCAAAGTGATCACATTAAGAAAACCATTAAAATATAAGCCGAGCAAAGGGATTTTTTTAATGTATTCAATCACTTAGCAAACTCCAGCTTTTCATCAAGTCTCTATGCTCCCTGCTTCCTTGTTGAGTCAAATCAAATCTGTTCAGAAAAGAAATAGTGGAACTTGGAGCTCTCATTTATTGCCCCCAATTACAGCCATTCGCCCATAGGTGATGAAATATAGCCACAAGGATAAAATGTGAACACTAGGCTTGTGAGTGCATGTGTGTGCACATTTGTATGCATAAATATGGGCATGTATTCCAGGCTAGGTGGCTCATGATAGTCCAATGAATTTTCTTGTCTTTACTTCCCATCTCTGTAAGAGTACAATGATAGGCACACACCTATTTTACATGGGTCCTAGGGACTCGAACTCTGGTCCTTATGCTTGCACGCCAAGCACCTTCACCCACTGATCCATCTCTCCAGCCTTTGATTTTTAAAAGCAACGCAAATGCAAATTACTTGCAATTTAAAAATAGAGAAAGACCACCTATTCCAGAAGATGGTCTGTGATAGACATATGGTCACACACTTGGATACCACATCACAAACAGAAGGGAATAACAGGAATTGATGGGAGATGGAAAACCCAGAGAAGAGAGAAGAATGTAAGTAGAGGACAGAAAATGAAAAGAGGATGAGAGAGGGAGAGAGAGGAGGAAGAGGAGAGTCGGAGAGCTAGCTGGGTCACTAAAGCAGTGCTTCGCAATCCTGAAGACCCAAGTGCGATCTCCCAAACCCCAAGAGCCATACAGGAGGTTGGATGCCATGGGTTCTACTTGTAAGCCCAGCACTGGAGAAGGAAGACAGGTGAATCTTGAAGCTCACTTTCCAGCCAGCCTGACCGGCCTATTTGGCGAGTTACAGGCTGGTTAGAGGCCCTATCTCAAAAGCAAGGTGCGCTGGGGCCAGAGAAGTGGCTCCAGGTTTACGGACAGACACTGTTCCTGTAGAGGACCCAGTACCCATGATGGATATCTCAGAACCACCTGTAACTCCAGTTCCAGGGGCTCCATCGCCCTCTTCTGACTGCCATGGGCACCTGTGCTCACATGCAAATACCTAGTATGGACACACATGTATATACATAATTTTTAATTTTTTAAGTAAAAAAAAAACCAAGATGTATGGCCACCGAGGAATGACAGCTAAGGTTGTCCTCTGTCCTCCACACCTATGCACACTCTTCTGCACTGGCACCTGCACACACAGTTCACACACACATGAACACACACATGTACATATGCATATCCACAAATAAAAAGAGAGAAGGAAAAGGGGGGTGCTGTGGGAAAGAAGACCTACGAATCACAAAAGAGAATGTTAAAGGCCAATAAATTCAAGATAGAAATGAAGAAGGTCAGATGTGATAGGACTGGCCGAGATGGTACACTCATAATTTAGGAAGGTGAGGCAGAAGGATTGTGAGTTCAAGCCCAGCATGTGCCACACAGTGAAAGTCAGTTTTAAAAGGTAAATCAGATACTGGTGTGTTCAGTGATGCAGCAGTGACTTAGCACAACATGACCTTGGATTTGATCCCCAGTACTGCACAAAATAAATAAAATAAAGCTGGTTGGGGTGGCACACATCTTTAATCCCAGCATTCATGACAGAGGCAGTTAGATATCTGTGAACTCAAGTCCAGCCTGATCTATATTGTAAATTTCAGACCAGTCAGGGATACATAGTAAAAATTATATATGTGTGTATATGTATTGTACCTGTATGCCTGTGTATATGTGTGCATGTATGCATGTATGTGTGTTTGTATGTATGTATGTATGTATGTATGTATGTATTGTAATAAGTGGGAAGAAAGGAAACCTAAAGCCACACTCCCAGACTGAGGTTTCCTGGCTTAGCATCCCAGCTGTTGTGACATAGGGAGTATGCTGGTCTTGCCATCATTGCTTTTTGAAAGCCTGCTTTGTTAGCAAAAGGCCTGTCCTTGGTAGGAAACAGTTTCCCTTTCAAACCTAGAAATTTAATTTTGAGATGGAAGCTTATTTTCCAAAGGTCTGTCAGAAATTCATTTCTGTAAAGCCCTAGCAGCATCTTTAACTTCGCTGTCTAAATCTAAAAGCCTTTCTGATAAGTCAAGCTCCCAATTGGTCTTATTTTGGGGGCTTCTGGAGATCGTTGCTGCCTCATTTAACAGCACCTGATAGTTAAGATCGAAATCTCAGCTTGTAACTCTCAGTCCTGAATCCCCCTTTCAAAACTAATTTAGATGTATTTTACAATGCAGCTCATCGTTGTGGGACTGAAAAAAAAAAAAAAAAAAAAAAAAAAAAAAAAAAAAAAAAACAGATCTTCTGGTTCAAGCTACCTCCCCTAAAACCCTAAAATCTACTGGGTGGGGTTTGTCCCAGCTCACACAGGACCAAGTCCAGGTTTTATGCGCATGTGGTAGTGGGCAGCTGGCTTCTAGGCATAGACAGTACCCTAGCCTCTGGCCGATTCCTGCTTTGGGTGACTGCAACCTCTTTGGAGCCACTTTAGAAGCCTGTGAACTCAATCACGTCACCCAGCCTGCTTCTTCCTCTTGATGTCTTAGTTACTTTTCTGACGCTGTCATAAGGTGCCCTAAAAACAGCAGCAAGAATGAAGTGTTTATTTTAGCCTACAGTTCAGAGAGTTCAGCCCACCATGGTGAGGAAGAGATGGTGGAGCAGGAGACTGGCTTGTCACCTCACATCTACAAAGAGTGCACAAGAAATGAGGTTGGGCATAGCCTTAAGGCCCTCCCTCCCCCAGTGACCTACTTCCTCTAGCAAGGTTCTGCCTTCTAAATGTAACATAGTCTTCCCAAACAGTGTCACCAGTTGGGGACCAAGTATTCAAACTCAGAAACCTATGGGGGATAGTCTCCATTTGGAACTCAAGGGATAAGCAAAGTACTTCCTAGAACATATATGGAAAGGGATCGGCACATTCAAGGGACCCAGTGCATTGCTGATATCACAGCAAAGTCTCACACTTTGTCTCCGTCCCCAAACACACGTCTACCCATCATTGATTTTGCATGTTCAAACCTGGCAAGCTCAGCGAATTCCTAAAGAGATTGAAAAATGCTGTTTCTGACATGCAAAATGGTTTTCAGCCCCTTGGCTTCTGCTCTTTGTACAATATTTAAGAAGAAAAATGTCCAACTTGCAAAACAGGAAGATTGATGTTAACACAGCTGGAAGGACTGCAGAGAAAGTCATTGCAGCAGGTGGCGTGGGCAGGCATTGTCCTCTCTCAGGCAGCTGAGCGGACTGGCAGCACTAAGTCAGCTAGGGCTGTGGGCTTAACAATCAGAAATGCTGAATTTATTCATGTAATCTCTCTTTCCCTACTTATCAGCTACTCACAGCTAAAAATGGGGGCGGAAAGGAATCTTAAGTTTCCCTGGCTGCCACTATGCTCAGAAGTGAGCTCGTGAACACGTTTGCAGCTTCCCCCCTCCTCCCAGGATCGTCTTGGAGAGCACCACGAGAGACACAACTACATACGACTCCCTCTTAATTTCCAGCAATTCTTTAAGGCTCCATTGGCTCTCACTTTTCTCCCATCCCTGCGTCTGCACTGGTCCAGCATCCAGACCCTGAAATAGATGTGCGTTGCTCTCAACATCTAGTAGAGAGATGCTAGCGTGAAAGAGATGAGGAGGAAGCCGGGATAGAGAAAGAACGACAGGGTGAGGGCTGGAGAGGCAGTGCCCTGGTTAAAAGTCCTTGTTCCGCCTGCAGATGACCCAGGTTTGGTCCTCAACGCTTGCATTAGGTGTTTCACAATCATCTGTAGCTCCAGCTTCAGGGGGTCTGACATCCTCTTCTGGTCTTCTCAGGCACCTGCACACACACACCACACACACACACACACACACACACACACACACACACATCTTTATAATGAGAAGAATACCTGGACGGTGGTGGCGCATGCCTGTAATCCTAGCACTTGAGAGGCAGAGGCAGGCAGATCTCTGTGAGTTCGAGACCAGCCAGCCTGGTGTACAAGAGCTAGTTCCAGGACAACCAGGACTGTTACACAGAAAAACCCTGTTTCAAAAACCAAACCAAAACAAACAAACAAAATAAAAGGAGTAAAAGCATTGATTGCCCAAAAGTCTCCCTATCCTAGACTCTTGGTCCCATAGAATACCTCAGATTATGAGAGCAAGAACTTTGACTTTTTATTTTCAAACTAGATATTCATGGTTGAGAAATTTAAACTCCACAGCAATCCAAGCACTGGTCCTGAGCCTTACAAACCAGTACAAGTGCACTGTGCCTTCTTTATGTGGGGATCAAGGATGAGACGAGTGGCTGCAAGAACACCTCTTACGAGGCCCCCATCGGCTTTCTAACTTGACTTCCTGTTCCAGATCCCACACTCGACGGGGTGACAGACAGACCCATCTTGGACTGCTGCGCCTGTGGAACCGCCAAGTACAGACTCACATTTTATGGGAACTGGTCCGAGAAGACTCACCCGAAGGATTACCCTCGTGAGTACAGCGGCTACTTGATGGGTCATGGGAAGCACATTGTTGGTGCTTTGTCTGATCACAGGATCCACAGGCTCATTATTAGCCACTGATTCGTGAAACTTGCGCCCCAAGAAAGTAAATTCACGGTCACATGCAGACATAACCCTGGCATGCTTTTAGAGTATTTGTAAAACGTTGTTCTAAGAGTTTTGTCTGAGGTTCTTAAAACAGTTCCTGAAGTCCAGTTACTGTATCTGCAAGCCAAATATTTTATGGCCTCAGTCCTCCTAATACAGCTGTACCCGTGTTATGGAATAGACCATTTGTTAGAGAGAGCTGGCAAACGGAGTCCCTTGGCTCCACAGACAGTGTAACAATTACTCAGTATCCTCAACCATAGTAAGGTGTCAGTCATTAATCAATACACCTTTTCTCTACTGGTTCCAAATGTCACCTTCTAATGCTGCATGGCACCAGGCTCAGAGCAGCCCATACCAATCTATGAGAGTTGTCGGGAGGCCCCAAACTTGCTATGCAGGGGACTAGATCCTACAATAGGATAGTCCTGCACTCTTCTTAGTCAGGCAGTTGTTAACAAGTCTGTAAAGAGCCAGGCACTGTGGTAAGCCTTAAAAACATGATAGTCAGAAAGAAAGAAGATGCAGTGCAAGTCCCATATTGTTTAGGGCCTGTGGAAAGTCAAGTAATCGCAGGAAATGTGTATCTGTGAATGGTGGGCTGAGAACTCGTTACACAACACGTTTGCCAATGGCATATCCCTGAATTGGAAACTGCCCTGTTTCATGGATAAACTTCTTGGACATCAGAAAGAGGTCGCCATTCATCCAGATAAGCAATGCTCTGACTTCGCTTTAAGACCTGGGAGGGCCATTCTCTGTGGCCTTGGGAAGCAGGCTGGCTGTGGGTGGCACAAAGCATATTGTGTTTGGGCAAGGCCCGGTTTGTTCTGAGGCATCTATTTCACTCTGAAGTTACCACAGCTGGGAAGATCTGCAGAAACGGGAGAGGAGATTAAAAAGAAGGGAAGGGCACATGGCAGGGACTTAAGTAAACCCTGGGCATATCAGAACCTTCCTGGTGCCCACGCAGCCCACCCAGTGGGGACTGCAGCATTCCTGGCTAGATCAAGGCTTTATAATTTAATTTAACCCACATAAAATTGAAGTTTGGGATCTTAACAGCTGCTGGCTGCTCATTCCTCAGACTCTAGGATTCAGCCTGCTCTGCTCTCAACTGGGTGGGAGACCTGTGTGAACAAACTTGGCTCCTCTCCCTGGGAGGGACACTTAGAGCCAGAATGCTGGTGTGGGGGCGGGGGGGGATATGTCCTATAGTGTCCCCACTAACAGAAGAGAGAAAATGGCTGGGGTCATTACTCATCTTTTGTAACCCTAAGGAGTTTTTCTCATTTCTATTTGGCCACTGTTGTCTCCCAGAATTTAGGTGGTAGTGGGAGAGAGTACAAAAGTCATTGTTTCTGGTCCTCTGGGGCAAACCACATGCAAACCTACAGAGAATTTCTGTGGTGCCGCCCAAAGCTTAATACACGCAGCAGATGTGTGTTCCTGGTTCCTGGGATTGTGCCATTGTCAGGCATCACATTACAGAGCCAGGCTCTGCCCTAATTTTTCTGTTGGAAAAATTCATCGTCAGATACAGACTAGCATTTGCCACAGTGTGTGGGATTATCTCCTTGGGAAGTTTCTTCCCCACAAAACTGGGAATTCTTCTGGGAGAAAAGTCGTGGTCTTTGTCCCTGCACGTGTCCCTTCCCGAGAATTGGTTGGCAACTGTGGGACACACCTGCTGCCATCTGGGAGGCAGGGGTCGAGTGGACACTGAATCCTGATGACCAGTGCTGAGCAGGGAGCATGGATCAGACCTTCCTCAGAGGGCTAAGGGTGAACTCGGATGCCTGAAGGACCGGAGCCACTGGGAAGGACACAGGCAATGTCAGTGAATTCTTCTACTGATGTAAGCTGCAGGGATAATTCTGTCTTGACAGCCAATCCTGTTGTCAGGCCAGAGAAGCTTGCTGTCAAGAGCCAAGTCACTTGTATCCTTTTAATTAGTCATCCAAAATGTCATTTTCCAAGCAGGCAGGGATCTGGGGACAGTAGTTCTCAGCCTCTTTAGTCTTTGTATTCTTTTACCATGATTAAGAATCACAGAAAGCACGGATATACTTCTGTTAAATCTCTCAGTGTTCACCTTAGAGAAAATGAACTTTTTTAATTAGTAATTTTTAAGTACATATAATAGTGATAAACACATTATATGTTTAATAAATTTATCACCTGTTAACATAAAAACATTATATTTAATTAAAATTGTGTTATCCAAAAACGTTGTGAAAAGAATGTCATTGTTCTCTGTAGTATGTTAGAGGAAGGGTCACTTGTTCGTCCCGGCTGCCCAGTCATGAAATACCTACTCAGAAAACCATATTATTTGCAATACTGTTTGACCAATAGCTTAAATGTATTTCCAGATAAACTCATACCTAAGCTAACCAATCTCTATTATCCTGTATATCGCCACGTGGTTGTGGCCTACCAGAAAAGTTTCAGCATGTCTATCTCCAATGGCAGCTCCATGGCATCTCTCACTGCTTGGCCCCTTAGACAGAAGGACTTCCCATCAGTAGTGTCTGTCTGGACTAGCAGAAAGCACATGGACTGTCCTTCCTCTTTGTTTCTGCATTCACCCTATTGTGGTATGTTTTGATAGAAGTATATGAGGAAAATTCTAGACTACATCCATGGAGAAAGGAAGAGTGTTTTGGAGAGTTAGAGAGATGTGTCAGTGGTAAGGGCATTTGCTATTCTCACCAAGGCTCTGGGTTTGATTCCATGCACCCACAAGGCATGGGCTCACAACAGTATGTAACATGAGTTAAAGGGAATCTGATGCCTTCTGCTGGCCTCTGCTGGCCCCTGCACACATGTGGCACACATGCAGATGAGCAAGCATGCACACATACACATAGAAACAGTTTTAAAGGTGTTTTAATAATATTTCCAGATACCAACATATAATCTTTGCTATTATACCACAAACTACTTCTGAGTCTACCAATTGTCGAGTTTTGCTAAGCCCAGTTACAATGTGGGATATGAGGTTGTGCCAATGGGTTTGTATTCTGTGACTCAAAACCAGTGTTCCAGATGGATCGTCTGCAAATCCATGATGGTGTGGCCCTGATGCTGACCACTTGGAAAATACCAGCTTATTGACAATCACGGATCATCCAAATGCTAAGACTTCACATTATCAAAATCTTATCCATTTTCATATCAATTCCTGACAGAGCCCTTCAGGAAAGTGTTGGAAACCCAGGAAATGCTCAACTTCACAGTAACAGCCAGAAGTTGTCCAAGATTCTGACTTTTGCTTAACAACTCAAAGTTTATCATTGGTGACAGATACTGGCAGTTGTTTTCCTTGAAGTGACAGACTCGCTTCATTTTTTTGAGGAAAAAATGTCTGCCAAATTCCCAAGTCTGAATAGCCGTAATTTGCCTGTCATTAGTTCTTTCAAGCAAAGATAATGTTTATGAATGTACAAAGTGGCTAGTCTGACTTGCACCTAAAAGAAGCATTAAGTACATCTACTGAGTCCATAGAGAAGAACTTCTTTGCATTTTATATTGCTTTTACATTTCCCAATTAGTCACTCTAAATAATAAGGTATGTATCCATCAGTAAAAACTTCAAGCGACTCATTTTTCTTTTACATGAAGGACACTCATGTGAAACTGAGTCTTTTGTTTGCTGTGAACATGTAGCCCTAAAGAAGACATCTGCTACTGATACAGGCCAAGGCTGTTGCCTTGGCCCATCTTCAATGGCAATGCCAACATACTACAGCAAGAAAATAATATCTTAAATTTGTTATGGAATGTTTTTAATCTCTCAGATTCCCCAAAATGATCACAGGGTTCCCAGGAGTCTGTGGATCACACTTTGATAACCTCTGCAATGGGGTAGTTGGGTGTTCAACTCTTACGTGTCTTTAAGTAACTTAGCTTTGAAAATCGAAGTGGATGCTACATGAAGGACTGAACAACAGCATACACCTTCAGCTTCCGTGCACCTTCAACTGTCACATACCTCAGCCACTCCACAGCTTTAACTGGCATGTGCCTCAGCTACCATGTGCCTTCAGCCACCACGCACCTTCAACCACTACGTACCTCAACCACCATGCACCTTCAGCGATAGTGAACCATATCTGCAGATCTCTCTTCTCAACCATTGTATAAAATGATGTCTCCTGAATGATGCTTCGGGGTTCTTTCCATAGGAGAACTCTGCATTCCTCTCCCTGGGAGGGGCTAGGTGTGGTAAACCAAGATGGAGGCAGGAGGATGGAGGAAATTGCTTCTGGTACTCCTCCTCTCTGGTAGTGTCTGCATCTCTGCTGGGCATCTGAAAATTGTGGAACTCTTTCAAAATACACCCATTCAAGAAGCTCTTGAAATACATTTTAAGGCTGGACCATGTACGTTTTACCTCTGAATTTTGGAATAAAAAAGTCTTGACACACAAAAAGGTAGCATTACAAGCTCAGATAGTCAGGGAATATCTGAACCAAAATCAAAGCTCAGACAAGATAATTCCTTTTTCTTCCCCTTGGGGTCTATCATGAAACAATCGATAGTTGGAGAATGTTTGAACCAAAACCAAAGCTTAGATCTAAATGATTTTCTTTTGCCTTCCCTTGGGGACTGTCATGAGACAATCACTCCTGCTCTCTGCAGTCAAATTAAACATTTAATAAACAAACATTTTCTAATGTGAAGTCAACTGATATTAAATTCTATACCATCCCACCTGCTGTTCTGCGCACAGTTGGACTTAGAAGCCAGAGAGAGCATGTCCAGGTTTGTTGAGCTTGAGTAGCATTGCTGTAACCCAATGCAAGCATCGTGGTCCTAGACATTGCCACACTGCCATTCTCAACCATGGAAACCATGGTAGGTAGTGCTTCCCAGAAACAAATGACCAGGCCCACAAAGATGTCTTCAGGGATAGACACATGCCCAGTGTGCATGGAGCTGGGAGCTTCATACCAGATGCTAAGTATCTTTAATCACTAGCTCTCATGAAGATCCTGGGTTCTTGACAAATGCTTCCATACTGTTGACAGCTTATTATCGCCCCAGGACCAGCCATGATGCATAACTTCCTCCCCTTTGAACATAGCATCAGTTAATACTGTTTGACAAATCAATATTGAAGACTATTTTTCCAGCTTTCGAAGGATGTCTTTCACAACCTCCACCTGGCGATAGATGAAGAAAATGACTGAGCCCCACATTGGAGCACCGGACTGAGCTCCCAAGGTCCTGATGAGGAGCAGAAGGAGAGAGAACATGAGAAAGAAAGTCAGGACCGTGAGGGGTGCGTTCACCCATGGAGACGGTGGGACAGAACTAACGGGAGATCATCAACTCCAGTTGGATTGGGACTGATGGAACATGAGACCAAACCAGACTCTCTGAATGTGGCCGACGGTGGAGGCTGACAGAGAAGCCAAGGACAAAGGCGCTGATCTTTGACTCTTCTGCATGGACAGGCTCTGTGGGAGCCGTCTCAGCTTGGTCGATCACCTTCCTGGACCTGGGGGGAATTGGGAGGACCTTGGTCTTAACATAGAGTAGGGAACCCCGATGGCTCCTTGGCCTGAAAAGGGAGGGAGGGAGGGTATGGAGAGAGGGGAGGGGAGGGAAGGGGGAGGAAGAGAGGAGGAGATGGAAATTTTTTAAATAAAAAAAGACTATTTTTCCAATCAGCTTTTAATTTGATGACACATTGACTAAAATATTAATCTGCCACTTGGAAATATATTCTATATACTTAAAGTTAATTTTACAGTGACAATCTGCCATCTTCTCCATTGAGTCACTTGCTCAAGAAAATTATGCCCAACCCCATAAAAAACTACCAAACTGTATCAACTTGATGACTCTTAATATTTTTATCTTTTATTCATCTCATTATGTACAGTTTCTACGTTGTGCCCAATTCATTGAATCCTAATTTTATGACTAATTTTCTCTCCTAGCTATAAATCCAAACCTTGTCATATTTCAGACAAGTTATCTAGTTATTCTTTTATTGGCCACTAACATGATGTCATGTCTCTAGCTAACCAAGAGAGCACTGCAATTAAAACTGCACATATGAATAATTTCATAATAGTCCAACACTGCCTTCAGCTCTACATCTCCAACGCAAGAGCAAGTCATTACTGGGTTTTGAACCCCCTTCTCTATCTGATGTTAGCCTCAAATCAACTACTTGTTACCTACCAGTGTCTGCTAGAAATTGATGGTTGGCAAATGCAGAGACCCACAGCCAAACATTAGGCAGAGTCTGGAGAACTCCGAGGAAGAAGGGGAGGAAGGATTATAGGAACCAGAGGGGTCAAGGACACCAGGAGAACACAGTCCACAGAATCAACTCATAGTGTGTCACAGACACTGAAGGGCAATCGTAGAGCCTGCATGGGCCCATGCTAGGTCCTCTACAGGTATATTGTGGTTGTTAGCTTGGTGGTTTTTTGGGACTCCTAAAAGTGAGAGTGGGTATGTCTCTGACTTTTTCTCCTGCTCATGGGACCCTTTTCCTCCTACTGGTTTGCCTCATCCAGCCTTGATAGGAGGGTTTGTGCCTGGTCTTATTGTATCTTGTTATACCATGCTTGGCTGTTATCCCTGGGACATTTGCTCTTTTCTGAAGGAGAGTTAGATTTAGGAAGAGGGGAGGGTGTGGGGAAGGAGGATTGGGAGAAGTAGAGAGAGGTGAGGCTGGGGTTGGGTGTATTGTATGAAGGAAGAATGAATAAAAAGTCACCCAAAACACTTAATGCTTTTCCCATAAATTCTTCTCCAGTTTCTTCATCAGTTATTGGTATAAATGAGTTCTTTTGTGTCCTTTTATAATTTTACCACTTTCCTTACCACCCACCCATTTCACACAGGTTTCCACAGTCCTTATCAGACAACTGTGATAGAGGGGAAGCACTTTCTCCTTTATTTCCTGACTAATCTGGATTGCTTTTATCTAATAAGCTGTGCTAGCTCCTTAAAGAATACCATTGTTATCTCTTCCCATTTGCATACATCTGCTTTTATGCATCCTATTATCTTCTATTTCTTTTGGATGGTCCCTTTGTTCTCTTGGTAAATTTCCATATTGTTTACTTTATGTGCTGACTTCCCGCCTTTTGAATTTTTGTTTTCATTAATAATTAATGCACGTGAGGCTGTGAGCTTTCCTCGGTTGGTCTCTGAGCCTTCCCCAGAGGTCTTACTAGGACCTCTCGTGTTCGCGAGTCTCTTGGTAAACGTTTTTGTGCCCTTTATCTTCTGGACATAGTTGTTAACTTGTGGAGTGTTTTAAAAATCTCTGAAAGGTGGAAGATTTTTCATTTGTATATTGGTTTTGATTTTGTTTATTTTGTTTTGATCAAAGACTATGTGATACATAGCTCCTGCTTTGTTGTATTTACTGAGATTATTTATCTTAATAACCCAGTGCATGTTTGCCTTAGCAAGCTTTGTCTCTTCCTCCTCCTTGTGTACCAAGGGTATGCTCTTCCCCACACAGTGCACAGCATCACCGGTTCATGTCAGCCCCCACCCCCGCGCTATTTGCCTTTGATCTCATATAATACCATAATTAACCATACTAAATTTTTTCTTCTATTTTCATTTTATATGTCCTGATTGTCCTATCTTTTTGTCCCTTTTTTAATTTTATACTTTTTTCTTTCTATTGCCCAGTTGAATCTTCTGGTTGAAAATTTAACTGAGCCAAGTCCAGAGGCATGTGATCAGGTGAGCAGAGAACATGAGGAGTCCAAAGTCAGCCTCAGATACAAAGCAAATTTGAGGCCAGGCTGGGCTCCTTGGGACCCTGTCCCTGTCTCAAAACAATAATAACAAAAACTTGTCTGATTTTTTTCTCTTTTGTTTCTTGTAGTGATTGCCTTTAACGTAAGACACCTATTTATGTTAGCTTCACAAACATGTTGATGTCATCGTCTTCCCCTGAACTTTTGTGCACCCTCATGATCCTTAGCTCCCTACCATCTTTCCACCAAAATGCACACTTTATGTTGATTGATTTCTAGAATTTGACCTCCTTATCACTATAATTTCTTTCTCCAGTCTTTGGTCTTTGTGATTCTAAACAGGCACACACTTTCCTGAAGTTTTGGTTGCCCCTTGACCTTCGTACTTCTCTTGCTCGGGTACTTTCTGCAAGGACGTTTTCCTAACTGCGTTTGCAGGGCAAGCCCATCAAGGCTCTGCATACCTGGGAATATTTTGTTACATTCTCACACTTGAGTGACACAGGGCTGTCTATGAGACTGAGGTTCAAAAGCGTTTTTCTGTCTACTATTAAGCACGGTGTTCTTACATCCCACTATCTGGACAGGCCATGTCAGGTTGATTGCTGTTGATTGCTATTCGGTCTGCTCGTTCCCTCTGCTTTTCAAGTGTTCCTTCCGTCTATCTGTCTCTTTGATGTTCTTCTTCATCTTTCTGTGGATAGCGCTGGGTATAGACTTAAAGAAAATAGTTCCTTCTTTAGCAAATCCTTTCCACGTAAGATCTTGCTTTTGCCTCTTCCTTTAATACTAAGAAGTGATTGTTGTCAAGCCTCTCGCCCCCTCTTTTTTTTCACTTTTGAGTCTCTGCCCTCGTTAGCTATAACTGTCAACTTGACACTTCCTAGAGTCATCTCTCTGAGAAGGCAGGCTTGGCTTTTACTCATAAGACACAGACACGTGTGTGTGCTGCTACTCCATAACACTTTGGTGTGTGCTCCCTGAGAAAGACGTTCTCGTATAAAATTACTGTATGCTTAATCCTGACATTGATAAAAATGATGCCTAATCTGAATGCTTTGTTTAAGTTACATTAATCACGCCTCTACTATTTTCTTCATGGAGACCAAATAATATCATATAACGCAATCTTTCTACACGAGTAGCATGGGCAACACTAAATGTTCTAGAAGTTACCTTTAAGAAGAAAGAGAAGCAATAAAATTAATTTTTTAGATTTATTTTACGTGTATTGATGTTTTGCCTACATGTATGGGTGTGTGCCATGTGCATGCCTGGCTCACCTGGAGGCTGGAAAGGGTCTCAGATCCCCTGGAAATGGAGTTGCAGACAGTTGTGGACCACTATGTAGGTGCTGGGAATTGAACTTGAGTCTTCAATAAGAACAACAAGTGCTCTTAACTGCTGAGCCACCTTGCCAGCCCCCAATAAAACTAAATTTAATGTACTATTTTATTGAAGCCAGACCTCAAATCATGCCATGTTAGCATATAATTAGCCTGAAAATTCATTACAGACATATTTTGCCACCTTTTTGCAATGCTAAGATCTGGTACCTATTTCGCATCCAGACTCGCCGTATTTTAATCACACAGTAGCCTTGTGTAAATATTGGCTACCATATTGCCCAGAACAGCCCTGTAGCAAGGAAAAGAAGAGTTTTTACCCAGAATCCCATGCAGTATTTCACACTGCAGTCACTTGTCATGCGTTTCTCATCACCCTCAAGGCGGAACACTTCCTCAGGCTTTCTTGACTCTCCTGCCATGGACGTTTTTGAAGAGTGCCCGGAAGTTATCATACAGACTGTCTTTTGGTTTGGGGTCATTGATGTTTCCACTCGATTAGATTGAGGGTATGCATCTTCAGAAAGGGGTCCATGGCCTTTATGGATGTGTGTGTTGATTGCTAACTTGTGTTTGGTTCTTTTCTTCTACTTGTTTGGGTTTTTTAGTTGTTTAAATGTTCGTTTATTTATCATATATATATATATATGATAAATATATATATACACCTGTGTGTGTGTGTGTGTGTGTATGTCTGTGGTCCTCCTGAGTTTGCATGTATCACATGTGTGCAGGTACCCTTGGAAGCCAGAGGGCATCTGATCCCTGGGAACTGGAGTTTGCGGCCCGATATGACTGCTAGGGACCAGACCTGTGTCCCCTACAGAGTAGAAGGTGTTCCTGACTACTGAGCTGCTTCTCCAGCCCCCTTCTACCTGTATCTGCTTTGGGTTATTAATATCTTCCTCTGTCTTTGAAGATCTGTACTGTGCTTCGGTTGTATTTTTGACCCATCTGCTGTTACAAAGCTGCTTCCTGCCCTGCTTGCTTCCTGCTCAGTAGCTGCGTTTGCCAAGCCTCTAGTTCCTCTGCAGGAGCATGTGTTTCTCTGCCCAGGTAACTGCTATGCCTGTTCTGGAAACAGGAGGAAGTGAAGCCAGTGCAGAACCACCTGGGATTCCTTCAGCACCTCAGTGTCTCTACTGGTTCCTTGGACCTGGTGTTTTCCTCCACTTAAATGTTTCCCAGGACAGAATGTAGAGGACAAGGAACGTCCTTGGGAGCCTGCAGTAAAATTCCAGCTTAGACACTCTAACTCTGGACAACATCTTCCCTTTCTGCTGTATTGCAGGATGTTTGGTTAGCTTTTAAACATCTACCATCTCCTCGTCATTATGCTATTCTGAGAGTGGGGGTATTAATAATACCTTGTTCTCAAATTGTGTATGTATTGATTTCTGTATTTTACTGTGGTTACTTTCTATTTATTGCTGTGTTCTATAATATCATTGCATTCTCATTAACTCTAGCCTTTGTCATTGCATAACTAACAAATCATCTTATTTTAATAACTGGTGCCTTAAATTATACCCTGCCTACAGTCTTGGTTGGTTTTTGTTTTCTCTGATATATCTTAAGTTAGTTTTCGTCTTATTATTTTTTTTTTTAGTAATTTCAGACTTTCTAAGGTTTTAAGGTCTCCTAGGAAGTCATTGCGTTCACCCTATTGTTCTGTTTTGCCTCCCAAATGTTTTGCACTTACAGTAACCCAGTCTCCCGCAGGTTTTTCTCTGCTAGGCTGCTGTCCATATCCCAGACGACTGTTTGTTTTGACTTTCTTTGGTTTAACAAGGACAGTGCGTTTGTTTGGCTTGAATTTGTGTGTGTGTTTTGTTCTCGTTGTCACCCATCTTTTTTTTTTTCTTTCTCATCTAATTCGCTGTCAGTTTCTAAGAAGTGGGCTGGGGGATGGAGCACAGTGGTAGAATACTTGCTTTGCATGCTTCAGGCGCTGGGTTCCGTCCTCAGCTTTGCAAATATTAATTAATTAATTATAGGTAAGTAGAGAGCTGGAGAAATGGCTCAACAATTAAGGGCACTTGATGCTCTTGCAGAGGACACGGGCTTAGCTCCCAGCCCCGAGGTGGCAGCTTCGTTGTCCGTAGCTCAGTTCCGGGAATCCCTTGACGTCTTCTGCACAGGTGCTGCAATCTCATTGTACGTGTAACATACACATGTGTGGGAAATAAAATGAATATATAAGAGAATGAGTAAATCTTAAAGGATTTCACTTCTGGTTTTTCTATATACCCACGACTTTTTGGAATAGTAACTTTGATTCACTTCATCAAAAACTTTTGAGATATTTTTCTCAGCCCTCCCCACTTCCATTTTACACTGAATTAATTTGGTGCTTGCTTTGTTTCTTTTCATCTGCCTTTATTCTGACAGTCCTTAGCTGGAAATTCCTTTCCCAAACAACAGTTCTGTTAGGAGCTGTGATTATTTATCTATTCAATAAATACTCATTAATTCATGATGTCTTACAGTCTTTTATAGCCTTTTCTTTATTCTTTTAAGACCTATTATTTCAAGGATACTAGGAAGCCAGTGCCCATTCACTAGTGACTGATTTTCATTCTTACATTTGAACATTTTTAAAGTTGTTTTCACTTGAAAAATAACTGAATTAAAAACCCACCCAAATCCTTTTTACTGAAACTTTATTATAAAGAACTTATAAATGAAAATAGCATCGCATACCAAAATTAACTGGAGTCAGAGTCTACATCTCAGTAAACTTCTATACAGTTAGAACAATCATTCTGAAGCTGTGAAGCCTCACTTTGAATTTTACATTTTCACTACTCAATATATTTTATTGCAGTTATCCTCGAACAACAGCAAGAGTCCATGACAGAGTTAAAACTAGAAAAATAATTAGCCTTGCTTGTCCATTATAGATTTTTACTGTATGCTTTGTACATGGTTTTCCATTTTAGTGAAGAAACACGGTCTCCGTACACTTACAACCAGATTCCTTACCAGGAATCTGCAGCTTCGCTCCTTGTGGGATATGTGTTTTTCTTTTGCAGCCGAAATATTTTGTTTTTTGTTTTTATCTCGCCTATGTTAAGTCAATATGAGGGTTCTATTCATCCCTCCATCTGTTTCATTAACAGTGACATTTTTCTTCTAGTTGGTCTTTTATTTTATTTCTTTCTCCTTTTGTTCTTTGCTGTTTGCCCATTCATTCCATGGGCTTAGTTCGTGCTTTCTCTTGCCTTAGGAATCCCTGCTTCTCCCAGAATGCCCCAGCCTCCATTTCTGCTTGGCCATTTTCCTTCGTGCTCCGCATATGACACGCTTCTGATGGCACCGTTCTGATGGCCCTCAGTCATGTATCTGGCGTTCACCCTTGCTTGCTGCTTGCTGCCCCTCCCTCCCATAGGATCTCTTCTGAAATAGGCAGAATGTCTTTCTTACATGTTTACCACACACCTTGTAAGTTTCCTTGGTCATGTTTTGATTCTTGCCCCATTTCATGGTTTGTTGATTTCTGCTCCCTACATCTACCCTACTCTGTGCCAGATTCTCAGTGTACCTTCCTTCTGGTGCTGCCAAACACGCAAGAGTGCCTGGTTCTCTGCTACTCGCTCTTCCTTGACTTTCTCTTGATGTTATGGTATTTTTCTCATTGCAGTGATAAAGCACCATGACCAAGATAACTTATAAAAGGAAAGGTTTCGTTGAACTTACAGTTCCAATGGATAAGAGTTTGTCATGGTTGGGAAGCATGGCAGTAGGCAGCAGCCATGGTAAATGGAGGAGAAGCTAGGTGCTCACATCCTGAACTGTAAGAAAAAAAGCAGAGAATGGGACCTGGGGATGACATGTGGCTTTGAAACCTCAATGCCCACTGCCAAGGACATACTTTTTCTAGCAAGGTTTCCAAACCTACCCAGACAGCACCACCAACTGGGGACCATCTACTGAAACATCTGAGCCTATGGGGGCCACACTTATTTAAACTACTACACCTGTTGAGGATTTCTCAAATCTTCGCTTCCAACCATTTCATTGGCATTAGAGTGGGTCATGAAATTGGAAGAGCTAAAGCCACTTTCTCCCTCCATCCTCCCGCTAGATGAATCATGAAATCTTTCGAGCACACCCTTTCCTAAATAAGACGCAACTATTTAGGACTGGCCATCCAAAATTCTGTCTTGTACAAGAGGATTTTGTTTCTCAGAGATGACTTCCATTACCCCTGAAATAAGTAAGCTAGTTTTCTGGTACTCTCTGGCCATTTACTCCTGCTGCTTGGCAGTTTCCAGAACACGTGATTGCATCATCATTCACATAGCTTAAATGGCCACCTGCTCTGCAATGATTTGATTGTGGAGAGGGGAAGGATGGAATTCATTGGCTAGTCATGAATCCATTATCATGGAAGTCTAATGCTACCCGTTTCGCAGAGGGGGAAGAGTATAGGCATTGACTGTGATGTTTGACCCCAACCCAGCAGTTTTCTTTAACTATTTCCTTCAAGCCTGTTTGAAAAATCCCTGAGATGCGATTTCAAGAAATGTAGGTTTTAATAAGAAAGACTTCACTGGGTGTGGTGGCACATGCCTTTAATCCCAGCACTCGGGGCAGAGGCAGATGAGAGTTCTAGGCCAGCCTGGTCTGTATAGTGAGTTCCAGACCTGCCAGGGCTACATAGTGAGACCCTGTGTCAAGAAAGAAAGAGAGAGAGAAAGATTTAATTTTCCTTCTGTGTGAAACTATTCTGACCCCCCAAAAGGCCTATGAAATTGAGGGTGAGGGCATGCAGAGTCCATGAGCGATAGCCTTCCTTCCATATAGTTTCCCAGGAATTTGCACACAAAACTCTGCTGAAGCTAACGGCATTTATGGACTTAAGTTTTCCAAACAATGAGTTGAGAAATACACCCTCAAGAATTGTTTATTCCAAGAAAGACCAGATATTTATAAGCACAAATGGGGTTTCTGCAAAGGTTGGTGCCAGGCACTCTGGCCCTGGATAGCGTCCCTCTCAATCTGCAAGAATCCTACTACTCTAGGGTTTGAAGCAAAGCAGAAGCATAAAGAAGTCTTTGCAGCTTTTCCCTAGCCTCAGCTAAATTCAGAATGGAGGGACATAACAAGGGGACAAAAGATAACAGGAAATCTCAACACAGACAGCTCTCCCTGATCAGAGCCATTGCCTGTGATCAGGGAGGGGGTGTTGTTGTAATTCCTTTACTAAACTACTGAGTTGATTGGTTAAATTGAAAGTTATGAGCCAAATGCCCTGAGAGCATCCTGGAACCTTCCTGCGTCTGTACATATTCATGTGGTCCTAATGACCCTCACTGGAGGGGAAAAGCGAGTACTTCCTGCAGGGAATGCATGAAGAAAGGCTTGGGAGGAAACAAAACGTTTAGAATAGCCAGCAAGAGTTTAATTAAACTCTAGCATTATAAGCTTGCCTCAAAACAGCAAAATGTACCACATTTCGCCCCCACATGGAGCTACTCCGGGTCCTTGCAGCTCAAGTGGAAAGAACAATGGGACGTATAAAGCTTTCCCTCCACATCTGGCTCCTTGAAACAAGGCTAAGAGGTTTCTGGAGGATCTCGCTGGCTGGAGCAGTTACTGTTTACAGATGTGCATGGCTTTCAGTCATTGAATGCAAATGGCATCGCTTTGTTGTCCACGCCCTGGGAAAACCAAAAGGAGGGAATAAAGCGCCTTTATCCGCCCACCCACATTGGGATTCAGAACACAGTCTTTTCAGGTTTACTGGGTCCCTAAGCAACCTTTGAAGAGAGCTGTCCATCTGTCTGACTGCCCCTTCACCAGCACACATGGATTCCTTTGACTTTGTGTCTCTGGTCTCTGGTTCCATCTTTGGTCCATCAACCACATTTTTCGGTAAACGTGTCTTACATTCAGGGATCCCAGGCTAATTCTGCCTGCCTTGTCAGTGCTGGTTGATATTCTGAAAGCAAGCTCATCAGCAGGAATGAAGAGGACAGAGCAGAGGCTGAAAAACAGAAAAACAGAAGAAAAAACAAAGAAAGAACCTGGAGTAAGGAGAAGAGAGCTAGCAAGTTTCTCCTGGAATTCTTAACCTCGACACCAGATGCCATCAGCGTGAAAACAGAAAGAGCATTTCAGAAGTGGGAGGCTGGAATCCATGTTCCTTTTACGAGCAAGAGGCCAAGAGTGGCCAGGGGTGCAGCAGTCCTCTGTTGAAAGACAAAATATAGCATGCCATCTAGACTAACGTAGAAGTCAGAACCATCCTGCCGTTTCAAACTGGAGACTTACTAAAAGGCTTAAAAGGAAGATTACCTTACTCATTTTGTGCCTCAGTTTCCTCATTTGCAAAGCAAAACACGCCCCAAACATCACATGGAGATGTCTTAAGAATAGCCTGGGTTCAAAGTGAACCAGCTCCTAGAAAGACACTGCTCAGCCTTGAACAGCCTTGGCACATGGTGCGAGTTTATCAAGTGTTGTTATGTACAGTGAGCTATTTATAGTATACACATGGCATTTTAGCTCAGTGCCAGGCACACAGCACATGATCCCCGAGTCTCGTGACTTGTGTTTCTCTACTCTTATCACTATTCTACCCTAATTCTCAACCTCCCAGTGAGTTGGCTCTCATGTTGTTCTGTTGGATAAGTCCTTCTGTTATCAAGGGAAACCTTTTTCTGAAGTCTCTACTTCCTCCATGTTTCAAACAGAGAAAAGATTGAGTTTCAGAGAGATTTTATCATTCCTAACTTTACAGACTTAAAACTGAAAGACAGGGTCTGGGTGTGTGGCTCAGTTAGAAGAGCACTTGCCTGCCGTGTACAAAGCCCTGGGTTCCATTCCGGGACAGCATTAATTGAGTGTGGTGGCTCACACCTTCAAGGGCAGCACATAGGGGTGGAAGCAAGGAGGATTGGAAATTTAAGGTCATTCTTAGCTACATCATGAGTTCAAGGCCAACCTGGGAGATATAAGACCCTGTTTCAAAATTAAGTAAAATGAAATTGGAAGACATTGTAGAAAAGATCCCATAATAAAAGTGTAACTGTTAGGAATTTTTCCTAATGTGAGCTCTCTGCTGATGCAAAAATCCCAATCAAGCCGTATCACAACAAGCCAAATTAAAAAATATCCAGACTTGATGGGAGGAATTTTTCCTAATGTGAGCTCTCTGCTGATGCAAAAATCCCAATCAAGCCGTATCACAACAAGCCAAATTAAAAAATATCCAGACTTGATGGGATTCCTGTGCTCTTGGGTGGTCCCAAAGGGGAACTGGGAGACCACAAATGCGTGATGGGGGTGGGAGTGGGGGGGGGCGTGTTTCTCCTTTGGGAGCTATCCTAAATGCCCTGTGGGAGTGGTCCTGAAACCCCCAGGGAGGGGTCAGGACCTGGCATGCTAGAATTTGGAGTCCAGACCAACACAACTCTCAGGCCTGGGGGCTGGGGGATGTGCTCCCAACTTAACAGTAACCAGTATTGTGACCTAGTCCACACCAGAAAGGAATTCAATAACAAATACACATTGCACAATAACTCAGACAAACACATGGAACCCGTCTGCTAACTGAATCACAAGGTGGTAGTCACTGACCAGTTTGTTTGGAATAGTGCACATAAACAGAGTTTGGAATTTGTATGTTTGGTGATTTCTACTGGTCAAGGTCAGCTTTACCCAGCTTCCCTGCCTGTTACAGAAACCGCAAAGCTGAGGTGACAGCAAAAAGTCAACCTAGTGGCTAGGAAGATGGCTCAGTGGACGTCTTAGTCACTCTTCTATTGCTATGAAGAGACGCCATGACCGTGACAACTCTCATGAAAGAAAGCATTTAATTGGGGGCTTGCTTACGGTTTCAGAGGCTTAATCCAGTATCATCATGGCGGCAAGCACACGGCTGGAGCAGTAACTGAGAGCTACATTCTGGTCTGTGGAAGGGAACGCAGGAGAGACTGGCAGAGGTTTTAAAACCTTAAAACCTGCCCCCTGTGACACACTTCCTCTAAGAAGGCCACACCTACTACACAAAGACCCCCAACTTCCTAATGGTCTAATCCTGCTCAAGTAGTGCACCTCCTTGGTGTCTAAGCATTCAAATATATGTGCCCATGGGGGCCGTTTTTATTCAAACCACCACAGTGGAGAAGAGGGCTTATTGCACCAGCACAAATCCCTAGCATCCACCTAAAAAGGTTTGTGTGGTCACTTTAGGCACCTGTCACCTTAGTCTTGGGGAGGTGTGTAAAGACAGAATTTGTAGGGCTTGCAGGCTGGCCACCTCACTTCAGGTTCAGTGATAAAGACCCTGTCTCAAGGGAATAAAGCAGAGAGTAACAGAGTAGGATCCCCAACATCCTCTTCTGACCTCTACATGCACATGGGGACATGTGCACCCCCACTCACAACTGTGCATACACCCACACACCCACACACCCACACACATACACACACACACACTATACATGCATACACTATGCACACACAAACAACAAAACTTTTTTCCCTCATTTTTTTATTAAAAATTTCCATCTCCTCCCCTTCTTCTCCCCCTCCCTCCCCTCTCCTTCACCCATACCCCTACTCCCTCCCTCTCCAGGCCATCAACAAAACTTTTGTGCTAAGCCCTGGGATGATTTTTCTCTGTGTCTAACTAGGTTTCGCTCGCCTTATTATTTCAGCCCAAACCATCTCTTCCTCAAGGCACCATCTCTGACATCCCTCGTTGGCTATTCCAGTTCTCAGAGCCTCTTTAGAGCCTGTTGTACCCTCCCCCACTACTTAAGGTTTAGATCAGCTAGTGCTGGTTTCCCTAGGATAGCTATATAATTTAAAGCTTACAAAACTCAAGGTTAATCCTGAAGAAAGATTAAGGCTGCTTTCTCAAACCAACTGCACAGTAGAATGACTATGGGGTGAAAGTGACTTTGAAATTGACCCGGCAGCCGGCTTTGAGGGAACGATTCCATGGAAAAAGAGAATTTGCATTGCTTTATATTTTGCTCATCGGAGGACTTTATTAATAGATGACAAATATTCAAGAAACCTATGAGAGCCTGGGTAGAGTAGCATGCACCTATATTCCCAGCACTCGGGAGAACCTCAGGCTAGAGGCCAGACTAGGATACATCTCCCAATTTACAGGGCTTCTTGGTGGAAATCTACTATAAAACTGCTCCTTCAACACAATTTACGTGGCTTTTTTGTCTTCATTAAACAGGCTACACTGGTTGTAGCAACAGCTTAATTTTGAAATAATTACTTTATTTCACAATAAAGAGCAACAACGACAATGGGCGGACTAATGATGCAGAGGCTGATGCCCGCCTGATCCTCTAAATATCTGAAAATCACTCAGAGGAGAGTGTGTCAACTCCAGCAGCACAGCCTGGGTCCCAAATGATCCTGACTGATGCCAGCGATGCTTGGTGTGTCTCCTGTATTAGAATTAGACTGTTCCCTCAGGATAGAGACCTTGTCTTGTTCATGACTAGAGTCATTGCTACCCAGCCTATATAAAACAGAATAGATGCCTATGGCTATCAGATGAATGTATGAGGGTGGGATGAATAGATGGACCAGGTTCCTGGGCCCACTGTCTCTTACTGAGAAAATATTGAGAAAAATCTTGCAAAGGACAAAATCTAGAGCTTCTTGCAAATTTCCCTTAGTTAAATGCATCCTGCCCCATTTAATCTCTACAGCTTTGCAGAAGATTCCTTGTATTATCCTAAATCCTGGAGTCTGTAATTATACTTAGCATTTTAAAGATAATCCAAATACTAGGAATTGCATTGGGTAAACCCTCCAATGTGAAAAACACACTCTTTCCTTCACTGTCTACTTTCTGTGTCCTTGTGTTACGCTGGTCTTCCATGACAACATTTTTAGAGGAAGGTTTGTGCATTCCAGATTGTACCAAAACCAACTTTGAACTTCTGATCCTTCTGCCTCCAGCTGGGATTACAGTTATGCACCACCATATCTGGTTTATTCCATGCTTGGGTTAAACTCAGACGCTAATTTTTTGACAGACTCCAGGGAAAGACAGAGGTGTTGGAACCCTCACTATATCCTTAGCCCCATTACCAGATCTGCTATGGCAAAAATGTCTTCATTTTAAAGAAAATATTCTAAGTATTCTAGATATTCTAAGACACTCATAAGAAAGGATGCTGTATATGTTCCCAAAACATGAATAAGATGACTCAGAATCATACACACAAAGCTCTGCTGAAGCTTCCAGCATTTATGGGCTTAAATTTTCCAAACAATGAGTAGAAAATACACCCTGAAGGACTGTTTCTGCCAAGTAAGACTGACTGTTCACAGTCGTAGCTGGCGCTCATGAGTCTTGTGCCAGCTACTTTAGTTCTGCCAAATATCTTCCCAGTTTGCAGGGATTCTTGGGTTTCGTGTTGCAAATGGAGTCTTAAACTTCTTCTCCATACCACTTGCATGGCTTTTTCTTCATTAGTACTTAGGCTACCCTGATGTGAGCAACATCATAACTGTTTTGAAACAATTGTTTTATTTGACAAAATGTCGTGAGTTTTTAACCTAGTTGCCTGGAATAAATGAATGGTTTTATTAGTTCCTTTACACGTTGTTGTAACCAAACACCCAACGGGAAGCAATTTAAAGAAGGATGAGGTCCTTTTGGCTTGCAGTTCAAAGGGATATAGTCAGTTATTGTGGGGAAGGTATGGTGGCTGAAGTATGGGGTGCCTGATCACTTTGCATCCACGTCAGGAAGCAGATAGTAAATGGGAAGTGGAGCCAGAGCAAGACATCTCAAAGGCCACATCTGGTGAGTGACTCATTTTCTGCGGCACTACTCTGCCACCCTGGGCAACTTCTCCAGCCTATAGCACCAAATCTCTGGAAAGAGACTAAGGTAGCAAGTCTGCCTGTCAGGAATTTTCTGACCACATGGTAAAAGAACACATTGGAGTCTGCAGAAGGCTAGGTTCCCACTGTGGTTTTTAGATCGTAATTTTATACAAGGAAAATAAAGTGAACTAATTAAGCTTGCTTTTGTTTTGTTTTTTTCTGGGTTTTTTTTTTAATGACCTCCTGAAAACCTTTCCAGCTCAGCCCAACCCTGAGTTCTAGAAACAGCAAATCATTGTGTCTATAAGAATTTTACAAGGGATTAGTGTCCCCCGTCCTATTGCTTTTCTAATAAGGATGCAATAATTAGAAATTGGAGAAGACTGGGGACTCTGGTGTCACACTGAATCTTCATTCCTCTTAGTGCTCACTCATGGGCTATTAGAGTAGCAGTCAACCTCCCTGTGTCTCAGTGTCCTCATCTAGAAAATTCCTTTTCCCAGGTTCCTAAGGCATGCAGCCCAAGATGGCAGCTGATGGCCTATGAGTCCCTGGAACCCCAATAAATGAGAAGAGTCTGAGTTATCTACCCAGGACTATTGTGTGGATAAAAGAAAATATAAGATAGATAGACAGACAGACAGACAGACGGATGAATGGACAGGCAGATGGACAAATAGATACATACATACATTTAGATGATGGATAGATGAGGAATGGATAGATACATAAATAGGTAGATGAATAATTAGATGATGGATGGATAGATAGAAGATAGATAGATAGATAGATAGATAGACAGACAGACAGATAGATAGACAGATAGACAGACAGATACATACATACATATAGATGATGGATGGATAGATAGATAAATTAGATAGATAGATAGATGATAGATGATAGATAGATGATAGATAGATAGATAGATAGATAGATCCCTTCAAAAGACCCCTTTATGTATTAAGTTTCATATATTGTGTCCTATTATATAGAATTTTATACAATGGCTAACTACTATTATAACTTAACTTTTTTTTTTTTTTTTTTTTTTTTTTTTTTTTTTTTTTTTTTTGGTTTTTCGAGACAGGGTTTCTCTGTGGCTTTGGAGCCTGTCCTGGAACTAGCTCTTGTAGACCAGGCTGGTCTCGAACTCACAGAGATCCACCTGCCTCTGCCTCCCGAGTGCTGGGATTAAAGGCGTGCGCCACCACCGCCCGGCTATAACTTAACTTTTATGTTTGTTTCTTACTTTTAACTACCATTCTCATAATGGAATCTAAATCCTTACATGTGCTTTGATTTGTAGGTATTTAAAGACTGCCTGATTTGCATTAGGCTTTGTCCTTCTTTGCTGCCTTTTGTCCCATTGAGGCCCATGTGCAAGACCTCACAGGGCAATGTTCTTCCCTTGATTTTTGCAAGTCCTGGAATTCTGCCTTGATGCTGCCAGCCCGATCTGATGCCATCAGCTCCAACTTCTTGTCTTTCCTACTTATCCCTACTCCTCCTCTTTCCATCTAGTCTTTAGGTTCAACTGCCTGGTCTGCTCTGGACCTTTGCTGTACCCTTCAGCCTTGTTTAAGCAATGAGTGAATTATTCCATCTTGTATTTGTCTCTAAGAAAGAACCAGGAAATCAGACCTTATCAAAGCAAAAAAACTTCTTCTTCTTCCTTACTTCAATGAAGTAATCTTGGTCTAGGGATGTACCTCAGTCCATGGAATGCTTACTGAGAATGCAGGAAATCCTGGGTTTGACTCTCAGAACGTGTAAAGCCATCTCTGATAATACATACACGTAATTCTAGCACTTGGCAGCTGGGGGCCTGGTGAGGAGGTGAGGAGTGGAGACAGGAGAATCAGAAGTTCAAAGTTATCTTCAGCTACCTCTTGAGTTCCAGGCCAGCCTGAGATACATAAGACCATGTTGGAAGAAGAAGAGAAAGAGAGAAAGAAGGGGAAGAGAATTTAGTCTCTAAGCACAGAAGAAGGAGGAGGAGGAGGAGGAGGAGAAAGGAGAAGAAAGAAGAAAGGAAAGAAGAAGGAAGGAAGGAAGGAAGGAAGGAAGGAAGGAAGGAAGGAAGGAAGGAAGTCCAAGGAAATAGTCTTGCGATTGTAAATGCTTCCTCTCCATCAAGAAACAACTGACCTCTCCTATCCAGATCTGCATGAAATGGACTCTTCCATCCACACAGAGGCTATTTGCTATCACCTTACACTACAGGTCTCGGAGCTGAAGAAAAGGAAGTTTCCATCCATTCTATTGCCTTCGCAAATTTCTCAGCTGCCAACACATGGTGTGAGTGTGGGTCTGAGCCAACTTTGGTGTTCTTAAGTAAGAAGCTTAACATTCTGAGCTCCTTAGCTATGGTCCCCGACACTTAGCCATTCAGCTTTTCTATGCGCAGCTGCTGCGTGCAGCCTTTGGAAGAGAGGCACCACCTGTGAGCCACGCACAGGGAGACGCACCTGCAGTCCCAGCCCTTGAGAGGGAGGCTGGCGCGAAAGGATCACCAACTCAAGGCTGTGTTATAGGACCTTGTCTTTGAGGGGGGGGGGGACCTATGAGAACAACCCAATCTATAAAGTGCTTGCTGAACAAACAAAAGGATTTAAGGTTGAACATCAGGACTCATGCAAAAATATAAATAAAAATTTTAAAAAGCGCACGTGGAGGCATGTTTTTTGTCATCCCAGCAAGGGGGAGCAGAAGCAGGGAGATTCTTAGGATTCACTGGCCCTCATCCAGTATATCCAAGTCCGTGAGCTTCAGGCCAGTGAGGGACTGACTCCAAACCAAAGTAGACCGCTCGTGAGGAATGGACCTCTGGCTTCAGTGCAGCTCCAATACAGACACCCACCCTACCCCACTCACAAGCATGAGAGTATTGCATGAAAGCTCATATTCAAGGTGAAGCTGGAGAAGTTCTGGTGGAGGCAAAGCAGAAGTGACTGGCCCAGAGCCCCGGAGCTGAGAAGCGACAGATCTAGGATTAAGTTGTGTCAGCCTGAGTTAAAACACAAATTCTTTGACTGGTTCCTTGGCACTGCGCCTGGGCCAGCCTCATCTGCCCTCTGAAACTTGTACTCTGGATCCGCATCTGGTTTGTTCCCAGATGTCTCCTGCTCCTTCTGTTCTGCTCTCCAGGCCTGTGCACATGAAGGCCGTTTCTCACGCTCACAACCCTCTTCCACAGGGCTGATTGTAGCCAGTCTTCTAATTCCAGCCTAAGCCCCATTGCCCGGAAACCTTCCCACTTCCCCTCTGAATCGGTGACTGCCCCTCTCTTCTGCTCTGTGGCTCAGCTAATCCATAAGGAGTCAGATGCGTAAATCCCCATCCCTGTGTTTGATCCTCCAATACCATGGGGGCCTTGAGAGCAGAGTCCAGAGCTGGCTTTCCTCTGAGGTCTCAGACCATGTGTTATTCTTAGAATATGTGCATTCGATTAAGACTGACCAAACTCCCAAAAGTCACCTTCCTGATGGGTCAAAGTCCAATAAAAATTCCAGCCTTACAGGACCTTCCTGATTGGTCCAGGCAGTATTCCTGAGTCAGCATAACTGATCTCTGACTTAAAAATAAAAATAAAAGAAGCCTGGTCTTGGAAAGTGGATGTGGGAAGAGTTGGGAGAGGCAGAAAAATATGATCAAAATACAAAGAACTAATTAGAAAGTACTTTTAGTGCCTGGTGTGACCTTTGACCTCTGACTTCACTTACTGCCCAACACTGCCATCTATGTCCTCTCCCTGCCCCCGACCCCGAACGAGATCAAACTTCCCTTTCCATTCAATTTAGCCCAAGTACTTGGGAGCCAGAGCAGGGCTCCAGAGACGAGAAAAGCAGCCCACCTCACCCATTAAAAAAAAAAATCAACTTGGGACAAGATGACTCAGCAGGGAAAGGCACCTGACATGAGTTGGATCCCTGAGAACCCCAGGGAAGAGAGAGAGAACCAGCTGCTGCAAGCTCACAGACACACACACACACACACACACACACACACTGCGTAAATAAGTATAAACTTTAAAATGTTTAAAATAAGCTTGTTCTTGATTTTGTTTGGTTTTAGGCTTTTGTTTTTGAGATAAGGTCTCGTGTGCCCCAAGGATAGCCTGAAACTCAGTACATATGTATCTGAGAATGACCTTGACCTTGGACTTGTTTCTGCCTCTACCTCCCAAGTTCTGGGTTTGCTGTGTTTGGCTTCATGCCTGCTAGGCAAGTGCTCTACCAACTGAGCTGCATCTCCAGACCCCGGAAGAACTTAGTATGGGGCCTACAACACGCAGAAGGGCAGGGCCAACTGTGAACAGAGAGGCTGCTTCACATCCAGGCGATCAGCATGAAGTCAGGAGTGACCAGAACTCTGGCTTGTCTTCTGGTCTCCACCTCACCCTGACAGCAACCATCTTGACTTCTCCCCGGCTTTATTATGCCTCTTTCATACCTCTTTATACATGGGATCTTACAGCTTACATCTTCGTCTTCCTGGCTCGCTTCTTTCAACTTCGTAGCTTGTGAGACGCATTCATGTGGCTATAATGCTTTGGGCTTTTTCATTGTAATGGCTGTGGAAGAGTCCGTTGCATGAACATAGGCCATGTTTCATTTGCTTGCTGTTATAGGTGAGTGTTTGGCTAGTTTCTGATTCAGGTCTATTATGAACAATCCATTCATGTGTGTATCCTCTGGGCAAGATGTAGATACATTTCTATTTAATTGAGATTGTGTTATATGTAGAGACAAATTTTCAGAGGTCTGATAACGTTTTATCATAAGTCTTCTAACATATATATGTATGTGTGTGTGTATATATATATATAAATAATTTTGGAATTTGCATATGTACAATTTTGTACTCTCATAGTCCCTGTCTAATCTTTACACCTTCTCTTTCTTATTGAACTCTGTCAAACCACCAGTAGTGTTCAGTAGAACATTTAATGCTGTGCATTCTTATCTTGTTCCAAAAATTACAGAAAAACTCTTTAATTCTTCTCACTTAGTATGCTTTGCACTGTAGGGGGTTTTTAGATATTTTTGTAGCAGAAAATGAATACTTCTTTTCTAAGTGTGCTGAGTTTCTTGTATAATGAATGGATAGTAAATGCCGTCAAATGCTACCCCCCACGAGCGTGTTTGCTGCTAGCAAGATTCGGGTGCTTGAGTCTGGAGTGTTAAATCACCCTGTTTTACCAGAAAGAACCTCACATGGGGGTAAAGTTGAATTGCTTCCTAAATGTCTGGATGTATAGCTTGGGATGTCTTATTTGGACTTTCTGTTCCTGCTGTCATGAAAAAGGTTGGACTTCTATCTTTCCTTTTTCAAAGATGTGATTTTATTTTTGTATGTGGGGTAGAGTGGTGCACATGTGTGGGTACCTGCAGAGACCGGAGGAAAGTGTCAGATTACCTGGAGCTGAAGGCAGAGGTGGCTGCAAACTGCTGACTATGGGACCTGGGACCTAAACCCAGGTCTTTTTGTAGGGCACTGTGCACCTAACCACTGGGCCATCTCTTCAGCCCCTTGTCTTCACATTTATCTTTAATTTTGTAGTGGATTGGTTTTAAATACAGCTTGATTCTTCTCTTACTACTCATAGATAGACACACACACACACACACTTCCTTCAGTAGATTTTGGTTCTATTATTACCTTAGCAAACTGCACTGAGCTTCTAGTCTTTCTCTTATTAAAACAGAAAGCTTTCCCAAAGATAACACAGTCTTGAGCCAAGTCCTGTTTTAGCCACTCAGTGGCCATGTGTCCCCTGGCAGGTCCCAGATCCTCTCAGCCTGTTTCTTCATCGATGACATGAGATTGTGAAATAAATTAGACAAATCGTAAGAAAGCACCTGGCACAGGCAGATGCCCAGCGAGCCCTAGTTCTTACCACTTCCTTCTGTGCTGCAGCAAAGATTTCCAAACCCAGAAAAATATCGCCTTCCATGTGTACAGGGCTCGGCTGAGAGCTGATTCCAGTGTGGAAAATGCAGTTAGAGCAGAAGTCTGTAATGTTCTGTGGTGTTTTATAAATTTTTTAAAAACTAGTACCTCGATTTTAAAAATTATATAAATGTTGCCAGAATTATCATAGCCAATGCCACAAATTCCTCTGCTTGGGCTTGGTAGTAATGGTGTGTTAAGCATTTGGAAGAGGCAGAAATGCAGTCCCTCTCCTGTATAAAACGGTCTATATGTGGAGAAGTCAGAGCAGGAGCACACTTTCAAACACAGCGTCTCTTTCTGCAGTTGTAATTCCAGTGTTACTGGCCAGTGTACATTAAACCATCAAGCAGGCCCTGGAGCAGCAATGGGGAGGAGAGTTCAGAGTGCCTGGAATTACGACCTTTGCCTCTGAAATGAGAATCAGGTGGTTGTCTAGGTTCTAGTGGTATCTAAAACTAAAGGCAGGAGTTCAGAACCGGGCAGAAAAGACCGAGTCCTAAGAACACTGAATTGTTTTGTTTTGTTTGACACAGGGTCTCTCTGTGTAGCCCTAGTTAACCCAGAACTCTGTAGACCAGGCTGGCCTCAAATTCTGATCTGCTTGCTTCTGCCTCCCAAGTGCTGGGATTAAAGGCTTGCACTACTACCACCTAGCAGAAAGCTGAACCTTTTAAACACGAAAAGCCAGTGCTCCAAATAGTACCATCATACTTATCCTGTTGTAATTCTTGACTCTCAGCGAGAGCCATATGTGGCATCTGAATGACCTCTGCACAAAATTTAGCCTTGGCTCACACTGTGAGTCATTTGTGACGTAGATATGGTGTAAGTGAAGCCTGGAAGACAGTCTATCTCAGGCCAGGTCCTTGCTAGCAATTACGTTTCCATACCCATAATGTAAGGTATAGTACATGCCTGCCTCACAGGACCGCTGTGAGACTGGGAGGATACTTGCTCACGTCTATGAAGTGTGTGATACCAGGAACATGTTCAGTAAATCACAGTGACTGTGGTGCTGATGCTGATGGGTGATAAAGACAAAGAGGACAGCATCCCTCACTTTGGGAGAGAGAAGGGTGAGACAGCATCTGTATTCTTTTTACAAAAGCTAGAGGAGAATCTTAAGCCAGCTCTGGTCTAAAAGACACAATTACTGTATGGACCCTAAGCCTAGATACATGGGCTTAAATGAACGAGCCGTGTCGCAGGTTTGGGTTTCCCCAAAAGTATAACCTGAGGCAGGAACTGCGGGTAGTGTTTACAGAGGGCAGAGGATAAAGAGACAGGGGAGAGAAGGACCATCAGCCTAAGCATGTATTATTGAGGTCACTGAAGGGCACCATTCCTTGGAGACGTGTACAGTCTGTGGTCCAGGGCTCTCTACCTTGCAAAAAATGATCTTCTAACATCTTTCCTGCTCCCATAAGCCAAGGGGTATCTTTAAGAGCTGTAATGGTAACTCCCCAGTTCTCCAAGGCACTTGTCAAAGCTTCAGAAACAGACCCTCTTGCTGTATGAACTCAAGTTGTTAGTAAATTTAATCATCTGTGAAATGGGAATGATAGCAGAAACCAGCTCCTGGGTTATTCCTGGGCCAAAAAAGCCAATCAATATAGACTCCCTTGGCACGGGTCCTGCTGTGTCAAAAATCTCCATAACTAGTTATACTTGATCTTAATATTTTAGTTCTCCAGGGAAGGTTGAACTGTGAGCACACCAAGACACAAAGGACCTGTCCAATTGGGAAGGGCATAGTCATGGAGCATTGCTAAGAGGTGGGACCAGTGTAGCTTGGGGTTCAGGTGGGCCAGTACCAGGGGTCCAGAAACCCACTGGACAGTTAGAGCGTGTGGTGGGATGGTAGCAGCAGAATGACTCAGGCCTGCAGACAGACAGCAGGGCCCCTGACATAACCGGGGTGCACAAATAAGGCTCCTGCTTCTGGAGTTAGGGCAGGGAGCTGACAGAGGTCAACTGGAAGGAAGAATGGAAGCAACACCTGTGTATGGAGGAGCTCTGTGGGCCTGCGAGCAGACAGGAAGACAAGGTAGGAGACCAGGGAATGAACCCTGTCCACAAAGAGGATCTCAGGGCTCCTTTGGATAATAAATTCAATTTAAGACTGTGTGCTTATAATAATTATAGTACTTATAACCTGAAAATGATTGGACTACAGGAGAAGAAACTGGACCAGAGCCTGTCAGGGAGGGGGTGGTGAAATGGGATTGATTGCAGTCACGTGAGAACTAGGGATCCGAGGACTGCTCTGTGTCTTCGCTGTGGGGGTAGCAACCTGACAGCATGCTGTGGCCAAAACTTGCGAGCCAGTCTTTTAAGAGGGGGGACTGTCACTGAATTGAAAGCACGCTTTTATTTTAATGGGAAATAAAGAAGGCTCACAACAGTATTTCTCCAGTTGTCCCCAGCACCTGCCCATCCAAAGAATAGAGAGAGCAAAAGCCAAAGCCTTAAAGCCTGGGTAGAGAATGGAGGGGGAGCTGGGGTTCAGGCTACAAGGAGAAGCACACAGGGGAGCAGAGAGTGGGAACAGCCAGCCCAGGCTTGCGAAGACAAAAGATAGGCTCCTTGCAGGAGAAGACAAAAGATGGGCTTTGAGGAAGAGAGCACTGATGGAAGTGGTCGCCCAGAGAGGAGGATTTGAAATTCTGCTCAGAGGGAGAGACTCTTCAGTGGCAGGGAGAGCTGAAAGATGCCTCTCACCCATGCATTTACCATTTCCAGAACTTTCCATCGCTTCATGCAGATATGCACATCCATCTGTTTTCATTTCCCTTCGGCCTGAAGAACTTCCTTTAATATTTCATAAGCTACAGATGTGCTAGTCATAAATTTGCTCAGCTTTCATTTATCAAAAAAAAATACGCTTTGTTTTACACTCATCACTGAAGAATATTTTTACAAGGTAATAGAATTCTAAGATGATGGGTTTTATTTCTTTTAAAATGTTAAAGGTGTCATTTCGTTGTCTCTGGGTCTGCCTTGGTTTTGAGCCAGGGGGGTTTTTCTTTTCTGTTCTAATTGTGATGTGTCCTTTATTGCTTTTTAAGACCTTAATCGTTGTCTCTCTCAAATGATGATGGCTTATCTGTCACTTTCTTTCCTTTATTTCATTTTATTGCGTCTTGGCTTTATTTTTTAGGTGTAATTTGCTTTGCTTTTTTATCCTTGGTGTGTGTGGGGGGGTGAGCTTCTGGAATTTGGGAGGTTGGTACTTTTCCTAGGATTTCAGGAAATTTCGAGCCTTGTTTACTCAGATACCCCCCCGACTCTGCCACCTCTCTATCTTACCCTGTAGGGCTCCGTGTGACCCACTGGTCTTCATTCCTTTGTCACTGGGACTCCAGGATGAGTTCTTTCAGCCTTTCGTCCTTCTCTCCTTCACTTTGAGTTGGGTCTCTGTGATCCTCTTCCGGTTTACTGGTATTTTCCTTTACTGTATCCGAATACGGTGTTCTTGTTTCCACCTCTAGAATTTCCATTTGGTCTCTCAAAATATTTCTCTGCCAGTATTTCCCGTCTGTTCACTCATTGCATCCATCTTTTCCTTAAGTTCTTGAAAATTGATAATAGCTATTTGACAGTCCTTGTATGTCACTCCTGTCTGTCTATATATAATCTCAGGAACTCCTTCTATTAGCTAATTTTCCTCAGGATCTTGACCATATTTTTTTGTTTTCTACATGTCTCTAATTGTGCATGTGTGTGTGTCTGGTCTGTGTGTTAGCACACATGTACACATATTGTGTGTGTGTGTGTGTGTGTGTGTGTATGCCAGAAGTCAATGATGAGTGTCTATTTCAGTTTCTCCCCCTTATTTTCTGAAGCAGAATCTCTCAGTGAACCTGGATCAGCTAGGCTGGCTGGCCAATGTCTCCACTTGTCTAAACCTCCACCACCGTCATCGGCCCTCCCCCAGCACTGGGATTACAGATGTGCTCCACCACATTGCAGCTGTCTTTTATACAGTCACTTCTTTATTGCATGATGGACACAGTGAAGGCTCCATTTCTGAGTGCCTGGACTTCATTTATCGGGCCTTGGACTTTGCTCTGGGTAATGGTTAATTTGTTGGTGAATCTGCTTGATTCCCTTTTCAAGACCTGTTTTCTGAACTCGGTTAAAGTCTAGGTACGCTCCCCCATTAAGACAAAGTAGCTTTACCACTAACTGTGGCTCTTAGTACGCTCTCAGTTGAGTGCCTGAGGTGGTCAGCAGAGCCTCTGAGCTGTGGATGCTTTAGAAGTCCCGTATCGCCAGCCTCATGATTCTTCATTGAGCTCTTATCTCTGCTGAGCCTTGTGGAGTCTCATCCTGCACGCATGCCACTTAATTTGGCATGCGTTATGGGGACAATGCATCTCCCTGAAGCTCCTTTCCCTGTAGCTTGCTTCTCTCTGGCATTCTAGCCCATAAACCCCGTTTGCTTCAACAATCCCTATTCCTGTCCACACCTCCTCAGGTCAGCTACTCTGCCTTATCCTCTGCCCCATACCACCTTTCTTCATTACAAACCAGAAAGCATCTTTTGTAGTAACCCAGAAAAGCACAGGCTCTGCTCTCGTGTTCTCCCTTCTCTCAGGGATTGGGACCTTTGCTGTCTGTTCTGAGCATCTGCAAACAGGAACTCTGTATAATTTGCTCTGACTTATAGCTCCCTCAGAAGCAGAAGCCAACTGAGCTGACAGGTTTGATGGGTTGACTGTAGATAAAAATTAACTTATTCTAGCCACAACTCACAGATAAGGCCTGTTATCTCCACTACTCGAGAGGCTAAGGCAGGGGGATCTTAAGTTCAAGGTTGGAAGACTGGGGGTGTAGATCAACGGTTTGAGCTCGTCCATGTGTGAGGCCCCAAGTTCAATCCTAATTACTACTAGAGACAGAGATAGAAAGGGAGGGTGGTGGATTTGTTCATTTCTTTGCTTTACATTGCCTTCTAGGAAAAATTAAAAATTCTTATTAAGACCCAACTCATATCCCTTCAATCATCTTCTTGACTTCTTTGCCTCATCATAGGTCATTCATTCTTTATTGAAATGGGGGGACACACTTGCAGAGGCACTACCCTGATGAACTCATTTAACTCCATCCACTAGACTATCTCGGCTACCTCTTCCAGGAAGCCTGTAGCGCTGTCTACGCTCAGCACCTGCTCCTTTAGACGTTCATGTTCTGTCATCTTCATCAAAGTTGTATCACTCGTACTTCGGTGTCGTTGTCCAGTTAGGGCCGGTCCTTCCCGCCCTTCACCCCACCTCCAACTGAATGACTCACCTCAGAGTTGCCATGGCTTGGCACAGGTCTTGGCAAACAGTTTATAAGGGGCCAGATGGTGAGTACTTTAGACCTTGCAAACCAAACTACTCAACTTTGCCACTGTGGCACGAATGCAATACATAGATAATGAATAAAATATAAAACATTACTGGAACAAAAACAGGCAGTTCTGGCTTGGTAGTCCCTAGTTGGATGCACAGTGTGAGCCAAGTAAGTGTTCACTGGTGATGTAATAGGTAACAGTGGAGTCTTGCTGAAGGCATCAGAGGAGATGGAAAAGACAACGCGAATCAAATCCGTTTCCTGAGAACAGGGTGTTTCTGGGTTGAAATGGACTTTTCCTGAGCCCATAGCCAGAAAGATGGGAGTGGAGGAGTTCCAGCCTGTTAACAGAACCTTCTCATGCAGGTTTTCTGTCACACGGGTACGGGGTCCTGAAGAGCACAGGGTCTTGACCAGAGTGAGTCCCTGGAGTGGCCAAGAGCAGGAAGAGCCAGAGGGCAAATATAAGCTGTGTCCTGGGCAGCACCCAGCTGCAGTTTGACAGAAGCCAAGTTCTGTAGCCAAATCCAAAGCATTGGAAATTAGACAGAGTCGGGCTCGGGCGAACATAAGGGCACTGTTGCAAAGCCAAGCAGAGAGTGAGGTCTAAGACAACGTAAGTATATAAAACTGTCAGGTCCTCAACAGTTTCCAATTAGCTGCTGGCCACAGGATGCATGCATGAGTCTGTAGATGGCTTGACCTTGGTCTTGAAGAGATGTAAATGATAAGGTCACCTAGTAAGAGATAGAGTTTAGTCCTACTGAGAGAAGACAGAACATAGAGATCAGAGAGCCGATTGGTGTGGCTGCTACACCAGGGCCCAGCAAAGACCCAGAACAAAGATGAGCTCAGAGGACTGTGGACGAGGCTGGGGTTAGGCAGCAGGGCTTGAATCAATCCTATCACTAAGGGCTAGTACATTCTGCTATGAAGCCCCGTGAATAGACATCAAGAAAATGAATGGGTGGCTTGTACCGGACTAGGTTTGGCAGGAGATCTCAGCAACTGGCCAGGAAATGTGGGCCGTTGCTGAACACCTGCTGAGTTAGTCAGCATTCTCCAAAGAAACAGAAGCAGGAGGTTGTGGATGCAAATTTATATACAAAGAGATTTGTTATAAGGAACTGACTCACTCAGACATGAAGACATGAAGCCGCAAATATACCGTTAGCAACCTGGAGGCTGGGGCCAGACAGTGGTGCAGTTCCTATCCTGCTCTGAAGGCCTGAGACCCCTCTAAATGTGTAGTTCACAAGACACCGGTTGGCTCAAGACTCAGCAAGACTCAATGTTAACAACTCAAATCCAAGGAAGCAACGATGAAATGATTCCCTGGCTTGGAGGCAGAGAATCTGCATTACTACAGAATCAACCTTGGTGTTCTAATTGGGTCCTCAGCTGACTGGGTGGGGTCCGCTCCTTCAGAGATAGCAATCCATTTTGATATATCTCCCAGTTCAAATGATAGTCTTCTTTTGACACCCTCAGAGTTGCACCCAGAATGTTTGGCCAAAGGTCTGTCCTCTCCTTAACATATTCAAGTTGACACATTAAATTAACCATCATGCAGAGAACCTCAAAGACTCTGCCCATCATGGAACGTGCCTGCCTCAGTGCCTGACGAAACGTGGATGTGCTTCTCCCATGATGGATTTGGGACTTTGGGCATATTTGTAGACACTGGCAATTTACTACCAGAGCTGAGAGCAGAGAAGAGACCAAGGAGGCTGTCAGTGTATGAAATATTGAATACATACATTCAAGGCATCAGCCTGAAGTGCCTTTTTAGGCAAACACACTTGGTCATCCGTCAGCATCCCAAATGCACACGTATACTCATTCTTCCTCACGGTTTCCCACACGCCTGCCCCACGAAGGTTTCATCTAAGCCCTCGGAAATACATGTTTCAGCCTGGGTTTACAGGGCTTTACTCATTACTTAAGGAAATGTGGGCAAGGGGTGCTTTTTCTGTTGCTGTGATAAAAACGCCATGACTGAGACAGCTTATAGAAGAGTTTATTTAGGCTTACGCTTCCAGGAGGATCAGAGTCCATCGTGGCCGGGAATCGTGGCAGTAAGTGGCACACATGTGACAGAGGTGAGACAGAGTGGAAAGCTCACATCTTCAGCTGTCAGCATGAAGTGGAAAGAGTGAGGCAGAGATAAAGGAGACTTTTAATGTCAAGGCCTACTACTCTAGAGACGTGCTTCCTCCTGCAAGGCCATGCCACCTAAAACTTCTCCACATAGTGCTAACGACTGGGGACCAAGTATTCAAATACCTGGGACCATGAAGAATGTGTCTCTTCAAGTGGGTACCTCACAGTTGGTAAAACAAAAGCAGCAGCACCACCGAAGACCCCACCTTAGCATGGGTGACAGCTCAGGAAAGCTGTGTTCCTGGCGCGCTCTCTGCTTGACTTGCATGCACGTCTGTAGGTCAGAGTCTCTTTTCTCCCCAGCAATTACTGCTGCTTATGTAACACTGGGGGCTGGGCCCTGTAAGTCTTACAGGTTTTAGAAGCTTCCTGAGACTTGTAAGTTATATTTACTTCCTGAGTCCTATGAGCTTCTTTTAATGCCAAGGAAATAGCCATACAACACCAGATTGGTGTAGGCCACTTGAACACTATTGGAGCTAATGAGGGACTTGCCAGGCCAAACAACTCTGCCCTTGCCTATGAAGATAAAGGGTTAGTGATAGTTTCTGGCTTTTCTCTGTCTTCTAAGACTGAGGCTTCACTGTCTCACTGGGGACAACAGGGGTGACATCCTGATTATTCTTTTAAGAGATCTACAAGCATTAATCTTACCCCTTATAACCATACCTTCTAACACCTGGGTCTTCTTCCTCTCCCCTCCCTTATTTTTTAGAGTTTATTTACTTCCAACTAACTAGAATCTGTTTGACCACCTCATTCTACTAGTACTATGCTGCTGGGTCCCATCCAGATGATTCTAGATTCAGACATTTTTATATCCAGTATTCCTGTCTTCTCAACCTACTGGTTCTCACTACCACCCAGTTGCCCAAGCATATTCCTTTTGGCCATCATGCCTTCCAGAAACTGATCTGGCTTTGTCCTGCCCTGTCCAGATTTAATTTTATTGGCTACTTTTATTTAATGGACTTCAGCCTCATTACAGCACTGAGAGTCTGGTCATATCACCCTTCCCTTAATACGTCTTTGGATTTGAGCTGTAACGCTGAGACTTCCTGGGTCTTGAGCCAACTGGTGGCTTGCAGAACTACACATTTAGAAAGGTCTCAGGCCTTCAGGACAGGATAGGAGCTGTACCACTGTCTGGCCCCATCTCCAAATTGTACATTTGCGAGTTCATGGATGTGGTTTGCCTGTGTGTGTGTGTGTGTGTGTGTGTGTGTGTGTGTGTGTGTGTGTGTGTGTGTGTGTGAGTGTGTGTGTGTGTGTGTATACCATGTGCATGCAGTGCCCAGGGAGACCAGAAGAGGGTTTCAGAACCCCTGGAGTTACAGGCAGTTGTGAGATGTCATGATGTCATGTGGGTGCTGGAAGTTGAACCTGGGTCTCCTGCAAGTGCAGCCAACGTTTAACCACTGAGCCATCTCTCCAGCTCCTAGATTCTTGTGCCTTCCCATGGGGCACAATCATTCTCTCTCTCTCTCTCTCTCTCTCTCTCTCTCTCTCTCTCTCTCTCTCTCTCTCTCTCTCTCTCTCTCTCTCTCTCTCCTCCCCAACCCCCACCCCAGGGTGATACTGAGACTGTTCCTATGGAGGTCTCTATCTGAAATGATGCAGAGAACATCTTATGGCTTTCATGGTTCCTTCCAAATCAGACAATTAATTTGTACAACTCGGGGAGATGGTCAAACTTGTAACTGTTACCCATATTTTAAAAGAGAGGAGAACTTGGAGTGCAGCTCTTGCCTACAATGTGGAAGGTGCTGGGGTTTGTTCTAAGAACCACATGAAGCAAACAAACAAATCCATAAATAAAGGGGAAATGAATCTCCCAGAGGTTGAAGCTTCTGGCTTCAGGTCACCCTGTCTCTTTCCCTGTACTGATCTGCAGCTGAGTGATTGATGCTCGGCTGCATAGATGCCCCTTTTGACACCAGCTGTCTTCCCATTGGTGCTTGCCTTGCCCCCCTCCCTGGGAGGATGGAGTCTTGTCCCTCGCCCTAGCCAAGCGCCTCGCACAGTTCTTATTGAACTGATGCCACTGTGTTGAAATTTGAAGGCAGGCTCTGCAAAGTCGCTCTAGGGAACTAACTACTGCGATGCTTAGTAGGTTGAAGGCACAGAAGAGAGTAAAAGGGTCAAAGACAGAGCCCCCTCTGGGGGTGTCTGCCTCTCTGCACAGGCTTCTCGACCTTGAGTCATTACATTTAAGGAATTTGGAGTTGTCTCTCTCATCCCCTGTGTTATTGTATGATAACCCTGATGAACTAATCTGCTCTTCCATCTGTTTCCCCACCCCAGACTGTGAGTCCCTCAGGGCAAGCACCATGTTCTATTCCTGTCAGTCATTATGGCCTGCCACTGTGTTTGGCACTTAGCTAATGGAAGTTGAATGGGTAAGGTAGAGAGACCCATCTGGGTCCATCTTCTGATGCCCCATGAACATGCTCATTCCCATCCTCTTTCAGTCACATCCCATAATACATGTTTGTTTCTCACAGTGAAGTAAGGGTAGGCTTCAAGTCTTTCTCATTTTTTAAGCCACTCCAACAGCCACGAAGTGGGGAAGCCATATTTATTGAGTGTCTGTTCTGTCCCGGGTTGATGTCATGCATAGATAACATCTCATTTTTTAATAATTTCACTTAACTCTCCTAATATGTCAGTGTGGTAAGTGTTCTCATAGTATGAAAGAGGAAGCCGGAATGTGGGTACATAAAGAAACTGAGTTTGAGAGTTTGCACAGCTAGGACTTGGGAATGCGGGGATAGAACCCTTGTCCCTTGGCTCAAGAGCCCAATGCCTTCTTATCATTCTTTGTTTTCCAACAGCAGAGAGCACTGTTGAGTCCTCGGCTTAGCAGAAGTCAGGGTCCATGCTGAACTGAACTTGAATTTAATTGTGTTGAATTAAATTGTGCCATGTGTCCCCAGTGTTTCAGGCACCTTCCCATCTGATTGTGTAAAGAGCTGCTGGAAGCATGAGGTGAAAGCGCACCTCAGGAACAGGGTGAAGACAGACTTTCTCATGAGTCTACACCCTAGTAGGTCTACAATAATGGTAAATATGGTCCATACTGTTGGGGACACACAAGGCAGGAGCCTAAGTCAGCCAGAGATGGTCTTGGGAAGTTTCTGAGTGATCATTTAGTTTTCTTTCTGTTGCCATGACAGACATCACTGGCTTACACATCCCATGCCATAGTCTGTCATTGAGGAAAGTCGGGGCAATAAAGCAAACAGAAACTATAGCAGCAACCATGGAGAAATGCTGCTTTCTGGCTCGCTCATTCACTTAGCTAGATTTCTTAGACAGCCCAAGACTTCCTGCCTAGGGAATGGTGCTACCCACCGTGAGCTGGATCATCCTACATCAATTAATAATCAAGACAGTCCCCCTTAAGACATAATTATATTATGTCTTATATTAAGATTATATGAGCATATAATCTGACCTGGGCTTCTCATCTCAAATTACTCTAGACTTTATCACGCCGACAGTTGGGATTAATCAGGAAAAGCATGAAGGAGGAATAAAAGTGACCCAAGACAAGCAAGACAGTACAGAGGGAGCAATAATGCTCCTTAGATACAGAATTTCAGCTAGGACAGTCTTTAACATAGGGGATATTTCAGTGAACAGCATGATGGAAAGAAGAGATGCTGAAGTCGATCTCTCTATGTTTCCATTACAAGCAAAGGGTCACTGTGGATTACCAGCCTATGCCTTTACAAGTACCTTCATAGTTTAGAGGACAGCTAAGCCTTTCTTACTGCCAGGAAATGAGTTATAGAAACAACTGGTCACGTCTCCACCTGTCTTTTCTGGGGATAAACATGAAGGTTGCATTTCTCCGATGTATAAGAAATAGCAACGATTGGACTGACCCACCAGGTGATGTCATCTGCCTGGGTTGGGGTGTAGCTGCCCTCAGAAGGCTTGGGGGGTGCCACCTGGCTCTATGTGCATGTGCTTGATGTGTCCCTGGAGTAGGAATCCTTTCGGGGAGTGATGGCTGCTGTATAAACTGGGCCAGGCCTCTTCAAAGTCCTTCTTGAATATGATGGGAAGGAGTAAAGAGTTCTGCCTGCTCTAGGACATACAGTGGTTAACCAAAAGTGGGATTTGGGTTCATCTAATTCAAATTTTCCCCTTCACTGTGCCTGTGAGTGCTTTTTAAGACTTAGTAAAACCAACCAAAGAATGACTGAGAATTGAGCCAGTCCTATGAAGTGTACGTGACACTTCTGTAGTTATTTGCATCTACACTCTATAGTATTTGTGTCTAAAAAGAAGCCCAGCATGGTACTGGCATTGAGTGTCAGTTCCCTGTTCTTCACTTCCTTAGGAACTTTGATAAGAACCCTCAAGCCACGTTCTATTACGGTCTTGTTCAAATATTGCTGAGATCCCTCCTGCACCCCACCACTGCCCACCATCCCTTGGGGTCATCACCAATCCACTGTGGGCTGGAGACCACCACACACCCAGATTGCCCGCCCCACCCTCTGAATGTGGCTAGCCCACTCACCCCTCATCTGGGAATGTAATAAAGTCAACTGAACAAAGCCATGTTAAGTCCTGAGAATGAAAGCCACTTCCCGCCCACACTTCAGCTTCTGCTTTTCGCTCACCCCCAAGATCTCCCCTCCATTCTGCTCTCTCCGCTGCTTGCCTCACCCTGCTGCCTGCATGACTTGTCTAAAATTCAAGTGCAGTCACATCACTCCCCTGATCAAAAACCCTCAGTGGCTTGCAGATCTTCTCCAATGGCATCCAAACTCCTGACGCATTGAGAGCAGTACCCTCTGTGAGCAGGTTCCTTCTCCCTCCGTGACATCGTCTCCTAATTCTCCACTGACAGCGGCACTGCAGCCCTGAGTTACTGATGGTTCTCCAAGCACACTGTTAATCCATGTTTCTGAGCTGCCAGAAGTAACCCTTCCTTTCTATTTTGCCTTACAAATTTGACCAACATTTCAAATTCTCTCAACTGCCCCCCTCTCAGAGAATCCACAGAGGTGTCTTAGACTGTCTCCTTTAGGCACCTGCTGCTCACTTTTCTGCATGATCTCCAGACTTCTTGTTAGTAGAGATTCTGCCTAAACCCTGAGTAGTGTTGGATTAAGATAGAGCAATGCCTGATCAGCACTGGCTGAGCCTTTCAAGTTTCCCCTCCACCCCATACCTGAGGAGGTTCAAATTTCAGCCCCATCCGCACTGACATCTGCATCCTGATTGACTTCCAGGTCGGGCCAATCACTGGTCTGCCATCATTGGCGGGTCCCACTCCAAGAACTACGTGCTGTGGGAGTACGGAGGGTACGCCAGCGAAGGTGTCAAACAAGTTGCTGAGCTGGGCTCACCAGTGAAAATGGAGGAAGAGATTCGACAACAGGTAAGAACAGGCTCCCGGATCAGCCGACAGCTAGAAATGAGGACAGAGCATCCCTGGGTTTCATTCACTTCCATTGCTTTGAAATATGCGGTAGAGTGTGTGTGCTTGAGGGGGGGGGTCTTTCTGGGCTACATGGGAGTCTCCGTTTCTCTCCCTGAACTCAAGCATCCTCTAGCTTCTGTATGCTAAATTCTGCTGTCGACCGGTTGCTGGGATGACAGATCTCTGGTCTCCTGAGAGGGCAAAGGGTGATTTATAGTTTCATACTATGGCTTTGAGGGTGGAGGATGACGTTCAAGCTGTCTAAACAAATTGTCGCTTCTGAAAATAGACGCTTTATATGTTGGCATGTGGTGTTTTGCAACAGTGTCTTGAAGCGCCTGATGTCTGATAAATTTGCTGGTCATTAGTCATAATCGTCATGTGCTGATACAACTTCTGTGAGCCATAGCATGTGAGCCCAGGGGAACAGGAGCTGCCCCATTATCTAGGTCCTAGCATCTAATGAGGGAAGCAGAATGAATGACCCATTATTCTTGTCAATGTGTTTACCTGACAATGAGCCATCCCTCATCAAAAGCCTGGGCTAGTTAACAGCAAATAGAAGTTGAGAAGAGGGTCTTGTAGGAATAGCAGTTTTGTTCCCACAGAAGCCCCTCCGGCATGAGAGAGCTACTCAGGCATTCATGTCTCACTGACCCCAGCTGTCTGGGACAAGAGAAAGGCCAGCTGTGCTTGGGGTGTGGCCATTGCACAGTGCAGGTCACTGAGAGGCCATCATTCTCCTTCCTCCTGCCTTGCATGTCCCAAGATGATGGAGGAAGGCCCAGATACATGGTGCCCCTGTTGCGTTCTGATGGGTGTGTGATCAGAGGCTGAGTGGACTGAGAGGGTGAGCAGAACCCAGAGCCAGGGCTTCCCTGAAGTCTACCATCTGGCCTCCAAGCTGTCCACAATCCTGAATTGAATGCAGCTGAAGTCACCCTGCTCCTTCATAATGCCCTGGGGATCCTTTTGGACTACAGGCTGGGGGGGGGGGGGCACTTCAGAATGAGCTTGCGTTTGATTCAAAGTTTCTTCTACTTGTTTGAGACAATGAAAGGTTTGGTTAAATTTTTTAACATTGCATGGTATTAATTATCAAATCACCCTTCTCTGTAATGGAAGGTGACCTGGGATTCTCAATCTTCCTGCGTCCACCTCCTGAGTCCTATGGTTTCAGGCATGTACCACTATGCCAAGTTTTGAGCAGTGCTTGGAATCAAACCTGTGTGTTAGGGCACCATGCTATTAACTGAGCCATAGCTCCAGCCCACAGTGTCAGCCTTCTAACTGCCTGGTTTCTCTGACTCCAACGTGCCTCACAAGTGGCATAACTCTTCAGGGTATAGCCAAGTCATGAGTGCCCCCTCCTGTGGCGCCTGCACCACCTGGAACCACGATCGGGCAAGGGTTTGGGTATTAAAAACACACAGAGACATGGGTCACTCTCGAAACAAGAATGCCCCTTTTATTGTGTTCCAGGGCTGCTTATATAAGGCTCTTCTTGACTAATGGCCATGCCCTAGCTCTCGGGATTTTACAGCTGCAAGCCCACCAGAAACCACTCCCCTGCCATCAGGAACTCATGAGGATCTCATGCCCAGAGCAGCTGCAAGCACAGGAAAACAAGCTGTTTACTCCGGCAGGCAAGGGATCATAGAAAATTCAGGGTCTGAGGGTCCACGGTCCCCAACACCTTCCATGTTGGTGCTAGTGTGTCTGACTTGCCAGTGGGGACCCTTTGTCTGGAATCCCAAAGGTCCATTTCCTAGCTCTAAGGCATGAAATCATGATCATCCAGCTCTGAGGAATGGGATGCTGAAAGCCATTTGTTACAAAGAAAGGATGAAGCCGGTTCATGAATTCAAGACCAAGGTGTCGTCCCAACAGGGACAGTCTCACTTGTTGACATCCTGGAGAGGGGCCTGTAATTAGAGACAGGTGCAGAAAACATTCAAAATTGAGGTTGCAAGCCAGACAGATGGCTCAGCAGGTAGAGGCACCTGCCACAAAAGCCTGGAGATCTGCACCTGAATTCAATCCCTGGAAGCCATGTAAAGAACCAACTCCTTAAAGTTGTTCTCTTATTTCCATATATGTGTTGTGGCATGTACACACACATGCACACACACAACAACAACAACAACAAGAACAGCAACAAATTTTAAAAATTTAAACTGGTATTATATTTCATTGGTAAACATAAAGTCTCATTGTCATGACAGGTGGAGAATCATGGGCAGGACTTCAGTACGTAGAATACCCCACTTCAGAAAATGTGTCTGTGGTGTGAACCTAACCAGTTGGCTATAGGGAGCCTGCATGACCCAGCTGGCAAGTCTCCCGGCTTGTGTGTCTATCTAAGACCATGTCCCCGGCCTCCTTTGTATTGGATATCTCTCATTACCCCTCCTTGCACCCAAGTCTGAGAGGACCATGTTAGCATTCAAGTCCTACAGATGAGGAGAAGGTGCAGTCAATCACAGAAAAGCCCAGTTTGTCTTGCTCCAGCGTCTATGCACAGAATCTGGTGTATGAATTGTAGGACTCCAAACAGACAGGAAACCCTGTTCCAAAGTTGATGACGATTTCAACATAGTAAACACTGTGAATTTCACAGCATGGGTCCCATAATACCCAATGTACTTGCCCAACTGCACCCCACCATCCCACTGCCTAGCAGCTCTGAATGGAGCCTCAGCTGGCCATGGCACCCATCTTTGGCCATGACGTCCTTCTCCTAGCTCTTTGAAAATCCAGCTCAGTTCAGTGATTTCAAGGTCCTTTCAGCTCCAAAAGATTCATGGCTTTAAATATCCTTCCCTGCAAGCATATAACTTATATTTTCCTGCAAGTCAGGGAGGAACCAACATAAAAAGGAGCAAGAAGACGGATCCTCCTAGAATAGAAATATGTCCTCTTGTGTAACCGGAGGGCTTGTTTGAAAACTTCAACAAACTCTGCTCCCAGCCCTTGGTACTTTATGTCCTCCATCAAAGAGCCCCGTTCCAGCCATGGTGCAACTAAAGTTTCTTTTCCCACAAAAAAACATTTTGTGCTTTCCTTATTAGGGACTTATACCTCACAGCCATTTTCACAAGTATTAAAAAACACAATTGGTATTATTGGATATAAATTTTATGCTAATGGATTCCAAACACAAACGAACAAAAATATTAATCACATTAGTAGTGAGGAATTACAACAGTTCTGTTAGGTACAAATCTTATTGTTACTGTAACTGTAAAATCCCGAGAAAACTGATGACAAATTACTACAGAGGCTTTGGCAGTGATGATGCTACAGGCTAGAGACTGTGGGCGCAGAATATGCAGAATATGCACCCCTTCTTCAGGAAAAGAGAGGCCACTGGGGCCTAGGGCCTAATGGGGCCTTGGGATTGGAAATAACAGAGTTGTCTTTGTTAGCCATGTGTATTTCTTCTTTTAAGAGGTTCTACAGTTGATTTGTAGGTGTGTGTGTGTGTGTGTGTGTGTGTGTGTGTGTGTGTGTTGGGGACATTCACAAATATGCACAGGAGTACCTACATGCATGTACATACAGGTGGAGGACAGATGTCAGTCTTGGGTGCCATTTCTCAGGAGCCCTCGCCTTGCTTGTTAGACAGGGTGTCTCACTGAGAACTAGCACTCACCAATTAGGCTAGACTAACTGGCCTGTGAGCTCTGTTTCCTCCCATCTCTGTCTCTGTCGTCCTGGGATTACAAGTGTACGACCAGCTTTCTTATGTGGGTGCAGGAAATCAGACTCAAGCTCCCGAAGAGAGCACCTTACCGGCTGAGCCATCATTCCAACCCTGTTTTCTGATCTTGAATTTGAATGACTTGATGGATTTATTGTTCATAATTTTTGCGTTCCTTAAATAGTTAGTATATTAATCTTTGTCAGATGAACAGTTGGTGAAGCGCTCTCATGTTTTGAAGATGTCTGTCTGCTCTGTTGTTTGTTTCCTTTGCGGTGTAATTTTGTTCAATCTATGCAATCTCATTTGGTTATCCTGTTGACTGCATCTTGAACTGTTTCTCCCTGTTTTCTTCTAGAAGTTTCCTAGTTTGCAGTCTTATTTTTTTGGAGGGTCTTTGGTCTGATTTGAGTTGATTTTGGGGTAGAGTGAGAGGGGTTTGCATGGAACTGAAGGACACTGTATTAAGTAGAGTAAGTCAGATAGAATATGTTCCCTCATGAACAGACACTTAAGGAAGTAGAGCTAAATGCAGAATAGTGATAAGCAGTTGGGAAGGGAGGGGAGATAAATGGTGGCTGGCTTTGATTAGCACACTGTTTGCATGTATTCAAATATGACACTGAATGTTGTGCATGCATGCAATTTATGCACACTAATAAAAGTATAACAATAATGTTTATGACAAGAAATACGAGGCTCTGGCTAGCCTGGCAAGCCACTGATGGGTAACCCCAGGCAGGAGGAGGCAGGAGGAGGAATTGGAAGATCACTCCAGGTAGGAATAGAGACCAGAGAGAAGAGACCAGAAAGACCATGCAAGCTTATTGCTTAAGGACAGTTAACCCACTGCGGCCGCTTGTCAGTCAGCAGCTGCAAATTTTGAGTGGGTGTCTGTTTTCCTGCTGGATACTTGGTGTCCATTCACCCAGTTACCCATGCTAGAGAGCCAAGTGTCGCCCTCGATACTCACTGCACCCCAGTGTCTGCCTCCTTTTTTAGGTTCATTCCTTTCAGTTCACAGGCGTCACCCTGCTCACACCTAAGTGTCCGTCCTTTGTATACACATCAACACTAGTCTCCTGATGGTCCTGCCTTCAAGTCCTCTTTCAATTACCCTTGCTGCCCAGGGTCAGCTTTATAAAATCCAGCTCATGCCATCTCTCGGCTAGGATCATAACCACTTCCTTTAAAAGAGCCCTTCAGCTCCCTGGGGGGGGGGGGTGAGGGAGAGGAAGAAAGAAGGAGGAATGGGAGAGGAGACTGGGAGGAGGAGTGAAAGGGAAGGACAGAGATTCCTTCATGAGCCTACATTCTAACAGAGACAAGAAAGGGAACGAAAAGAAAGAGATAGGGCTGGAGGGTGTGGCTCAGTAGGAGAGAGCTTGCCTAGCACACGCAAAGCAAATGACGGAGCCTTATAAATAATTAGTAAACAATTACAAATTGTGGGGGATGGGAAGAAGCAGGTGGGTGATGATTTAAATGAAGCCTAGGAGTAATAAGGACTTGTGGGAATTGAGAAGACTACTCTGAGTAATAAGCATTTAAGTTGTGGACCAAAAGGAAAGGATAGGGGGAAATAATGTTATATAGAGCTGAAAGCTTACACAAAGGCCCTGAGGCCAGATATATATCTTATTGTGCTTGCAGAACTGAAAACAAGGACCGTGTGGCAAAAGGGAGAGGGCATGAGTGGACAACTGCACCAAAGAAGAGTAGGTTTGGGGTAAGGGACCATGTTGTCTCTGCTACGAAGAAATTTGTGGTAGCAGTAGAAAAGACGGACTCATGCACATGCGCGATTACGCGCACATGCGCACACGTCTCCCTACAGGCACTTTTGTTTCTCTCAGGGAACTCTCTGCCCTCAACTGGAAAGGTATCAGCCCGCACTGGACTGCGGTGGTTTTGAGTGACTGCCGTTCTAAGTCACCCAAGACCTTAATAGCGTCTGTCCCCTTTTTCCTCTGCTTTTTTCAGCACACAGCTCCTGGTCTTAGTTCAGCGGTGCCTTCTCTAGAAAGCGTGGGTCTGCTGTTCCTCTTCTGGAGCCCCAGAGCTCCTGGTGCTGTCCCTGACCTGGGCTGACCTACCACTGCTCGGTTCTTTCTCTTCTCCATAGACTGTGCCCAACTGGGTGGAGCCTCCTCGCTGCCAGGGTCCTCTGCTTCCTTCCTTCCGTGCCAGTCCATTCCTATCCAGGCTGCTTTACCTCTCTAACATTAGACACGGACGGGATCTAGCCACAGGACCACAGGGACATCTCTTCCTTTCAGCTGAACTGCTTTGTCTCTCACTGGTTTCCTTTCTGCTTTAGGGTGCTTTATCAGCCTCCCACAGGATTTTTTTTATCTGGAGAGAAAAATAAATTTTAAAAAATTTAAATTTAAAAAAAAACCCTCATGAGCTGATATCTTCCCAGGGTGACCTTGTTTTTCCTTCTCCTGGTCCCACCTGAGTCTTATGTCATCTCTTAGCTCTGGACTGCGCACTGCACAGCTGGAATATGCTAGCACTTTCTTCCCCTGAGCGTATGAGAACCCAAAAGTCCAGATCATAAAGGTGCTCACATCCCCAAAGGCCTGATGGAGGGTTTTCTTGTCCCATGCTCACCAATGGGCCAGTCCTTCAAAGCAGCCTGTTCTATGTAGGAGTACCATCCACTGCCTCATTTCCTACCAGCGTGAGATGGCCTTTCTCTTCCTCATGCATGGACTTTCAAACCTTGGCCTCTGATCCCGAGCCTGAGTCCCAGTCCTCGGCCCCTACAGCTCCTGACTCGGGCTCCTGTTCTGTCACACTTTCTCCTCATATCTGGCGGTCAGGCAATTCTTCTAAACCCAGTTGTATTTTTAGAAATGTGTCTTGCTCTCTTTGTCCAGCATTTCTGTGTGTCCATGGCAGGACCGAGATCCTTTGGCTCCCATTTGCTTCTCTGTGATTCCAGATGTCTCCAGCACCCAACAAGCATCTGGAGTGACTTACTGAGTGTCCTACAGACACCTGTGAACTTTGGCTGTCCACCCCTCCTGCTAGTGCCCTAGAGAGGTGGTTCTCAACCTGCTTCATGCTGCAACCCTTTCATGCAGTTCTTTGTGTTGTGGAGATTCCCCACCATAAAATTATCTTCATTGCTATTTCGTAGCTGTAATTTTGCTACTGTTATGAATTGTAATATAAGCATCTGTGTTTTCCAGTGGTCTTAGGTGACATCTAGGAGAAGGTCATTCAAGCCTCAGAAGGGGTCATGACCCACAGGCTGAGAACCACTGTCCTAGAGAGTCCCTGCATTATTCATGCTTCTCTGAGCTTTCAGGATTTCCCTGGCAGGAGAGGTCAGGTCAGGGTGGGCTCTGATATAGGCTCAATTGATTGGTCTCGGGGATTCTTCCAACCAGCCAATGGAAGTCCCACACCCAACACAAGATAATCAATAAACAAGCAGCGTTTCCAATTTAAAACTGTTTATTTGGTTATGGTACCTAAATCTCTTTTCTTACCTCCTTTAAATTGCTAGAAATGACACATATCTGTCAAACCATACAGTTCATATGATTTTTGCTTTTGAGACGTTTAATCACTGTTCTGTAATTAAAACCATCCCATAGTGGTAGTGCATACCTGCTATTGCAGCACCCAGGAAATGGAAGTCAGAGGGTCATGAGTTCAAGGCCAGCCTGAGCTAACTAGTAAGTTTCAAGCCAATCTCAGCTACCTAGAAAGATCTTATCTCAAAACACACACACACACACACACACACACACACACACACACACACACGAGGTAATCTAGTGAAGTCTCTATGGCTGGCACCTACTCAAACTGGCTCAAATACAAAGGGAAGTTTGCTCCTGTGACCTATGAAGATACAAGCCTATACACAGCCAAGGAGAGCCCCTTCCCAAAACTTGGACCTAGAAAGCTCTCCATTAGGTGGTCATGATCACTCTCCTCCATGCCACCCAGAGTCCCATGGACTTTTCTCTGCTCATTTGTGTCCTTTTCTTTCCCCACTGGTAGAGATTCCACCTTCATTTCAAGTGCTCATAGCCCCAAAGTTTGGCCATGGGATCCTCCCACAGTTGGCTGGGCAGCACTGGCGACATATAGCAGAAGCAGGTAGATGGTTGGCATCGGTGCCTTGCCTCAGGATCTGCCTTTAGTCCAGCCAGAAACCTGGCCCACAGCTGCCTACAGGCCCCCAGGCAGGCAGATCATGGTGAAAACAGAATTGCAAGTAAAAGTCTTTCAGGGCAGGATAGACCCACAAGGGTTAGAGTGAATCACAAAGCCCTAGCCAAGGGCAGGAACTCAGGTAGCTTGTCAACACTGTAGCTGGGAGGGATGGTGAAGGAGAAACCCACGGTGCTGAGCTTTGCCAGCCTGATGACATGATGCCAGGTCCAGAGGTTGGTTTAGTGGTTGAGGTGGGACCAAGGGGTATTGAGGAGGAGGAGGAGGAGGAGGAGGAGGAGGAGGAGGAGGAGGAGGAGGAGGAGGAGGAGGAGGAGGGAGAAGAAGAAGGAAAAGGAGGAGAAGGAGAAGTTGTTCCAGAATAAAATCTAGAAAAGGAAAAGTGGGGGGGGGAGCAGGAGACAAGGTGGCCTTTGAATTCTCAGGAGTGAGAAGTGTAGTTGAATAGCCAGATTGAAAAACAGGGAGAGAGCGGGGAACCAAAAAAGACTTCGAGTGAATTTGTTTGGTAAAAGAGGAGGCATCAGAAGAACATCGTAGCCCTGCGCTTTGGAGAATTGCAGGATGGGATTTCTCCTTTTCAGCCTCCTCAGGAAACATCTAGTCAAGACCTGTGGTACTTGTGTCTTCATTTGCTTGCTGTAGCTGTAAAACAGAGGAGCTGAGACTAGGAAAATCATACACAGTTGACACTTACTCCACGGGTGGTGCTGGGAAAGGAGCGTCCAGGCTGTCATCTTGCTTCAGTTGAGGCTGAAGACAAATAGAAATCCCAGTAGCACAGGCTGCCCCAGACCAGAAGGGTGCAGAGCCCTCCTCTGAGCAACAGCTCTCATGCCACAAACTTTTACCCAACAGCACCACCAGTTCCTGGGAATTCTGAAAATCTGTGTGAGAAATGGGTAGGGGTGTTTATTTGATCAAAACTTACCCAGTATTTAACTGAAAGAAAAATCTGTTTTTACAGTAACCGAAACAAAGTAGTCCCAATGAAAGGCAAATTCAAGTGGGAGATAATTGATAAATTGCCTTAAGATGTGCAGGACAATACAGCAATACTTGTTAAAATTGTACAGTCTTTTTTATTGTAGCAATAAAAACAAGACATCTGTTTCTAGCATAGCCATTTGTAAGGGCATAGTTAGACAGTGCTAAAGATATTTGTATTGTCAGTGTGCTTCTTTGTTTATGTTGTTTATTTGCCGAGACAGCATCTCACTGCATACCCCAGGCTGGCCTTGAATTGGGAGACTCCTGCCTCAGCCTCCTAAGTATGAGACATACAGGCACACACACTTTCGTGCTTGTCAGTTATGAGTTCATCTTTATCCATTCTAGATCACTGGTTGGGATCCCTTTGTCAAACTTCTATCTTCAAAAAAATTTACATTATGATGCCTAACAGTAGCAAAATTAAAGTCACAAAGTACCAACAAAAATAATGCTATGGCTAGGGGCCCCCACAACAGCATGAGGAACTGAATTAAAGGGTCACAGCATCAGAAAGGTTGAGAACCACTGCTCTAGATGGTAATTCTGTACTGGGGACTGCTTTTAGGAATGTTCTCACATAAACATATAAAAATAAAAATGTTTGTTACAACATTGTTTAAAAATTGAGAGGTAGAAATAGGGTGATATTTTCATCAGTAGAGGACATTTTAAGTTCTAGCTACATTGTACAGTCAAGAGCCATGTAGCTCTTAAAGGGTATGGTACAGATCTGTTTGTGTCTACATGGAATGCTCCCCAGTTCATATTTCAAGGCAAGAAGAGTCAGTGTGTAGCGTGCAGGCATCTGGGGAGAAAGACATCTGGGTCACAGTGAACTGACTGTATGCACACAGAGAATTTTGCATGCGCAGAACTTCATTTTTGGTGGGGGAGGAGGGCAAGGGTCTCACTTTGTCACCCAGGTTGGACTGGAACTCCATCTACAGTGAGGATGACCTTGAACTCCTGGCCATCCTCCTGTCTCATCCTCTGAAATACTAGGATCATATGTGTGAGTCTCCACACTCAGTTGTGTTCAGAATAGCTTGATGAGTACACACCAGAGACTCATGCCTCCAGGTCCAACCGGGAGGAGAACAGAACAGAAAGGCTCATGGTTTCCCATCTGCCCTTCCATGCTGTGCTGTTTCAGGTTTACCAGTACACACCTTCCCCAAGAATGGTACCATAAAAACAAACAGAACATTGATCTTAAAAACTGAATACCCCCACAAGTACAATTTATAAGCTTCTTATGTTCCACCAAGAAATATGTCGTTGTTTTCTGACTATAGAGGCTGATTCTGTAGAAATGGAGAGCTAAGCAGTCAGAAATAGCCACAAACTGTCTGCAGGGAGATGATAGAGTGGTGAGACTCACCAAAGCAAATATTAAATCAGCATAAAATAGCATTGACTAAAACTTCGAAACTAGAACATGAGCAGACGAGTCAACAGAATCCAATGCAAAGTCCAAAAATAGACTTGAATTCCTTGTTAATTAAGTATGTGGAAAAATACAGTTTCCTACCAGCTCGGGAAAGTGGAACAACTGGAAACATCTAGAGAAAAGACGTTTTCTTCAAGTCTCAATCTTTGAACCAAAATATGAATTCTGGTTATATTGACGACTTAAATCTTTTAAAATAAAATACATCAACACAGGAGAAAACATAAAAAAAAACAGTGCTTAGTGTAGAATCAAATTCTTTATAAGTATACCACAGAACCCAGAGATCATAAAAGAAGACATAAGACAAACAAGAAACATTTTAATAATACAAAATCTTAAGAAATTTTAAAGGATTTTTAAAAAATTATGTTTATGTGTCCACGAGTACAGTTCCTGAAGAGAGTCAGAAGAGGACATTAGGCTGAGCATTAGAGGAGGCATCAGAAGAACATTGTAGCCCTGCACACTGCTTCAATCAGTGATTGTCTAAGACTATATGAATATCAAATATTTATATTATGTTTCATTACAGTAGCAAAATTACAGTTAAGAAGTAGCAAGGAAATAATTTTATAGTTGGGCGTCACCACAACACAAGGAACTGTATTAAGGGATCGCAGCATTAGGAAGGTTGAGAATCACTGATTCAGATGTATATATCTCAAATAGCTTGTAGCCCTGGTTGGCCTTAAACTCTTAATCTTCCCGTCTTTGTCTCCCACACATTGGCATTACAGGCAGGTGCCAGCACACAAAACAGGTCAATTTTTAACATTATCAAACCAATGGCAAAATAATATAAACACATGGGCAGGTCTCAGAAAGAAACTAGATGAGTTTTAGATGTTTTTAAAAGGTGCTCAATTCATCTACAGTTACAGAAATTCAAATTGATCCCATAAACCTGTACCTTTTGATCTATTAAGTTTTGATAACCATATGTTGCCAGTGGTGCAGAGAAACAGTTCTACATGCACTCTGTAGCAATACAGGCCAGTGTGACTTTGGAGAAGGCACCTTTTCCTGGCTTGTAGCTCATACACAGGCATATTCATATCTAAGCACATGCTACTTACTGAACACTGAAACACATACCCACTTTGGGTGTGTTAATTACTTTCTGCTGCCATGAGAAGACACCATGACCAGAAGTAACTTAAGGGAAAGTATATTTTGGCTTCTACTTCCAGAAAGAGAGTCCCTAATGGTGGGAAAGGCATAGCAGCAGATAGCCAGAGAGCGAAGCTGAGAACACATCTCATCTACACAGGAACAGAGAGAGCAAACAAGAAGTCTGGAAGTTGAATGAAGCTGTCATCTCTGTAGTATTTCCTCCAGCAAAGCTCTACCTCATAAAGGTCCCATAACCTCCCCAAACTGTGCCACCAACTGGGAAATAAGTTCTCAAATACCTGAACCTATGGGGGGCATTTCTCATTCAAGCCACCACAGAAGGAGCATCTTAACTCTCCCTGAATAGGGAACCATCTCATATAAATCTACTATTAAATATTTCCAAGACAGATGGCTTCATTAGAAGAGCACGTGCTGCAGAGAACCCACTTGTGATCCACTGGATCATCTTTTTAAAGATGTGTCTTGGCATCTCCTGAAGGGTGCATGAGAGCGTCCATAGCTCCCTGTCAAGTGAGGACTTAAGCACTCATGGAAGAAGAAAGGGAGGAGACCTTTGCCAAATTCTGTTTCTGCCTTTTGAAAATTGTATTATGTCTTGTGTTACTGATTCAAAAGGTGGTTATTTTAAAATATAAATCCTTAAGAAATAACCCATCCAACAAACACCAAAGCTGGGGAGTCTTTGGAAAGACTGCACAAGAAAGCATGTTGTTGTCTATTTCCCATTGCCAGGGGAATCCGTGTATGTCAAGAGTGGTATTGCTGGGTCTTAAGGTAGACTGATTCCCAGTTTTCTTAGAAACCACCCTACTGAGTTCCAAAGAGTCTCTGTAAGTTTGTACTCCCACCAGCAATGGAGGAGTGTTCCCCTTACTCCACATCCTCTCTAGCATAAACTGTCATTAGTGTTTTTGATCTTGGCCATTCTTATAGGTGTAAGATGGTATCTCAAGTTGTTTTGATTTACATTTCCCTGATGGCTAAGGATGTTGAGAAATTCCTTAAGTGCCTTTCAGCCATTTGAGATTCATCTGTTGAGAGTTCTCTGTTTAGGTCTGTACCCAATTTTTTAATTGTATTATTTGGTATTTTGATGTCTAGTTTCTTGTGTTCTTTGTATATTTTGGAGATGAGTCCTTTGTCAGATGTGGGATTGGTGAAGATCTCTTCCTGTTCTATAGGCTGCCATTTTGTCTTTTGCCTTACAGAAGCTTCTTGGTTTCAGGAGGTCCCATTTATTAATTGTCAATTTCAGTGTCTGTGCTACTGGTGTTATATTCAGACAGTGATTTCCTGTGCCAATGCATCCAAGACTACTTCCCACTTTCTCTTCTATAAGGTTCAGTGTGGCTAGATTTATATTAAGGTCTTTGATCCATTTGGACTTGGATTTTGGGAAGGGGATGAGGAGGGTGGATGGGGAGTGGGGAGGGTAAAAAGGGATAGGGAAAAAGAACAGAAGAGATTATGAAGGTCTAGTTGCGGGAAGGACAGAGAGAGAGAGAACAAGGAAAGAGATATCTTGATAGAGGGAGCCATTATAGGGTTAGAGAGAAACCTGGCACTAGGAAAATTCCCAGGGATCTACAAGGATGACCTAAGACCTAAGACGCTAAACAATAGTGGAGAGAGTGCCTAAACTGCCCTTCCCCTGTAAGCAGATCAATGACTACCTTAACTGTCATAATAGAACCTATATCCAGTTACTGATGGAGGTAGACACAGAGATCCACAGCTAAGCACTGGGCCCAGCTCTTGGAATCCAGTTGTTGAGAGGGAGAAGAAATAATATGAGCAAAAGGGTCAATACCACAATGGGGAAACCCACAGAAACAGCCTACCTGAGCTAGTAGAAGCTTATTGACTCTCAACTGACAGCTGGGGAACCTGCATATGGCCAAACTAGGCCCTCTGAATGTTGGTGACAGTTATGTGGCTTGGGTACTTTGTTGGGCCACTGGCTGTGGAACCAGTATTTATCCCTAGTGCATGAACTGTCTTTTTGGAGCCCATTCCCTGTGGAGGAATATTTTGTTCAGCCTAGATACAGGGAGGAGGGCTTTGGTCCTACCTCAAGTGCTGTGACAGACTTGGTAGACTCCCCATGGGAGGCCTCACACTCTCTGAGGAGTGGATGTGGAGTGGGGTGTGGGGAAGGTAGGGCAGTGAGAGGAGGGGAGGGAGAGGGAACTGGAATTGGTATGAAAAATAAAATAATATTGATTAAAAATAAATAAAAATATGAAAAATGAAAGAAAGCATGTTGCACAGCTGTTAAGAGCACTGGCTGCTTTTCCAGATGACCTGGTTCAATTCCCAGCACCCACATGGTGGCTCAGAGTGTTCTGTAACTCTGGTCCCTGTTCTAGCACATGCAGGCAAATTTCCATATCCATAAAAATAAATCTTTTTTAATTAAAGAAAGAAGAAAGCATGTCATGTGAACTTCCTGGCTTGTTGTCTTCTTGGTAAACAACAGCTGCAGGCCACCAGATTCATTTCTGAATGAAAAACTGAGGCTTACAAAGTATATACTTGACCATCCAAATACTAATCGCAAGACATATGTGCAACACAGATTTCTTGATTTTTTTCCTTTCTTGCTCTATAAAAGAAATGCAAAAGGATTTCTGAAAATGTTATCTAGATATATACACTTACCAAGCATACTGAAAAAAATGTATTTTATTTTTAGGATCTAAGCTAGACTTCCTAATAAATATTTGCCATCTAATGGATAAAAAAGTAGGGGGGCTGTTTCTCCAGCCTCCTCAATTGTTCTCTAACTATGAAAACAAAATAGCTTAAAAGCTATTATAGAAATACAGGTAGAATACAAAGACGAAGTGTAAAATGGGAACATCACCTCACACCAACTGTGACAGTAATGGCTTTTGCTACTGAACAGATAGGCAACCTCTATGATGAAAGGGTTAACTTCAGCTCATAGCTTCAGAGTCTCCAGTCTATGATCAATTGGCTAATGTCTTTAGGCCTGTGGTAAGAAAAACATACTGACTGCAAGCAGTTGTCAGAACAAGTTGCTCACCACAGGGTGGCTGGGGAGGAATAGCAAGGTGGGCTAGGGTCTCATATTCCCCCATCAAAGTAAAACCCAGGGGCCTAACTTCCTCCCCCTAGGTCCCACCTCCTAATGGCTTCCCCAGTAGCACACAGACTGACAGGCTGTTAGCACATGGGCCTTTAGGACAGGAAAGACACGCAGATGTAGTTACAGATTGGAGAGTGTCAATTCAGAGGACAATGGACAGATCCACCTAACTCTGTCTCCAAATGAATGGCTTCAAATCATCACAAGCCCATTTTCAAAGATGAGTGTTCCTGCTCACAATGAGGAAGATCAGGGCTCATGGGGCTTATATCATGTAGCTGGTTCTGAAATGCTGGTGGCTTGTGGTACACTGAGAAGCATCCGTTCAATTGAGGTGTATGCCTTTTCTCTCTGTATCGCAACGGTTCTCTGGCCGCTCTGGTGAAGCCAACCGTTCTACCCCCTTGGTCTCCATAGTTACCATCAGTTCTCCAAACTACAGCTATTTCCCAGTAGGCTCCAGTTACAGTGCGTTTTAATTTGTCTTCTAATTCAAAAACAGAGTTACTGCTTCATTAATCAATGTGTAAAGAAAATCAAAAGCCTATTAACTAAAAAGCCATGCTATTCCAAAGGCATTGATCCACATTTGTTATGGGCAGCCTATTCAGGAACTGTAGTTCCTGAGAGTAGCTCTCTGGGGTGCCACTGGGGGAAACCGAAATAGGCCTATAAATACCTTGAAATGCATCTGACACTTATTAGAAGTTTATTTGGTGGAGAATGGAAAATATAAGAATATCTTCTTGCTGATAACATCATATACATATTATTTTATGTCACAAGTATCTATACTGTTGAATATTCACTGACAGGTATATATGAGTTACAATGAGCAGACAGGATTTAGGCTTTATCCCTCCGGAATGTTTATTTTAAAATTAATGCATGATAAAAATACAAAGAATAAGTGACTGTATTCACACCCACTCCCTAAGGCCAGGAACTGTACCAAAAGAAGGGGCCAAAAAAAAACTTCTAAGAACCAGAGGTTGGGAGGACCAGAGTAAAACACACTTATCTCTGGACATTACAAGATGGTTACACTCATCTCTGGACATTACAAGATGGCTACACCCTGGAACTCACAGCAGGCATACCCTGCACAGTGTTGAGCCAATCAGTATTACAGCATGGAGTGGGAAGAGGGTTCATCAGCCCCCACCCCAACCTAGTAGCTATGGACAATAGATGTCTTCTGGGGAAGAGGGTGACCCTTGGTAGGTCAACCACACTCCAGTAGATGGCCCCACACCATGAGTGTGTGGCAGCAAAATTGGAGTTCATGATATAATTTTAAAAGAGAGAGGACACAAAGTTAGGGGAAAGGGAGGTTCTGAGAGTAGTTGTGGAGGGGAATTGAGGTGAACGTGATCAAAAGATAAAATTCTCAAAGAATTAAGAAGTTTCTTTTTAATCAGTACAAATATAAAGTATGTATCCATCTGGCTTATGATCTTTGATCATGACTGCAAGCATAGTTAGGTTCTTTGAGATGAAACTTTCCTCCCTACCAATATTTAGTGAGGTTTTCTTCCTCAGATGGATTTTATGAGAACTCAAAATGCACCATGAATATTGGTGACTCCATCTTGTGCAAGGACACCATGATAGGCAAAGGAGTGAGAGTGGGCCCCAACAATAGTATTATCTAGATCATCTGTGGGTCTATTTCTCTTGTCTGTTTTAGTCCATGATTTTCCTGCGATGTCTCTTCTTATTGAATACTATAAATGAATACTAAGTATTGCAAAGCCCAGCTGACAGCCCCTCGGAGCATCTTCGTGTTCAGTTTTCTTAGGCAGCAGGTCACCGACTCAGCCTTGGGCTGTGGTGTTTTGAAGCTGAAGGTCAGTCTTTGTGAGGTCTCTTCCTGGTTCTGAGGAAAGTCACTCTGCAGGGCTCCCCACTGAGCATACCTCTCCCCTTTACCACTTCTCTGCTTCCTGCTCTAACCTCAGAATCCCAGGTTCTCAGAATCTCTGCTGGGAACCCAAGTTAAACACTCAGCTTCTCATTTCTGCTCACAGTTGCCAATCGTGTTCCTTCTGAAGCTCAGAGACCTGAAACTACCCCACAAGAAAAAGCGGTAACAGGCTCACTTCTCTGTCTCCCTCTGTTCGGGATCTGACATCAGCAATTTGATTTTCTCCCAGTCCCTGGAGACTGTTAGCTCAGCTTCTCAAGCCATTTAGCTTTCTGCAGCTGATGCAAATGCCATGCTGGAGCTGGGGAGGAGGCTCGGTGATTAAAGCTCCTTATGTAAGTGTGAAGCCTTGAGTTTGGGTCCACAGAATCCACATAAATTCCAGATGGGCATCGCACCCCGCCCATTGCCTCAGAAGACAGAGGGTCCCCAGAACAATCTGGCTAGCAAGACTAACCATATCGGCAAGCTATGGGCTTGACTAAACACTTGACCTCGAAGAAAGAGGTGAAGAGCAGTTGAGGATGATTCCTGACATGAACCTCTGACTTCCACATGCATTCTCACCAATGTGCACGTGCACCCACACATGTATAAACATGCATAAACACAAAAGAATGCAAACAGGAAAACATAAAAAGCCAATTCCCAAGGGAAAAAATGCATTTTGGAGTATATGACTCACTTCTAGCCCCTGCCAGGTGTCTCTGACCTCCGTCTGATCTGTGTCCAAGCCCCACCTCCACTCACTGATAACTGTTCTAGTTTGTAAATATGGGTGACTATGTTTCCAGCTACATTTGTTCAAAAATTCATCCTTAAGACATAGTTCTTACTATTTGTTTACTCTTAATTTTTCCTGGAAAACACAATCTCACACCAGGTTTTACTCCCTTACATGCAAATGCTTTGGAGGAGTCCACCGTGAGGAAGAGGCTGCTAATACCTTGACATTTTGGTTGACAGATTTTCCCGAGCTGAATGCTTCCAGAGAAGTCTCTTCAGCACTCAGGGCACACTTTCTCTGTGTCCGGTGTCACACAGGCACCACCCCTCTCCACGGGAACTGCCCGTGTGGAGCCTGAGCCCAGCCTAACTGCTTGGGAGCTCTGTTGTTTGCCTTCTTGATGCTGGTGTACGTGGATGCCAGACTTTCTAAGAATAGAATGACAAATGCTAAGCAGTTCAAAATCTCAAGACGTAAAAAGAAAACAGCTCTGTGGATTCAGAGTAGTGACTTACAGTAGGTGGCCATTAGGACCAGGGCAGATTCTTAACTCGGAGATGCCATGAGGTTGTTTCCGCTTTTTCCAATTGTTGAAGCTGTTAGCTGTGAGCCAGGCGTTATCAAAGACCTTCTTGATGCCTTCGAAAAGGAATGCTAATAAAGTAATGAGGGTTGTGCTGAAAATCTACAACGAGGTGTTGAGGCTATAGCTCAAACATCGTGTGTATGCGCGCGCGCGATGCCCTCCATTGCAGCTCAACTGAGAGTAGTAACTGATCACTGTAGCCTAACAAGGGTGTATCAAAACAAGGAATTATAGGAATTAATATGTGCCTATGTCAAATATTTCATTTTAACCTGCATTAGTGTATTTTTACAATATGTATCTGATGTTGGTGATGCGGTGGTGTGCATTGCCACAGCACATGTCTGAGAACAACTTCATGGAGTCAGTTCTCTCCATACAGCTTTACAGAGGCTGCAGGGCTCGAACTCATGTCTCTAGGCTTGCATGGCAAGCACCTTTACCCACTAAGCTGTGTCGCTGGTCCACATATGTACTCTAATCACAAATATATCACACTAATAATTCATCTTCCTAATTGAAAAAATTTAAACTGAAAAGTTTAAAGTTTTTGAAAATATATCTGGTTCTTAAAGACATGAATGGAGCAATCTGAGAACAAAATCCCAATCTGTGTCACTTCTCCACATCTGTGTGTGCGCGCATGCGAGTGTGTGTGCATGCATGCGTGTGTGTGCGTGTATGTGTGTGTGTATGTGTGTAGCAGCCCTGCCTGTCCTGGTACTCTCTTTGAAGACCAGGCTGGCCTTGAACTCACGGAGATCCACCTGCCTCTGCTTCCCGGGTGCTGGGATTAAAAGCATGCGCCACCACATCTAGCTTCTCTGCTTCTTTTATATCTGCCTCACTCTCTCTAAATTAATTGTACAGCACCTTTCCAACAACTTGCCTTGGATGCGTCCTTTCAAATACGTCACAACTAGCACCTTCCTTTTCTCATTCCACGTCAGCTTCACAAGCTTCGTTGGGTTTATGCAAAGAGTGTAATGATAACCGCCATACAGAGGTTTAGCTCAAACACAGCTCATGCTTCACAAACACAGAGCTTTCTGACGGGAGCATGTGTGCACTGCCATGCAGGGCTCCAAACCAAGGCGTCAGTACGCTCGCTGCACAGGCTCTCCTCATCAAGCATTGGTTGGTCTTGAACGGAGGCTAAACGTGGCTTCATCAAGGGAGCTTCTAGAGTACACTTATGAATCTAGTTCTTTCACTCCGGCTTGGGCTGAATCTATGTCTGTTTTAAAGAGCCTTGCTTGCTGGAGCACTCTTCCACATATTTATTGGCATGATGTCGCAGTGACTGAAAATGGCTCCTGTCAGCTCTACAGTATGGCGTACCTTTACTAATACCAACCGTGAACTCCTGTGGTGTTACTAAGAACCAGGCTCCAATCTTTGTGACTCTGTGAAATGGGCTATCATTGTCTTCCTTTACTCTCGAAGGAAACTGAGGCACTGAGGAAGGCAATAGTTGCCTATATTCTCATAGATGACAACAGCTGATGAAGAATTCAAGTCCAGCCCATAAGAACTCATAACCCATATTTTGTCTCCATACACTGGCTGAATCTTTGACATGGGACTTGGGAACTGGTGTCAGGTGCCGTCATAACCCACTGCCTACTTGCTCCAGTCACCTTCCTTAAACCCGGCCCACTTGCCTTTCTTTCAGGAGTTGCATCTTCCCTTCTGGCCCCCAGCCCATCTGCCCATATTTCCTGCTTCTGTGACTCTGGGCATATCCTTGTAGGCTCCACCTGACTTAGGGATTTTGCTGTTCTCACTCTGGAGATAGGGTAAGAAGGAAGACACGTGCAGAAAAAGAGAGAGATAAAGGCTCCACAAACAGCATGCTTGGATTTGGTTCCTGTACTAGTATTCTTTTAGGCCTCTGCTGGGATGGGAGCCAGATGCACGCTTAGACTCCAGTCCTCTATTGTATATTCCTGAGAAGTCTGCCCTACTTCCTGCTCCCTATTTGGCAACAACCTAGTCCCCTCACATCCATAGTATCTCACTTTTTCAGCCCAGTGTCCCCTTGTTTGCAATGCGGTCTAAAGACCCTGTAACTTGTGACAGCTGTTCCCAGAATTCCCCGCCCTCCCTTGGCACACACTGTAATGATACTGATTTTCTTGACCTTTGCCCCATTTAGGGGTAAGCGTGTGGACTTCTGGAAGAACTTCCAGAATATCTAGAATTTTCTCTGGAGCGATTAAGACTGAGTGGCTAGGGCTGAAGACTGCAGCTCTGTATCCGCCAACCATCAGCCCCACAAATTAGCTTTGCTCATCTAAAGAACACTCAGCGGGATGTGCTGAACAAACAGGAATCAGAAAAAGTCCATAGATAAGTTTCAGCTTCGGCTATAAAATACGGTGCTCCTAATGTGTGCCTGGTGTCTGTTCTCCCCTCATTTTCATATCAATATGCTAATTGCCAGCGGGATTATAACCACTCACAGCAAAAATGACCTTACCCAACTTTACCTGAGTTATCCGTATCAGGGAACTAACTTGTGGCCAAGGAGATAGAATAAAAGAGAGTAAAAATTTCCCAAGAAGACGTGAGAAAGAGCATGCCCCCTCTCCGTTCCCTGAGCCCTCCATCTGCAGAACTTTCCAGATTTTTATTGTATTGTTTAGTTGTTTTGCCTGTAGATATGCCTGTGCTCCACTTGCGTGCCTGGTACCCAAGGAGGTCAGAATAGAGAGTCTGATCTCCTGGAACTGGAGGTACAGATGGTTATGAGACAGTACATGGGTATTGAGAATTGAATCTGGGTCCTCTGGAAGAGCAACCAGTGCTCTTAAGGACTGAGCCATCTCTCCAGCCCCTACCTAGGAACATTTTATGTAAGAGAGAAATAAATGTATTCTTGCTTTAAGCTGATATTTGATTTCTAAGTCATATGTAGCCAGACCTTAATCCTAACTGACATAGGTTAGAACCCAAAAAGTATTTGAGAGATTGAGGGATTTGGATTGTAATCGCTTTCAAAATACTTGGAATGGTTGACCTTAAAAGATGGTTGATCAGATAAAGGTTGATTTTGGGGTCCCCTGGAACTGGAGGTGCCCAACCCATTTGTGTCCAATGGCACCACACTCACATTTAGCCTGTGCACTCTGTGCTGTAGGCTCAGATCATTACCTCTCCATGACTTTAAACGCTAAGCACAAAGTAAATCCTGTGACAAGCTGGGCTCTGCTGCACTGTTGAAGGTGTCTTTCCCAGAGATGAGCCTGCACACATTCCGCTCAGATGTCAATTGGTGTGGTGTGTCTCTGAAGGTTTTCCACCCACAATCCGTTGACCCTGAGAGTGTGGAACCCATGCAGAGAGAGCGCAGTACCTGGATATCTAAACTCAAGAGTCTCTGATTTTTTTTTTCCTTCCTACCTAACCTTAAGACACGTACACATAACTTGGTCTCCATTGACAGAGGAAGTAATTTGATTTCATGGATTATTGTATTCTACATACAGTTCTTCAATTAGAGGAGAGTTGAGACATCGGATACTACACAGACTCCTGCATAAATCTGATTTGGGTTTACAGCCAGTCCCTACCCCATTCCATGGATGGGAAAACAGATGAAATCAGCCTGCCTTTTGTTTCTTTGGGTTAACATGGTGCACGCCCTGCAAGGAAATGAGAGTGGATATTTCGGAGACTGAACGACTCACACCAGAAGTCACCAATAAATTCAACAAATGCGGAAATAAATCACAGCAGAGTTAATAAAGTAATTTTTCACTATCAGGTGGTTCCTATCAAAATCAGCGAAACGTCAATCTTCATGGAGGCCTCAGTCCCATTTCAAGCGATCTGCTAATTACACTCATCTCGTTTACCCTGCACCTCTGCTATTGTGGCAAGTGTTTGCTTCGTCTTCCCCCACCGCTCAATAGATTTTAATTGCTGTTGCTGCAGCAGACACCTTGGAATACATTTCCTAGAGAGGCCATGGCAGGCTGCTAGACTAGCCAATGGTGATTAATTTCATTGACTTGAATCACAGAGGACGAAGAAAGCCAGTTCCCTTTTAATTACATCTGCAAGAGAGAGTACAGCTTTTTCTGAAGCAGATCTCTTGAGAAGGGAAGAAATGCAGGGCATGGTGGCCTCTCCTTTCTTCAGCTCCTTGTACCATGACTCGGTGGGCCTGGTGGGAGATATTGGCAAGCCTGGGGATTTGCGAACAGGATGGAAACATGAAGCAAGCATTGTTCGATTCACTTCTGTTTCTCTTACTTGAGCAATTAATAGCCATTGAGCAGATTTAAGATACGAACCAGTATCTTTCCCCTGCAGCAGATGTTCTGCATAAAACAGACAAGAGTCATTAACCCTGACATGCGAATATGTTTACTTACTGTCCCAGAAGACAGAGCCAAAGACATTCTTGGGGTTTTCCAGAACACTCTATACTCATTCATGTCCTTGGATGCTGGCATACGCTTTCCCAATCTCTCGCCCTTTCCACTTGAATAAATAGCAGTTCTCCACAAAGCCCCTCTCAGCTGCTACTCCTGCTTGCCCTGAGGAGACACGGGGTGAAGAAATAATATACAATCATAGGGCCTGGATATATGGCTCACAGTGCTTGCTCAACGTGGGTTCTGGGTTTGACCCAGAGCACCAAATATTCTGTGTGGAGGCACATACACGCAATCTGATATTCAAGAGGAAGAAGCATGAGGATCAGAATTCAAGGTCATCCTTAGATATGTACCAACTTTGAAGTAAGCCTGAGATACATGAGACACTGTCTAAACTATGGTGTGCCTGGAAATGCCAGCTCCGTATGAAGCAAGCTGCTTAAGCTCTCTGAAACCCAGAAAGCAGCTCCTTAGCTTTCTTCCCCTCTCTTCACACCTTTCATTTGCTAAGTGACCACTAAACTCCTTGAAGTGTTCTATGCATTGCTAGCTAGTGGTCCATTCCCCACTTTCTCCTCTGCACATGGAGAATGAGCATTCTCCTGTATCGAGGCTGTTGCTAGGCTAGAATATGAAACCTTATGTGGAGCACTCAGGTGGACGGCTGGTCAGAGAAGGGGCAGGAAAGATGCAAGTGTACTTTTCTTCATCTCCCAGAGTACCGGTTTTTTTTTCACTCTTGTTTATAATGCTAATTGAGAGGCAACAGGAAACAGAATTTAAATGAGACTGTCCTTTTCAGCTGTCCTCTAGTGAGAGTTATTAAATGTAACTGTCTCGGCTTATTTCACAGCCATTCCCTCTTTTTGGTCCTCACTGCTAACTTCCTCATCCACACATGGTTTCCCCATTCATCTTGAATTAATGCATTAGTCTCCTCATAAATAAGCAAGCCTCTCCACCCATCTCCTCTGTTGCATCTTCCATGATGTTTCTCTGGTCATTGGTCATGCTGCCTCCTGTAGGATCTACCACTCACTCGTTCTTCAAAGATTCCCAGATGAATGTAAGTGGAACCATGCAATACATAAAGCCCCTAGGAATCTGCCCTTGCCTTCCTCTCCACCTTCATCCTCACCATGCCTGCCCTGTTCACTGCACAAATGCAGACACATGACTTTGGCGATAGTGGTCCCTGTAGACTTCCTCCATGGGTATTTTGTATTCTTTCTCTGCCTAGACTTACAGCTGCCCTTGAAGTTGCTTCTAATGAGCTAAGCCCGCTCCCTACTCACTTTCTTCGGCCAACTCCTTCAAATGCTCTTTCTAATCATCTGTCTGATTTAGCTGTTTTTCCACTGTCCTGACTGGTGCCCTGTTCTGATCTCTGCGCTGCCTTCTTTCCCATCTCACTGGAATTATGCCCTGTCTTTCCTCGTAGACAGAGAACCCTGCAAATGGAGAACATGCCTTCTTTATCCTTGTAAGTCTGGGAGCTGACAGTAAGTGCTCTTCACTAAATGGAATGAACAAATGAGTTACACACATTTACCTTCCCACTTCCACTGTCAAATGACCCCTTCAAAGTTAAAAAGGACATGGTCACAATGACAAGTTATGAATGAGTGAGTGAGTGAATGTCCTTCCTACCGCTTGTATACAAGCCTGCAGTGAGGTTTGTCTCAGGCGAGATACACATCCTTTTATTTGTATACTCCCTGGGCTATGCACCTGGGTAGGGCTCCAGCTGTCAAAACTATATACAACCCCAGGTCACTGGAATTCTGACCTTTCCTACAGAAATAAACTTCAAAAGAAAACAATTTTGTCCAAAGACTGATGTGAGATCCAAGAAAAGTCTCAATTCTATTCCTTACTCAACAGAATATGAAGGCCACTAGCACATGGGGAAGAAAGCTGTTCCAGATGGCTTTCCCACTGCCAAGTGATGGCATACGTGCTGCTTCCACTTCTGCCGTGGTTGGTTCGGTCTCCCTGGAACTCAGCATTGTACAGCAGGAGTCCCTCTGACAAAACAGACCTCACTGCCCGGCGGTAGGAAGTCAGGCAGCAGGCCAGGTCCACCCATTGTCTCCAACCACCTTTCAAGTCAAAAATCTGCAACTTTATCCCCCAGAAAACTTTTATGGCAAGTTGACTAGGAAGCTTAGCAACGAGTAAGACCTCAAGGGAAGCGGCAGGAGGGAGAAAGTGAAACAACAGGAGCTATTCCTGGGAATGAGTGTAAAGTAGAGAAAGGTTCAAGGCATGGTGGACACAGAGACCTAGATTCCAATGCGCACTCTTCCGTGAGCTGCTCTTCCCAGTTCATTGGCCAATGACTTGGTTCTGCTAATCTTGACAGTAAGAAGAAGAGCAAAACTCAAGGACCTCAAAGTGTACTCGGTTAATTGGTCTCTAGCATATTTGCTGAAAGGATTCTTTTGCTCAGGACGTCCCTCTCATTTGTGACTTTCTTTATAATGATAATGCTCAGAGAAAACTGGCATGTAAAATTTAAAAAAAAAAAGATTGCTTGTTTTAATAAAATAAGATTACTTTCAATAAAAACAATTTTAAATATATACTTTTCAAATCACTTTTATATTTTTATTTCTTAATCATAGTAGGTTGTTTTCCCCTAGGGCCTATGACCTGTCTAGCCACAGGTTCTTACCCCATTAATGGCACCAGGTATGGTTTTAATCTTGTGGAGCAGGACTTAAATGCAATCAGAAAGTGGTTGGTGACTCCTGTGATGTCCGTGCCACTACTGTACCAGTGGGTATGCCTTGCCAAGACAGTCATGATTGTGGCTCACGATACTCACAGCTGGATAAGATTGAGGCCTTCATTTCTTCCTCTGGTAGTATGTGTAACACTTTTCAGATCTATGAAAACTAGCCAATAAGAGTGAAACTTCTTGAGTACCAGCTTGAATTCTACATGTTCTATGACCCAAGTATGTGATGTCTTCTGCAATGGGATTTTACCATCAAGTCCTAAAGAGTAACCAAGGCCAATGGCAATAGTCTGTCATGTTTAGGGCTCTATAGGTCCTCACTGGCAAACAACTCTAAAAAAGATGACCCATTCCTGACAATGGTCTTATGTGTTAGCCTGTGGTGTCTAATAGAGGTATTGTCACCCATTATAGAGTAATTCCACCTAAACTCTATATTTTAGAAAGTTTCAATAATAGTAGGTTTCATTTGACTATTTTGAAACATTCCAGTTATTATTTATCTTTTCTTATATTTCCTTTTCTACCCTGCCTTTTCATCTTCTATGCAATTTAACCCTTACGATACCATATTCCCCTTTAACCATTTATGCCACTGCATCCTATCTCCCCTCTCTTGAAAACCCCAGACAAAACATTTTTGGAGCCAAATTAAATTATAACTCTCAAGGGATGTCTTGGAAATGTAACAGCTCTTTATATAAACTGATTGTGAATAAATAAATAAATAAATAGTAGCTTATAAGTAGATAGGAGACTCCAGAAAGTTCTAGAAACATTGTTCCACTTTAACCCACACATGCTCTCCCAAATGGAGAGTGGTCACTGACACTCTTTTTTTTAATTGGTTTTATTGAGCTATATATATTTTCTCTGCTCCCTCCCTTCCAATCCTCTCCCCTTCTACACTCTCCAATGATCCCCATGTTCCCAATTTACTCAGGAGATCTTGTCTTTTTCTACTTCCCATATAGATTAGATCCATGTATGTCTCTTTAGGGTCCTCTTTGTTGTCTAGGTTCTCTGGGATTGTGAATTGTAGGCTGGTTTTTCTTTGCTTTAGGTCTAAAAGCCACTTATGAGTGAGTACATATTATATTTGTCTTTATGGGTCTGGGTTACCTCACTCAATACGATGATTTCTAGATCCATCCACTTGCCTGTAAATTTCAAGATGTCATTATTTTTTTCAGCTATGCAGTACCCCATTGTGTACTCCATTTTCCTTATCCATTCTTCAGTCGAGGGGCATTTAGGTTGTTTACAGGTTCTGCCTATTACAGATAATGCTTCTATGAACATAAATGAGCATATGTCCTTGTGGTATAATTAAGCATCCTTTGAGTATATACCCAAAAGTGGTATTGCTAGGTCTTAAGGTAGGTTCTTTCCTAATTTTCTGAGAAATCGCTATACTGATATCCAAAATGGCTGGTACCAGTTTGCACTCCCACCAGCAATGCAGAAGTGTTCCCTTTACCGCTACATCCTTTCCAACATAAGTTGTCATCAGTGTTTTTGATCTTTGCTGTTCTTACAGGTGTAAGATGGAATCTCAGAATTGTTTTGATTTGTATTTCTCTGATGACTAAGAATGTTGACCATTTCCTTAAGTGTCTTTCAGCCATTTTAGATTCGTCTGTTGGGAGTTCTCTGTTTAGATCTGTACTCCACTTTTTTATTGGATTATTTGTTTTTTATGACAATTTTCTTGAGTTCTTTGTATATTTTGGAGATCAATCCTCTGTCCAATGTGGGGTTGTTGAAGATCTCTTCCCATTCTGTAGGCTGCCATTTTGTCTTGTTGATCATGCTCTTTGCTTTTATAGAAGCTTCTCAGTTTCAGGAGGTCCCATTTATTAATTGTTGTTCTCAGTGTCTGTGCTACTAGGGTTATCTTTAGGAAGTCGTCTCCTGTGCCGATGTGTTCAAGTGTACTTCCCACTTTCTCTTCTATGAGGTTCAGTGTAGTTGGTTTTATTATGTTGAGGTCTTTGATACATTTGGACTTGAATTTTGCATATGGCAATAGATATGGATCTATTTTCATTCTCCTACATGTTGATATACAGTTATGCGAGCACCATTTGTTGAATATGCTTTCTTTTTTCCATTTTATATTTTTTGCTTTGTATACCCCATAGTTTCTGTCTATAGAATCCTCAATGAAAGCCATTCAGCTTTTGTTAATGATGACTATTCAGTCACCTTCTAAAGGCCACTTGTCTTTGAAAAATAACATCTAAGCTGGGTATGGGGTACATACCTGTAACTTCAGCACTTAGAAGACTGAGACAGGCAGGTTGTCAAGAGTTCAAAGCCAGCTTGAGTTACATTGTGAATACAGGAAGCCTGGATTATGCAAGACCTTGTCTCAGAGCAGGGGGCAAGGGACAGGAAAGACACACACAAAGAAAGAAAGAGAGAGAGAGAGAGAGAGAGAGAGAGAGAGAGAGAGAGAGAGAGAGAGAGAAAGAGAGACACACCACCACCAACAACAACACACACACATACACATACATATACATACACACATACAGTGGGCAAGAGATGAATACCCATGAAAAATGACACAGTTTCAAGCCATGGGAGATACTTATAGGGGCAGAACATTTCAGAATCAGGAACCTAACTTCTAGCCCCAGCTACTTTATCTCTGTACTGTACAGATGCTTAGGTCTGTAAGCCATTAGGTAAAACTCCCTACTGCCATCTCTGAGTCCAGTGTCTCATCCAGTAAGACCCTTTTTTATCTCATATCTTGAAGGCAATCCCCCACCTCTGCAAGAAGACAGTGGTGGGACCTCTCAGTTCTCAAGACGACTAGGTAGGTCTGTACCCTACACATAGCCACCTACCTAAACAGGCAAATCGGAGCTAAAACCTGGTCCCCATTCTTCTTGTCAAGCTGGGTGCCCCTCACAGATGCTTTTTCCTAATTTAATACCCATAGGAGACTTCTGGAAACCTTTGCAGTGGTATAATATAGTCTTGTGGTGACCCTGTCAAGTCAACGCACTCCACGGCTCACTGGAAAACTGCAGAGGGTGGTGAGCGAGCCACTGTGCTCTTGCTCTTGTTAGCCATGGCCCTGACCTTCAGTGAGTCCAGGTGTTGATGGGCGGCAGTAAGCATTGGGCTAACGTCTCCACAAGAGACATGTATGGCAAACTGAGGAAGGACCTGCAGAAACAAACTGGGCTTCGTTATTTATTAAATTGCAAAATCTTTATCCATGGCTGGGAAATAGCTTTATAGTTAGGAAAATACACTCATAATTTTATTAGGCAGCAATTAAACTTAAATTTCTCTTAAACTATATTTGATGTCATCTTTTTTTCCCTGGGCCTATTAGAGTAACATTAGGTGTTTGTGCAGAGAGCTCAGTCATTTCAAATTACTTCCCTGTCTAATGTGGGAGCTTTAATAGCGCACTCAGGTTGAATTCAATTTTTGAGACACCAGGCATGCTAATTAGATCGTCTCCGTGTTCTCTGCAGTAGAAGAGCTGCTTCTTCCCCCTCCCCTGCTTAGTGAACACAACTTTCCATGCAATTAAAAGTATAGACCTTTTATTGCATGAAATTTCACGTGAACCATTAAGTATTGCTGGCAGACACAATGTCTGCTTAATACGCCACCACTGTTGACATGTTCTCAAGATCTAATTAGAGTCAGTGAGTTTCTTCCCCTATTATTCTGGCCTTCATAGTATTTGATCTCTCTCGGTCCTCTAACAGTAGAGCTGGAAGAGACGGGCAAAGGACTGAGTACTTGTTAGGCGTCTGCCCCCGTCAGGTTCTGGGTGAGACATTTAACACAGAACAGCTCTGTGAGTTGTAGGTTATTGTTTCCATTTGCAGATGGAGAACTTTAGTTCAGAGGAGGTAAGTAAAGTGCCCGAGGTCACGTAGCTGACAAGTTGTAGAGTATGGATTAAAATCTAAATCTGACTCCAAGAGCGTCTGTTCTTTCCGCCCACCATCTGTTCTGGTTCAGGGGAGGCAGGAAGTCACATCAGCACCCATTGGCAGGATCTGCCCCTATGCAATAATGCATTGCATCAGTTGCTGCCTGAGTTCCTCTCCTGCCTTCCCTCAATGGTGGACTATGATTTGAAGTGCGTGCTGAAACAAACCCTACCTTCCCCCCTCACACACACACCAAAAGAGAGAGAGAGAAAGAGAGAGAGAGAGAGAGAGACAGAGACAGAGATTAAGAAACTTTGTGCGGATCAAACCCAGCAATAAATGTGACTTTATTCCAAGTAAGTACGATGTCAGCTGAGTTTCTAGATGCACCTTCTCTCAAACCTTGGTGTCTCTGAATTCTGTAGAGCTTTAACGCCATATCCAATGCTACCCAAAAAGGTGGAGAAAGGAACTAGGGAGGTAGCTCAGCAATTAAAGTACTTACCATAAAGGAATGAGGACCAGAATTCAGATCCCCAGGACCACAGAAATGCCAGAGTAGCATGGTGGTCTGTCCATAATTTCATCTTTGGATGGGAGAGATGGGATATCCCAGAGCAAACTGGCTACTGAGAGTAGCACACTCTGGGTTCTACTGAGAAATCCTGCCTCAGAGAATGAGGGGTAAGAGTGATTGAAGGTGATTCCTGATGATATGACACACATGAAAACGGAAAAGTAGATAAATAAATAAAACCTGGAGACCAGAGCACTAATGAACCTTAGACTTTGGATTCATATAAATTAGATTTAAAAGAGAGGGGGGGGGGGAAGAACAATAGGGTGATGTCTTGGTTACTTCCCTGTTTCTGTGAGAAACCACCATGACTAAGGCAACTTCTAGAAGAAAGTTTATTTGGAGTTTATGGTTCCAGAGAGTGAGTTCACAACCACTATGGCAGAGACCATGGCAACCAGCAAGCAGATGCAGCACTGGAGGAGCGGCTGAGAGCTCACATCTCAATCCACAAGCAGGAGGCTGAGAAAGCTAACTAGGGATGATCTAGGCTTTTAAAATCTCAAAGCGTGCCCCCAGTGATGCCCCTTCTTCAACAGTGCCACAGCTCCTAATCGTTTCCAAACAGTTCCACCGGTGGCAAACCAACTATTCAAACAGATGAGCCTATGGGGACATTCTCATCCAAACCAGTACAGTGAGAAAGACTTGGCCTAAGTTCCATGGGTGACATGATAGATTTTTCAGTGACTGAGGTGCCTCAGTTTCCCCATCCATAAATGGACTATGCAAGTCATAGTGGATTATATTGAATATATGGTATTAATATAGTACGTAAAGCATCCAATGACCACAATACAAACATGCAACAAAATAGTAATCGTGTTCCCTAACCGCTTCAACCAGTCTTAGTCCCTGATCGGTTTCTGCCTGTGTAATCTCTGCTCATTTAGTAACTGCCTTCCCCAAGCCTCTTTCCTCACTGACCTATTAGCATAAATTCTTTTCCAAACAGTCTTTGTACTACACATTGGTTTCCTAGTGATTCTTATCATGATTGCCTTTACCATCTAGCTACCTCCAAGGCTGCCATCATTTCCTTCAGGTTACCATGAGACGGGGTACTGATAACTCCTGCCTCCAATCCTTTGTGGAATGGGATAAGGGGTCAGTTTATTCATTGACAGACTAATGGCTCATAACTGTTGCAATCACCATTAATTGCTATTTCTTTTAAAACATGAATGGTTGTTGAGGGAGGAAGTCATAACAGTGAGGCAGAAGGGACTGTTTCTCCCCCTCTGGTCAGCCAGGAAACGATGAGAACCTGCCACCATCACCAACCAGATAGATAAAGTGAAAGCCACCTTGTGAGCATGAGAAGGGGGTCACAGACAATGTCACAGCTGTCTCAACCCATTCTCTGGTCTTGTCTGGCTCTAACTTGACCTTCTCTATAACCACTGTGGATCTTACACTGTTACACTCCCGGCCCTGGGTAACTGGCACCTCCTATGCCCCAACACCATTCTCCATCTCTGGATTCCTCAGAGCCCACTGGGCAAGATGTGAAAGCAGTCGGGCTGCCAGCCTCTACCATCCCTGAAGCCTCTGCTCAGTCCACTGTTTGCCTGTGGCTTTGCCTTGAGAGTGCACGCATCCCCAAGCACTCAAAGCCCTCCAAAGGCATGGATGATAAGAGACTCAAATGCTCAAAGTCAAGAAGTCAAGTGAAGGTCAAACCGGAAAGGTCCTGGGTTGTTCATCGGCCCCACTTGCCTTCACTGCTTTCCTGAATGAGAGAATAACCCTTGTAGAACCCCACAAATGTCTTGTGAAGGTCTCTCAGCCATGAGATATTTCTATTCTGGTAGAAGAGATAGGCCCAGGCAAAGCCTAACTCTTATTCCCATCAAGCAGGCATAGCATCACACCCTGTTCCTCACATACAGCTTGTCTATAGCACACCTGCAAATGTACAACAAGTGAACCCTTTGCCTTGAGTAGTGTAATTGTTGGTCATTGCTCCTGGCTACAGTGTTCAGCCTGCAGTTTTACCCACGGCATATGCCCCATCCCTTGCCATCCAAGATCTGTCGATAAGAATCTTTACTACCAACCTTGACTTGTCTATACAGCCAACTCCTGACTCTTGGAAAAAAACCTTTCTCAGCAGGCTCAGCTGCTCTCATGACTCATCTATGAAAGTGTACAATTGCTTCTCTGAAAGAACAAGAAAGGAAGGATGCCGGGCTTGTTATAGTAAAAGTGTTAGTTCAATCTTGGCCTGCATGGCTGTCTTAGTTAGGATTTCTATTACTGTGAAGAGACACCATGACTATAGTAACCCTTATAAAAGAAAACATTTAATTGAGGTAGCAGCTTACAGTTTCAGAGGTTCAGTCTATTATCATCATGGTGGGAGCATGCAGCCAGAAGTATGACAGTGTTTAGGTAGACATAGTGCTGGAGAATTCTGTGTCTTTGATCCACAGGCAACAGGAAGTGAACTAAGACTGGGTGGCATCTTATGTATATCTGAGACCCCAAAGCCCACCTCCACGGTGACGCACTTCCTCTAGCAAGGCGACACCTCCCTTTATGGACCATTTTCTTTCAAACCACCACAGTGGCTGAGGGAATTGTATACAGGTCAGCAAACAGGTAAAGTGGATGCACAGCTACCACACACACACACACACACACATACACACACACACACACACACAAAGGTATCACAAGTAAAGTTCAGGTAAACTGAATTCCTGTCACACAGGGCTTCAGGCAAGCTCTTGGCCTGAGCTGAATGAGTAGACCCTTCTTGGGCCTCCACAGTCTGTCTCCTCTGTGTTGGTGGCATGTCTGTGGATGCTGCAGATCCTCCTCTGAATAGGATGAGCAAGCCTTCTCTCAGCATACTGGCCACTTCCTTAGATCACTGTTGATGGTTACATGTAAAAGAGTCTTAATGTTCATGCAAGTCCAACAGGTCTGGCTCTAGAGAAGCAGGAACGGTGAAGTTCAACGGCAGATGCTACCTTTGGTCCTACAGTCACTCAAATTGTTAGAATAAGTTCTAACGACAGTGCACATTGGAGTATGTCGGATAAGACATTGCATGTATATGGATAATGTGTGTACAATTTGGAAACCTCACGAACCTGGTTTTTGTTGTGATTCTCTGAGATCTCTTCCCTGTCAGTGAGTCTGGCTTGTCCTTTGGACTCTTGCATCAGAAAAGCAAGCCAGACACATGTGATGCGTTGAATAGGCATAGAAGATATTTCTGCCTGTTCAGTTCAACAACAGTCAACGCATCATGAGACAGTTCGCGATTATTGCCAAGGGAATTGTGAAAGGAAGAACTGGCAGAAGAACATGAACAAGCAAGCATGTCTCTTAACTTCTGGGGGAGGGAAAATGAGGTTCAGGCTTACGGATGAACAGAGATTTGCCCTGGATCTTGTTGGACAGATAGGCACGGGTTGGAAGAAGAGGCATTCCGGGGAGACTTTCTATCATGCTGGGGGAAATGCTAGGGATTGGGGTGTTGGGGTTCATTTGGCAGCAAAGGGGAGGGCATGCCTTGGTATGGTAGGAAACAGCAAATAATGTTGTCCTCATTTTGTCCCTCTACCACGGCTCTAATCAACCTCTCTAACATCGGCTCGACCCCACTCTTTGCATCCTGGCTGTTTGTTTTCTAATCTGGACTACCCTTCCTACTCACAGAGCCCTACTCAGACTCTGAGGATTTGATTCTACTTTATGGTCTAGATAGTTAATTTCTCAATTTCTATTCAAGCCCACGCAGATTAAGCTAACTCTACCCCCAAAGTTCTATAAGAGAACATTAAGTGGCCCCATTTACTCCTCAGAATAACCATGTCAAGTGGATTGCTGTTCATGCTTTGCAGAGTTGGAAACAGAGTTTGGAGATGCTGATAGTCATACTGAAATGACGTGGTAAAGTTGGGATTGGAACTCAGGCTCTCTGACTCCATAGTCTACTTCCCAGTCACAATTTCTTAGTCTCTGAACCCAACCCTTTGGTTCTTCCTTCTTTAGTGACCATTGGATGGCATGTTTTATCTAGTCAGTCTTTGGAACCGAGACCAGCCTGATGCAAACCCTGAGTATCAGGTATATGCCATGAATGGGAATTTTTAGAGAAACCCTTGGTTTTGAGTCCTGCAAAATGTTCAGCTCTGAAATTTACATGATTTTATAGCAGACACAAACCAGTGAAAGCTTTCAGGTACCTGTGAGCTTCAGGAGAGAGAGGCTAACTCACAGACTTGGTTCAGAACTATCTAGTCTGGTCTGTTCCATTTTCAGCTCAGAGGAGGTGACAGGAGGACAATTTTCACCTGTTTTGTGGTTAAGGTAATGTGATAAAGGTCTGAACTGAAGTTGGTTGTGGTGGAAACAGCCAGGGTATAACAAAAATCAATTGGAATTACTCTAAAGTAAGACTTATTTCTCCCTTTTTATCTTTTTTTTTTAAAGTCAGGGTCTCACTCTATGACCCAAACTATGGCAATCCTCCTGCCTCGCTCTCCTGAGTGCTGGAATTACAGGTGTGAGCACTGTTCTCTGCTAGCCTGGCTTTGTCACTGATGATGTCGTCTGTAAGGAACCAGCCTGTAGCCTCATAGCTCTCAGAATGTGCCTCGGGTGCATCCTTGCTCCTTGGTTTGTGTTCTTGGAACAAATGGAGGTGATGTGGAATGGAAGGAAAGCTGGGGCTTTAGAGCTAAGCCCGGGTTTCAGCCCTGCCACGCCACTGAGCATGGGACCTTGGGAATGCGCTTAATCTCACTGAGCTTGCCTCTTCATCTGTGAAACCAGCAGAACAATGTCTGTCACACCACATTGTTGTGAGGATTAAATAAGACCATGGATAGAAAAGCTATGATTAGCACAGAATAAATGTCAGATTTGGTACTATCATTTCTGAGCCAAACATCTCATTAAAGGCCTGCATAATCACCCATAAAATCTTGTTTGAAATAAAAGTGATTGGGTTCAACCAACCTCTTGGAAAGCAATTTGGCTTTCCAAATGCTCTCCACTGTATATTAAGACACATAAAATATGTTCCTCTCCTTTGACCCAGTTGTTCTACTTCTCAGAATCTATTCTTAGGAAATCGTCCTCAATACAGAAAGAGTCCAGTGCACAAAAAGGTTTGCTGTGTGGACAGTTATCACAGAAATTAAAGCGGGAGCATCACGATAGAGTCCCCCTGCAATCTGCCAAGGCTCTAAAAATGCTTTAAAACCCAGATTAAACAGAGCTGAAGTGGCAGGTGAATCAAAGAGCAAACATTTTCTTACTTTTATCAACTCTCCAGTCCCTCTCTTCTGCAGGGTTTCCCACATATTCTCCCCCTACCAGTGATCACATCCCCTTCTCCCACTCAGAGCCCTGCCATCTGGGCGATTCCCATTGGCCTTGTGCCGGAGCCCACTGCCACAGACCAGCATTCTACCCTGCTGCCTAAGCCCTCTGCAGAGGCTGGGGATCTCTCCAAGCCTGTGTGTCCTTGGCACCGCTCTCTGCCTCCAGAGGCTTCCTGGCAGACACAGCTTCTCAGCTCTAGCCCCACCTCCCATCCCTGCTGTCACCCTACTTCCAGCTTCTTGCCTTGCTGTCGCCACCACAACTCATTACATCCTTCTAAGTCAGAGAAAGCATCTTCTCGGATGTCGGGAATTTATCCATTCGAGTAAGCACAATGGGAAGAGGCAGTTTGATGTGTATGCTGATTTTTGAAGCCCACTTAGACACTGAGTTTTGATACTTTAAATGCTTTGTGAAATCCCTCAAAAGAGGGCTGAAAGTCATGAAACTACATCCTTTCAAAAACCAAGGAACATGGGCAGTGAAACAGGAGAAAGAATCCAGGAATGTCATTTGGTGCTATCTTAATCCATGAGCTGGAATTCTCTCGATAACACTAGAAAGAAGAACATTTGGTTTTCTTGAGTTTGTATAATTACGTGCGTTTTGCAATGTCTGGGCCTTGGCACGCACAGGGTAACGTTTGGCCTCAGCACTTTGAACTCTGAGGACAGTTTCACAACTGGGTGTTTCCTGTCAGCTCTAACATCTGGACCACAGTGGCCCAGGTCAGCGTGTGCTGAAACCTTCTGTGAACTTCCCCAAGAGAGCATAGAGCAAGCTGTAGGTCTGGGGGCCTGTGCCCAGGCCTCCTTCAGCAGCTGCGCAAGCTAGGGCCAGTTCAAAAGTGGACAAGGGGATCGTTTTTCAGCATTCCCTCACTGATTGGACAATAGTCAAAAACTGTTTTGACTGAGTATTTACTAAACACCTTCTGTGTGCTGGGATACACGGGAGACTCCTGTTGCTATTGTCTGATCTATCATTCTTTCTTCCTTGCTCCCTTCTTTCCCTCATTCTTCCTTCCCCTTCCTTCTTTCTTTCCTTATTTCCTTCCTTCCTTTCTTCCTTCCTTCCTTCCTTCCTTCCTTCCTTCCTTCCCCCTTCTTTCCTTTCTTAGGCATTGTGTAGACAATTCTGACAAATAAAACAAAAGAGAAAGAGGATCCAATCCACCACTAAACATATTCTATGTTTAGACAGGGTCCCACTGTGTTGCCCTGGATGGCTTGGATAGCACTACGTAGACCAGGCTGGCTTAAAATTCATAGAAATCCACCTGCCTCTGCCTCCCAAGTACTGGGATTAAAGGTGCATGCTCACTTTTCTCATCCTACCTCCTAACCCTGGATGGTGGCATCTTTATCAGACTGCTATGTGTCATTCTGACCTTTTATCATATTTATAGGGACATTGCCATCTATCCGTATATTCAGACATTTCCTATGATGATAGAATGATGCTATATTGTTGAATTCCATACTGTTCTATTATTATTAACTCTAATAGGCACCTTTCCAACATAGCTCTACCTCATTCTTATTGGTATTAACACTCCATTAAAGGGAAGTCTGTACTTTATTCTACTTTCTCCTAATAGACCATTAGCTTATTTTCAGTTTGTGTTATTGCTGCTGTAAACAGCACCTGCATATGTTTATATATTGACCTGTTTCTTATTTATTTATAATGCATTTCCAGAAGTTAGATAATTGAGTTTATGTTGTCTTTTTCAACTATTATAGATATTACCAAATACTTCCCAAACAGGCAATGACCACCCATTCTCTATAGCAACATAGGAGCGTGTCCATTTTCCTCCCCTTCTCTGGTTCTGGAAATCCTCCTCTTTTATTTTTCCTGATCTTGTAGACAAAGAAACTGTTGTCCTGGTTCATAAGCCCCCAATTTGTAATAAAGTAAAATATCTCTTATATCTGTCCATGGGCACTAATTTTTTTGATTCAGTTTCTATGGAGTTCTTGGTCATTGTCATGACCAACTGATGTTTGGAGCTCCTGCTAGGCATGCAGTACCATATTAGTTACTTGGCATGCATCCTCCCCTTTAACCCTGTGTGAAACAGACATATTACCATTGCCATCTGACAGATGAGAGTGACACCCGAGCACAAGGCACAATGCCGCTTTCTTGTCAAAACCAGAGCGCAAGTGGCCCAGCTGGCACCTCGCCTGTTGCCTCTGAGCGTTGTTTCTTCCCAGCCTCCTCCCCAACGTCTGATCTCCTTTCATTCTTTCAGGCTTCCAAGTCTTGGCTGTCTTCTCTAGATGATGATGACCATCCTTCTTTCCTAGGGGCCTCTGTTGTCTCTCGGGGTCCCACAGTAGCCTTGGGCTGGACACCCAACTCTTGCTCCAACTGGCCCCTGAAGAAACAGAACTTGAATGAGTAAGAACCAGTCTCTACCTGGAGAGAACTCTTACATGACATTTATAGGCGAAGAATTGTGCATAGACAGTTTAAACGTCCTCCCTAATTGATGACCTCGGGTCTGAGTATCCCCCCAAGGTCTTCTCACACCCTCTTCCCTCAAGAAGAGCTCTTTAAATGTAGAGGAATTTGCCTCCTCATCCCCCACTCCTTCCCCCTCCTCCTCCCTCCTCTTCCTCCTCTTCCCATTTAAAACAGCCAGGCACATTTTGTTCCCTGTCAGCTTTGGGGACTGAGCACACAGTGTTGATTAACAAGTAGGAGTGACAGCAAAGGCTGCCTGGCTTTATGGCTCTGGAAATTTCTTCCAGACAGAGTTAATATCCAGTTCACTCTCATACGGTCCTGAACTGAAAGATTCCAAATCAAAGCAAAAACCCATCCAGAGAGTCCTGATTTAAAACGTAAGGAAACAGTCTGTACATATTTTTAGAACAACCCAGAAAAGAATACATCTGTGACTTGAAACAGCTGGAAGTCTACTTTTTTTGCCAAAATTATGCCGATTACAAAAACCATTAGGGTCGGACAAGAGGCACCCAGGATCTAAGCCATCTTGCCTTTTTATGTATTCAACTTTCAAATAATCGTTGTTTTCATGCATTGAGAACTGGCCCCTCTGAACTGCCTTCCAAGCAGCAAATGGCAGCCAATCATACCGTTTACACAACATCTTTATGCAATTATTGGGGGATTTTATTGTATTTTGTGCTTTTATTGGTTTAGTTTTAAAAGTGATAAACAGAAGAACAAAAGCAATCAGATGCAGAAGTCTCATAAACTCGCAGCACACTTGAGAAAATAAAAGACATTAGGAGGCAATCTGAAAGCGGAGTAACTTTGGACTTGGGTAATCATTGGATATGAACCCAGTGGCCATGTTCAGCCTTGTGGGGAAGCAGAAAAATTTAAAAATGTATGTAAAAATGTTGAACACGGCCTTTAATCCCAGCACTCGGGAGGCAGAGGCAGGCGGATCTCTGAGTTCGAGGCCAGCCTGGTCTACAAGAGCTAGTTCCAGGACAGGCTCTAGAAACTACAGGGAAACCCTGTCTCGAAAAACAAAAAACAAAAAACAAAAAAAAAATGTTGAACACACTGGTAGCAAGTTATGGAAAACAGATAGGAAGCTGTGTCTTTGAGAGTCCTGAAAGCAGAGTCTTCCCCTACTTGGGACCATACCAGGGCAGAGCTCCCTTGTAGGCTTTGCCCAAAATGGATGATCTGGAAGGATTATGGGAATAAGGTAGGGGTGTGGGTCACTTGGTAAAGTGCTTATCTAACACAGACAAAATCTTGTGCTCAATCTCCAGTGGGCACGATGGCACACTCCTATAAGAGCACATTGGAGGTGAAGTTCGATGTTCAGATTCTCCTCATGTAGCATCCTGTGGGCCATGTGTTGAATGTATCAAGCCTTTATTACATTGATGTATGATAGACCTATTGTTCACGGTTTTTTTTAAACACAGGAGGGTTGAGTTGTATCAAATATTCCTCTGAATTTATTGTGATAACCATAGTCTTTTATCATTTATTCTGGTGATGTTGTGGGTTATGTGCACTGGTGTGTATGTGGATCCATACTTACATTTCTGAGATTAGACCAACTTGATTATAACAAATGATATTTTTGATGTGCAGTCAAATTTCATTTTTGATGTACAACAGAATTTCTTTTTTTTTTTTTTTGGTTTTTCGAGACAGGGTTTCTCTGCGGCTTTGGAGCCTGTCCTGGAACTAGCTCTTGTAGACCAGGCTGGTCTCGAACTCACAGAGATCCGCCTGCCTCTGCCTCCCGAGTGCTGGGATTAAAGGCGTGCGCCACCACCGCCCGGCTCAGAATTTCATTTTGTTGAAAAGTTTTACATCTATGTCCACTGAAGAAATTGATTTCGATTTCTTTGTTGTTATCTCCTTCTTTTGGCGGTGGAGCAACAGTGGCCTCATGAAATGGGTATGGAAAGGCTCCCTCATTTTCAGTTCTATGCAATGCTTTGATAATTAGCATCATCTCCTTAAAAGTTTAGTAGAATGCTGCCAAGGATGGTGGTGCACACCTTTAATCCCAGCACTTCAGAGGCTAGCGTGGCCTACAGAGTGAGTTCCAGGACAGCCAGGGCTACACAGAGAAACCCTGTCTCAAAAAACAAACAACAGAAGTTTAGCAAATTCAAGAATGAACCTTCTGGGGAAGGCTCTCTTTGAGAAAGCTTTATTTTTCACTGATGCAGTCTCATTAGTTATTATCAATATATGCTGACCTGTGATACCTCATGCTTCAGTCCGGATTAAGGGATGAGTCTAAAAATTTGTCCATTTTTTCTATGTTTACCAGTTTGTTAGCATATAGTTTTCATAGTGAACTCCAACTGGTGTCAGTGGTAATATTTCTTTTTCCTCTCTAATCTTATTTATTTCCCTCATTTTTAGTCTAACTAAAATTTATCAATCTTTTCATAGAATAAATATTTTGTTTCATTGTTTTTTAATATGATGTTTTTAGTTTCTATTTTGTCCTTTCTACTAGCTTCTAGTAGTTTGTTCTTGCCTTTTCTAACTCTTTATAATGCATCAGTAGGCTGTTGATTTAAAAACCTATTCATAATATAGGCATTCATTAGTATAAAATTTCCTCTTAGTACTGGTTTCGCTTCATCCCAAAAGTTTTAGTAAGCTATGTTTTCATTTTCACTTGTTGAAAGAAATTTGTTGTGATCATAAGTGATACAAGATATGATTCCAGGTTTTTACGTTTTTGTTGAAATGTTTTTGCTTTAATGTATGGCATGTTTTAGAAACGGTCACATGTATTCTTTGACTGTTTGATGGAATGCTCTATAAATGCCTGTTGGATCCATTCAATGTGCGCTATGGTGCCACTCTAATGTTTCTTTGTTGACTCTTCTATCTGAATGCCCTGTCCCTTGATGAAATAAGGTATTTAGCTCTAACTACTCTTACACTGTAACCTCTTTTGGGTCTAATAATGCTTGTCTTATGAAACAGAGTATTTCCGTGCTAGGTACGTCATGGGCTTATAATCATGTTTTTGTTGTTGTTGTTGTTGAACTGACCCCTTAATCACTATATAGAAACTTTCTTTGTCTCTCAGTTTAAGCCCTAAAATATGTTTGGTTAGATTTAATCAGAGTACTCCTGTTTGCTTTATGTTTCCATTTGTTGAGACTCTTATCTTCCATCCTTTCTTTTCCAGTGTGTATGTGCAATTATTTGTAAGGTGAGTTTATTATAGGCAGTGTGCTGTTAGGGCATGCTTTATTCATTCAAACACTCTGCATTTTCTTATTTGGAGAATTGAGTCTGCTCAAGGTTACCATTGGTAGTTAAGGATTTGTTCCTGTCATTTTGGTGAGTCCATTCTGAATATTCCTTGTTCTTTCTGTCCTCTCCGGTTCATCTTTGTGCTTTGATCACCTATTCTATTGATAAATATCCAATCTCTTCTATTTGCTTTCATGGATCTACTCTTCTAGTGGGATTTACACTTCCACAGGCTCTCATGATGGTAGCTACCCTTCCTTTGCTTCCAGATGCTGGACTCCCATAAGCCTCTTTTGTGACGCTAGTCTGGTGGTCACGAACTCCCCCAAGTTTGGCTTGTCCTAAGAAGTCTTTATTTCTACAGGATAGCCTTGCTGGATATAGAGTTCTTAGTTGTAGATTACTTTGTTTTGGATATTAAAACATGTCATTCTCTTCTCTCTTGGGTAAGGTTTCTGCCGGTAAATCAAGTGAGAATGTACTAGAATGGGACTGAGTGCTTTTTATTTACAGAGTTTAAATTTCTTTCTCTGTCTTGTGCTTTTAGAGTTTGGCTTCAATATACCATAAGTAAAGAACTTTTTAAAATTTCTTTAGACAGTCTGACTAATAATAGGCCAGACTGGCCTTGAACTTCAATCTCCCCTCCATCTTACAGTTGCTGCTTGAAGGATTCAGCTTGACGTCCTCTCTAACCGTATCTTTTAGAGTCCTGTGATCCTCGTGCACATAGGCATCTGTATGTATCGGGATGAGGGATGCATTCTGCTACGATCTCACTGAATACGTTTGCAGCACTCACTTTTTCTTCTCACTTCCAGGCATTATAAATATATGTATGTGTGCTTTTCTCCTTTTTTTGAGACAGGATTTCTCTGTGTTACCCTGGCTGTCCTGAAACTCACTCTGTAGACCAGGCTGGGCTGGAACTCAAGATCTGCTGCCTCTGCCTCCCAAGTCCTGGGATTAAAAGGCTGCATTACTACCACCAGGCTCTTTCCCAAAGACCTTGAATGTTGTTTTTGTTATTGTTTGTTTATTTGAAATTGGATAATCGGGGCTGAATAGATGGATCAGAGGTTAAGAGCACTGGCTGCTTTTCCAGAGGTCCTGAGTTCAATTCCCAGCAACCACATGATGGCTACAACCATCGGTATTAGGATCTGATGCCCTCTTCTGGCCTGCAGGTGTACATGCAGAGCACATAAAAATATATAAATAAAATTTTTAAAAAAGAAATTGAATAATCTTAAGCCTATCTTTTAGGCTTAGATATTCTGCATTCTGCTTTTTCTAGTCTAATATCGAGGCTTTCTACTGTCTATAACTTTCATCTGACTTCCTCATTTGAACTCATTTTTGTTTCATTTCATGTATGTGGTTATTTGCCTACATGTAGGTACATGTATATCTACCACATTCATGCCTAGTGCCTACAGAGCTCAGAAGAGGGCATTATATCCCCTGGAACTAGAGGTACAGATGGTTGTAATCCACCATGTAAGTGCTAGGAAAGGAACCCGTCCTCTTCAAGAGCAGCAAGTGCTCACCACTACTGAGACACCCCCAACCCACTTTTCAGACCTTAATTAAGCTCATTTCAGATGAGCTCACATTCAGTATCACCTTGTCATCACCCAGTTGCAATACTGGGTGCTTTTTGAGAGGAAGGCCACCTCAGTTAGTAAAGTTCTTGCTTTTTGAGCATGAAAACCTGTGTTTGAACCCCAAATCCACATCAAAAAAGATAATAAATAAATAAATAGCCAGATGTGGTGATATACACTTGAAATCCCAACACTGACAAGATAGAGAAAGAGAGGCAGAGCCCTGGGTCTGGCTGGCCATCCAGCTTAGCCTACTTGGCAAACTCCAGACAAGTGAGAGACCCTGGCTCAAAAGTAAGGTGGGCAGTATCTGAGGTGTCTAAACAATGATACCAGAAACAGGCCTCTGACCTCCATGCACATGTGCACATATGTGCCAATACACATATAATTACCAAAGGAGGGGAATCTACGTAATTGGATGTTTGGATATTTCCTGGCCCAACTGTCCAGTCCCAAATAACAAACTCAGAGGCTGAATATGAATTATAAATACTCAGCCAATAGCTCAGGCTTATTACTATCTTTTTTGTTCTTTTGAGACAGGGTTTCTCTATAGCTTTGGAGCCTGTCCTAGAACTAGCTCTTGTAGACCAGGCTGGCCTTGAACTCACAGAGATTTTGGAGTGCTGAGATGAAAGGTGTACACTACCACCACCCAGCTACTAGTTAACTCTTAAACTTAAATTAACACATAATTCTTATCTATGTTTAGCCATGTGGCTTGGTACCTTTTCTCAGAATGGCATTCTCATCTTGCTTCTCTGTGTTTGTCAGCAGCTCTTCTGACTCCACCCTTTTCCTTTCCATCATCCTTAGTCTGGTTGCCCCACCTATACTTCCTGCCTGGCTACTGGCCAATCAGCATTTTATTAAACCAATTTGAGTGACAAATCTTCACCATGTACAAGAGGATATCCCACAGCAGATCTACTTCATTGTCCAGCATCCCAAAGCCCCATCTTTCCCGTTTCCTTCAGACAAGTAGATAGAGGCATGATCTTTAAGGAACAGGGACGACCCAGAAGCCCCAGTGGAGGGCTTTCTAGGCAATCTCCTGGGCTAATTCCATGACACTGTCTCAAAATGTACTTTTTTCCCATAAGATTAATGATGCGTTCTCTTGAACATTAGAGACAGGAGTCCTAATATGGTCTGTGCATATGGCAAAGCGTTAGTTAAAAGGAGAATAGGTTCACAGTCACCACTTCCCTCCAGTGAGAATCTGTGAACTTGGTTATTAGTCATGTTGTCTGTCCTGGCTTAGGCCCAGCTGAGTGTCCCAACACATCTGTGTCCTAACGGGAAACTGTTATTCTTCTTCCTAATGAGGAGGCACTAAAATATATCATTAGTCTATCCTCTGCCATGACAATGGAGGCCCATGGCAAGGCAGCTCAAACCGCACTGCCTTGTTCATGACAGTGCCTTTGAAAGAGTTCCACAAAGCAGTGGTCATTAATAACTATTGACAGAGTTGGGGACGTGGCTCTGCAATTAAAGGCATGGACTACTCACTCCTCTAGAGGACCCAAGTTCTAAGTTCAAGGTCTAGCACTCATGTCATGTGACTTATAATCACTTATAACTCCAGTTCCAGGGGATCTGTACCCTTAGCCTCAACGGGCACCTGTGCGCACATATAAGGGGGGGACACACACGCACACACACACTTCAACATAAAATAAATCTTTTAAAAACTGCTATTGAGGCTTTCTGCTTACCCGAGTAGCTCTTGGGTGGTTGTTAAGAATCTCAACAATGCCACTAAGAAGCAGAATTCTACAAAAGGACCCCCCTCTGAGCCTCTGTGAAGGGAATTGATTGTATTGCTTATGCACAGAACACAGTTCTTTAGAAATTTTAGAAGTTTCCACTGAGACTAAGGGGGGGAGGTTGTATCTGTAGCTCTCTCTGAGGCCCCTCTTCCTGCAGCGCTCAAGTCGATGATTCTAGTCCTTTAGGGAGGAACTACATCTTCCCCAAGTTTCTGTCTTCCAGCTCACACCTTGCCAGTGAAGAGCTGTCTATTAAACCTTCCCAGCGGCACACGAGATTCACTTTCTAAAGCTTTTGGTAGATTTTTCTTCAGATGAGCATTGATGAAGTACGGAGCTTTGAGTATGCACTTGAACAATAGGACATCCCATCATACTCTCCAATACTCTAAGCAAATAAATACAAGTCAAACCTCATTAGTGACTCAAACTTGAATGTCAAATGCCAGCCACTGGGTCAGCTCAAAGCTCAAGGTTAATTTTAACAGTGAAATGCCAGCACCAACCCCCACATACACAATGCAGAAAGGGCACTGGGAAACGCAGTGAGAGGAACCCCAGCCGTTTCACACAGAGACAAAGGATCTGGGTTGACTGGGATAATAAATATGTGTACCCACTCATCTCTGTCATTACAAGGAACCAATCACAAAGATATTTATTTTGTCTTCTTCCCTGCTCCAGTAAGCTAATTACAAAGTAATTCAATTAGCTGCAGAATAAATTAGTTATCAAACTGAAAGTTAGAGCAGCCCTTTAAAAATTATTTAGACTAAAACACTGAATGGATTTTCAGACTTATTTTTCTAGTATGTAAATTCTTGAAGGGGAACATTCTAAATGTAAAGGTCATTATTCAGCCTACTGTTGATGACTGAGGGAAGGGAACACCAATGAGTTCTAGTTTCTGTTCCGCTGCTGTGAAAAAACACTCTGACCACAAGTAACCTAGGGGAGGAATGGGTTTAACTCAGGTTATAGATCCGTTATTGAGGGAGGTCAAGGCGGGGACTTAACACAGAAATCATGGAGGAGCACTTTCTACTGACTGCCTCTCAGATTCATGCTTAGCTAGCTTTCTTATACAGCTCAGGACCACCAGCCCAGGCAATGGTGCTGCCCACAGTGTGCTGAGCCTTTCTATGTTAATTAACAGTTGAACCAAATCCTCCCAACACACACACACACACACACACACACACACACACACACACACACACACATGTCCACAGGTCTATCTGATCTGGGAAATCACTTAATGGAGACTCCCTCCTTCTCAGGTAACTCTAGGCTGAATCAGGTTGGCAGGTAAAGCTAAGTAGGACAGGGAGCAAGCTTGAATCTATTGAAATACCAGAGGGAACAGTCCCTATGAAATGTGTTCGTGATCGCCTTTACTGGGTAAGATCACTGCAAATGGAGTGTGAAGAAGCGGGGTGGGGTTAGTGGTACTCATTCTGTAGATACCAACTGATTTCATAACTTTACCCTGTGCTGAGTAGTCAGCAGTAAAGGCTTTTTCAGAAGCACATACTCTGTACTCTTTAGAACTGTACACTTCTAACACTGTGCAAGTTCTAAATTACATTTCTATTAAATGTCACACAACGTTCAGAAGATATTGTCTGTCAACCTGGTTTGCAGAGCCCTTAATGAAGTCACTGTTATTTGAACACTAAAAGGTCTAAAGATGCCTTGTAGTGAATGCTTCAGGCTTTCAACTCCCTGGAAATATGAAGGTTTCTTATGAGTTGAAAGTGTGAGATATTAATGATAGATGAAAATAAGTGAAAAGGGCCTCAGGTCAAAAGACAAGAACTGGGATTCTTAAATATGATTCAGGGGGAGCTGGAGAGATGGCTCAGCGATTAAGAGACCACATATTTCTCTTTCAGAAGACCCGAGTTTGGTTCCCAGCATTTATGTGAGGCAACTCACAACCACCTGTAATGCCACCGTCAGGATATCAGACACCCTTTTCTGGCCTCCACAAGCACCTGTGTCCAGTGCACACACCCACACACAAACCCACGCACAATATAAAATAATACACACAAAATATTAATTCTGTAGAATGTCCCAACCAAAGGCACTGGTGTCACAGACTACTTTGTAGCATGTGTGGGTCAGTCAGCCCCTGTGGTCATAAAACTGTCTAGTACAGGGTATTGTCAGGGGCCTAATAGCAACAGCCCAATGGCAAGATTAGAGAGCAGTAGAGGGAATTGAAATGGCGTGCAAGGCCTGAGGATGTGGCTCAGCTGATAGAGTGCCCGCTCATCATGCACACAGCCCTGGGTTTGAGCCCCAGCACCACAGAAACAGAACATGGTAGTTTACACCCGTAATACCAGCACTGGGGAGATGGAGGCAGGGGCTTCAGAGATTTAAGAACATTCACAACAGCATAGAGAGTCCAAGGCCTATCGGGGCTACCTGAGACCCTGTCCTAAAACAAAACAAAGCAAGACAAATACCAAGCAGGCTTTAGCGAACAGTGAACTCTATCAGTGACTGTGCCCAACAGATACAAAAAGGCCGTTGTGCACATGGACAGTGTCTGATGCCATCTGGAACAAGGACTCTTGTTGGGAGCCCTGTGCAGGGGACTGTGGGGGACACGCAGGTTGCAGCCTCTGCTATTACACAATTCCGTTTTCAGTGTCGGTGGCATGGCTATGATTATCTGTGTACACACATCTCTGAGGCATTCTTGGGGAATGAACAGGGGTCATCCTAAAGGCAGGACTTCTGGGCATGAGGAAAGGCACATTGCCAAATGGGGCTCCAGCAAAATGGCACAAACTCAGTTGCTAACAAGAGTGCTCAAAGGCTTCGCCTCCCCAGCTCTTTACCGTTCACCTCCTGCTCCTGTCTAGGACTGGATTTCAAAGTTAGTTCTTTCAAGCAGAAAGGGAACTGCAGGTAGGCATGGGGGTTAGGCTTGAGCAAGACATATTAAGTCAGTTGTTTTGACGGTTACATAAAACTATGACTAATAAAGACCATTCCGCTGCCCACTCTAAGTAAGTAAGTCATATTATGTAAAACATGCCCCAGCGAAGCCGCGACTATAGAGCAGAAGGTGAGCTCGGGATATGTTTAAGGAGAAAGGAGACGATGCGTTCTGTGCTGTGGTTTCTGGTGGCTGTCTCCAGCCTTCTCGTGTCTAAGGAGAGCAGGTCTGACGATGCCTGAGAACCAGCTGTGCATTCCTAGGAGGACTTTGCGATCTGCTTTAGTAACGTGTGTGCAGTACACGCCCACCTGCCTCTTCCTAAACTTTTGAGTAAAGAATCGAAAAGAATCTGTGCTTCTGCCTGCTACGATGCCCGAGAATCTAGTTCAGGGCAGGCCACAGGGTAGGCACTTGATAGACACATGTTTACTGATTTGCTTGTGAAATGGAGATAAATATTAGCTAAGAGAGCCGTGACATAGCCTTATTTCCCAATATTGATGCCTAATTTTCCCCAGCTGTCAACTCAGGCTCTTTAAATTAGGCTGCAGTGAGCCTGTTGGGTGCTCGGGCGCTGGCTTCAACTCCTGACATTTCGTTGCTGTTCTTGTCGCACTGCTCCTTTGATGCCTGGAAGTAGAGAACTTATTTAGGACTCAGGGACATTAGGACATTGAGAGTATCACAGAAAGGGACTAATCTGGAATTCATAGCCTTCAGCTTAGTTGATGGCCAGATATGAATGCAGAGAAGATGCGAGCCCTCAGAAGGCGTGCAAAGAGGCTCTTGGCTTCCCTGGCTTTCCCGTATGCCTGCCTCTGGCAGGACTCATTTCTCTCTCCTTTTGAGTGAATTTTACTTCATTTTTATATTTAGAAGGCCACTTTTAGAAGCAGTTTAACATGACAAGCCTCCTTGCCTCTCAGTTCTCTTAAAAATACAAACTTTGAGTAATTGTTAGCTCCCCAGACCATCCTGCCGTTAATTAAAAACATAGCCCAGCCTCCCATCTTACATGGAGCCGAGCTTCAAAAATGGGGCATAATGTAAAAACTGTGCACATAATCGTCCTTCTAAAATCTCCAGTTGCCTGTTAGGTAAGGAGTATGTGGCTTTATGCCTGTGACATTGTTAGTAGGCTGTGCACCACAGCGTCAAAGGGCAAAAGGATCATCCACTTCCAGATGTCTGTGCACATGACCCCTCTTGAATCTTCAACCTCAACAGGAGGCACAACCTCAAGGAGGTGGTGTTCACCTGAGCTAACTCCATTAACTCAGCTACTACTGAGCCTTTTTAAGCTTATTGAATGCTGGCCTGTTGTTATGGAGTCTTAAAAGATTATCTGCCCATAAGCTGGTTGGCCAGAACCCCACACAGCAGGTACTCTGTGGATTTCTGTTCAATTCTATTGTTTACTTTTTTGGTTTTTCTTTTGTCCTCTTTGTCTGTATGTGTGTGCATGTGTTCATATATGTGCATGTTATAGAGGGGGTGCGAGTACACATGTGTGCATATGTACATGGAAGCCAAAGGATGTCTTCTTCAGTTGCTCTCCCTTCCTTTTTGAGATACTAAACCTGGACTCTTCCATTAGGGCTGGGCTAGCTGGCCAGCGAGCCACCGGGATCTTTCTGTCTCCACTTCCCCAGTGTGGATTACAGACCCTTGCCGCCATGATTAGCTTATTAAGTGTCTGCAAAGAAACTGAACTCAGGTCCTTGTGTTTGTATACCAAACACATTATCAACTGAGCCATCTCCCCAGCCCCCTCTCCTTTCCCCTCTTCTGTCCCCCATGCTTTCTGAGCCCAGGCTAACCTCGGGTTGCAAGGGTTCCAGCAATCTTCCTGCCTCAGACTTCACTAGCTGAGATGATAAACCAACACCGCTGTGCATATCTATTGTGTTTTAACCGTGGTTTTGTTTGACTGTATCTCTGTATACGGATAGTACCTTTCAATCTGGTGGGGGGGCTGCTTTGGATTTTTCTGGGGGGGGGGAGCAATGGGGATTTGACAGATATTTAAACACTATTCCATTCAACAACAAATTTAAAAGTACATATTATTCTCTACCTGGAACCCTCTACTAAACTGGATACATTGTAGGCCACAAACAAATCCCAACTGATACAAAAAAATCAAAATACTTTCTTAAAATTTTATCCAACAACAATGAAATAGAATTAATTGAAGGTGATGAGAAACCCCAGAAACTGCACAAATTCTTGGAGACTAAACAACGCACCTTTGAGAGAACAGTGGGTCGCTAGTTCTCCTCCTGAGGAGGAACAATAAAAACCAAGCTGGAGGCTCTCAGTCATGGCTGTAGTACATGACCTGCATACTCAGTCAGGGACCCTAGGCTCAGCATCACTTCCAAGATAAAGCCACTGTGGCTAAGACTCCTTTTACTTTCCTTTGCTAGGGCAAATCTCCACTAAAACTACCTCCTGGACTGGAGAGATGGCTCAGAAGTTAAGGGTGTCTTATGTTCCTGCAAGGGACCTGAGTTCAGTTTCTGACAGCCACATTGAGTGGCTCACAGCTGCCTGTCACTCCAGTTCCAGGAGGCTCTACAGCCTCTGGCCTGCAAACACATAGGCATTCATGTGCATCCCCACCATACACACACACACACACACACACACACACACACACAAAAAAAAAAAAAAAAAAAAAAAAACAATCTTTAAAACTCTTTCTCCTTACGGCTACTTGTAGTAAATTTACATAAACAAAGATTATCTTGAAATGAAAATATTTACTTATTAATTTATTGCCTTTGTTCTTAACTTTTTAAAATTCAAGCTTAGGAGAGAAGACGTGCTTCTATTCATTTATGTTTTTTAATTGACTTAAATAAGACAATGATACAGATTCCAAATGACAGCCAGAAGCTGAAGTAAAGTTGGTCTCAGGGCAGGAGCAAGTTTTGTTCCTGCTCTCACACTGAACTGAAATCTAGCTGTTTATCAGTTATAGCTTCTCCAAAAAAAAAAAAAAAAAAAAAGAAAAAAAAAAAAAAAGTACATGACACAATCTCTTACTTTGGGTTGAAAAAAAAAAAAGTGGTCTTTATGGGCAGGTTGGCTTTGACCCTGAGTGTCAGCCACCACTCTAGATGCAGGGATGCAGAAAGGGGTCACTAGTGCACAGCCTTGACTGAAGGTCACATGTGCCTGAAGATGTTTGCTCCTCCCATACTGTGCTAGGGAGACCCTGCCAGCTTTCAATGTACCTGTCGCTGGAGTAGAGTAACTGCAACTGTCCAGTGTCTTCATGGTTACATTGCTTTGGACAAAAATTCCATCTTCAGTGTTCAGCCCAGACCCCAGAGGTTTCCCCAGGTCACTCTGCTTCATCACTTCTGATAGCCCTAAAACACCCCTGGAGTTCCTCTCCTTCCTGTCCCCTGCCTCTCCCCTCACTCAGGGGTCAACACTTCTCCCTTCCTCCTGAACTTTCCCCTCTGCCCCACCCACCTCTTGTCTCTTCTTGACCCTCCTTCCCTAACCACAGTCCATGTCCAACTGTCTGCTTGAAACAGCTTTCTATACACTTTTTTTTAACTTTGTATGTGTTTAGGTTGGGGTCCACAAGTGGGTGCAGGTGCAGGCATGTATGGTATACATACAGAGGACAGTAGACAGCCATGTGTGGTCTAGGCATGTATGATATACATACAGAGGACAGGAGACAGCCATGTGTGGCTTTTCGCATGGGTTCTGGGGATCTGAACTCAGGTCCTCCTGCTTGTGAGGCAAGTACCTCACAAATGGAGTCATCTCCTTGGGACCTCTTTTATCTACCTACATGTCTAAAGCTGCACTAAAAAAGAAACCAAAAAATGTCTTGTGTGAGAAGGGATCATGAGTGGAAAGTGCCTAGGTCCTACTCTAAAGGGAAGGCTGCTTGGCTCCAGGAATGCTGTCCATGGTTAAGACCTCAGCATCTTGTGCAGCTCAGCACCCTGGGGGTTTGCTCATTTTAGTGAAAGGAAAACAAGAGAGAAGTTGAAAAATCTTCTCTCATCATTTTATTTCTGTCAAGCTGCTGAAAGAAGACCACACTCCTCTTCTTTCTCCTCTTCCTCCTCCTCCTCCTCCTCCTCCTCCTCCTATTTCTATTCTTCCATCTTCCTTTTCCTTTTCCTCTTTACCCTTTTTTCGTTCTCTCTCTCCTCTTTGAGACAGAACCCCAAATAAGCCTATTTGATTTCTTCTCAGCCACTTGTCATGTACATGGCTGTGGCAAGCTATCTACCCTCTCTGAACCTCTGTTTTCTCACCTATAAAGGGGGAATAATAAACATAGACAGCTCTCTACTGGGCATGGTAGTGCACATTCTAATCACAGCACAGTAAGACAGAGGCAGGTGGGTATCTGTGAGTTGAGGCCTGGTCTCTATAGTAAGTTTCAGGCCATCCAGAGCTACAGAATAAAACCCTGTCTCAAACAACAATAAAAAAAATCCGAGCTGGCAATTCTATATTACTAGTTTGAAATTTAAATGATAATATGTGTACAACTGAATAAATATCCATAATGTTCAGTAAGCAATGATGATTATCATAAGGACAAGATGTCTGATCTTAAGCTATGGCTTTAATATCAGGTGCCTGTCAAGAAAGGAAAAAACAAATTCCACTTTGAGAAAGAGACGGTGGGGAAGTCACATTTTCGTCTAATCTATTTTGTTCATCGCTTATAATTAAGCTATGATAGTATTCCTTTATCTACAAAATGGATAAATTCTTGATTATGTTGACTTGCTCAAAAACCTATCATTCAAGATGGAATGAATTTCCCCTTAATATCGTTCTCAAGCAAGATTAGATTCTAACATGAATTTAATTAATTCTAAATTGAGTGTCCTGATTGAATAGTCATGATTGAACGAAAAATAGGAGTCAAAGTTGTTGCCCTTTACAAGTTTCCGTGAGAAGCATCCATCAGTCTGTAGAAGGGCCTCCCACAGTACCAACAACAACAACAACAACAACAATAATAATAATAATACCAGGGCTAGAGCTCTGTTAGCAGAAAAATCCATCAGTATGTAGAAGGGCCTCCCATAGTACCAACAACAACAACAACAACAACAACAATAACAGGGCTGGAGCTCTGTTAACGGAAAACTTGCTTTGTCTAGCACACATGGAGCTCTGGATTTGGTCCCCACATAAAACCAAGCTTATTGTGCACATCTGTAATCCCAGCACTCAGAAGCAATCAGAAGAATTAGCTCAAGGTTATCCTTGGCTATGTAGTACCTTGGAGACTATGCTGGGATATAAGGGACCCTGTCTCAAAAAGAAGAAGCAGGTGATGATGGAGAAATAAGAGGGGAGGAGGAAGAGGAGGAGGAAGAAGAGGAGGAGGAGACTTGAAACAGGATATCAGGTACCCAAGTCAGTCTTTCTACCCTCTCAGGAGAGTAATACCTATACATTGCTGACTGTCTTTATAAGAGGGAAGTACTTGCTAATGACCAACACACTCTGGTCCTCTCTCTAGAGAAGCAGTTCTTAATCTGTGGGTCACGGCCCCTTTGAGGGTCAAAGAACCCCTTCACAGGGTTCACCTAAGACCATTAGAAAACACGGATATTAACATTACAATTCATAACAGTAGCAAAATTATAGTAATAAAGTAGCAATAAAAATAATGTTATGGTTGGGGGTCACCACAACATGAGGGACTGTGTTAAAGAGTTGCAGCATTAGGAAGGCGGAGAGCCACTGCTCTGAAGCATCCTTCCCAGGGTTTCTCATCAGCATATATCCCAGCCGGGTAGGGGGAACTCTTCACACTCTGAATTCCAGACCAGAGTGCCTATTGGAGAAGAGCTATGGCTTCACATCCTTTCCTCCAAAGCCCTCACCTTTCCCCAAGTTACCTTCTGTCCTGTCTTCATAGCCCCCGTCACTTTCTGAGACTGTCCTGTACCTCCCTGGCCTTTTCAGCACCAATGGCTTCTGAGGGCACAAAGACCGTTCTGTGTGTTCCCTGCACACCACCGCATGTCCAGGCCAGTGCATGAGGGCAGCACTCGGGAAATATGTGAAAGAAACTGTGGAAGGAAGGACAGCAAGCGATGGCTGGCGTTTGCTTGCTGCAGAGCTGTGGCCCAGACCCTTTCATCGGCCTCAAAGTCTGTTTCCATGACTCTGTTTTTCAAGTTTACTCGGCCCTTCTGAGAATCACTCCTCCTCCCCCAACAGCTGTTTGATTAGCCTTGAGTTCCTCTCAACTTTCCATCCTGTCAGCCCTTGTTCTTGGTGCTTGACCCTCAGGGAAACACCCTCCTTGTGCAGGTGGCTAATATCACCCATCACATCAACCAGTCAAGTCTCAGAGGGTCATCTCCTCTTTAACACGCCTTCCAAGGCCGTCTCACCTTGATCTTATGTCACTGACTTTGCTGACTAAAGTCAAGTAGAGGTGTTGATACCACTTATAGATCCATTCAGAAGATATGTGCTCTTAGTCTCTGCTATGTGGATGCTAAAAGTGCCTATCAATAATCTCCATTAACCCAACCTTCTCCATGTCCCCCCCCCCAAAAAAGGTAAATGCCAGGCTATAAGAAGCAGACTGAAGGAAGCACTCAGGCTCCCAAACTTGCCTCTTTATCCCCACCAAGGTCCATGATGCCCAGATTGAGCAAACTGATCTGCTCTCTCCTCAAATTCCTCTTTAAATACATCCCAAAGTCAAGTGCCAATCATTATGTTTCTCTGCAAAGAAGCAGACAAAAAAAATGAAAAAAAAAAAAAGAAATGGGTTTTGTTGTTGTTTTGTTTGACATGGCAATAATAGAAACAAGACTATGTTTCTATTTTATGAAACCTCAGAGGGTAATTCATTGAGATCCTGACATTTTATATCACCTAATCACCTCTGTAGCAAGATATTTGCATTGGCTCCATCAGTCTCACACACAGACATGGCTGCTGGCACTTACTGGAGCCCATTGTTAGGTGGCCTGCTTTCAACACCCAAGGCGGGATTTGGCAGGAAGAAGCGGCACCTGCTTTATTGAAAGACATCTTCATATTTAATCTTCTGAAAGAGAAATGTGAGTGCAAATGTCCTTAAGAGATGATTATCATACATCAAGATGTCCACCCCAAAAGCTATCACACCAGCTGCCACATCACACAGAAGTCACCCAGAAGGAAGGTAGCAGATGGAGCTTCAGAAAGCAAATTTGTGTACTAAGTGTCTGTCTACTCCCAGTCCATGCCTACACAGGTAATTTGAGTCACACCTACCTACTCAAAAGGCGAGATTCATGCTTTAGAGGGGGCTGGGGAAGGAACTGACCTACAAGTCTCTTGCTGCCCAAGGTCTGTAAATACACATAAGATACGCTGCCTCAGCCCCGAGATTGTTATACACCGATTTAAAGGAACAAATTGAGCACACAATGTCACTTGACACATTAATATTGGTTCCCTGGCATCAGGGGAAACATTAACGTAGGGGACTTTTCCTCTCTACTTTTCAAAAATTGGAACAATCATTCCAACAGTAGGAGCCGGGAAGTACAAAATCCATAATGTTTAACAGCTTGGGTACATAGAAAATGATATCAGAAATCCAGGGTGTTTCACTACTGCAGATATAAGTCTATCTTTGGATAATTTCAGTCTTCTAAATTCCCACACAGTTTGACTCCTGCATGTCTGGTTGAGTTATTGCCTGTCTAAAATTCTTGTGAGGTTGTTATTCCTAGAGCCATGTATGTCAGGTGCTCCATGAAACCCCAAATAAAGCTCCCCCGGGGACCAGTGGTGAGGAGCGGGAACAACTCTGGGGTAGACTCCCTCCATCCAATCAGTTCTCTTTCCCTGTGTTCTCTGTTGGGCTTCCAGGATAGATTTCCAACAAGGAGGTTTTAGACTGAGAAACAGTTGGAGACAGATTTGTCTTCGTTTGTTTTATGTTGCTATTGCAGAACACCACAGACTGGAGAGTTAATAAAAGAAATTTATTTCCCATAATCCTAGAGGCCAGAAAATCCAATATCATGCAGATTTGGCATCATACAGATTCCGAGTTCACAGGGATCCTTTTGCACACTCCATGTCCAGGGACAGCGAAGGATGGCAACAGTGTTCAGTGGATATAGTGAAGGGAACTGGAGGAAGGAGAGCGATGGTGTGTAGTCTGGGATTCCTTTGTGTTGTAAAATGCTGCTTCGGGGGAGACATGAACAAACATCTGCACACCCCTGGTAAGAGCCAACAACAGACTAAAGAAGCCCAATGTGGTGAGCCAATTGGTTTATTGGGACTATGTACTGCAGTATAGATAAGGAGGTTCTTACAGGAAATGGGAGAATGCAAAGGCTTACCCCAGCATGGGTAATGATTCACTAAGCTGAACTGTACATGATTGGCAGGCATCTCAACAGGTTGGAGTTCTTCATTTCTTTAGCAGTCTTGACTTCTAGAGAAGGAGAGGCCTTGTGAATCTGGTCAGTGTCAGGGACTTCCTGAGACTCCTGAGTTGTTTACCTCTGAGTCTTGATGTGATTCCTTTAGAATTTCGAGAGTCTTAAGCTTCTCTCCAGAATGGGTCATTCAAATGCAGGGTAAATTGCTACAGACAACTTGTCGTAAAACTGTGCCTGGTTGACCAGACCTTTTTCTCACTGTGCTTGTGATGCTAACATCTACACAGGGCCTTTATGCCACATCATCTTACCAGAAGTAAGAACAGGGGCTAAGAGAGACCAGGAGAGAGTAAGTGAGTGTCAAACAAACCCACGACTGTGACAATGACATCAGTCCTTTCATGATGGAGCCCTTATGACTTCTTTGCCTCCTAATGGTTCCACTTCGCATTAAGGACTAAGTTTTAATACACAAACTTTGGAGAATGAGTTTAAACTATAACAACTAGTTGCAGGAAAGGTTTTCCATATTCTTTATCCCAACTACCCCTCAGTCATTCTCCCAGAACTCTCAAATAACTTGTTTGCCCTGCTATTTCAAACCTGCTTTCTGTTCCCTTTAGTTGGGACATCTTTCTTCCCCCTGTCTCTGCCAGGTAGATCTGTGTTCTTCTCTTAAGATTCAATTCACAGTTTGCCTTTGGCAAGTGACTCTTCCCGTCTTTGCAGTGATGTCGCATTCCCATGGCCTTTGTGATTGTGCTGACACTACATATATCTGGATCTCAGAGCAGTGCGCAGACTTCTGGGAGACAGAGTGTATTCTCTGCCTTGTTTATTTCCTCTTCCCTCCTCCTTCAGGGCCTGGCATGCAGTGGGCACTCGAGCATTTGATGGATGTGTGCGTATCTGTTTAATTCACCACCAGATAGCAACTTGGCATTTTCCTAAATAGTTATAGTCAAGAGGAATTCAAAGACAGAGCCACAGTCTCAAAATCAATACAAGCCCCTCAGTGTTAATAAAACATGATTTCATCATTTCTGTTTGGATTTAAAGTTTGTGGGTTTCTTTTCTTTCGAAATTCACTGTTATAAAACACTAAAAATAGAGGTCATATGCTGATTTGACCTGGCTAATTTGATTGGGTGACGTCCCCAAACCAAATCTTTGTGAGGCTCTCTGTTACCCATGACTTTCCAACCACTCCCATGGGGTTTTAGGGATTCCAGGGGCATCACTAAAACTGAGGCCAACACGTAAATCTGACAGAAGGAGACTCCAAATCCATCACTACAAACAGAACCTTAGTTTTGCTGTCTGACTGCCTTTGAGCCCAGCAGTCTGCCAGACCTCCATCACCTGCCTCTCTTCCCCAGTCCATCTCCCCTGTCTGGTTTCTGATGCAATCTGAGCTTGTAAATCACCATTCACCCCAACCCCCATCATCTAAGCCAACAGGTCTCAACCTGTGAGTCATGACCAGCCCCTTTGGCAAACCTCTATCTCCAAAAACATTTATATTACATTTCGTGACAGTTCCAAAATTACAGTTATGAAGTAGCAACAAAAATAATGTTATGGTTGGGGTCACCACAACACAAGGAACTATATGAAAGGGTCACAGCATCAGGAAGGTTGAGAAGCAGTGTTGTGAACATTTTTCCACTTCCATGACTTTTTCCAGGTCTGGAGCATGCCTGCGTGTTTTTACATAGTTCCAAGTATGTCCATAACATTTCATATGCCAATTTCTTCGCTGAACACCATGCCACAAACATTTTCCCAGAATGTGAGATACAGTCTTAAATAGGGACTTTTTTAAATGTCAAAATTTTAAGTTGGTGGGTTCCAATATGTCTGAGTCTTCGATATCACTCAGCTAAGTTTTTGCCATCATGCACAAAACTCGAGTCCAAATGAATCAAAGGCCTCAACATAAAACCAACCACACTGAACCTCATAGAAAAGAAAGTGGAAGTACACTTGAACACATTAGAACAGGAGACCACTTTCTAAAGATAAGCTCAGTAGCACAGACACTGAGAGAAACAATTAATAAATGGGACCTCCTGAAACTTAGAAACTTCTGTAAAGCAAAGGACATGGTCAACAAGATAAAATGGCAGCATACAGAATGGGAAAAGATCTTCATCAACTCCACATCAGACAGAGATCTGATCTCCAAAATATACAAAGACCTCAAGAAACTTTACATCAAAAAACCACAAATAATCCAATAAAAAATGAGGTACAGACCTAAACAGAGAACCCTCAACAGAAGAATCTAAAATGGCTAAAAGACACTTGAGGAAATGCTCAACATCCTTAGCCATCAGAGAAATGAAAATAAAACAACTCTGAGATTCCATCTTACACCTGTAAGAATGGCCAAGACCAAAAACACTGATAACAGCTTATGCTGGAGAGTATGTGGGGTAAGGGGAACACTACTGCATTGCTGGTGGGAGTGCAAACTTGTTTAACCCCTTTAGATATCAGTATGATGATTTCTCAGAAAATTAGGAAACAATTTACCTCAAGACCCAGCAATATCATTCTTGGGCATATACCCAAAGGATGCTCAACCATGCCACAAGGCCATGTGCTCAAATATGTTCATAGCAGCATTATTTGTCATAGCCAGAACCTGGAAACAACCTAAATGCCTCTCAATTGAAGAGTGGATAAAGAAAATGTAGTACATTTACACAATGGAGTACTACACAGCAGAAAAAAATAATGGCTTCGTGAAATTCGCAGGCAAATGGATGGAGCTAGAAAACATCATATTGAGTGAGGTAACCCAGACCTAGAAAAACAAATATAATATGTACTCACTCATAAGTGGCTTTTAGACATAAAGCAAAGAAAACCAGCCTACAATTCACAACCCCAGAGAACCTAGACAACAAAGAGGACTCTAAGAGAGACATACATAGATCTAAACAGAAAGGAGAAAAAGACAAGATCTTCTGAGTAAATTGGAGCATGGGGGTCACAGGAGAGGATAGAAAGGGAGAGGTGAGGAAAGGGAAAGGAGCAGAGAAATGTATAGCACAATAGAAACAGTTAAAAATGCTGTGTAAGGAAGGCACAGTGGTCATGCCTGTAACAACAGCACCTAGAACATGCCTGTAACAACAGCATCTAGAACATGCCTGTAATAACAGCACCTAGAACATGAAGGCACAATGGTGATGCCTGTAACACCACCACCTAGAACATGAAGGCCGAAGGATCGCGAGTTCTGCTTAATGAGTGTAAGACCAGCCTGAGCTGCCTAAGACACTGTCTCAAAAATGGAAGAGAACGAAATGATTAAGCAATGCTACATAAAATATTCATGTCCTGGTTTGCTTTCTTAAGTATTTTTTAAATATTTATTTTATGTGTATATGTGATCCCCTGCGTGTTTGTCTATGCAGAGGCCGAAAGGGGGTGCTGGGTTCCCTGGAATTGGAGTTACAGATGGCTTTGAGCTGCCATGTGGTTTCTGGGAATAAAACCCTGATCCTCTGGAAGAGCAGCTAGGGATCTTAACCACTGAGCCATCTCACCAGCTTTCTGTGGCTGTGATAAAAAAACACTGACCAACAGCAACTAGAAGAGGGGAGGTTATTTCAACTTAGTGTATAGGGCATCACTGAGGAAAGCTGGGACAAGAAGTCACCATGGAGGAACATAACTTACTGACTTGCTTCCCATGGCTTGCTCAGCTGCTTTCTTATACAGCCTAGGACCACCTGCCCAGGGATGCCACTGCCCACAGTAGGCTGGACCCTCTCACATCAATCATTAATCAAGAATATGCCCCAGAATTATCTATAGGCTAATACAACTGAGGTTCCCTCTTCCCAGGTACTTCTAGCTTATAGCAAGTTATCGAAAAACTAACCACTACAGCCCTCATATGTATGACTTTTTCTTGCTGATAAGCATATTCCCGACTTAGCAAGTTCCTTATATGTATCGATTATACCACCTAAATGCAAATATTTCTTAATATGCTCTTTTTAATTTCTTATATTTTTAGGATTGAAGTATATTAAATGCTACCCAATTGAATCTCATTCATCTCTTCTATTGTTAAAGAAATTCTATCACTTTAAGCCAGCAAAAGTTTTTAACAGGGGGACCAACAGGAGGGGCAGATGAGACAGGGCAATGAGATTTGTCTGGTCAAAGCACGTTATATACATGTTTGACAATGTCATAATAGGGCCAGGGTGATGGTTTAGAGGGAAAGGAACTCACCAAGTAAATCTGGTGATCCAAATTCAGTCCTTGGAGTTCACATAGAGAACCGTATCCAGTGGTACACATCTGTCATCCAACATTCCTGGGTGAACTGGGAGACACAGACAGGATACCACCCAGAATTTGTGCACCAGCAAGCATGAAGTACACAATGCAGCAGCAAAAACAAGAAAGAACCTGCCCCTCAACCTGGCTAGAACTGAAAATAAACTGTCCTCTGACTTCTCTTGACATGCTATAGCATACACATGCCTAAACTCACACACACAGTAAGTACATACATATACATATATACACGCATGCATACAATTGTAATTCCATAATGAAATCCACTATTTTATTATAATCTATATACGTTCCCCAGCACTTGGGAGGCAGAGGCAGGCGGATCTCTGTGAGTTCGAGGCCAGCCTGGTCTACAAGAGCTAGTTCCATGACAGGCTCCAAAACTACAGAGAAACCCTGTCTCGAAAACCAAAATAATAATAATAATAATAACAACAAATAATTGATATAAGTTCTTCATGGTTCATTACACATACATAGTTTCTAAGCGCTTACACAATTTGGATTCTATTCTCCTTTCCTTTAGTTGTTCTGTAGATTTTTAAAATGTGTGTCTGAGTGTTTAATTAATCTGGGCATGCTAGGTACAATTTTAGGCAATAAATTTTTAAATTGATGACATCCTCATTTTGCCCATCATTTTCCACCTATCATCTATCAAATTGTCATATAAAATAGGGTTATCTAAGTGTTGTGATTGTCCTGTATTGTTGTACATTTCTGGTTCTGCCCCAATGCCTTGATATTTTAATTATCTGTGCTTTGTAATACTCGACACTTACAGTCCTAGCACTCTGCTCCCAGAGATTTCTCTCAAATATTGTTTTTTATCCTCTTTTTTTGAGAATTTAATCTCTGAGTGCTGTGTTGATGTCAGGTCCATCATTTACTCTCCCACCCATGACTCCAGTGCCCATTTCCCCCAATTCCTCTCAAATTCATGACCTCTTGTTCTTTCATTATTATCACTATATTGCACATATAATATATTAATTATTATGTCTATGCATGCACATACTGTACACATGCATATGTATATATAAATAGATACAACCTGCTGAGTTCATGTAATGTTGCTTGCATGTATCTGTGTTTAGGGCTGACAACTTGAGATTGGATAATCAGGGGGTTTGACCCTGGAGAAGACTGATTCTCCGTCTCTTAGCAACTATTAATGTCTGTAGTCTTCATCTAGGGGTGGGGTCTGGTGAGATTTCTCCCATCCACGCTGGCACAGCAAGGGGTGCTGTCACTGTGCTGGTCTTATTCAGATGGCCTCTGCCGTAAGATTTCATGTGTCGTATATAGAAGACACTGTCTCACAGGAGACATCCTTGCCCTGTGGTTCTCTCCATTCCCTCTTCCTCATTGATATCTGAGCCTTAGGTGTAGTGGTTGTATTGTAGATGCATCCACTGGGGATACCCCCCACAGTTATTTGGTCTCTGAATTTGGACCAGTTATGGATTGATGTGATAATGTCTGTCTGCTGGATAAAGAAGCTTCTTTGGTTATGGGTGAGACATACCCTTACCTGTGGATATGTAATAAGTGTCTAGAACACAGTGGAGAATTATATTGGTTTGGGCAAGTGGCAGTAATATGTTTTCTTCTTGGGTACTTGACCTTACCAACCATGGGTAGTTGGCTAAGTTTAGAATACCAACTCACTCAGCGTGAGTTCCCTCCTGCTGAGTGGACCTGAAGTCCAACTAGAAGGCTGTTGTTTACCCCCAAGATATAAGTACCACTATGCACCCTTGAGTATATCTTGCCATGGTGGTAGTTGCTGTGGTTTATGGATGTTACACTGGGTAGGACTATTGATTACTTTTCTTCCTTGGCAGCATGCATAGCCATTGCTGGCACTATGAGAGCTAGTCCTCAGGGATGGCCCCTGGTCAATTCCACTGACTCCTCCAAGTCCTGTGTCCAGAGTGCAAGGTGTCTTCAGCAATAAGGTCTTACCTTCAAGTTCTGGGAAACATCCAAGGACAATGGTGATAGCTTTTCTCGTTAGTGGAATCTTTTGCATGCCCCTGACCAACAATTCAAAGGGAGGTTTCCCATGCCTGGCACTGGAGTTTCTGTTAAATAGTCTGTGGCTCTTAGGGTAGGGGTGCATCGATCCAAGCTGCATAACTTCACTTCAGCTATTTATATGTGCATGTACGTGTACTTATATATGTTACATAAGTCTTTTCAGAGTAAATCTAATAATGTTTCCCTGTGGCTTTTGAAGTTGCCCTTAGTGTTCTTTATCCCTCATCTCTACTTCTCTTTCCATATTGCCCTCCCTCTCCCAGCCCCAGAAAAAGCCCCTCCCTCCCTTTTCCCCTTTCTCCTTCCTAACACCTGTGCTCTACTATTCCCTACATTTATAACTGTAGGAAACCCCCACCCAGAGAAGTCTTTCCCAAATATTGCTTTATGCCCTTGACATTTTGCTCACATAACCAACATGAGAATGATCTTAATGAGTTGTTTAAAAAGTGGTGGTTTTGACTTAAAATCTATTGTCTTAAGTCAACACATGCCTTCTTAGGACTTTATATATTCTTGTACTGCTATGTATTTACTTTTCCTGCTCCGCTTTTCTGCTGCTGTATAAACATCACAACCAAAAGCAGCGTAGGAAGGAAAGGATTTGTTTGGCTTAGAGTTCACATTCCATGATGAAGGGAAGCCAGGCAGGAGCTAAGTCAGGAACTGGAGCAGAGGTCATGGAGGAATGTTGCTTACTGCTTGCTTCCTTTGGCTTCCTCAGTTGTCTTTCTTATCCAGCCCAGGCCCACCTGCCCACGGATGTTACCACCTGCGGTAGGTTGCAGCATATCAATTAGCAATTAAGAAAATGTCTTGTACACATTACCGTAGGCCAATCTGAGTGATTCTTCAGCTGAATTTCCCTCTTCTTGGGTGGCTCTATCTAGGTTTAGGTCAACTTGACAGTGGAAGCTATGACATACATAACAACTATAATGTATGATAATGTATTACATATACCATTGGTGCTAATTTTTTACATCTTCCTTTATGATAGTTATTGTCCTTTATGGTTTTTGCAATACAAAGTTGTGATGATATTGACATTCTTTGTTCTGCCTACTTTTTAAAAGTAAAAATTGTAATTCTATTGTTAGTATATGATTTAAAATAGGTATAGGAATATCCGAGCTAAGCTAGTCAGTTGTTTTACTTGAAGGACTTCTCTTTTGCTATATAATAATGGGTTATTTAACCTGATTTTTAGTGTTAGGATGTTAATCTTTTATTTGTTATTTTTGTATTCTTGAAATAATCTCCATTAAAGTCAAATTTATCACATAGCATTGAATTAAATGGGACCCGGCTCTGTGTTGTGACGCAGTAGCAGGGCTTGGCAGGCTTATGTTCCATGGAAGTTTAAAGGACTTCATTAGTTCTATGAGCTTTTCTGTTTGAGAGAGTCTAAAAAATTATTTTTCACCAGTTACTGGCTAGATAGAATGCCTTACTTCTATTGTTTCAGTCAACATAGCTAACATTTTACTCTGGACGAGCAGCCAGATCACTCAGCATTTTAGTTAACTAATGTATAAGAAGATATGTATAGTCCGTGAAGGCAGTTTAATGCCTTTCCATATTTTATATAGAATCAGACAAATTTTCATACAGGTTCCGTCACTAATTTATCTATGTGACTTTAACTGTGTAACTTGACACCTGACACCATCCCTCCATACACAGGAGCTAGACTCTATAACATAAGGTTGTTATAAGGATTTCAATAATGAATGTAAAGTTGTTAGCACAGGGTCCTCCTTCCATGAACAGAAGGCGGTATGTGTTCTCCAGTGTTGTTCATTTGTCTTTATTATCCTCTATAGATTTGCATGAGGTATCCATATTTTCATGGTCTTTTGAATATTTTCAGAAGCAACCGATAAACAGTGAGGAGATAGTAATGGCTTTTGAGGAAGGAGCTCCCATTCTGGAAGGCCAGCTTGTGAGTCATCGCAAGATAGCTCTGGGCTTTGAGAAATGACAGAATTGGCAGGAGCCCGGCTGCACGCTCCTTGCCAAGTGGGATGTGAAGCCATAAACCTGTGTTTATGATCAGTGATCACAGATCACTCCAGAGCTCAGGAGGGCCGCTTTCAGGGGCTCCTGGGAGTGGGAAGTTGACCAACTGGCCCCCAGTTGTCTTCCTGCAAGATCCAAGTCTATGGAGCCTGAAAACAGGGATGCTGACCGTGACTGTAACCCAGGCTGAACTGAGATTTTAAGTAGAACAAAACCAGCTTTGTTCTTCCTTTTGAAATGGGGCCTAATTATGCTTTATTAATAAATGAAATTGTGGCCAAATACGGAAAACACTGTAGAAACACACACACATACCGCCAGAAAATAACTGTGTGTTGAAAAAGAATTTGTGAGGTTTTCAGAAGAAGCTAAATCAAAGAGGAACACTCAGCATCTCACCTCTTCTCGTCTCTCACCCTGTTTCTCCTTAAACATGTTAAACTCTTCTACCTAAGGTTTAATTTTTGCTCCTTGGTGATATATTTCTGTGTAAATAATATCATTTAGAGAAAAAATACACCATTACAAACATCCTTAATCCATTTATTAATGTTAATAGGAAAAACAAGTCAAAAGATTGACAGTGGCTATTAATCAAAAATATGTTTATTGAGTACTTTGCATGTACAAAACATTCTGGGATATTATATGGAAGAATAAGAAACAGTCAATCCTCAGAGGTCTTTTAATCCAGTTGGGGAAATAGTCAAGTAATTGACTAGCTGTCATATAAGAAATATTGAAATAAATACTATAATTAGTTACTAGGTCACACCCTGTATCCATTGGGTAAACACTATTTTCCTGAGCAAGGTGCATTAGGCCGAACACATCTTCTCTCAGATATTTAGGAGAACCGGCTATGCCAATGTTCTATGTCCTCAGACGTCAGATGTCGTAGGCTATCCACCATGTGTACACGTAAGCACACAGCATGCTGTTGCCAACTCGTGTGTTGTTTCTTTCCTATCCCTCATCTTATCTGCCTTACACTCTCCTTTAGGAAATGCCTCTGGCTCTCTTTGATTTGCTGTGTGGCTTCACAGTGCCATTCAAGGTGAAAGAAAACCCCTTGTGGGCTCCCAGAGATTTTCTTCTACCCGAAACGGCCATTTAATCGTCTTAGTCATCCTGAGGACCATGCTGGCCTCCTACATACTAGGAAGCAAGGGGAAGTCAGATGAGCTATGCCAAGGAACCCCTGCTTTGTTGACAACCAGGCTAGAGTAGCTGGAGACTGTGCATCAAATTGTGGGGGAGCCTGGGCAGACTGTCTGATGCTGACAGCCAGGGTGGGGAGTTCTTCACCTCATTCTCTGCTGGTAACTTCATCAAAGAAGCCAGAATATGGCCTTAAACCCAGGCACATCTTCTGGTCACTGTGACAAAAAGACGTCCTGAGAGATAAATGAGAGTTGGTTGTGTTTGTCGGATAACCAAAAGCTACTTTTAACCAAAAGTAGCTAGATAATATGGACTTTTACTGTCTCACTGAGTAGAAAGTCAAATGATGAGTGATTCTATTGGTACAGTGTCTTTCTGCGACTTCTCAATTGAGACACAAGTGTCTCTCAATTCTGCCATTTTAATTTGTCACCAATGACCACAGGTTAGAGGAGTCATGTGACACATTGTCTCTCCATGTAAACTGAATGAGTTCTCAGTGAGCTATTGGCCAGGCTACTTACAATGTTCAGCTGGCAAGCAGGCTGATCAAAGGGGTCTAAGATGGTGTCATTTGTGTCTGTAAGCTTGGAGAAGTATTCAGAAGGCTGAAGCTCTCAACTGAGGTGCCCTCATATGGCATTCTTCGCATGGTGGTTTCAAAAAGTCACACTCTGCACAATAGCTTGAGGTACCTGAAGATACAATGACAAGAAATGGAAATGGAATCAGTCCATGTCATAAGGCCTAGGCCCAGAAACCAGCCGAGTCCACATTTATGGGGAAAGGGTGTTGACTCCCACCTCCTACTGAGAAGAATACACAAGAATTTAATCATCTTTGACCCACATATAGGTCGTGTGGCTATAGAACAGTTAAACTGTTATAATATAGAGATCAGACACATAGTGATGTAGAGGTAGGGGTAGCTTGGTTACTGATGTACTTGCAGGTATGAGGATCTGAGTTCAGATCCCCAGTGAGCACATAAAAAGAGCCAGAGGCGGTACAGGTCTATAACCCCACACTGGGGGTATGAGAAGACCCTGGAGGTCTTCAAATGTAGCCAAGTTAGTGAACCCCAGGTTCACTAATAGACCTTGTCTCGAAGGCCAATATAGAAGACACTTTACATTGACCTCCTAGCGTCCACATGCACACGCACACATGTGTGCATGCATTCTCACACACAAACACATATCCTATGCACGAACCATAATATTATTTATGACGATTTAAACAAGATAGAAGTTTGCTTCCCTCGCTGATAAGAGTTTTTAAATGAACATGAATCTGATGGCCTGGCCCTTTCGGACTTGACTCCCACAACCGCATCCCAGGAGAGGTTCTCTGGCTAGTATGTTTCTCCAGCAGTGATAAAGGAAAACTGAGAATAAATGACAGGCATTTCCTCATAAAAAGATGATACATAGGCTGGAGAGATGGCTTAGAAGTTAAGAGTACTTGCTGCTCTTCCAGAAGTCTGGAGTGTGATTCCCAGCACCCACATCAGGAAACCTGTGACTCCTGATCCAATAGCGCTGACATCTTCTTCTGGTCTCTGCCAGCACCAGCACTGGAACACATGCACATGAATAAAATAAACACCACTCAAAAGTCAGGCAATGGTGGCACACACCCTTCATCCCAGAACTTGGGAGATAGATGTAGCAGATCTCTAAGAGTTCAAGGCCAGCCTGGTCTTCATAGGAGTTCCAGGCCACCCCAGGCTGTATAGAAAGACCCTATCTCACAAAGTAAATCTTTAAAAAAGATGATATGCATCCAAGATGATACTGGCTTAGTGTTAGTCATATGGCCAGTTATTGCCAAATAGGACGATAAGAAGAATGGGTGTTGGGAACAGTTACTTCCCTGGTTTCTGCTGATAATACAAAATAAATAGGTTGTATTGAATGAATTAAATGCTAAATAAGGATGTTGGCATCTGGCATAGTTTACGACCAATCCTGTGTATAGAACACCTTTCACATGTAGGGCTAAGAGTGAGCTACAGGCATTCTGAATATGCCTATAATTGTTGGGCCATTCGCCCAAACAGAAATAAGTAATGAACAGAAACCCTCCAAGGAAGCGGCTGCTAATTTCCATCTGAATGTGTATTTGGATAGCAATTTCATAGAAATTGAGTTCGTTTGGTGGAGTCCTCTTTAGAAGTATTTGAGGAGGCTCCTTACTCTGAATTTCACAGACACGGTGCTGGTTAGTTTTTTGTCAACTTAAAGTCAACAAGAAAAAAAGAATAGCCATCTGGGAAGAGGGAACCTCAACTGAGAAAATGCCTCCATCAAATTGACCTCTAGGCAAGTCTATGGGGTATTTTCTTGGTTAATGATTGACAGGGGAGGGTGGTGCCATCTCTAGGCAGATAGCCCTAGGAGGTAGAAAACAGGCTCCATTCCTGCCTTACCTTCCTTCCATGATGGACGTGAGCTGTAAGGTGAAATAAACTCTTTCTTCCCCAAGCTGGTTTTGATCGATGGCTTCCCAACAGCAGAAAGCAAAGTAGGTCAGAGCCCACATTTGTTGCTTCCAGTAATAAACAAAGCAGTTTGCTGGGTAGTTTTAGTTGTTACTTTTCTCATCATTGACAAAATACCTCCCAGAAGCAGCTTACAGAAGGAAGGACCAATTTTGGCTCAAGAAGGACCATCCCTGGTCTACAAGAGCTAGTTCCAGGACAGGCTCCAAAGCCACAGAGAAACCCTGTCTCAAAAAACCAAAAAAAAAAAAAAAAAGAAGAAGGACCATCCCACTGTGGTGGGTGGGGTTTGGCAAAGAAGGCATATCAGCACTCCTAGTGGTGGGAACCTGTGGCCAGGACTCCTCACATCTCGGCAGACAGGGACGTGGTGACCAGATGTCCAGCAGTGTCAGTCTCTACATTCAAGGCCCAGCCCTGGATCTGAAAGGTTTGAGAACATTGCCAGCTGGGAACCAAGTGCTCATGGGTACATGTCACGATGAAACCATAACACTGGCTTTTGAGCCAAAGCTCTGAAGAAGACCTAGCCATGGATAGAGGCATGGCAAGGCAGACATTTTAATGAAACAGGCTTCCCAGCTGCATTGGCCTCACCTAAGCAGCCATCCCCACCCCCAAGGGTGCCGGTGAAGCCCTTCCAATGGAGAAGTTGGCAGGGTCGTGGGTGTTTGCTTGGATTCCTTCTGGTTGGTTCTGAGAAACCCATTTGCTGCCAGCTCACAGCAGGCTGGATGACTGCCTTGTTTCTGTCAGTGCTAATGCTTCTTTAGGGAACACCCCGGGTGTCTGCCCCACAAGGCTCAGACAACCAGCCTGTGCTCCCACAGAGCTGAAAGCCGCCCCAGTCCTGTCTGTTCTGTATTAAAGTTCTGAGCAAACTTTTATTTAACTAAATGTGTTTCATTGCTTTACAAAAGGATTGATAGCTATTGGTTTAGGAGGCTCCTTGGGCTCAGCACAGAGCCAGCTTTTGCTCTCTCCATATATTTTTACAACAATTTTCAAGAAATAAATAGTCTCCACTGGTTCTTGGGGGATAATTTTAATAATATATTTGGTGGAATATTTGAAATGGAATAGGAGCACTATGTCTGTGGACTTCACTTATTTATTGTTGAATCTCTTCAGCTTCTGTATTAGAAAGGAAAAAGAAACACTTCTCTTTTACTGGGCAGAACGGGAGAGAGTGGCAGAAAACGCATGGATTTTTCCACGCAAACAGACTTGGATTTAAATATCATCTCTGCCACTTACAGTTCTGTGATATTGGAAAAGCACATTGTCATCTCGGGGTCTCCTTTTACTTGAGCATAAAATAAAGATAATGAGGTGGTTGGAGAGATGGCTCAGCAGTTCAGAGGACTAAGATAGGGTTTCCCAACCCAATATCCTCTTTCTGTTTCCATGAATTCCTGCATGCTCAAAGTGCATGCGCACACACACACACACAAATGCATGCATGCTCGCACGCACGCACGTTCACACACCACATAAAATAAAATAACAGTAAATAAAGCCTTCAAAAATAAAATAATATTCTTGCAATATAGTACACTACTGTGAGAATTAAACTGCCCACATTATGTGAAACACTAAACACACGGGGCCTAATACTATTAAGGACTATTTGTTATGGGCAACCATTTGGAAATCCCTTCAGGCCTAAATGTAAATTCTCCACCATCGTCCCTGGGAACAGCCACTCCAGGCCTGGGCTCAGCAATCTGCTTTAACAAGCCCTCCTGGAGATTTCATACACCTTGAGCTCAGAATTGGAAAAGGTGGTTATCCACCTACACGGCATTCCAGCTGATAACGTATGCTGAAGTAGATGTAGATACACCCTCCTTCCTTTCCTTCCCTTTAATGATGGCCCTAGGCTCTCCGCTGACATATCAGTGACTCATATCTTACTCTCGCTCTCCAGGGAGTCTGCATCTCGCCTGTAAGGTGCCTGCATCTCCCCTCTAGGGTGCCTGCATCTCGCCTCCAGGGGGTCTGCATCTCACCTCCAGGGGGTCTGCATCTCACCTCCAGGGAGTCTACATCTCTCTGGTGTCAGTAGTTCAGGAAATACCAGGTGAGAACTCAGCCCATCACCCTCAGGCCAGCATCCCTCTCACTTGTCTCTGTGTATTCCCATCTGTCCGCTGATAAAATACAGTTCCTTGAGGGTAGGAATTACATCTTAATCATCTCGGTGTCCCCAGCACCTGGTATACATAGTAGACACCTAAAGGAGGGTGGCAAATGAATGAAGTGTCAGCCTCAAATCAGAGGGGCATTTGTTCCTGAGGCAGTCAGGTATTAGGCAGGCTCGAGTACCCAATCTGTTTCTGGTGCTGATGACAAGTAGGCAACAGGAGCACCTGGAGACCATGGAAATGTTACTTGAGCCCCCTCCACCCATCGGCTCCGTTCAGTGCCACAAGGAAAGCTGTGTGACAGACTCTCAATAGATCAGAGCCACTTTAGAAGCAGCCTAGGAAAGCAAGCTGCAAGGGTCCATTTCTTTTCTCTGTCATAATTTGTTTTCCCGGTTGCCAGAGAGGTTGAAATGAGCTCTGCCCGTTGACAATTTGGATAGAATAACTTTTCCGTCTCATGAATTCTGAGCAGCTGAGGACCCAACTCTACTCTGGGATGTGGAAAATGAACAAAGCCCTTGGAGGGATGGGTGGAGATGGAGCACCGTCTCAGCTAAAGATGAATTTGGCGCTGCTCTGAGGCTCTCTCTGGAGTTATTCCTGCCTTCCAGGTCTTTCTATGCTATGTACACACAGTTATCCTGCTCACCACCTTTTTCCCTCCCGCCAGGACCACCTGTGTTGGATCCACTCATCTAACCCACTTACATGAGCCAAGATGAATGCAGATTTCCTCTTCCTCACATTAATTTATGGACCCTTTCTATTCTCATTGCAATGTCCCCAACTGCCATAGTCACATTCTGCTTTATTGAAAAGCAGCAGGAAATTCATCCTTCATGAGAAAACTTTAAGTTAAATTCAGCCTATTGGGGAAAAGTTGTCCTGGTTACAATTTCTCTCTAAATCAGTGCACAGTAGGGGTTAGGTTAAGATGGGAAGCCCCTATAATGAGGACAGCAGGTGATCCCTGCGAATAGGGATGGGGAGCAGTGCAGAACATGTGGGCTAACCCATGTGATCCTGGGGGCTGACCTTTGAATGGATGGTGGCCAGATTCCAATCACCATATCTAGGCTGTATTCTTCAAGTCACAAGACATGCTGTATGTGTCCTTTTATAGCTTGGCTGAGAAGATACAGATGAAAACAAGAGGTTTTCAAGGCCTCTAGGAAGAGAATAGCCAGAGAAAAGGTCTCCTATGCCATTCCAGAGAGGAGAGACATGGCATGACTTGAGGTTTTGATCTGCAAGGCAAGGCTATCCCCATAATGAAGGTAAAAACATTTGACTTAGCTCCACGGTAGTAGCCATTAAGACCATCTAGCCAACCCTTTTTCTTCTGTACAATATCTGGGAAATACTGTTTAGATCGTAGCTTCTCCTCGGATGTCATAATAGGAGACTGCTTGTTTGTTTCCGGGGTACCCAAACTTGAATAATCACACAGAAACTGTATTAGCTATAACACTGTTTGACCAATGACTCTGGCATGTTCCTAGCTAACTCTTACAGCTTAAATTAACCCACTTCTATCAATCTGTGTATCCTCACGAGGCTGTAGCCTATCTGCAAAATTCCTAAGGTTCTAGCATGTCCTTCTCCTTGGGCAGCTACATAGTGTCTCCCTGACTCTGCCCACACTCTCTCTTTATCTCTGTTCAGATTACCTGCCTGGTTTCACTCTGCTAAGCCATTGGCCAACCAATAAAGCAAAACATATGCAGAAGGACATCCCACATCATCTCCCCTCTTCTGTCTAATTAAAAAAGAAGGTTTTAACTTTAACATAGTAAAATTACATATATAAAACAGTTATCAAGCAAGAATTATAGTTACAATATTTAGTCCACTTACATTTGGCAAATTAAGGAAAATATCATCTATCCTATCTTTATGAGTCTAAAGTTTTATATTTAATTTATCTTTTCTCTTAACTAAGGGAAGCTATAATTATAACTATTTTTCTTCAACTCAAAGACCCCAGAAGGGTATAATATTATCTAAGTAAACAGGAAGTGCATTGTAAGCAACTTCCGAAGCTCTAGCATTGACAGAGACATCTTGCCGCCTGAACAGTCACCCAAAGTTTTTCTGTAGCATTGGGGCATCTATCTTCAGTCTACAGGCCCATAGTATCTGGCAGACTTTTCCATGAAGCAGGAAATTTGAAAGGCTGTTTTGCCCATCTTGGCAGTTTCTTCTATATCCTGCAGAATGTCTGTCAGTTTCTTCTGTGAAGCAGGAACCCTTAAGGACCATCTCATCTTTTGAATGTTTAGCAGTCACTTTTTTGTGGGTCCTGCATGTCCAGTTCATACAGCATACCATCAAGCACTTCAGGCAAGAGCAGTTTCTTGCCCAAATAGCTAACCTTGTCACATTGAAGGCAAATTCCATGAGTTTCTTCAAAGACCATCAACCTCTCTGAAGTAATTGGTGCTGCCAAAGCAAACATGTCTCATTGCTGAGGAAAGTCTAAGTTCTTAAAACATTTTAAATGCCATATTCTGTATGTCTTTGAAGTGGTATATAAGATTATATACCTAATTATACCTAACTAAAATATATTCTATATATCGAGAAAACCTAACTAATATGACTACAAGTTTGACATTATAAATGACTACCTATTAATCTGAAATTTTTAATTATACATTAAATTCTAAAATGAGCTGTCTTAACATAATACCTTAAACAAGAACAGAAATACATATAACAAAATTGACCTTAAATTTGTGTCAATAGACCAAGATCCATACCAATGCAAAATATTCATCACTATATTGTATCTCCCTTAATTTTTTTAAAAAAGAGATTGATGGGGCTGGAGAGATGGCTCAGAGGTTAAGAGCATTGCCTGCTCTTCCAAAGGTCCTGAGTTCAATTCCCAGCAACCACATGGTGGCTCACAACCATCTGTAATGGGGTCTGGTGCCCTCTTCTGGCCTTCAGGCATACACACAGACAGACTATTGTATGCATAATAAATAAATAAATATTTTTAAAAAAATAAATAAAAAATAAAATAAAAAAGAGATTGACTGTGACCATTAATAATTTATACCCAACCCATCTTAAATGAAAACAAGCATTTATAAACAATCATTTGGGGAATTTGGATGTAGTTTTTTCCAAACTGTTTCTGACCTTTTGTTGAGCAAAGTATTTTTAGGGTTCATGGAGAACTTTCGGAGGGGTCTTGTCCCATCAGACCACAATAGCCTGGAATGAATTCACAGGTTCTCATCTGTGGAAACAAAAGCAGAGCCTCTTTTCCAAAGCAACATATACTTAGACCCAAATTTTAAAGTCAAGATACCTTTATGTTAGTTTAACTTAGCAGCCCTCAGAATCAAATGTCTCTCTGCAGTCAAAAAATTCAAAGAAAATACAATAATATACATAATCCAGACTCTCTGTGTATGTTCCCTCTTTATGTGGCTTATTTTCTTTACTCATTTAATTTATGACTATACTCTTATATTTTGCTGTCTCTTTAAAGGCTTTGTTTTAGCTATACTTTTTTTCTTCTCTCTCCCAAGCCTATATACATTTTTTAAGTACACTGTGTCTCCTTTAGAGGTCTTTTTGTCTGAATCTGTCCTATGGTGTATCTGAAATCCTTTTCTGACAAGTAGCATCTTAAAATGGTAAGCAGTGTGGTTGTAGCAGCCCCGGATGCTGGCTCCACCTCTCTTGGTCTTTTAATATGGCAGGGTACTTTCTGCAAGTCATGCTCACTGCCCCAGCTCCAGGGATACAATGGGTCTATGTTGCAATTAAGCAACTTGCAGCTCTGCTCAAAAACCCCATTTAAGTGTTCCATAACTGGACTTCCTGAAAGAGAAAGAGCTGCTTGTGCTGCCAGTATGGACCAAGAAGCATTCTTAAAGGAGCTGCATCTCTGCTTACGGCCAGCAAACAGAGCCTATCTGAAAAAAAAATGTGGCTACCAAAAAGCTGCACTTGGCTCTTTATGGATCTACAAGCCCTCTTTTTCCTCTATTTCTCTTAAGCTATTTTTAAGGTTTTATGTATATCCATGCTCCAGACTGTGGGTGCCATTTTGTAGTAGGAGACCACTTGTTTATTTCCTGGCCATCCAGACCCAAATAATCACACAGAAACTATATTAATTACAACACTGTTTGGCCAATGACTCTAGCATATTCCTAGCTAGCTCTTACATCTTAACCCATTTCTATCAATCTGTGTATCACCATAATACACAGTAAGATTCCTAAGGTTCCAGCATATCCTTCTCCTTGGGCAGCTACATGGTGTCTCCCTGACTCTGCCTACTCTCTTTCTTTATCCCTGTTTGGATTTCTCGCCTGGCTTCACTCTGCTAAACCATTGGCCAAAACAGCTTTATTCATCAACCAATAAAGCAACACATATACAGAAGGACATTCCACATCAAGGTGTGGTGGTCCATGACTATAATCCTTGCACTTAGGAGCCTAAGGCAGGATCACACATGAGCTATATTGTGAGTTCAAGGTCAGTCTGGCCCATATAGTTTTCTTGTTTCTCATTGTCCAGAATGTTTTCTACATCAGACTGTTTGGAAACCCTGAGCCACTTCTTCCAGTAAATCCCCTTGTACCTCAAAATACACATACTGACCCATGAAGGAAGAGGGCCACACTCTAAGTATTATGGGATATTTGTACACTATGTAAAGATATATTGCTGTGATTGGTTTAATAAAGAGCTGAATGGTCAATAGCTAGGCAGGAGGTATAGTCATGATTTCCAGGGAAACAAAAGAAGAGGAGGAGGGATCTAGACATGCAGGAGATACCAGTAGACATGGAGACAAAACAAGAGTGCAAGACAGAAGAGAGGTAATGGCACATGATAGAACATATATCAATAAAAATAGGTTACTTTAAGTTATAAGGGCTAGTTTAAAAGAAGCCTAAGCTATAGGCTGAGCTTTCATAATCATTAAGAAGTCTCCATGTCATTATTTGGGAGCTAGCTGGTGGGACAGAGAAAGACTTGTTACATCTAAGCCTGGACCAACCAACATCTTTAGTGAGAAAGTTATTGAATTGAACCTTGGGAAAGGGATTTTTCTCCCCATCTTCAAGGGGTCAATGTTAAAGGTGAATAACAGACATAGTCCTCTGTCTGTTCGGCTATTTTAAGTTATGCTTTGAAATTATTTTCTTCCTCAGCTTTCTCATTTTTGTACACTACATATGTGTTCATGCTGACTGGTAATAGGAAATGTAAACATGACAAGATATAGACTCTGGCCTTAAGAACATCCATAATATGACATCATAAACTATGGCTAGAAATCTATTTCAACTCTGCATTACAGATCTCTGACTTACAGGTAATTTCTGTCATTTAAATATTCTAGTGAGCTGATGGCCAAATTGGATTCTTAAGGAAAAAACAATTTCTCCTGCATTAAGAGTTATTACTTTAATTGAGTAATATTTTGCTCTCATGTGGTGATGTTAGTATTATTACCCATCTTGGTGATATTCACCCCACTATTTCCAGAGAAAGTATAGCTCATTAAATGGACACAGAATTAAAGCAGGGGGGGAAAAGGCTTTGAACATTTCATTATGCCAAGGTCAGGACAAAGAAATGATCTTGACCTTGAAATAGGACAGAAGACATGACCTGGACTAACTACTAGATTAAAAGAATTCTAAGAGAAAGCTTTTCACCATGGCAGGATGCACTGGGTTATGTCAATAATGTGTGGTTCTGAAAAATAATGTTCATTAATTCATTTGTTCCATTTATTTAATTATCTACTCAACCAGTCAGTCAGCACATTCCAGGCTCCTGCATGATACTGTCAATGACAATACTATGACAACTGACGTGGTCTTGGCATCATAAGATGTTTTATCCCACAAGATCAACTGGAAGCCCAGTAATGATGGCACAGTGGCCAACGCCCTTCTCAAAGGAGAGAACTTGAACAAGTTTTGTGAGTGAAGAGGACAGGTTTAAACTCTGCATTTTCTCTTATAATACTTCAGCATCATCTGTGCTGTTTTGTCCCTGCTATACTTCCTCTGTCACAGTCACAAACCAGGTCTATTTGGGCTGTGACAAGTGACTAGAAGTATGATATAACAGGGGACCTACTTAGAAAATCAACATCCTCCTGGTCACACCTTATTGTCTTCTTCATCTTAAGACACACACAAAGCTTTCCATCTGCCATCCCATGGAGCAGAATCACTTTGAGGACTTTTTTAACTATAGATTTCTGCACCTAGAAATTTCAATGCAGTCTTTTGGAGGTAGGGCTTTTATTAGTATTTTATGTCTGGCTGGAACAAAATAACTGACAAAAGCAACTTGAAGGAGGAAAAGTTTATTTGGGCTCATAGTACAGACTCACATTGTGGTGGAAGTCATGGCAACAGGAACAAGAGGTACAGATCGTCATGTGTGGAGTCATGGTAACAGGTATGGGAGATATAAGCTGTTAATGGTGGGAGTCATGGTAATAGGAACAGGAGGTACCATCATGGTGGGGGTCATGGTAACAAGAATAGAAGGTACAGACCATCATGGTGGGGAGTCATGGTAACAGGAACAGGAGGCACAGATTGTCATAGTGGGGAGTCATGGTAACAGGAAGAGGAGGTATAGGCTGTCATGGTGAGAGTCATGGTAACAGGAATGGAAGGCAGTTGGCAGTTTGTGTAGAGTCTTCCTCCATCATTCTGCACTTTCCTTCTTTAGACAGAGTCTCTGACAGGACATAAATACTAGGATTCTAACCCGGATCTTCTTGCATTTTTGCCCACTAAACCATCTCCCCAGCCCTTATCATTAAAAAGCAAAGAGAGATGGGGAAACAAGGTCTCCTTTGTATTCAGTCCAGAACCCCAGTCTATGGAATGGAGGTGGACAGTTTTAGAGGGAGACATGAGTGTTTTCCTTTGACCTCTGCACACACAGGGATATATGCACCCATAACACCCCTGACACATTTACAATCAATCAATCAACTCCTTTTAAAAAAAAATTCCAAAGCCAGGTGCCATTCCTCTAGTTCTACTCTATGTCACAAAGGGGCTAAGTAACAAAAGTAAATTTAACAACAAGAACACCAGGGAGTCCAACCCCCTTCTCCACTACTGAGAACCAGAAGTCCTTTATAAATGGCTGGTTCTGTCATCTGGCTCCATCCCAGCAAAAGTTCAGGGGAAGTATTCTCTCTGAGCTCTATTTCCCTTAGTTCTCTAAGCCACGCCTGGCAAAAGCATCATAAGCAAATCAAGTTGGAAGTCTGTGGGCCACTGCCGATTCACTCACCTGTCAAACATGTACCAACTCTGCCCCTGGTGCCCCATGCTGTGCTGAGCTATGGGGAAGAGAAATACACTATGTGGATTCACACCTGCTCCTCTCCCTGAGGTATTCATGGTGAGGAGAGACAAGAGGATACCACACTTTAGTGAGACAGACACCACTCAGGCCAACCATAAAACCACCTCACGGGACCTGCAGAATGTAGATTATGTATTAGCACCTTCATAACTAGCACACAGCCACACTCAGGTCTTAGTAGCTGGCCTGGTAATGAGAATGAAGAGGGGAGGGACCTGAATAAAGAGAAGGTGTGGCGGTGGAGCGTAAGAAGCAACTCCTGATCAAATGCAGTTTAAAGCGAGCTCTGATGTGTGGGGCTAGAGGGAGTGAGGAAGTACAAGCTGAGGTAAAAGGCCTTTACACTGCTCTAAGGCACCATGAAGACCCCATGGTGGCTATGCAGTGTCAGGACCTCTCTAGAGTGTCTGCAGAAGCCATTCCCTTGGTCTCCCAGGCTCTGGGATGTGACAGCTTCTCTATCTCTATCAGCGGGGCCCATGTGTGTGATAGACATCAGCACTGAGCACCAGGGTAGTTGTAAATGTCGTACTCAGATACAAATGTGCCCCTTTTTTTTTTTTTTTTTTTTTTTTTTTTTTTTTTTTTTTTGCTTAAAGTATAAACCACAACTGTGGCTATCTGTAGGCCGCGGGGTTATAAATTGTTTTGATGTTGTTTCTTTTGCCTAGTTCTATTTTCGGAATATTCTACAATGAACATACTTAGCAGTAAGGGGGGAAAATCTATTATAAAATGGTCATACAGTTTTCACCAAAACAGCAATCCTTGACTGACAACTTAAGACATAGTCAACTGAATTACAGATGAGGGAATTATTGATAGTGTCCAACTTTAAACCTCTAAGCAATTTCTTTTGTCCCCTTTGCTTCCCACAGAACCAAGGAAGACAGAGCTATGTGAACAATCTCGAAGACTTACTTTTATTGCTATAGCTTAGAGTATGGATTACTTCCATGATTTATATTTCAGGAAACTTTGAGTACAGGGAAATTGCCCAATAGTTAGAGATGATGGAATTATCAATATCTACTTTTCAAAGAAAAGAAAACATTATATCAGAGAGATGTCTAGTTGATAAAAAATATCATCATATGCAGCCTGGGCTGTGGGAGAGCAATCAAAACACGAATGAAAGGGTGAATGAATGAATGAATGAATTTAAGCAGTTGAAGGTGGATTATAATTTGAAATGTGTGAAGTTTTTAAAGAACTTCAGATGAGGATGTAATGACGATCATTTTTACACATCATTTAGCCATCTTTTTAAATGTATGAGTCTTGCCATATATATACATACGTGTACATACATATACATTACATATACATGTGTACAGTACTTGACTAGAAGAAGGTGTCAGGACCCCTGTAACTAGAGTTGTAGATGGTAGCAGCTGCCATGTGCGTGCTGAGAACCAAACCTGGGTCCTCTCTAAGAGCAGCCAGTGCTCTTAACCACTGAGCCATCTCTCTCTCCAGTCCCTTAGCCCTTTCCTTAAAAGAAGGTATCCTTATTACAGTCTTCTCCTTGCAGCAGCAGGAGGTCATTAAAGAAAGCCACAGAAGAGGTCAAAATACAGAGAACACCTGATTGTAGGGTGCTTGCCCAAAGTTATGCATTTACAACACAACCCCCACACTTAAGACTCAGATAACATAGCAGAAAGGGGCAGAAAGATTCTAAGAGCCAGAGGACTAGGACATCTGCCTTGAGATAGCCTGGCCAGGCATGGTGGGGCATGCCTTTAACCTCAGCACTCAGTAGGCAGAAGCAGGTGGATCTCTAGGAGTTCAAGGCCAGCCAAAGCCATGTAGAGAGACTCTGCCTCAAAACAAACAAAAAAAGTAGGAGGGAGGTAAAATGAACGGAAGAGTCTGAGAGGAATTAAGGGGAAGAATTGGGGCAAATGTGATCTAGATATGTTATATGAAATTCTCAGACATAATAAAGATATTAAGACAATTTTTCCTTAGTCATCAGAGAAATGCAAATTAAAACAACCCTGAGATTCCATGTTATACCTGTCAGAATGACCAAGATCAAAAACACTGATGACAGATTATGCTGGAGAGGATGTGGGGTAAGGGGGACACTCCTCCATCGCTGGTGGGAGTGCAAACATGTACAGCCATTTTGCAAATCAGTATGGTGATTTCTCAGAAAATTAGGAAGCAATCTACCTCAAGACCCAACAATAGCACTGTTGGGTATATACCCAAAGGATACTCAATCATACCACAAGAACATGTGCTCAACTATGTTCATAGCAGCATTGTTTGTCATAGCCAGAACCTGAAAACAATCTATATGTTCCTCACCCAAAGAATGGATAAAGAAAATGTGGTATATTTACACAATGGAGTACTATACTACAGTAAAAAATAATGACATCTTGAAATTTGCAGGCAAATGGATTTATATAGAAGAAACATATTGAGTGAGGTAGCCTAGACCCAGAAAGACAAATATAATATGTATTCATTAATAAGTGACTTTTAGACATAAAGCAAAGAAAAAACCAGTCTATAATTCACAATCCCAGAGAACCTAGACAACAAAGAGGACCCTAAGAGAGACATACATGGATCTACGTAGGAAGGTAAAAGATAAAAAAAAAATCTCCTGGGTAAATTGGAAGCACTGGGGTCATGGGAGAGGGTAGAAGAGGAGAGGGGAAGAAAAGAAGGGTGTGAAGAAAAATGTATATCACAGTAAAAAACAATTTTAAAAGAATTGAAAAAAGATATTAAGAAAATAATGGCAATAGTTTGCATGGCTTTATAGTCTATAAGGCGTTCTGACATTTAGTCCCACAACTTTCAGATGTTTAGGTTAACTTGAGTTCCATGTTGGAGAAAAGGTCATGGGACTTACAGAAGCTTGCTAACTGGGCTGAGGACATGAGCTGGGCGATGGAGAGGCACAGGACTCAAGCCAGCTCTCCAGCCTTGAATGCCGCGATCCTTCAACTTCTCCCTTCTGCTGACCACACTCATTAACCAAAGAGCAAGTGAGGCTCACAGATCTCATGACAGTTTCTGTTGCTGGCATCACACACTACTCCAAATTTGGCCTAAGCCAAAACCTACTTATTCTCTTACAGTTCGGGTGTCAAAAGCCCAAAGGAATAAAGGTATGAGCAGAGCAGGGGAGCCTCTTTCAGCGTCTAGCTACTGGCTGTTCTATATAATTCCTTGGCTTGTGGTCAATCATTCCAGTAGGCTTCCCCAAAAACATGGCCTTCTCTTTTTCAAGCAAAATTTCCTGTATCCCCCTCTTTTGATGACACTGTTGTGATTTAAATGTGAAAGAATTGTCTAACTTGGACTACTCGGTTCTCAGCACTTGGAAGCTTTGTTTGGAAAAGCTGAAAGATCTTATGGAGGTGTTTTAGAAGGCTGTGGATCCTTTAGGAGGAAGACCCTTGCTGGAGGGACTAGACCACTGAATATGGTCCTTCAGATTTTATAGTCGAGTCTTACTTCCGTTCCACCAAGATATGAGGGGAGGAGCCCCCAGCTGCACAGTCCTGCCTCGTGCCTTCCCTTCCACAATGAACTGTATGGCCTCAAACCGTAAGCCACAATAACCGTTCTCCCTTGATTTGCTGTTTCTCAGCATAATAACGAGGCAGTAACTGATGCACGTACATTTGGAGACCCCCTGATAATCTAAGACATATTCCCAACTCATGATCATAAATTCAACCCTATCTTCAACGTCCCTTTGGGACATATAAAACAGCACCCTCAGTACCCAGGGTTTAGGATGTAGCTGTCTTTGAGGGGCATTAGTTAGCCTACCGCAGGAATATTTATTTCATTGTTGAGTGCATCTAAATGAAAATTCCCTGAAGGTAAATTTTGGTCCCAAATCCTTGTAGTTTTCCACTTTTAATCTGACCTTTTGTGTGCCTTCGGGCTTGGGTTTGGCATGCTTGCTTTTAAGAAAATTACCTGGCTTTTGATTGGAAGTAACTTACCCGCAACCCTGTTCTCCTGCTGTTCATCAGGGATGGGCTCAGACACCTGGATTCCCAGGCCTGACTCAGGCTGAGCTTGCAGATGGAAGCACCATTTGCTGCTGAGCCCCTTAGCCTGCTGCTGTTTATTGAGTGCTTACTCTGTGTTAGTACTGTGTGAGCTTGGCTTGGTCCTGCAGTGAGCCTGTGAGGTAGAGGCCATTATCCTCACTTATAGCTGGGGAGCTCAAGGCTCAAGGAGTCCAGGAACACATCCAAGGTTACACTTTGAAGCCACAGAGCATCAAAAGCCAGGCTCCAATGCCATGCTCTCACAAAAATGAGTAATACCTAAGCTTGAATACGGTCTAGACCTGTTATACAGGGCAAACCTTGGCTTTCCAAGTACCTAAGCTTAAGTTGTAATTGCTTGCATCTTAGCATTATTATTTAAATATGTGTAAAAGTAAGTAGATATTAACTCCTTTTGCTTATAGCTCTTGGGAGACTATAGAAGCAAAATAACAACAGCAATGATCATGCACATAAACTCCAAGTCCTCTTAAAATGCTAATTCAGACCACAACTTTGGTATGAAAGGCAATGCTAGTCTGTGAGAATTCAACGGCTGCTTGCAGTCCATACACAAAGCCCAGCACCCTGGCCCAGACCTTTCTGAGTTTAGCACCCAGACACCAGGGTTCTTTGGGACACTGGGGTCCTGTGGGCAGACTCCTTTCTCCACTCTTCTCCTGTCACTGACACCTTCACGTGCTGTCACACGGGTTCTTTGAGCTTCACCTGGGAACCATGTCATTGACTGATTGACTGCCTCTTCTTGCCCTCCAACTACTCCCACGGATGCTGGGACAGGATGCTGGGAGTCCAGTTACTGCAAGGGAACCACAGCTATGGAACAGAGGGAGACAGTGAGCTGGGTAGCCGTTCCTAGTTCCTGGGAAGACCTTTGCTGAGAGCACTCCCTTGCCTTGGGGGATGACCTTGATTTTCTGGGTGCTCCCTGGTGGAGACTGCCTACAGAATGAGTGAGGCTGTGATCTCACCCTGAGACAGTTTATCCCGATAACTAGCATTGCTCCTGCCACCAGGAAGTCATCTCTGCTGGCCCACAGCGGCATAGTAGATGGGGCTGGAGGCTGAACAGATGTGCACCTGAGACCACCTGCTGATGCTCTGTCAGAACACGTTGGGATGATCAATCATAAGTGTCTGCTGCAAAACAGAAGAATGCTTAGCCACACAGAGAGCTAAGATGTTGACAGGCGTCACAAAGCCCAGATCCTGGGGGATAGTAAAACGTAATGAGGCCTCTTATTCTGTTGCCTCATCTATGAGATCCCAGGAATGTGACACTCCTTCTTCATGTCACAGTCATGCTGTCCAGATCCTCTCAAGATGTCCATGAAGCTTTGGGAAAGGAAGCTTCCCCTTACTGAACTCCGCTCAGTGTGCTTAAGCAAACACATGCTAGACGATGCACGCTTTGCTAGACATCTGCGGGAACAAAGAATGACTGTGACCAAGGGCCTGGAAGAAGATAGCTTGAGAATCGAGGGCATCTGAAAGGGTTTTCAAAAGGACCGTTCCTGGGGGGACAAGGGATAATTGCAAAAGGACCCTGCACAAAAGCGCGAGCCTGGAGACAGCTGGGCATGACAGGCAACAGGTAGCATGGCATGTTCCATTGTTCCCTAGAAGGCAGCGCAATGGAGAGAATTGCTCTTGGGAAGACGGGGCAGAGCCTGCCAATCTTCCTTCTGTTCACCTGGCCTGGCCTTCTCGCGCATTATCTCGTTTAATCGTGATGCGTGCTATTAATCCACTAGATGACAGGCTCCACAAGGCTGGGGAGAGCATCTACTGCCCTGCCCCTGCCCCAGCCCCAGCCCAGCTCAGTAAATGTGTTCTCCAGATAAAGAACCAAGCTCAGAGAGGACAGCAATTTCCTTAGACAAGCACAGCACTTAAATAGTGGAGTAAAGGCAGGACCTCATTTGCTGGATCTCACCACACTGCTCCACCACTTCTGCTCTGCGGTCTTATGATAGTAAGTAAAAGAGGAACCTTCACTCGTGGAACCTACATAATTATGGATAGACTGGAAGAGGAATACCCCGTATATGTAAGAACACTCAAACTTCCTGGTGGGGATCTCCACTTAGGGCCAGTCAACCACCCAAAGTTTCTCCCATCCTCTCCTCACACCTCAGCTGTGCCAGGGTCTCAGGAATGTGAAGGGTTAAGTCCCCACCACTTAGCAGAGCCGTTACTTTGCATTTAAATAGCACCGTTTGAGAATGCAGCATTCCTGGGAGTCTGATTTGAGTCTAAAGTGCTGAGCACCTGAAGGCTTCCTTACTTCCCGACCAGGTCATTTGCAGCTTCATTACTTAATAATTTGAAAGCTTTTTATGGAAATCAGTGGATAAAAGGAGATGATGAAGCGAAATATTATTATATTTAAGGACCCAGCAAAACAGGCTGCCAAGACGACCATGCCTGAGTCAGACTCTCTTGCTGGGGAGGGCGAGCTGTTGCCGTTGATGCTCAGATGGTGACTTCTTGCTCTTTTTGAAACTGCTTTTATTTGAAAGACATTCTTTCCCTAACAAAGACTAACAGGCTTTGAAATCATCAAGAAAAGAGTCCATCAGTGCTCCCTCATGATTCCTACCCTTCGTTGGCATTCTTGTCCCTCTGCCCACCTTCCTGGCTGCTGCTGTGCTGTCTGCCTGTATAAGGCTATGAGATTGTCATAGCCCACTGCAGTGGTCTCGCACACTGCCACTCTCGAAAGTCTTCATCGCTGTCCAGTTGAGAAAAAACATGGCTTGTTTGGGTAAAACACACGCCGTGCAAGCACAGGGTCCAGTGTTCAAATCCCCAGAGCCCATGTAAAGCTGGGTGGAAAGCAAAGATAGGAGAACCCATGGAATCTCACAGGCCAGCTAGCCTGACCTATAAACAGCAAAAGAGAGATCCCGTCTCAAAGAAAGTAGAGGTGAGGCACAGAACCCAGGGTTGTCGGTCTTCTATTTGCCGGATCTCACAAGCACACGCTAGTATAGATGCGCTTACACTCACATGCATGAGCGCATGCATGCATCACCCCCCCACCACACACACACACACACACACATACACATTGCCACCAACTCAGTGTTGAAGACTTGTAGATGGCTATGTGAAATTAGTGACAGCTGTTGGGTAAGAATGGGAGGATTCTAAGCAATTTTTTTTCTCTCATTCTCTTTCTTGGTCTGCAAGCATGGTCATCTTAGTTAGGGTTTCTGTTGCTGTGACAGAACCGGAACACCATGACCAAACGTAACTTGGGGAGGAAAAGGTTTATTTCAGCTTGCACTTCCACATCACAATTCATCACTGAGGGAAATCAGGGTGGGAACTACCTGGAGGCAGGAGCTGAAGCAGAAGCCATGGAGGAGTGCTGCTTCCTGGCTTGCTCAAGTGATTTTCTCACCCCACTTTCTTAGATACCCAAGGCCACCTGCCCAGAGGTGGCACCACCCACAATGGGCTGGACCCTCCCCACTTTAAGAACTAATTAAGAAAATGCCCCACAGGCTTACCTACAGCCCAGTCTTATTGATGCATTTTCTCGATTATGGTTCCTCTTCTCAGGTAATTCTAACAGTGGTCATGTTATCTTTTTAAAATTCTACAATTCTGAAAACTATGTTTGGCACATAAGATATATTTTGTTCGGGTAGAATGCCTGCCTGGCCTTAATCATATATGTGAGCATCTATACCTTCAACCATAAATCCCTTATAAATCAATTAAGGTTTCCCCTGCATACTAAAGGATGAACCCTCCTGCTTTCTCCCCAGCTGTGGCCCTCCTTGTCGTCATTCTTTGATTTATTCCTCCAAAAGAAGCAAGTTATTTTGGATACTGCACACTTTAGTTTGACCTAGAATGTCCCCCAGAGACTACTGTAGGGATCTAGCCTATAGATCCCTATGTCTATGGGGCTATAGGAAGTGATAAGAACCCTTAGGAGTTGGGGCTTAATGGAAGGAAGTTAAGCCGCGTGTGCCCTTGAAGGAGATATTAGGAAGTTGGCCCTTTCCTGTTTCTCTTCTGATTTTGGCCACAATAAAGTAAACAGGCTTTCTCCACCACACATTCCGACCAGAGAGCACCAGTTCTACCACAGGCCCAAGGCAGCAGAGCCTACCAATTGTGGGCAGAAACCTCTGTAACCATGAGCTGGTAGAAACCTTTCGCCCTTACATGTTACTTAGCTGGGGTATGTTGTCCGCAGAAGCTCCTAAGAACCTGCTCCTTTGTTTCCCCCTTCCCCCAGCTCTGGCAGCTCTGTGAGCACAAGGGCAGTGGTGTACATTCAGGGCTGCATCTTCAGCAGCAGCTGAGCCTCCTATAGGTCAGGGCTTAGCCAACACCTGCTGACCGAAAGGGTCCTTGCCATCAGCCGAGCACCGTCTGGAACCTACAGCTGCCGCACTCTGCCATAATCTTCACAACCTTGCAAGACTGGAAGACATCTTCTTCCCCACAAAGCCTTCAGTCCAGCTCCTATCCCCCCCAATTAGATTGGGAACCAGAGCCCCACAAGCCCAGCCTCTCTGTGTTCTTAGTTTCCTTTCTGCATTTGATTATACCCTTTGAATACAGAATTGCCCAGGTATCATTCATTCCTGCACTGAAAAGTAACTCTGTGTCCTCCAGTGACCACCACTTTCTTGGTCCCTTTTCTGGGGAGCCCTACAAAGGCAGGCGCCTGAGTTTGCTGGCTGCACGGCTTCCCCTTTTCTCTTTCCTGAACCTGCTTCAGTGGCTTGTCTGGCAGTAACAAAAGATGAACGGGCACTGGTAGCCACAGGGAGCAGGCAGTAGGGTAGCAATGGACAGTGGGACAGCATGGGGCATCAGATGGCATCCTCCTTCTCTCTCAGCATTTTTCTTTCATTTTTTAAGAAGAATTTATTTAGTTTTATTTTATGTGCGTTGGTGTGAGGGTATCAGATCCCCTGGAACTGGATTTACAGACAGTTGTGAGCTGCCATGTGGGTGCTGGGAATACCCTGGGTCCTCTGGAAGAGCAGTCAGTGCCCTTAACCACCGAGCCATCTCTCCAACCCTCAGCATTTTTCTTAAAGCTCCTGGATCTTCCTTCTCTTTTCTGCCAGCTTCCCTACTCCTAGGAGAGCTGTCTTGTTCTACCACTAACAGGCTTCTGGCTAAGATACATACCTCCTTCCTGACCTCTGCTTAAACTCCAGTCTCATGGATTTAAGTCATCGGCTGCCCCTGATGACTCTCCTTGGAGCCCCCACCCTCTTGATTTCATGCCCATGGCTGTCAGCTCTGATTGACGCTACCTTGGGTATTTATGTGTGACATCTCCCACTTTGCCTGTCCACCCTTTCCACCACCACCCCCCCCAACTGCAATGGCCTCCTGACCAGTGTCACCCCACACCACATCCCCTTCCCACAGCTGCCAGCAGACCTCTCTAACAATACACATCCGATCACAGTTCCCTTTTCTTCACAAATCCTTCCCTTGGAACAAGACCCTTTAAGCAACCCTGAAGGGCAGCAAAGGCCAAGACTTCCTCTAGCTTGTTGTCAATGATTTAATTAACTAATTCATTATTCATCCCTTGAATATTCTCTTGCACACCTCCTGTGTGTAGGGGAGGTCACAGGTGAAGCAGTTCATTGGCTCTACCACTGTCTTCAGAGAAGGGACCAGTCCCTTGGGGAGCAAGGTAAGACTGGGAGATAGGACCGCAGTGTCAAAAGCTGTGCCACTGAGATCACACAGGTGCTTCTGTGCACAGCAAGAGGGGCTGCCCTTCCAAAGGGAGGCATCTCCTGCCAGCACTGGAGTGAGGTGTGACTCGCCCTCCCTGGGCTCACCCTGGCTTTCTTGCAGCTGCTCCTGTTTGGAGGCACAATGTTCCTGCTTAGTGCATTCTGTTCCACATGAATTTTCTGTCAACCCCAAGAAATGAGTGTCACCTTGCCTGGCCCTTTGTTGCCTCTCAGCTGTGGTACTGGCACAAAGTTTTCCCTATTCACTGGAGACGGGGAGAAGGTGAGAGAGACAAGGACCTGGTGACTCAAGAGAGATGCTCATGCCCCACCCTTCTCTTCAGACTCAGGGAACAAGGGGGCTGTCGTGAACATAATAAGGACATGATAAAAACCCAGAAAATGAAGTTAAACCCAACCAAAGGGAAAGCTTGTGAGAAGGGGATGCTTGTGACCAGCAAAGGTAGGTCTTGGTGTGGTGCAGGATCTCAGAGCTGCCAGCCCAGCCCAGACATCCCTGACTGGGGCATAGAGAGCAGTGAGCTGTACCAGGGCTGCTTGAAGAGCCCTTCCTCTCCTGCTCCATGATTGCCAAGCCACGTCCTCAAAAACATCTCGGGAAAATTGTTATCTGCAAGCATTATGCAATTTTCCCATTGGAAATACAGGCTGTGTTTGAAAAGAAATTGAATGTGAGATGCTTCCGTGCAAATCTTAGAGTGGGCTTCAGATGCTTTCTCTAGCTCTGAAGCAGCTGGTCCAATAGTAGGTCGGGATGGCAGCTGCTTCCTGGGGGAGGCAAGGCATGGGATGAGCATTTGCTTATAGCCAGCCCTGCGTTGCTCCAAAGATGACTTGGAACCGGTGAGCCCAGCCACAGATATTTGTTACTTCTTATTGTGATGACAGAATACCTGATCAATGCAACTTAAGGAAGGTGGGGTTTATTTTGGCTCCCACTGGGCGGGTCCAGGGAAGGCATGGCAGCAGGATCTTGATGCAGCTGGCCACAGGGCATCCATAGCCAGAAAGCAGAGAGATGAACACTAAGACTCTCAGCTTGGTTTCTTCTTTGTATTCAGCCCAGCTCTAGAGTGGCGCTGTCCACATACACGGTGGGTCATCCTGCTTCAATTAGCCCAATCTAGACAATCTCTCCGAGGCGGCTCGTCTCCTAGGTGATACTAGATCCTCTCAGGTTGACAAGCAACATGAATTATCACACCTGAGCTCCTCAACCAGCCTCTGTGTGTGCCCTTCCCCATCCTCTGACAGCCTGGCGGCTCTCAGGTCATTCGGCCGCTGCTGCTCCCAACTGTTCCTGCTGATCCCCAGCTTGACTATGATGGTATCTCAGCCCGGGGCCCCAGTATAGTCCAGCGCAGTGCAGGTGAATTGAGGATGCAAAGGACACCAGCCTCTTGTTCATCCCAGCCTCTCACTCGTTCAACTCCGGCGGAGCATGTGCTGGGACAGTACAAGCAGTAAGCAAAAAGAAAGCCCTTGCCCTCCCGCTGCTCCTCCAGCAGGGGATGAAAACTAAATAAGCAGATACCCAGGAAGCTGCCCCATGGCAAGTGTTACAAAGAAAATCTATTCAGATGAAAGGATGGCAGTGTTGGATGGGGGAGGAGGAGGGCGGGGAACTGCTGTGTTCATCAGAGGTTTCATTGAAGAGGAGACATTTAAGTGAAGAGCTGGAGGAGAAGGAATGGGTGCTCTGGGATCTGGGGGAACAGCATTGAGGATATAGGGAACAAGAAGCTCAAAGTGCACTTGACATTGAGGGGATAGGGGACAGCAAGTTCAGAGTGCACCTGACATACTGGAAGAAAAGCAAGGAGTCTGTGATCCTGGGGTACAATGAAAGGAGGAGCAATGGATACAGTCAGAGAGGGAAGGGAAGAGAGAGAAGGGAAGAGAGAACAGATCACAGGGGCCTGGCAAGGCCCCCACCCACTGTGGGCATCAAGGTCAGAGGATTTCAACCAGCAGATCATGATATGGCTGCCACGCAAGAAATAAAAAGCCCTATAGGGTTTGTTTTACCACATTCACAGTGGTGCCCACAACAGCTTGGCTCTGAAGAGAGCCTCCCTGTGAAAGTTACACCATGGAGGGAGGTGACTTGAGGAGCAGGTACAAGAGAAAGAAATCACTTTCCAGATTTCCACAATCCCCGGCCTGGTGACCATCTCTCCTTGAGAGCTAGAACCAAGGTCTAACAGTTACCCCCCCCACACCAGACCTCACCTCCCAGGGATCCACACGTCTAACCCTGTACCCTAGGGAGAACGCCCAGAGAACGCCTCCAACTAAGAAGCATCCGGGGGCACTCGGGTTACATACAAAACACAGCAAAAGAGACTTGCTAGCAGGTACAGCCATCTAGAGCCACAGTGGTGGCCTAGGCCAGGGCGGCCATGCAGATGGGGCGTAAGCTAGATGGTGAGGATGGTGGAAGCAGATCCGGCAGCAAGGCTGATGGAATGGATGTGGCGGGTGAGAGAGACCTCATGGGTGGCCACCTGGAATGTTGGCGCTACCCCGAATGATTCGGGAAGGATGAGGAATGGGGAGAGAAGGTAGGGTTTGGTTCCAGCTGAAATATTGCACAGCTGGTATACAAATCAGAGGCAAGGCTGGCATACATGATTTTGGGGGTGGAGGCACACATTATTGGAACTCATGTACAAGGGCCAAAGAAAGGGAAGGATAGTTGCAAGTGGACACTGATCATGTAGAAGATGGGATTCGGTTCCCAGCATCCATGTCAGGTAGCCTGGGAGATCTGGAACCTTCTTCTAGCTACCATGAGCTCTGCACTCATGTGTCTATACCCACACAGACACACATACACACACATATATAAAAACTGAATCTTTAAAAAAAATCCCATGTACAATTGACTGTGTAAGGCTTAGACTAGGCAAGATGACTGGAAGAGTGGACAGAACATGAAGGAAAGAGGATCAAAGTTGGGCACTGCTGTGTATAAAAGATAGTGAAGGGGTCTACAGAGAAGACCAAGAAGGGGTGGCCAAAATGATTTCGAGGAAATGAAAAGACAGTGAGCCCCAGGAGTACGAGCTAGGGAAGAGGGAGAGGTCCTTTTGCCAGGCACTATTGAGTACTCCTGGGTACAGCCTTTGCCTTGGGCATGGAGAGGTCACTGGTGACCTCCACAAGAGCAGTTCCAGAGGCGAGATGAGTCCTAGTTACCTCTTCTGAGATCTGAGGAGCGTATAGCTGCCTGCCTCAAAGGGCCACAGTGAAGAACCTCAGAGATCTGGGCAAACTGTAAAGTGCCACCAGAAAATTCCTGTCCTTATTTATAACCCAATAAACCCAAAGCCTGCCTAAATGATGGGAGTCTACCATTGGGCACAATCGATTTGAAGGATGTGGCAGTCCTGTTATCACCTCATAAAACGGCTCATTTCCAGCAGTTCGTCCCTGGATGCCACCAAGGGATGCAAAGTTACCCATGTAGCTAGAGTCATCCGAAGTAGATGAGAGTAAGTGGGGACTCTGGGAAAGGGCAGAGCGGATAATGGAGGCATACAGCGCTCAAGGTGTTTCCACCCAGGGTTCCAGGTTGTTCATCAGAGAGAACTAGTGGTCTGTGCTTCATGGAAGGAACTCCTTGAGAAAACTACCAAATGGGACCAGGGGAGCACAGACTAAGATGGGCAAAATGACAGGGGGCATTGGGCAGGTAGAAAGACGTGAGTTGTGGGGTCAGACATCCTGCGCTGGGGTCCGTGTTCCTCGGTGGAGTGCAGAAGTCACTTGACGGATAGACACATGTTGATGTGTGGTAGGTGGCAGAGTCTCTACAGATACTTTGGTGTTTTAGGGGCGTCCTCTTTTTAGTAGAAGCTCTTCTCCATCTCAAGGAGCCTGTCCCACCCTCATCCCCCCCCCCCATACACACCACCAACAACCACTGTTCCTATCAAAACTAGTACTCCAGACAGCGTTACCTTTACGGTTGTTGTGAACACTGCCTGCTAAGCCTCCTACTGCAGCTTGCTATTTAGAACTCCGAGCCTCTAAGACATAGCAGGAACAGCATGAAGAGATGGGGCCAGCTCTCCCAGGCCACCCTCACCCCTCGCTCCTGCGCACCTGGAATATCTGGAGTCGACCTTGCTTAACTGAGAAACTGCTTTGGCCAAATAAGTATGTTTCTGGGGATTAAATATAAATATATATATATATATATGTATATATATTTAATATATATACTGGCTTTGTTTCTGTAGAATGTGGATTAAGTAGAATGCTATATACAGGTAATTGTCAAACTGCCTATACACGGCTTTCAAAACTTTTCCACTCATAAACCCCTTCTGCAGGAGAAATTTTTAAACAATTCTGGGCCGGGAGGTAGTGGCGCACGCCTTTAATCCCAGCACTTGGGAGGCAGAGGCAGGCGGATCTCTGTGAGTTCGAGACCAGCCTGGTCTACAAGAGCTAGCTCCAGGACAGGCTCTAAAGCTGCAGAGAAACCCTGTCTCGAAAAACAAAAAAATAAATAAATAAATAAATAAATAAATAAATAAAATAAACAATTCTGGGTATTTAGGTAAGTAAGATGGGTATATAAACCACTTTCTGACAATAACCCATAATAGGTCTTATTTTAAAACAATTTGTTGAGCACATATGATCTTGCCTTTTATTAAAGTCAAAAGCAAATTTGCACACTGACAAGGTGCCTGTACTTATCTGTTTTTACATAAAGAATTAAACTTTGGCGAAATATTTGACTCTGAGGGATGTAGAGCATCTTCAGTGTTTTCCAGAGTTGACTCATATTTTGATATTTTAATCATCAGTGCTGAGAAGGCCACTTTTCATATATATATACAGCAAATGGCTAAAATATAGCTAGAGACATTTCAGAAAATTTCTAGAAACTCTGTTCTTATCCCAAAGCAAAATTAATTTAATAATTTTTATGAAAATAAAATCAGCAACTCAAATAGCAACTAGAAAAATCAGATACTATAATATCATACAACGAAAAATAGAGAAATGTGATGCTGATATGTTGAGGGATGAGAATGGGGATATACTGCCTTTTTCTTGATCAAATCAGCGTGCATCTATAAGAGCAGAGAATTAGATACATAACAACACTGCATTTTCTAACATGCAATAGTTTTGAGTCTGAGTCAAGCTTTCATTGGCCTTGTGTGGTGTGTGACATCCTACTCGGAACAAAGAGCATACTGTGTGTTCAGAACCAAGGCTGCGGTGAAGTCGCTAGATACAGTGTAGGTGAGTGCATCGAGAAACACTTTGGATTTAATAGGCCTTTGTTTTTTAATTCAATGTGCATTCATTGGGTCATTGTACATTCTGCAACCTTCCACTGAATCACACAGCCTTCATGTTCAGTCGCATGATCCCACTGGGTCATGCCATCATAATTTAAAAAGCTAGAGACCTGACATATAAAAACAGGAAGTCAGAGTTGTTTGTATCAGCTTTTTCCTCCCCGATCACCAACTCCATCTCCCTTGTCTTCCTGGGAAGAGAGAGCACGTTCTTTCTTACCTCAGGCAGGGTACCCAAGCTGGTGTTAATGACAGCCTCAGAGTTGCTAGGAGCAGAGGAAGCCTCAGAGGAAGGAAACAGCTTTGGTGTCTGACTGGGAGATGACGTCAAACATGAGGAGTCAGACAGGTGCTAAGAGGAGCCTAGAAACCAGGAAGGAAGGAGGTGGCAGACAGACTCAGCCAGTCTCCGGCTGTGGGCATAGGGTGAAGGTCCCGCCCTGCCCCCAGATTCCCAGCTCCTGCCAATCATGCCGTTTCTGCCTCCTGCCTGTTGTTATTCAGCATGAACCTCGCTCCTCCAGCCTGACTGACCCCATAGCCTGTTTAGGGCCATGCTTTTCCCACATGGCACAAGTAGCTGTTGGTGTGAGTCCAGCAGCCACCGCCTCCAACGAGTTTACCCAGAGCAAACTGTAAGACAGACATGGTGACCTGCAGTTTCTCGGGGAGGGGGGAGCTTATTTTAATTGGCGCGTCTTTGGAAACGTGCTAACAGCATCTAAACAAGGCCTACCCTGTGGCTGCCTTGAAGTACTCCATTTGAAAAGCATCCTGTGGGAGGTGTAAAGGGGCTCGAAGGATCCTTGAAAGATCCTGGCTGTGCCTTGGAGGCTTGTTAAAACAAGCTTTTCATTTAAGCCTGACGTGTAGATTGCTTACTCTGAATTTAAGCCTGTTGTTCTTCAGAGTATGAAATGCCCAGAGCCCCAGGGGCCGCATCTATGCTCCTCTGACCACAGAAACCCCCCTGCAGCTGCTCACCAAGACTTGGAGCTTGGCTGAACCCAAGGAAGCCCTCCCAAGGCTCTGTGGGTAGCTGCAACTGTGCCCTCCACTCTGAACTGAGAGTATCTCCAGTCTAAACCGCTCACTGTGAATGTACCTGCAGAGCAAGGCTGGTATTCCAGGGTGCTTCCTGTATAAACAGGTCACAAGAGCAGTGTCATGTGGTTCCCTTAACAGACCCATTTCACAGATGAGAAAACTGAGCAGGATCAAGAGACTTACCAAAAGACCCAGAATTAACCAATGGAATAGTTGGGATTTGAATCTGAATTCTTTTTCTTTCAACCACCCAACTTTCTAACCTGCTTGACCAGTAAACAGCAAAAAAAAAAAAAAAAAAAAAAAAAGCAGTACCTGAGGTGCACAAAGCCATGAGGAGCTGGGTGTGTATACATTCTTTCAGGAAATATTCATTAATATAGGCATTTTGAGGGTCCAACCATGGCTTTAAATGTCTTCATCTTTGGATTGTTCAATGACACGAAAACACTTGGGTGTGTGAAATGGGCACACATTACGGTGTCACTTACAGAAACAGTTAAATAGCCGCTTAATATATATGTACATATACATATATATATATCATACGCACACACACAAGTGTATTTGAGCATGGTGGTACACGCCTATAATCTCAATCCCCAGGAGTCTAAAATAGGAGAGGCACACATTTAAGGCCAGTGTACACGACAAGACTTTGTCTTAAAGAGAGAAGGCACCAGAGAGATGGCACCATGGTTAAAAGCACTGGCTGCCCTTTAGAGGACCCACACAGATCGTTCACAGCCACCGGCAACTGCAGCCCCAAGGGCTTCTGCTGCACTTCTCTAGCCCCCAAAGTCACCTGCACTCACATGCACACATGCACATGCCTGCACACACACTCACATGCTTGCATACACACATATATAAAAATTGAAATTAAATGATAAGGAAATCATCCTCTACATAATATAAATATTTGAATATTTTGTTTTAAGCATAGTTTTTTAGAATTTGTTAAAAGATTTATTTATTTATGTTTTTATATATATATACCCTATTTGCATAAATGCCTTTATGACAGAAAAAGGCATCAGATTCCATTTGGAGATGATTGCGAGCCACCATGTGGTTGCTAATAATCAAACTCAAGACCTCTGGAAGATCAGCCAGTGCTCTTAACTGCTGAGCCATCTCTCCAGCCCTTTAAGCATGTTTTTATGAATTAAAAAATCTTAAGAAAGAAAAGAGAAATAAGGCTGGGCAGTGGTGGCGCACACCTTTAATCCCAGCACTTGGGAGGTGGGGGTAGACAGATCTGTGTGAGTTCAAGGCCAGCCTGGTCTATAAGAGCTAGTTCCAGGACAGCTAGGATTGTTACACAGAGAAATCCTGTCTCGAAAAACCAGAGAGAGAGAGAGAGACAGAGACAGAGACAGAGAGACAGAGAGAGAGATAATGAAATAAAAAGAAAGAAAATAATGTGTCATTTTAGTGAGTGCCTGTGGGTAACCAGCTACTTGGATGTGGCCATGAGTAAGTCAGCCTGTCCCCAGGGCTGTAGGATTTAGTTTTACCAGAAAGAAAAATCAATGTTCAACAAAAATACTTGTTTGTTAGTTTTGCAGCAGTGTTGGTTGGTTGGATGGTTGGATGGATGGATGGTTGGATGGATGGATGGATGGATGGGTGGATGGGTGGATGGGTGGATGGATGGATGGATGGTGGTAGAATCTCTTTATGCAGCCCCGGCTGTCCTCTAACTCAAGGTCCTCCAGCCTCAACCTCCTAAGGATTGGGATTGTATTCTTAGGTATATGTGTTCTCATACCCAAGAAAAATATTTCATATTTAAAATGAGTGTCCCAAAATGCTTCTTTCTTATTTCAATGACTAAAACGAATTATCACAAAAGGAACCAACAGTAAGCTGTAGATGGGCCCTGCAGTGTAAGCACTCGATGAGACCATTTACAACAAGGAGTTGTCCTGCCCACACACAGACCCAGCATTTTCTGAACACCTGTACAATGAAAATAAAGCAGATAAATAAAACAGTAATGGAAGGTCTGGGCTATTGTTGCTGGGTAATATACTGCAGAAGCAAAATCAATATGTCATTAGCTAGGACCCAAAAACCATGATTTAATTGTAAATCAAGGTGAATCTGTAGGACCAGCTGGCTCCATGACTGCCTCAACTCCACCCACATTGATTCTAGTTCTGCAGTGAGCTATTTCTTAGTGGACAACATCTCATTACTCGGATCTGGTATCGTAGGCTTCATTTCGATGTCGTGAACTGGCTTGCCATGATTTGAAGATTTCCAGCGCTCGAAAATTTTTAATTGTGAGCTATGCTATTTGGTATATATTCTATGGCATCTGTAGACTGTTCTGAAAGAAGATTTCTCATGAAGTGGCATGAAAGAAAGTGTGAAAGTCAGGGTGCAAGGTAAGACTCTCAGTCTAATGAGGGCTTTATGAGGGAAGGCATATGTAGTCCACACACAAACACATGGAGGTGCATACACTAGCTAGCAAGAGGCCTGAAGGATCTGTGCCTAGCTGTACTGTTCTGGAGAAGGAAGAGAAGACAGAAGGCAGGGGCGATGCTGAAGCAGGCTGTACTCAACGTTTACACCGTGTGCTCCTGTGATGCTAAAAATTTTCCACAATAAGCGCATATTATTCTGAAATTGAGAAGCGAAGAGGAAAGTAGTTCCAGCAGTAGATGATAAAGGTCACATGGCCCAAATATAGGAAAGAAGGCATGATCATGGAAGTCATACGGAGCCACTGATGGCTCAGGGTGGGGCATAGCTTGGGCAGTTTGTGGACATGAACACAGAGGTCCTGACCAGGGTGAGGGGCAGGAGCTGGAGGGAGCCAGTGATGTTTCTCATCTGCCCAGGTGTCTGGTGCATGTGACTTAGATACAGATGGGGCCTCTGGAGGAGGAGTGGATATGAAGGCAGAGGAGGGACCCCATGTGGACATAGATGTTGTGGGAGATGCTGAGCTGGCATCACAGAAATAACTCCTGTCCCATGTGTGACTTCATGACAGACAGCTTCTGTTAGCCCGCCCCAAAGATGTATCACAGTGACACATTGCAAACAAATACATAAATCTTCTGTGAGAAACGGGAACCCTCAGGAGCCCAGGGTAGGCTTTTCCTGCAGACTTGCAGGTGTGGGGTTATCTACACACCCAGGGACTCTTTCCTCCAGCCACAATGGACAGTCTAGGAAGACTGCGCTCAGACAGACGCTAGGAACTCTGTCAGCTTGTTCCAGCTCCTGCCCCTTCTCCTCACCCAACCCAGGTCACCAGAGGTCCAGACCAAACTGGGTGTGGATAAAGCCCCTTCCTTGCAGAGGCCTTCACATGCCCCCTTTCCTGATGGTGGTCAAGGCCCTCAAGCAGAGAAGAGTTTCTATAATGTTTGGCCGAGAGACTCCTTTGGCCCCTTAATTCAGCTTTCTGGGTGCTCTGGGAGTTCCAGGGAGCTCACTAATTCATCCCAAGTAAGCTCTAAGCATGGCTCTGAGGACAGAAAGTAGCTGTAAGACAGGCGAACAGGTCTCTGAACTCAGAGGTCTGTGCAATTGTCAGCACAGCTCTGTTGTAAGGAGGCTGCTTGTTCATCCCGGCCACCCAGAGCCAAAATAATCACACAGAAACTATTAATTAAATCACCGCTTGGGCTATTAGCTCTAACTTCTTATTGGCTAGCTTTTACATCTTAATTTAACCCATCGCCATTAATCTGTGCCTCACCACGAGGTCGTGGGCTACCAGCAAGGTTCTGACGTCTGTCTCCGGTGGGGCTTCTCCTATTCTGCCTCCTTTCTCCCAGCATTCAGCTAGTTTTCCTCCACCTACCTCTATTCCCTGTGCAGGCCCAAAGCAGTCCTTTATTAACCAATGGTATTCACAGTATACAGAGGAGAATCCCACATCACATCTCTTCCTGCCCCAGTTGGTACCATTCTGGTTGTTCCTGTGTGTTATGGTTGATAGTGGTCAAGCTGATGGGTCCAGGCTAGGGGAAGGCAGTAACTGAGGCCAATGAAGTCCAGTCTGAGGATATCTGGAGATGATTCTGGAGCTATGCAGAACTGCTCATGACACCCTTCACCTCTGTGTGGAACTGGAAGTGAAAACCCAACTCGATCTCAGTGTCAAGTCAAACAAGACCCCAAGATTCTGACCTTTGCTGCCAGATGACCACATAATGTTTGTCTCCAAAATACTAATTCTCAAATTCTTCCTCAGAAATCATTTGAGGCCCCCCATAATTTACTGATGCTCTATATACTGTCCAATCAAAATAGAGCAGATGCCCCATGGGGAAGGAGTATGAGAGCTTTGGTCCGGCATTCCTGTCTGTGAGAGTGGGGTCTCCACAGCAGGAGGGTGCCTCAGGGTGACAGCACTCAGGCTAAAGTGCTGGCTGCCTGAACAGAGCCTGATGACCAGCGTTGACCTGGACCAGGCCCCTCGCAGTGTCTGGATGCTGTGCTCATGACTCAGCCCTTCATTCTGAACAAACAGAAAAGTCTAGCCAATAGAGGTGAAGTCTGGGTTACAGCTGGATCCAATGGGGAATGGGCTAGACGGAAGAATTCAAGTGTAACTAAGTGGGATTATCCATATCCAGATTATACCTACACACTGGACCCCCAGTGCCACCTTCTGGTGTCGCTGGAGGAAAATGGCTCCACAGCACACGACAAAATAGGGATAGACAATCTGACTCCACCAAATTCCTCTTGTTGCCGTAAGCCTAGCTCACTACATTAAACATGTGTGGTTCTCTTGCAGAGTGATGAGGTCCTCACTGTCATCAAAGCCAAAGCCCAGTGGCCAGCCTGGCAGCCAGTCAATGTGTAAGTACCACTTTCCCTCCCTGTCCCACCTTAACCTTGCCCCGGAAGCCACCTCGCTTGTCACTTAATGTAAGTTATGCCGTTGCAGTTAGTAATAATTCTCAGAAGAGCAAGATAAGGAGGCATTGCCCATGTGGAAAGTCTTATCTTCTTGGGAATATACATCTGGCCTCTGTTTTCCCCAATGGTCCTCCATCCACCACACAGAACCAATTCAGACATATGAGTAACCATGGCATGTTCCGTGTGTCATCAGCCCAGAAGACTGAATACACATATGTTCTATTCTCTGGCAACTCAGATGTGCTTACTGTAAGCAAGTCCCAGTTCTCGGTCCCTCTCTTGTCTCTGTCAACTCTGTCCCTTAGAGAGTTATCTGCCCTGAAGTCTTTGGTGGCCCGGGGGTTCTGCCAGTTTCAAACAACCATAATCCCAGATGGGTGGGTAGATGACCAGACCACAGATCGATACCAGATGATGGATGGATGGATAGATGAATGTATGGCTGGGGTGGAGGGAGGGAGGGAGGGAGGGAGAGAGAGAGGGGGGGGAGGGAGGGAGAGGGAGAGGGAGAGAAAGAGACAGAGTAATGAACAGTATGGAGAGAGAGATGCAGAGAGAGAGGGTCAGTTTGGGAAATACCTCTTTATAGATGGCCAACACTGAACTTAAACTCATCATGCCCAAAATGGGACTCTTCACCTTCACACAAACCTGTTCTTAGCCAGCTGTGGGAGGCAGAGCAGGTGGATCTCTGTGACTTTGAAGCTGCCTGGTCTACAGAGTGAGTTCTAAGTTAGACAGGGCTACATGATGAAACTCTATCTTAAAAAACACAAAGAAACACATCCTGCTCTTCTTCATGTGGGGAGACACCTAAGTGCAGTGCTCACAAAACCTCACTTATTCTCCTACTGTCGCACAAGTCAGGCCTTACCCGGCTGTCTCCTCCGATCAGGTCAGACTTCCATCAGCCTCCCGATCCTGACCTGCTTCAGCTCATTTTACAATTTCCCATAATTCAGTTCATCAGCTGTATCATTATACATGATTTTTTTTTTTTAAAGAATCTAACCCTGCTGTGTTCCCCTTCTTCTTAGCATCTTTCTTTTCAAACACACACAAATGTGTGTTTAAGGTGGGGGACGCCTCTCCCTATAAGCATCCACCAAAAGCCCAGTTACCTCAGTCTACCCTAACAGTGACCCTTTACAGATGTTGAAACTCAGATGTGTCCCTTCTATGACAAGCCCAGTGTTACCTTCTGGTTCTGTTGAGGGTAAAATAAGAGTGTCAGCCATATCCAGATGTGGCCCTAACCCACCTCCTCTATTTAGAACAAGATCCTCAGATTCAGTAACGACATAATCATTTTCTCACCTTCTAATACATTTCTCTCTTTTAGTAAAGCTTCTGATCAGCCTGAAACTAATAGCAGAATTATCAGTAATAAATTGGCTCTTGTCTCACAATGACAGGAAACAAAATCCGACCTCCACTTCACCCCGAATCCTTCAAGCAATGACAACTGAAGCGCTTCATTGATTCAGTAGCTGCTTACTGAGGTCTCCAAAGACAGGCTCCACAGTGGGGAGTGGGGAGGGTACTATGGCGAGGAGAACTCTTCCTGGTGCCAGCCCTTCAGTGGGACAGGTATTTAGCAAATATGTATATGTAAAGGAAAGTCATGGTGAGGTCAGAATGAAGAAGAATACAGCACATTCAAAGCATTAAAAGGTTTCTAATTTCTGCATAACTAGATGCAGAAATCAAAGGTGAACTTCGTGTGGGGCCAAGCTATGCACCATTAAAAGTCTTAAGAATGGTAGGGTCGTCAGGAGGTTGGAGTAGGAGAGACATGGTCAAAGTATATTTATGCACTTGTATGACAATATCCTTGTGGAATCCAGTCCTCTGTATAATAAGTATACCAATAAAAGGGGAAACTTTTAAAAAATTTTTTTTTCAATTAAGACACTGAAAAGTTTTCGGCAGAATATGACCAGAACAGCATTTGAAAATCAAAAGGCAGTAGCAATGCCGAGATCCCAATATGAAAAGTTTGATGCGGTGGGATGGACAGGCCACAGGCAGCTGCAGAGAGCCAGGAGGGAGGTGACTGCCACTCCTGCTGGGATGGCAGTGATGGGAGGGGAAACGGAAGAGATGCAGTGATAAGATGTAGAAGTAAAGCTGGCAGCTATGGTGACAGACTGAGGGACAAAAAGATGAGGGAGACAGAGTGGTCAAAATGCTTCTCGGGTGTGGGGCTGACCCAAATAGGGAACTGGTCCCATCCATGACTGGGGACATTAGACGAAGTTTGATGGGAAGACCCATGAGATCAACTGACCATGACATGCTGTTAAGATGCCTTCAAGACATTTCTGTGAAAATCAAGTACCTAGATCATTATGTAACTTTGACTTTCAGGGCTAAAATCTCTGCCGATGTAAAACTGAGTCAAGAATGAATGAGAGACTTTCCAAAGATGCTTAGGAATAAGAGGCAAGGACTTAGGACAGAGTCCCGAAGCCTCCCCATTCTTCATGGTGAAGAAAACTTGCCTTCAAAAGAAACCAAAAAAAAAAAAAAAAAAAAAAAAAAAAAAAAAAAAAAAAAAAAAAAAAAAAAAAAAAGAACAGCAAAAAGGTCCCAAAGAAAGCATGGTTTCCCTAAACCCAGAAAAGAGTGTTTCAGGAGAGTGGCCAGCAATGCCCAAACCAGCAGAGATATGAGGTTAAGTCAAGACTACATAGTATTCTTTAGATTCACAAACATTAAGGTTATTGTGACCTTCTACTGTGGGATGGGGAAGACCCTGCACACAGAGGGTGAAATCGGGACAGGGGGAGGTTGCAGAGTCACAAATACAAATGACCAGTCAAGCCTGCGAGAGAAGACTAAGGACGCCTGGACTGTGGCTGTGAAGGGCTGAAAATCAAGTAGAGCTGAGTGTGTCTGTCTGCGTCTGTGTGTGTGTCTGTGTGTGTCTCTGTGTCTGTGTGTGTGTCTGTGTGTGTGTTGCTGGCCTGGAGGTGGTTTTTTGGTTTTGTTTTTGTGGGGGTTCTCTTTTATCTTTTTCTTTTTCCAAGATGTGAAAGGCTTTGTGAAAAATTGAAAGACGTATTATTTGGGGATACCTTCACCTATCCCTCAGACTTCCTGAGACCCAGTGGAAACAAAAAAAATTAATTGATGGCAAACACTCAGCCCCCAAAACATCCCAAACCTTTCCACTCCACACTATGGGCTTGTTAAGGGAAAGGAATTTTCCTTTGATTTGCCCAAACCCTCGACTCCCTTTTCTTTTTCCAAATCTCATTAGGAAGTCAAATTAGGAAGCCTACACGCAGCCAAGTTTTGTTTTGCCCTAACAACCCTCCCCTGAAGCCTGCCTGATGGAGGTTAATGGGATTCCAGCCTCCCCAGCCCGGTGGAGAGCCTGGGTGACCTACTTTCAAAGTCCCGTCTGTTGAAACTGACTTGTTTTTCAGCATCTTCATCCCATTCCCAGTGCCCCTTCTCAAAAAACAGTCGTGAATGAACAGATTAGCTGGTGACTTGTTTAATTCAATAAATCAAGCCAGCACAACTGACAGCCCACTGTTCAGGTAGAGACAGGAAAAGACAAATTCTGAGCAAAGCTACATCCTTCACTGGTTCCTCACAATCATAAGTGGAAAACAGTTCCTACAAATCATTCTGAATTTGCACTACTCCGTTCCTCCAGGGTGGTCTGAATGCTGAGAATTACCGGAACTTTCAAAGATATTTATCTCCTGGAAAGAACTGGCATTCCCCCTAAATTATTCCCATCCATTCTTGGTTATCTCTGGCTTAGACAACGGCCCGTGTTTGTGAGGTCTGCTGTGTAGAGACTAAGTCAACTTCTCTAGAAATGAAATCAGAATTATCTTCTATTTAAATTATTAGCCCCCAGGTTCCAGGGCCCCTCCTGCTTCCTAGCAGTCACCTGGGTCCATCCACACTCTCGGGGTAGCGAAGGAGCACGGACTATGCAGGTGGTAGATCTGCGTGTCCAGATGGACTTGGAGTCCCAGATGCCTTATGGTTAGAAACGAGAATGTTGCAAGAACCTGACAAACCCTGAGCCGCCAACTCAAGGCTTCAGCCAAATAAATGGCTTGGGCGCCCCCTGGTGACTCAATGGAGTTTCTACACGTGAGAAAAAAATCGAACTCATGAGACAAAACTAAACTTTTAGAGACTGTTCCAGGTCTCGTTGGTATGCACAAATGTCTTGCCTCTTTTCCTCTGTGTTGTGTTTTGGGAAGTTTTGTTGCAAACGAGCCATAGTATTGTCAGGAGCCATGAGAAGCAATTTCTTCACAGTAGGTGAGGTTACAAACTCCTGTCCCTGTGCCCTCCTCCCATGCGCCACACTCTCTCACGGAGCTAAAGAAGACGTTTCTCCATGTAGCCACTTATTTTTAATTTGTGCATGTGTGAGTTATCTGTTCAGAACTCTCCTGACACTTTCCAGTAACGCTAGATAGCAACATTTTTGAAGACACGCCATTTTTATTGGGACCTGAGATGTTAAGATTAGCATCTTAAATGTCCCCCAGAAAGATAAAGGCTTGGTTTCCAGCTTGCGGCACTCACGGGAGGTGACAAAACTTCAGGAGTTAAAGAGAAGCTGGGTCTGTGGAGGTCTGTGCTTGGAAGGTGGATTAGGGCCCAGCCACCTTCTCTTGTGGCTCCACCATGATGCACTGTCTGCCACAGTCCCACAGGCACATGGTCAAGGGACACGGACTCAATTTCTGACACCAGGACCTTTCTTCTAAGATACTTTCCTCAGTTGTTTGTGACAGTAACCGAAAACTAGAGCAAGAAGGGCCACAAGGATTTTTAAATCTCAGAGCTGTGCGTGTAGATGTAATGATATATCTTAGGGACAGGACCCAAGTCTCAACATGCAACATGTCTCATGTGCACCTTCTACACACAGATGAGTCTGCACAGTATTTTAATGCATCTGCAATTTGACTGTAGACTATCACATGTAATCAAGGGCAGAATTCTCCACCTGGGTTTTGTGTTACTGATCAGAAAGGTTCAGATTGGTGGCTTTGAAGATTTGTAATACTAAGCATGCACCATTCTCTTTATTATACAGAGGTTTCGATTGATGTATAATTCAGTCGGTTTCCTTTGCAGCTGCTTTTCCTGTTTCAAATATAAGAAAGGTAACATTTCTCTCACAGAATGTTTTCTCAAATGTTTGGTGTTTTTCTACAATCTAGATGTTTTCTCTTTGGTTCTAGAGCTATTGTTTGCTGTATGGTGTTCGGTATGAATCTGTATTTTCATTCTAGTGGTCTGACACCACTTGGTGAACAGTCTTTCCTCTCAGGCTCCCTTGAGTAGATGATTTCATGCAAGGGCAGTCTCTAGACTCTCCATTTTGGGCCACTAATTTCTATTTCTGTTTTCCTTTGAATATCCTATTATTTAAATTAGATATGTCATATACTCTGAATGTAATAATCTGTATCAACTCTCTCTGCTTTTAAAAAAAGATTCATATTTAAATCCTAGATAAAAGAAAATTAAGACATCAAATTGGCAAAATGTCATATCTTGGAAGACCTGGCATCAAAAGAGCATAAATAAGAACTTTTATTAAAGTTTGATTAAATTAAAGAGCCCCAGTTCTGGCTAGCATTTCCTGAGAAAAAGTCACACATGATGCTTATCCTTTTCATTATTTTAAATAAGGTTTTTCTAAGAGAAATAATAAATACTTTGAAGCGACCTTTAATTAAATTTGAAGGTCAAAGGAAATAGAAAAGCTCCACATTCATTTCCTAGATTAATTCATTTATTTCAACAAACATTTGGAAGGAGCTCACTGCATGCTAAGATCTCAACCAGGCACCAAAATGTAGCTGAAATAACAAAGGGGGAAAAAAGGCCTCCAATCTATTGGTTCCTAATGGGGAAAGTGACATTAAACAAGAAATTCTGAGTGACACATTAAGTCAGCAAGCAAAGGTAGGCAGGAGCACTGAGCAGTGTGGGAGAGTAGGGGAAAGGTCTCTCATAGAAACACAACAGAGCCTGGGGGAATTTTCTCATCCTGGATAAGAGAAAAGGACAAGGTATGTCTAAAGATGCTTGAAAAACTTTGCTCCTACACCGTTCTGCATCCAAAATTGTGGTGTTACTCGACAGAGGGTCAGGCATTTGGGGTCCAGCTTTCCATCCCTTGAAGTCCTCACCAGGCCCTGCAGGCTGTTGGCTGTGTTGACTGAAAACGCTTCTGAGGGGTCTTGTCCTTGAGCGATGTCTCAGTCACACTGATGTAACCTAATGAATACCTGGCAAAAAGCAACCTAAGAAAGGGTAGGTGTATTTTGGCTCATGAGTTCAGGGGATGCAGTTCACCGTAACAGAAAAGGCCATGACAATGGGAGCAGGAGGTCACTGTCACCAGGCACCTGCAGCCAGGAAGTGCAGAGGTGCAGACTCGTGCTCAGCTCGCTTTCCCCTTCCTTCCCTTTTGTATTCAGTCAGGGGTGTCAGCCCATGGATGATGCTCCCCACATTGAGAGGGGTCCTCAATTAGTCTCTTTTGGAAACAGCTTTGAAAGCACTCAGACCCTGTGATCCTAGGTGGCTACCAATATAGTTGAGTTGATATGAAGACCAACCATCACACAAACTTATGTCTATGAGGTGCACAAGTACCAGTTTGTGCCAGATTGGAGTCACGGTGGGAGGAGTCCTAATTCTCTAGATTCCTCAGCAGAGCTGGATTCGTCTCCCTAGGTCATCATTGTGAATCATGTCACTTGTGGGGTTCAGGATACGAATAATTATCTCTGGAATCACATACTGGAGAAGTTGGGGAGACAGCAGGTCGAGCAGTAAGCCTGTGTGGCAAGGAAGGAAGAGAGCTACATCCCAAGAGACTGCTGGACAGGCATTGTAAAACAGGCCGGCCACTCAACATGAGACTGGAGAGGAAGTGCTGGGACCCTGCGGGAGCTGGGAACGGAAGTTCCCTCGGGAGCTTCCTAAAGCAAGCTGCTGCAGGCTGGGGAGATGACTCAGTCAGTCAAGGGCTTGCCAGCAAAGTTGGAGGACCAGAACCCACATTTTTTAAATGTCAGCTGTGGTACCACATGCTTATAATCCCAACACTAAGGAGGGGAAATAGGTAGACACTTGGAACTTCCTACCCAGTCGTCCTAGCCTACTGGGTAAGTTCCAAAAAAAATGGGCAGCAAATGAGAAACCACACCTGAGGTTGTCCTCCAGCCTACACACACACACACACACACACACACACACATGTTCACCACCACACATGCACACACACCATGTATACATGCACATACCAGATATACAAAGAAGTTGTTAAAAAAAAAAAAACCACAGACCCACAATCCAGAGGAATTCCTAACGACTGTGAGGAGAGGAAATTAGGTTCCCATATGTACCTAATCATACAGAAAGATAGGCGTGTCTTCAGGCGATGTCTTACTGTTCTCTCGCCATGACAAAACACCACAACCAACAACTTACAGAAGAAGCATTTAACTGGAGACTTGCTTACAGTTTCCGAGGGCTAGTCCACTATTATCGTGGTGGGGAGGGCAGTGGCAGGCAGGTGTGGTATAGAGCAATAGCTGAGAGCCCTGATCCAAAAGAAGGAAGCAGAGAAAGACTGGGCTTGGTGTGGACTTTTGAAACCTCAGAGCCTATCAACAGTGACACACCACCTCCAACAAGGCCACACCTCCTAATCCTTCTCAAACAGTTCTGCTCTCTGGTGAGCAAACATTCAAATAGATGAGCCTATGGGGGCCATTCTTACTCCACATATACAGGTGATAGGAGCTTTGAGACCCAAAAATGGTGAGTAGGATAGAATTTTCAGGATCTAGAAACAACAGGACCAATTCCATCACCGCCAGATATACATGTTAAGCTGGCCCACTGGGGTCCTCCATACCTGGGGAGTACCAATAAAGCCCACCCCTGAGGAACTTCCCCAAAAAGAAATTGTTAGGAAGCCATTTTAATTATAAGTCTGGGGCAGTGGTGGCACATGCCTTTAATCCCAGCACTTGGTGAGAGAGGCAGGCAGATCTCTGAGTTCAAGGCCAGCGTGGTCTACTAAGTGAATTCCTAAACAGCCAGGGATACACAAAGAAACCCTGTCTCAACAAAAAAAGAAAAAGATAATTATAGGTTTTTTTCTAGAGGCCTACAGGACATGTGAGCACCAACAGACTACAGTCCCTGCCTCATCCAGTGGGTTGGAAAGGCTCCTGGAGAAGGTGACACATGGAAGGCTTGAACTTGAGCTGCAGGAGACCACCTCCAGAGCTTGTTAAAACAAGTAATGGGGGGCTGGAGAGATGGCTCAGAAGTTAAGAGCATTGCCTCTCTTCCACATGGTGGCTCACAACCATCTGTAATGGGTCTTGTACCCTCTTCTGGCCTGCAGGCATACACACAGACAGTACAAATAATAAATAAATATAAATAAATATTTATAAAAAAAAAAAAACAAGTGACTGGACCCTACCCCAAACCCCTAATTCACCAAATCTGTGTGGGGCAATTAACCTTCATTTCTGAAAAGTTCCTGGGGGTACCAAGGACCCACACTTTCCAAAGTGCTTTAGTATAAAAATAAATGCCAGGACCCTGTTCCCAGGCTGGGCACAGGAAGGTTCTAGGAGCATGGGGCTTGGTGACCTTGGTGACCTGCTGGTGCTGAAGCCAGGCTCTGACTTTTGCTCCGTTCATGTTCCAGAGCCTAGACTGGTAACAGCTACAGTGGGAAGCCTGCTCAGAAAAGCTTCCACACACCCCTTTCTGATCTCATATTGAACTCATGGTCTTTCTCTCTCCGCAACAGAGAAAAAACAGTGTATTAGCCAACACGTCCTGCACCAGAGGAATTTCCAATTTCAGATTTTGAAAACAGTATAACATGTACATATACACGTATGTAATATACATACATACATATACATAATCATGTATCTTGGGGAAACCAGGTCTAAACGTGAACTCATCTGTTTCATATACACCTTACAAAACAGCCTGAAGATAACAATATTTTTACAATATTTCATTAATTTTTTAATTAGCATACTGATGGGGGAGCTAACCAATCCCCTTGTTTGAGGGGCGTGTCCCCTCCAGGGCCCCAAATACCTTTAAAACATCCGTAGGCGCGCTTTCTTTGGTTCCTGCGCTTCTCTGGAACTCTGGCTTTGTAAGTTTTTCCCTTTTTCTCCTTTTACTAAAGCTGAGTATTTTATAATAAAGCTATAAATTATTATTTATAATAATTATTATTTATAATTATTATTTATAATAATTGCCGACCGACCACACCCCTTCAGCATACAAAAGTGACACATTTCCTTATGGTGTCTTCAGGTGTTTGGCACACTTATTCACACTAACCCCACTCCTCACTGCTCCCTAGCTGCCTCTTCCTGGCTCCCAGAAGTCCTGGCCTTCTGTTCTTATAGGCACATGTTGAGTTACTTCCTCCTGTGCTCCTTATCCTTCCCTCTCATGATCCCCTTTCTAGTTTCATGATCTACAGACACACACACCACACACAAACCACAATCAAAAGCACACATCTGTATATAGTTTTTTTTCTATAGAGAAGATAAAAACTGCAGTATTTGTGAATTTGATTTATTTTGTGTAACGTAATGCTTTCTGGTTCTACGCATTTTCCTGCACATGTCATGACTGAATAAAATTCTATTGTGTATGTATAAAAGTTACCCATTCCTCTGTTGATGGACATCTAGACGGGAACCATTTGCTGGTTATATTACAAATTTTCTAAGAATTTTGTGTATGCAACTATTTCATGATATGGAATTTTCTATTCGTGGGATTGTGTCAGTACCCAAGCTGCTGTGGAGTCTGGAGTATTCCAGCTTTGGGGTTTTCAGAGCAAAGATGTTAAATCTGTGATTGTAATCATAGCAGAGGTGCCAAGCACTGGACTGGGTCCCCTGTGCAGGAGAGCTGGCTAATTACTCCCTGTAACCTCTGACACAGACATGTGATCCCCATTTTAAAGATGTAGAAGCCGGGGCCAGAGAGATGCTGTATGAGCAAGGGGATCTGAGTTCAGGCCTTCCGGATCTCATAGAAAAGCTGGGCATGGCTGTGTGTGCCTATGAGCCCCGCACTGGGGAAACAGGAACCGGTGGGTCCTGGAAGCTCACTGGACAGCGAGTTTAGCCAAAACAATGAGCCTTGCGTTGAAAGAGAGATGCTACCTCAAACATGGATGGAGAGTGGTAGAGGAAGATATCTGACATGGCAAGGTACATGCATCCACAGATATATACACATACATAAAACACAAATAAAAATATTTGGAAAATGATTTTGATGCTCAGACATGGAGAAGGACACACCGCTCCACGGGATGCTGTCAGGACACACACCTAAGCTTTCCTCCTCTCTGCTTGTTGGTTGGTTCCATTTGTCTGCCAAGGGCCAGTGATCTAAATCAGGGGGACCCACTGGGTCTGGAGCCATCACTATCTGGGCTGGGTGAGGGTAGGCAGAAACGCAGATCTCAGCAGAAGCCACAGGGTCTCTGAAAACAGCAAGGGCTGACCAGCTACCAGATGGAATGAACAGATCAGTTGGTGACTAGCCAAGGATTCCCCACAGCTAGCAGCCTAAGGCTCCAGAGTTATGCCAAACTGCCTTTAAGTCTTGGCCCCTGCTACCCAAGCTCATTCATCCCAATACACGTACATTGCCTCTCAACAAAAACAGGGTCATAATTCTACCCTTAGCATGACCAATGAAGGGAAAATGGAATAGGTTGAATCTGTCACCTAGAATGTGCAAAGAGAACGGGACTCTACCTCGGCACTCCCTTCCTTGAGCCCCCTCCATCGTCTCTTACAATGCAGCCTCTCTTGAGATCTTGCAACCTCCTGGGGAGATGAGGCTGAAGAGCTACACATGGTAGCTGGAGTCTGGAGACATTGTTTCCAGCAGCTGCAACATTTAGCCAAATGTTCCCACCTCTCCAACTCAACTGGTAACCAGGGCAACCAGATGATCATGTCCTGATGCCAGGCAGGTTCTTGCCTTGGCATGGAAATACCTTTGGTACTCTGGAGATCTCAATTGAGTGGGGAGGAGGAGACTTTAGGAACTGATAGTGGAAAGAACACTGACCTTGAACTCATGTTTGTGTGGGTCATCGTCTCCATTCTGTCCTGCCCCTTAATGTTGTGACTTTGGACAAATTCTATAACTCTCTTGAAGAAGTCAGAATCAGAATCAATAATCCTTGCTTTAGTTCTGTTGTAAAGATGAAATGAAGGTATGTCTTAGGACCGTGGAACAGTTACTCTTTGCAAAGTTCATCTCACATTCTAGACACACACACACACACACACACACACACACACACACACCTGATTTCCCAGAGCTTGGCAGTGCAGTGAGAGATGCATCGGTCCACAGCTAAGCAAATAAATCATAGTTGGAAATGCTATAGAAGTGCTCAAAAATGGACAGTGTGAGCATAAACCAAGAATGCCTGAGGAGTCTGTTCCCTCTCTGTCCCTCTCAGTTTCTAACCATGGCCAAGCCACACAACTCCCAAGTATGTGTGCAGCCCATCCCGAATGTGACAGCCTCTGTATTTGGTTTCTAGGCGAGCAGCACCTTCAGCTGAATTCTCAGTGGACAGGACACGCCACTTAATGTCCTTCTTGACCATGATGGGCCCTAGTCCCGATTGGAACGTGGGCCTCTCTGCAGAGGATCTGTGCACTAAGGAGTGTGGCTGGGTCCAGAAAGTGGTGCAGGACCTGATTCCCTGGGACGCTGGCACTGACAGCGGGGTGACCTATGAGGTAGGTGTGTGCCCACAGCAAAAGACAGAACTCCTTAGCAACCTCTTCTCGTCTGCCCTATTCTAGGTGTCTAGGGTGTGACTCAGCTATGTCCTAGAAGTCCCTTGTGGCCAGCATTGTTCTGTGTACCAACTGCATTAAAGTCTGGAGCCATCACAAGGCCGAGGAGGTAGCTAGGTTGTTAAGAGCACTCATTGTTGTTAGGAGGACAAGTTCAGTTCCCAGCCCCTGCAAGGCAGCTAACAAGCATCTGTAACTCCAGTTCCAGAGGATCTAAGCCCCTCTTCTAACATCCATCCATGGGTACCAGGCACACAGGTGGTATGCATACAAGTATGCAGGCAAAAAAACAAAACAAAAATAAAATAAATCTTTAACATGTAAAATAAATAAATCTTTTTTAAAGCTATTTTTAAAGTCTGGAGCCATCAGAAAACCGGTAAGAGAGGGACAGGCAGACAGCTACTTCAGTGACGTTCTTGCTAAGCAAGCAGGAAGGAGTCAGTTCCCCAGAATGTAGGTTACAAAGTCAGGGAGGGTGGCTCATGTTGGTAATCCTAGTCCTAGTGCTGGGGAGGAAAAAACAGGTGGATCCTGGAGCATGCTGCCTGCCACATTCAGCATTCTATCTGTCATCTGGGGCTGCCTGCTCACAGCAGTGACAGAGCCAAGTAGTCATCAGACACAGTGTGACTCACATCTGACCAGACACGAGAACAGTTCGCTGCCTGGTCCAGCAGAAAAAGCCTTGGATCCAGGTCAAGCTGGCTCAGCCACTTCTAAGCTTGGATGACCTCTTTGGCACTTGGCTCCTCCAGCTGGCCACAAACTTCTGGTGCGCGTGGAAGTTTCTAAGATAGGTTTATGGATTTCCAAGCACAGGGTCTATACAAGTGGAGTTCCATGAATATAATTATACCTTTTTTTAAGATTTGTTTTATGTGTGCAAGTGCTCTAGCTTCATGTACACCTTTACACCAGAGGAGGGCATCAGATCTCGCGACAGATGGTTGTGAGTCACCGTGTGACTGCTGGGAATTGAACTCAGGTCCTCTGGAAGAGCAGCCAGTGTTCTTAACCGCTGACTGCTGGGAACTGAACTCAGGTCCTCTGGAAGAGCAGCCAGTGCTCTTAACTGCTGAGCCATCTCTCCAGCCCTAATTAGTTACACTTCTTAAATTAAATATTTAATCCCCAAAATTACACAATTATACACACACACACACACACACACACACACACACATATGCATGCATGCACGTGTGTACACACAAAGGTCCAAGCAGAGTTTTTGTTCTGATCTCAATAAACAAATTACTCTGAGGTTTTTTTCCATTGTATTTCCCACGCTGTCTGTTTTATTCCTACAGTCACCAAACAAGCCCACAATTCCTCAGGAAAAAATCCGACCCCTGACCAGTCTGGACCATCCTCAGAGTCCTTTCTATGACCCAGAAGGTGGGTCCATCACACAAGTGGCCAGAGTTGTCATCGAGAGAATCGCCCGGAAGGTACCGCGAGGAGGGCCGTTGTTCCTGTACACCTTTCTAGAACCACTGGAGTCTCTGACAGGAAGCAGCTCTGGATATGGGATTTCTGGGCCTCCTGAGGTCTCAAGCATGAAAATTATCTTTTAGAGTGAAGCCAGGTTCAAATGAATGATTTGATCCAAGCAGATTAGTTTATCCTAAGTTCTACAGTCAGCTAAGTTGCTAATGTCTGCCATGGTCAGGATATCTGTTTAGTCAATGCTTTTTTTCTTGCATTTCTTTTCTTTTTTTATATTTATTTATTTATTATGTATACAATATTCTGTATATGTGTGTATGCCTGTAGGCCAGAAGGGGGCACCAGACCCCATTACAGATGGTTGTGAGCCACCATGTGGTTGCTGGGAATTGAACTCAGGACCTTTGGAAGAGCAGGCAATGCTCTTAACCTCTGAGCCATCTCTCCAGCCCCTTGCATTTCTTTTCACTTAAGCTGCAAGTTCTGTTAGCCCAGAACTCTACCATCCTGTGGGTTTTGTGCCAAGGAAACATTAGAATCAGGTATTCCAGCTCTCCCTCGAACATTCTCTTCTCTTGACTGTCTACTCTCCATTTCTTTGGCAGGGAGAACAATGCAACATTGTACCTGACAATGTGGATGATATTGTGGCTGACCTGGCTCCAGAAGAGAAGGATGAAGGTGCGCTGTTCTCCTCTGTCGCAGGTGGCAACATAAACGGACACAGAGTTCCCATCTCTGAAATAATCAGGATGCCTGGAGGCAGGGGGAACTCGGGTGTCTAAACATGTGCTTAGCATGTACCAATCCCTGGTTCCTATTTCCAGCACCCTAGCCAAAGAAAAGACTAAAATCCAAGGCCAATATTAGGCACCAATATAAGGCCACTGGTGGAGGAGTGACACTGGAACAAGTATTAACAATAGTTCTCCGATGGTCGTGGAGACGGCATTTGGTGGGTTTCCGCAGTATCCAGATTGCTGTCTGCTTTGCTGCTTGTCAGGCGGAGACAAGTCCATCTCCCTATCATCAAGGACAGAGTCCAGGCCCGGCAGTTAGGAGAGAGAGGCAGAGCTTTGGTTTTTAAGTTTCCTCACAGAACCTAGACTTCATGAGTCTGTAATCCTGACAAGAAGCCAACCTTCCCATCTCACTTCCCTTAACTATGAAGTGGGTATCATAACAGACGCAGCCTCAGAGAAAATGAGAATCAACAGGCCCAGTTAAACAAGGTTCTTAGGATGCCAGCACAGGGCAAGTGCCTGCGGGGAACTGACACCTGTGGGTGGAGCCAATGGAAAGGTGAAGCTCCAAAAGAGCTGTGAGCTTCTCAAAACTGCCCATGAAATGCCCACATGCCAAAGGCAAGCAGTGTTGGGAAGATACACATGTACAGAAGGATCTTTCAGGAAGAGAGTAGTCACTAGTCATTAAATATTTGCCAGCAGGCTGTTGGAAGGTCATTTTCTTTTCTTTTTTAAAAAATTATCTATGTGTATTGATATTTTGCCTACATGTATGTCTGTGTGAGGGTGTCAGATCCTCTGAAACTGGAGTTGCTGACAGTTGTGACCTGCCATGTGGGAATTGAACCCAGGTCCTCTGGAAGGGCAGCTAGTGCTCTTAATTGCTGAGCCATCTCTCCAGCCCCTGGAACATCAAGGGAAGAAAATGTCTGCTTCTGTCCCTAGAACACACAGATAAGCCTTTATACAGAGAGCAGCCATGGCTTCCACAGGCTCCCAGGGAGAACATGTCAAACACTCTTTGCAGATGACACCCCTGAAACCTGCATCTACTCCAACTGGTCTCCGTGGTCGGCCTGCAGCTCCTCCACCTGTGAAAAGGGCAAGAGAATGCGGCAACGCATGCTGAAGGCGCAGCTGGACCTCAGTGTCCCCTGCCCTGACACGCAGGACTTTCAGCCCTGCATGGGCCCTGGCTGCAGCGATGAAGGTAGGTAAGGCCTAGGCCAGCTGAAGAAGACTGGGAAGAGGGCCCACCTGGCCACAGGGGTCCCTTTCGCCATGACGGGCAGTGTTCCCCGAGTGGCATCATGGTCATTCATCACCATTGCTCCAACCAGAGCAAAGGCCTCCTACAGTATCTTGAGGTCTCTGAACACACAGCCCATCATATGATAACAGATTTCTGAGACTCACTCTTCTTCCTTCATGTGTTACTTGTATGTCACCTAGACCAAAATGCCTGTCATGTGTTACTTGTATGACACCTATACCAAAATGCCTGTCATGTGTTACTTATATGTCACCTAGACCAAAATGCCTGTCAGGACATTAGGGGAAAGGATTTGCTGGAGTCAAAGGATTTAGTCAGTGGTTGCTTGACCTCATGTACTTCATGGCACCCCAGTAAAATATGATGGTAGGAGAGTGATCTACTTTCTCTAGCCAGACCCCACTTCCTAAAGTCTCCCCAATACTCCCAACCACCACAAGATACTGTTAGAAATAAGTTTGGGGGTCACAAAAGAAAGAGACCACCATTCTGACTGAAGGGTCTGGACAATGGCAAGCTTTACTCTTGCTCAAAGGGTGTGCTCAGGAAGAGGGAACACGCGGACAGGAAGTGCATTTAGTTTTTATTCTAACTCAGGTGATGGCTGTGTCTTTTCCTCATTGGCTAGGGTCCAAGCTCACAATCGTACTCAGTCGGCTAATCTGAAAAGAATTGGTGCATAGGAAATAGCAGAGGGAGTGAGAGGTCACTAGAGGTGAGGGGCCGCTGGAGGTGAGGGGGTCACTGCTCCAAAGGAAGAGGGTCCCTTCTCCAGGCTATCAAATTCCTAGGAGAGAGCAGTGGGCCTCACCATAGAGCCCAGGCCAGCCTAGAGCTCACTCTGTAGCTCCATGAGGGTCAGGAACTCATGATCCCCCTGCCTCTGCCACTGGAGTGCTGAGATTGCTGTGCTTTCAAATGCTTTTAAGTAATTGTCATTCCTGGCCCCTCTTCCGAACCCGACCTGAGCCTTACACGGAGTGCATTGCGCTTGTTTCACATAGGGGCCTTCAGCTCATTGCTTACTTTCTCCGCTGGAAACTGCTCAAAGGTCAGGCTTGCTTTCTGCAACTCTGCAAAACCTATGTCACTACATATAGCTTTGAAGATTGCAGGACGCTGATTGCCGGGCCAAGAGCAAAGGGCAGCTACCTGCTTCTGCATGACTCTTTCTGCCTGTACAGAACATGTTGTTTCCTGTTCTTATTCTGAGGAGTGCTAGACAGGCTATACTTATTCTGTGGCAGGGCCATTCAGGCTGGAATGGTGCCTGGCACAAAGAAAAGCAATTCCAAGCAGGGGCTAGCTAAAACAGTACACTCTCCTGCATGCCACTTCCCAGCTTTTCCTGGCAGTAGCCTGGCCTGCCTCTCGGGGCTTTATTCCCACAGGGGTCATTGCTAGCCATCTGGGCCTCAAACAGGATACGAGAAGAACAAGCCCTGCTATAGACAAGCCTACAAGGAGACCGGAGAAGAAATTCACTGTCAGCCCTGAGGCTCCTTGGGGGGTACAAGAGCTAGGCAGCTAATGCCAATAGTGGTACTGAAGGCTCTAAGAATAGCCTAAGCCTCCTCCACAGGAAAGCTGCCACTATTATGTCAGGCAGGCGGCCCCAGGAGGTAGGACAGTACTAAATCGCTGGACCTGGACCTTTTCCTTGGACCTGGGGCACCTGCTCCACCCCTTAAACGCCTCTCCTCCCAGACCCAGAGTTCTCCTGTACCAACCCCAGGTTCTTTTCTGCCCCTCCTGAGCATGCTCAGTGTGTTGCAGATGGCTCCACTTGTACCATGTCCGAATGGATCACCTGGTCGCCCTGCAGCATCTCATGTGGCATGGGCATGAGGTCCCGGGAAAGGTACGTGAAGCAGTTCCCAGAGGACGGCTCGGTGTGCACACTGCCCACGGAAGAGACAGAGAAGTGCACCGTCAACGAGGAGTGCTGTGAGTGGGGCGGGTACGGGGTGCCCTTAGGTGGGTGGGGCAAGCAGGCAGCCCTCCGTCCCCCTCCCCCGTAAAAACCGCACAACTCCAACTGTATGGACTCCCCCCAGCTCCTAGCAGCTGCCTGGTGACCGAGTGGGGCGAATGGGATGACTGCAGCGCCACCTGTGGGATGGGCATGAAGAAGCGGCACCGCATGGTCAAGATGAGCCCCGCAGATGGCTCCATGTGCAAGGCTGAGACGTCGCAGGCGGAGAAATGCATGATGCCTGAGTGCCGTGAGTGGGTATGGGGAGGGCTTTGGGCAGCGAACCTCAAACGGACAAGAGACACCCAAGTGTTCCCCGACTACGTGGATGAATACGGACCTAGAGAGAGCAGGGTCTGGTCTTGTAGGGCACTGTCCAGGAGCAAGAGGAACCAAGGTGTGCAGGGTAGTCCACCAACTAGATCCAGACAGGCTCCGTGGGGGTGGGTGTGTTCTACGCACACTGGTGACTTCTGGATAGAATTCACCTGCCGCTGCGTTCTCTAGAAGCATTTTCCTTGGGGCATTGGAAAGGGATAGTAAATTTAGATAGGACATGCTTTGAACTCTGCCAAGTCATGCCTGGCTTTTCGTTTGTGGGGTTGAGACAGGATCTCATTGTGAAGCCCTGACTGGTCTGGAACTGGCTAGGTAGACCAGGCTTGCTGTGAAGTCATAGAAATCCCACTGCTTCTGCCTCCACATGCTGAGATTAAAAGTGTGCATGACTATGACCAGCACATTTCTGTTTTATGAAGGCCTTGTTAGGTGTCGTAAGGCACAACTATGCCCACTCTAGGTGCAAATGCATAAGCATATGCACACAAGCTCTCTCTCTCTCTCTCTCTCTCTCTCTCTCTCTCACACACACACACACACACACTCTAGGGATCTCAGCTCAAACAAAGCAAAACTGCAGCACTGAGCCAATTCCCTGTCGGAGTATCATGAGGAGTATTCTTAGTGAGGCCCTACTAAATCTATAGATTATTAACTAAATTTGGTGACTCCATTAAATCAGTGATGTCTCTGTTGAGAACTTGCATTCTGCTTCACTGACCCTCACCTGGTGTAAGGTCATGACCACCAGCTGGGCCACTTCCTGCTTGAGAGCTACTTCCTGCTCCAGGCTGTCCACTCTGAACCTAGGGTCCAATTCCATTCTATCCCAGTGGCCAGTGCAGGTGGGAGTTTTATAGGGCCAAGAAAAAAGACAACAAAAGGTGCCTGTTCTCAGTGCCAAACTTGGCTCTTGACCTAGACACCATCCCGTGCTTGCTGTCCCCCTGGTCCGAGTGGAGCGACTGCAGCGTCACCTGTGGGAAGGGCATGCGGACCCGCCAGCGGATGCTCAAGTCTCTGGCAGAGCTGGGCGATTGTAACGAGGAACTGGAGCAAGTGGAGAAATGCATGCTGCCAGAATGCCGTAAGTCCCAGGTCCTGGAAGCCCACCCCTCGCCTCCTCCAGTTTCTTGGTCCAGTGAGCCCCCAACCAGCTACATGCTAATACTACCAGATGGGGAGACAGCTAAGTGGATAAATCACTTTGTGTACAAGCGTGGGGACCAGGGTTTGGATCCCCAGGACCCACATAAAAGCCCAGCAGGCATACTGGCTAGCTAGACCAGCCAAATCAGTGTCCTGTAGGTTCAAGAAGAGACCCTCTCTCAGTAAATACAGCGGAGAACGATGAAGAAAACACCAGAAATCATGTTTGTTCTTAAGACATGCCTGTGCATACACACACACACTCATGCCAAAGGATGTAGACTGTTAAGATCCTATAGTGAGACTGGGAGAAAGAGTGGAGTTTGGCTCTGTGTTGGCAGAAACGCTTCAATTTCATTGTTGTCTGCAAAACACACACACACAGAATGGCCGTGAAGACTAAACAGGAGATGGACACTAATGCTGTAGCACGCCCAGTCCCTGTCGTCCCCTGCCCCCTCCACCTCCCCCCCCCACCTCCCCCACCTCCCCCACTCCCCCCCCACTCCCCCACCCCCCATCCCGCTTAGGAGCTTGTCTGACTGACCAGGAACTTTGTAACCTTTCAATTCCATCCCAGTATCATGTGTTTTATTTATTTACCTGTGACTGGAGGCTGGCCATTAAGTCAATACTCCACAAGGCTGGTAAGAAGGGAAGAAAGAGTCAGGTTCTCAAAAACATCTGCCCACATCTGCCTCTGCAATCTGTGTTGCCAATATCGCTGATTATTATTAATCCTGTTTCCCAGTCCATACAGCAACAAAACACTTCCCAGGCTACTGTGGGGATCAAAGTGTGTGCAGGTGCAGGTCCCCATGGGCTTCAGCAGCCTTGGGCTCTTACTACCCATAGTTAATAAACAGCTACCTCAATGACTGGGCTCTAGAGGCTTCACCAATGACGGTCACCAATTCAAACAAGTGTTTATATCCACAGGGGCTATTCAAGGGGATCAGGAAATGAACATCCACAGGGTACTGCTGGGAGCAAATAGCTCATTTAATCCTCATAGCCTAATTTAACAAAATTACAATTATCCCCATTTGGCAGACGGAGCCAGAAAACACTTAGTTGAAGAGTGTGGAATCATTTGCCTCCTTGGACACATCTTGAAAAATCAGACCAAAATGCTGTTTCCCCTCACACTGCAAGGTGCTTGCTTAGTAAGAATGCTAGATCTTTTGTTATGATAAACCCTAAAACACCCTTTGCACTTGATCCTTTGTAGAACTTCCCATCTCGGGCTCCTGTGTTCTGCACAGACCACCACATGCAGGATGCAGCTGAGGTGCAGAACAAGAAAAGCTGTATGGGTTTGAGAAAGCCCTAAGCACGGGTTCATGTAGGCAAGTCACCTGCAACCTTGTTCTCTCCAAAGGCTATGTAGTGGGTGGCCATTCGCTGTAGATCACTATGACTCCCCTGAGGAAATCTAGGTTCCTTGAAACTGTGGGGGGCTGGTCAGTGCCACTAGAAGCTGACACGATTATTCCAGGAAGTCACAGGGCAAGGCATGAGGTTACAAAAACACCTTCGATGTCCCCCATCACCTTAAATCACAGAGGAGCCAGAATGAGAAGAGTACGGGGTCATGATCTGCTGACAGCATTGCCCCAACTGCTCCAGATAATACCATTACTGCTCTCCCATCCCAGTTTCTCCTGATTGGCCACACAATCGAGACGGTCAAAGGGGATACCACTCAGCTACTGTTTCACCTGTCTCTATCTTGCTAGCCATTGACTGTGAACTCAGCGAGTGGTCCCAGTGGTCTGAATGTAACAAGTCATGCGGGAAAGGCCATATGATTCGAACCCGGACAATCCAAATGGAACCTCAGTTTGGGGGCGTACCCTGCCCAGAGACTGTGCAACGCAAGAAGTGCCGCGCCCGGAAATGCCTTCGCAACCCATCAGTCCAGAAGCTGCGCTGGAGGGAGGCCCGAGAGAGCAGGCGCAGTGAACAGCTGAGGGAGGAGTCAGAGGGAGACCAGTTCCCAGGTACGGTTCTGCGAAAGCCAGGGCTGGTGGGGCTGCTCTGGGCTCAGAGACAGAGAGGCACTTCTTGGACTATTCAGACCAATTCCCAAATACCAAGAAAGCATAATTTATACAGAAACGATTGGGTGAATATTTGTAGATATGTATGTATGTATATGATAATTAGCTGTCAAAATAGATTTTCAAGCAAAGAGCCTTTAGAAATTGTACACTGTTCTTTCTTCGCATTTGTACAACACCTTGCTCACAATCAGCTATGACTAGGGTTAATGACGGCACAGATGCATGAGAGAGCCCTGATTGTTTAGGAAAATCTTTATGGCTCATCAGATCAAACCATCCCTGTAAGTGTAGGGCAAGTCTATCCTGGCCAGTGGTTTCTCAGTTTAATGTTAACCACAAAGCTTAACATTTGGATTTATTTCTTCCAGCTGATGTAGGGCCAGGCAGCCACCTAAGTGGTAAACACTCCAGCAGAACAAGAACCAAGTGCAAAGGAAGCCAGAGGATGGGTACAGAACAAACTGGAGTTTTGAGGAAATGCAGGACAGAAAGCTAGACTGAGTCTTACGGAGATTTTTGAAGCTTGCCATATGATAAGCATTCATGCAGATAAAAAATAAATTGGGGGGGGGGGGTGGAGAGATGGCTCAGTGGTTAAGAGCAGTGGCTGCTCTTCCAAAGGTCCTGAGTTCAATTCCCAGCAACCACATGGTGGCTCACAACCATCTGTGATAAGGTATGGTTCCCTCTTCTGGCCTGCAGGCACACATGCAGGCAGAACACTGTATACATAATAAGTAAATAATCTTTAAAAAATAAATTAGAAACATAAACCCTTTCTTTAAAATCACCATCACCCCTGGCGTGAGATGGGTACTCTTTCAGAGGACCCAAGTACAGTTCCCAGCACCCAAATGGTGGCTCACAAAGTTCTGTAACTCCAGTACCGGGGGATCCGATGCCCTCTTCTGGCCTCCACAGGCATTTGTGTGCATATGGTGTATAGATAGGCAAAACACACACAACACACAGAAGATAATTAAAAAATAGTAATAACCCCTGCATGGAATGGCACTGCTGAATGAGCTGGTCCAAACCAAGAAAGCCAAATGATTGACAGGCCAACAGAATGATGATTTGAGGCAATCCATGGTTAAGTCCTGAGCACAGACCATTAAAACCATTCTTTGAATTCCCTGGAGGCAAACACGGCAGCCATGTAAAAGTGACTGTTCAGTGGCTCTTCCTAAATACAGCCCACCTCACCTTTGATGGGCGAGGAGAGAGCATGCCTTTAATCCCTGCACTTGAACAAAGCTAGTTCTGGCACATCGAAGGCTACACAAAAAAACTGTGTCAAGAAACCAAAAAAGGGAGGCAGGGGAAGAGGGAGGGAGGGAGGGAGGGAGGGAGGGAGGGAGGGAGGGAGGGAGGGAGGGAGGGAGGGAGGGAGGAAGGGAGGGGAGAAAGGTAGCTCATTCTCCAGTGTAGAGATGAACTAAGTTGACAGGCCCTTTCTTTAGGAAGTACTCCATACCAAGATGTCTGTGGCAGGCAGGCAGTCATTAGTCCCAGTTAAAGGCAGCTATATGCTCAGCAGTTTCTCCAGGAAACTTTGCTGTGATGTGGTAAACAGGTACCTCATACATGGTCATGAGCATGCTGTCTTCAAAGATGAGATGTAGGCAGGGCTACTGGTGTGTGCAGACAAGAGAACCCCTGCCTCTCGAGTGCTACTGATGTATGCAAACAAGGACCTCATCGCCGGTGGTCAGAGGGATTCCTTTGAGGAAGGCATCGTCATGTTTCATAGGAAGAAGAAAAGAATTGTCCATTTGACTTAGTAATGGGTAGGCTGAGACCTCGGGCAGGGAGGCTCGTGAAGTAGTTCAGTGCTCCCGGCTGGTCACCATTTACAAGTCGGTACTTTAAACAAATCTTTAGGCAGGATCCTGCGGCAGAGGCCAGCTGGCTTGCTTTCACTCTTCTGAGGTTTGGCTGTGTTTAGACTCATTCTCGTTTGCACAGCCACAATCAAGAGGGGCTGGAAGAGCAACCCCAGTATCACCTGCTTTTCTGGAGCCTCTTGCCACAGGGTCCCTCGAATGAGGTCACCCCGACTTGCTCACTCCTAAGTTGTTTTCAGGCACAGTTTTTTGTTCATATCCCATTAGCCAGAGCAAGCCAAGCCTAGGTTCAAGGGGTGGGGAAACACTCTGACCTTTGACAGGAAGTGATCAGGACATTAATGGTCATAGCTTTTGCAATGACCATTATGAGCTAGCAATCCCTAATACAATCAGGCGTTAATTAATTCAACCATTACGTGGAGAAGCAGAGAGCGGCGGACAACTCATGGACAGTCCTGCTGGAAGTCACTGCTCGCATTCTGCCGGCCTAACCACATATTCTCACTCTTTCAGGCTGTCGGATGCGCCCGTGGACAGCCTGGTCAGAATGCACCAAACCGTGCGGAGGCGGGATTCAGGAGCGCTACATGACTGTGAAGAAGAGGTTCAAAAGCTCCCAGTTTACCAGCTGCAAAGACAAGAAGGAGATCAGAGCGTGCAACGTGCACCCTTGTTAGCCGGGGTACAGTTCCCCCAGGGCTGCATCTCAGAATCCAATCACCAATAAGGTTGGGTGGTTTGTTTGCTTGTTTACGATGAGTTAAATTGTGTCCACTAGTTTTCATTTTTACGGTGTGGTTTGCCCAGTAGTCTTATGGATGCCAAGGGACATCCTGTCTGAATACGTCTTGGTGGGTGCAGGCCAAGTGGGGCACCCCTGTCCTCAGGCAGCCCTCTTCTTACAAGCGAGTAGCATTGGTTCACCTTGTACTAAACTGAAATGTGTCCCTCTGGAGCGTCCCCCTGGCCAAGCAGGACAGAGACCCTGGCCACATCCACAAGGAGAAGCAACCAGCATGCAGGAGACACCCATCAGATGCAGAGGACAGATTCCCCTTTCTCGCCTTTGGCCTGCGACCCCTGCAGAAGCCATTTCTCTTCTTTTCATTTAGCGCAACTCCAGGTATCTTGGAAAAGCCTCCTCGTGCATGCGCACGAGCTCTCCAGGCCCTTGAGGAAAAGCAGGAAGGCGGGGTGGCTTTTATTCTACAAACCTGACACTGGTTTGTGACACCACAAAAGCAGCAGGTGACGGTGGCTGCTGCTTTATTTAACCGTAGGCGGTGATAAAGGAAATGAGGCATAAACTACGTTTCCCTTGGGTTTCGATTGCTGGTGCCATAGTTGTCCTAGGGTGCCAGGGCATGACCCTCTTCTCAGCAGATTCCTCTTTGGACCAATGGAGGCAGTAAACTGGATAACAGTCCCAAATGTGACTTCTTACAGATCTTCTTACAGATCCAGACCCTTTAGATTTCCCAAACTTCCTTAGAATAAAGCGTCTTAGCTCTGAGAACTACCTGCTAAGTTTGTCAGGAAGCCCCTGTGTCAATTCCTCAACAAAAATGCTGTCTTCCCTACTTATTAAATCCCTGATAGTTTATAGTGAGAGAGGAGAGAGACAACCTATTCCCATGATTAAGACAAAAACCTAGAGAAGGTTTATTCAGTCATGCCTGTGCCTCACTTCTGGACCAGAGCCCTGTTCCCCGTGGACAGTCCAAAGGGAGGCCAGGGGTTTCCACCAACTTCCAAGCCATCAGCAGCGCATTGAACCCATGTCTAACAACCCACAAGCAGAATACAGGGACATCTGTCTCTGTTGTGAGCTCATTGGCAGGTTCTGCTCATGCATCTGTTGAAACTATCTTCACATTCTTTTGCAAGTCTGTGTTTATTACCGCTTCGTCCAAATACATACTGTGGGCAAGCCGCCCACAGTACTCTGGATATACTACTTTAAGAATCTGCATTAAACACATCAGGATTATTTCCAGCCACATCTATGTACAACCCCCAAATATGTATTTTCCTTAACACAAGAGCGCCTGTTCAATAAAAAAATAAATAAAAAACAAGCCTCGCTGGGTCTTTGTTTTTAGGCCATTAAGTGGTGGGAGGTTTGGGTTTTTTTTTTTTTTTTCAGTTTGTTACCCAGCTCATTTTCAGGAAAAGATGGGGTGTCTGTCCCCTCTAGGTGGGCCACTGGCACCATACCCCTTGCCCATCTGAAGTTTGGATTATTTCCAACATTATTTTTAGATATTTTAATGAACTGCCTTCTCTTTCAAAGGAATAGAATACAAAGAAATGAGAAGCTTAAAATTCTACTGGGGACCCCCAATCCCCCGCAAAAAAAAAAAAGTACCAATGAAGAATCTGCCCTGCCTACTTCTATAACATCCTCCAAGCAATCTCAATCCATGATAACGGATGTTCCTTCAGAGGGTGGCAGGGTTCACTAACATATACTCTTCTTCCCTGATCCCATTTGGGGATAATTTTCATCCTGATTTGGAGGACTTTTTAAAACCCAGAGAACTGGCTGATGGCCAAGAAGAGACTGAGAAACACACTTTGTTTGCAGTGGGGAATCTGTGATGTCAAATCTCCTTCTTACCGAAGTCTCGTGTCAGGTGGTTGTCATTTTCTCCAGCTAATCATTCATTTTGGAAATAAGATGTTTTTAACTACAAACACAATCTGTTTGGACTCCCACTTGGGCTAATAAGAGAGAACCCACATTGTAAGAGGTTCAGAGCTCTACTTCCCAATCAGACATTGGGTCAATCTCCTGTCACCAGGCCAATGGGGTATTATTTTTGTTTTTGGTTTTCGCAACAGGGTTTCTCTATAGAGCGCTGGCTATTCTGGAACTCGCTTTGAAGACCAGCCTGGCCTCGACCTCACAGAGATCTGCCTGCCTCTGCCTCCCACAACCACCGGGCTTGCCCACTGTGCTTTATCTGAGGGAAATCTGCTAGAGCGAATGAGACTAAAACCTGGGCTCCTTTGGACTCCCAAGGGAAAAGCTTGCAGAGCATGCGTGCTGTGCTCCCGTTGGCGCTGGAGCGCATGCGCATGCTTTCAGCATCCTCGAGAGCTGCAAGCAACAGGAAAGCGCATACTGCAGGCCTCCGGCACTCCGGCACCCACATCACAACCTATCTCCACAGTAACTGTGTGGCTCTGTCAACACATCCCCTCTGACACAGTATCTCTGTGCCCAGTTTTCACTAAACCTCCACGTTTCAGACAATAAAAAGTAAAAACAAAATCTTGGATCACACACAGAGGAAGCTGTATTCCCTACACTAGAGAGGCCATTCCAAGCCAGCAAAGCCTACCTCAAAAATGAATGAATGAATGAATGAATGAACGAACGAACGAACGAACGAACGAACGAACGAACAGCTTTTCGGATCCCGAGAACTCAGTCGCATGGGCCTCAGCAGACATTTCACAACAGTCTGACCCGGAGTTTTTAAAGCCTGGCTTTAAAAATTCTGTGACATTGAGTTAAACTGCAAAGAAGTCCAATATTTAAGCCCTAAAGAAATGCATCCTACTACCCAAGCAAGACCAAACCATAAACGTTTAATTTCTTCTTAAAACTCAGAACCAAGAAAGACAGCCATTTTCTCCACGTTGCTATTTGGAACTGATTTCAATACCCCCATTCTCTGGTTCCTTCATACTGCCCAAAGTAGACAGAAGGAAAATAAATCCCCTTTGAAAATAACTGGAATTCAGTAACAAATTATAAATAGCAGCTACATGTTAATTAGCATAGGGCTAATTCTAATTCTTCAATTTAAATCCCGAGAAACTGAAAGCAAAAGATCTATATTAAATGTCACATTTAAAGGAAGCACCTGTTTCCAAATCCCCAGGGGCTCAGAGGCAGTGTATGTATCCCAGGGTGGAAGGGCAAAGACCATAAAGGTGAAGCCCAGGGGATCTGGGTTCAAGCCACAGCCCCACACCTCTGCATAGCTGTGACCGCTGAGCCCAGTCATTTCCGCTGTTCTGGTTTCAGGACTCACCAGCTCTTCCTCACACCAAAGAGGTCTTCATTCTCACCTTCCGAGAGAACGGGTCTCACAATCCCCATCTCTGTTCCACCTGCCCCTAGCTGCATCATTAACCACTAAGTGCCCACCTTTGTGCTGAATCTGACGAGAGCTGAGATTTGGTCATCTGTAACTGAAAATGTCACGACAAATAAAATTTACATGCATAATTTCTAACGGTTATCATCAGACTGCATTGCAATCTCAGGCCATTTTCACTTAACATTCACGGTGTCTTCCCATAAGATGGCATCCATTAACATCTCGCAGTGCTCAAAATACCCCTCTCTCTAGCATACTGATTAGTAACAGGCTCCCATTTTAAGCCATTACATGCTTAGACAATTTTTCTTTACCTCAAGTAATTTTTAAGAATTAAAAGAAGAAGAGCAGGAGCGGGTGAGATGGCTCAGTGGGTAAGGGCACACACCACCAATGATGACCTGACTGCAGTCCCCAGGACCCATATGGAAGAAGAGAACCAACCAACTCACACAAGCGTGTTGTCCTCTGACCTACACAGCGTGCTGAGTGAATCTAACCTGGACTAATCAGCCTAGCCATCTCCAACCCCACGTGCTCCACCGCGGCCGGTGCCTTGCATCTCTGCGGCCGGTCCCTGTGCACCTCTGTGGCCGGTGCCCTGCACCACTGCGGCTGATTCCCGTGCACCTCTCAGGCCGGTGCCCTGCACCACTGCGGCCAGTGCCCTGAATCTCTGCGGCCGGTCCCCGTGCAGCACTACGGCAGGTGCCCTGCACCATTGCAGCCTGTGCCCGTGCACCACAGAGGCCTGTGCCCGTGCACCACTGCGGCCGATTCCCATGCACCTCTCAGGGCGGTGCCCTGCACCACTGCAGCGGGCGCTGCTTGAAGCTGCACTTTAATCACATTCACAAAGGAGATGCAGAAACAGAAACCATGTGCTGAGAAATCTCTACAGTAACTTGACCTTGCGGAGAGATCCGAGAGGACGGTTACTTGCCCACCTCATTTCACTGTGCTTAGTGTGTCAGTCTACAGCACGGGGACCAGGACGTTTCAAATGGATTTAAGCAGCCAGGGAAGCACTGAACTAAGATTCTCAGCCACAGAGGTCATTTCCTGTCCCCTACTCCTTGTCCCTTCCCACCCCACCCTCTCTCCAGGATCTTTCTATGTAAACCACTATGACCTTGAACTGGTGATTCTCCTGCCCCAGTCTCCAGAAGGCTTGAATTATGGGTCTGCCCCAGCCTATATGGCCAAACTGTAGATTTCTAACTCAGACGCTAAGTATCCAGATTTTAACAACTATTTCCTGCTTTGCATCCCTACCTTCCTCAACGGACTACTTTGCACTAACTGGCTCTTAACACTCAGTTTGGTTTTCCAGACAGTTTCTCTGTATACCCCAGACTGTCCTGAAACTAGCTCTGCAAACCAGGCTGGCCTCAAACTCAGAGATCTGCCTGCCTCTGCCTCCTGACTGCTGGGATTAAAGGCGTGCGCCACCACTGCCTGGCCTTATAGCTAATTCACTAACAAAATATCTGCCCTTGACCCAGCTTTACCAAAGAACTTCCCAACAGCCTTCGCTCGCTTCCTCCATCCCTTAGCTGTCAATCACACTGCAATTCCTACCTGGTTTCTTTCCATAGTCTGAGAGCTCGAACAAAGCTAACCAAGTCTGGCTATTGATGGCTCCTCCCTCGCCACTCACAGCTTCTTACCATCCCAGGCCTAGGCTTCCTTAAAATACAGGCTCTTAGACCAGGAAGTTTCTCAGCAAGCAAGCCTGAAGACCCCCCAGAGTTCAATCTCTGGAGCCCATGTAAAAAGCCAGATGCAGTAAGCCCAGCGCTCCGACAGCAGGAGAACTCCCCCAGAAGCTCAGGAGACAGCTACCCTAAGTGCACAGTGTAGATAGAGACAGAAGTGAGACTCCACCACAGTGAGGTGGAAGGCAAGAACCGACTCCTAGTAGTCCTCTGACTGGTGTGGGCACGTGTGAGCATGGTACATGTGTGAGAGTATGGTACATGTATGGGCACGTGTGGGCGCATGTGAGCATTGTACATGTGTGGGGAGTGTGAGCGTGGTACATGTGTGGGAGCATGTAAGCACGGTACATGTGTGGGCACGTGGGAGCATGGCACATGTGTGGGAGCAGGTGAGCATGGCACATGTGTGTGAGCGTGGCACACGTGTGGGTGCGTGAGCATGGCACATGTGTGGGAGGTGAGCGTGGTACATGTGTGTGGGCCGTGGGAGCATGGTACATGTGTGGACGTGTGTGAGCATGGTACATGTGTGGATGTGTATGAGCATTGGCACACATGTGGGTGCGCGTGAGCATGGCACATGTGTGAGCATGGCACACGTGTGGACATGAGTGAGCATTGGCACACGTGTGGGTGTGCGTTAGCATGGCACATGTGTGGACGTGTGAGTGTGGTACATGTGTGGAAGTGTGTGAGCGTGGTACGTGTGTGGGTGTCTAAAATTACAAGCTTGTCTGTTAAATCTCAGCCCTTCCTCAGCTGTAATCCTGGCCCCAACTTCTAGGTTACCTTGCACGAGTGCCACACGTTTCCGTCACGACAGCCCCCTGCACCCCGTATTTAACCACGGCACCATCACTGTTCTGCCCACCCACGCACAGTGCTTGAGAGTCTCACGTTTCCCAGAGACACCTCTAATGTCCTGCCCCCTTCAACCACATTCATCATCACCATCTCTGGAAACATTCATTCACTCAATGTCCAGCCCCCTTCAACCACGCTCATCACCACCATCTCTGGAAACACTCATTCACCCAATGACTCTTCCGTGCACAGCAGGCAACACGGGTGACACATGTCCTATCCTCACGTGCTTACGATACGAGCACAATCATCTGTCCCCTCCCTCTGCCATTCACATGACCACTACATTAGATCCCAGTGTCTCCTGTGCACAATCCCGGGCAGTACAGAAGGGCACTCAGCAGTGGACCAATCTATCCCTAGTTTTAGAAGAAAACCTAGAAGGTTCCAATCACACAGCAATATACACAAGCTGGTTACCAGGACAAAGCTGAAACCTTCCAATGAAGAAGCTGCGTACAGACCGACACCCAAAAACAAAGTATGCGATGTCCATTATCCAAGATTTAAATTGTGAGAAATCAGGATCATAACTAAATAAAAAATCACACACGAGAAACGAATACAAACTATATACAGAGATGTGTGTTCACCAGACTATAAAGCGCTGCTATCACCACATTCAATTACTCAGAGTTCTGCGAGAGAAGTCAGCCCTGTGGAGCGCTCTGAGGGGTTATTTCCCAACACGCCTTGCCATTCTAGATGCACAACAGGCGCCAGAACTCAGCTCTCTGAGAAAGGGTGGGAAGTGCTGGTAAAGAGGAGTGCATAAGAGAATGAGGAGTGAGACTGGAGAGAGAGAGAGAGAGAGAGAGAGAGAGAGAGAGAGAGAGAGAGAGAGAGAGAGAGAGAGAGAGAGAGAGAAATTGCTGGGCATGGCTGGGGTGGCATACACCTGTACTTCCAGCACATGGGAGGTAAAAACACCTCTCATGATTGCTACAAATTCAAGGCCAGTCTGGCCTACATAGTGAATCCTAGGCCAGCCAGAGCTATCCAGAGAGATAAGAACTTCAGAGAAGAAGAAGAGGGAAGGAACTGTGAGAGAAGAAGGGAGGGGAGGGGACAGCAAGGGAGGATAGAGACATGGGGAGGATCAAAAAGAGCCAGGAGTGGGATACACACCTTACAGCCCCAACACTCAAACTCAAGCAGGAAAGTCTGGGCTCAAGGTCAGCTTGAACTACATAGTGAGTTTCAGATCAACCTGGGCTACTTAGTAAGACCTGATAAAAATTCTAGAAAACAAAACACAGTCTGAAATAAAATTCATTGGATGGGATTAACAAATGCAGAAATAAAGCTTAGAAAAATTGAAGATGGCAGCCCTGAAAAATACACAAGGAAAAGGACAGAGTGAAGTCCCCTGGCTGTTAGAGTCTAGCTCTTAGTGTCTACTCACTTATGACAAACAGGAAACCTTCCCACCAAGGATACACAACGGTTCTGGTGAGGCATCAGAGATAAAGAAAAATCCGCTAGCCTTCCTGGCAGTGAAAGTTGAACATTAAGTCTATATTAACGTAATCATAAACAAATTAAGTGATTTTGTTTGTATTTAAAATAAACATATGGTCCTCTTTGCCAAAGTCATTTTAGAATTCATCCTCAGGGGGTCTATGGGACTAGCGTCACCTTCCTCTCTCCTCTCTAGCTGAGGTTTCTCTGTTAAGGACACTTCAGAGAAAGAGTTACAAATCACATCAGGAAACCACGGAACAGTGAGTTCACCTGCAGAGCTCCCTAAGACGCCGTGCGCAAGGGCTTGGGCTACTCAAGTTGGTTCTGCATTGCTCACAGAAACCCTGGCATGAAAAAGAAGCCATCAAGCACCGTCTGGTGATAACAGATCAACTTTAATTCTAGCACCTGAAGCTATACAAGGGTTCACTTTATAAACTTCACGGGACTGTTGTACACATTCAATAAAAAGTGACCACTGTGCAATACCACCGAGAGTCGCAAAACCAGGAACACACTTTCGAATTGCTTAAACACAATCCACAGAGTTAAAAACAAAATCAGAAGCCATCCACAGTTACACTAATTGTCAAGTAGAGGTTTTACACGTAATACTTGATATAACAAGTCAACATCTAGCAGGGACATTGAGCGCGACTTCACGGTCTCGTCCTGTTGAGCTCTGTTGGGAAGTTTTCCTGATTATTGGCCACCGGTGGATGTCACAAGGACCAGGGGTTTCCACTTTCTCCTTGTCAGTGAACAGTGAACAGTGAGAATTAAATACTCGTCTTTACATATACACAAGGTACGCCGTGAAAGCATATTCGCTTACAAACATATAAAAATACTTGTTAACTAGTTTGATAAGAAAATAACGTATAAAAGTATATAGCAAAAACATTAATCATCTCTGACTCTGGAAAGATCAATTCCATATTTTATATTACATCAAACAAAAACAGTTTTAGTTTGGGTGGGTTCTTGTTTTTGTTTAATCCCGCAACCAGGAATACTTGAAAAGGAAGACAGATAGGAACCGTTCACTCTTACCCTTAGCACGGCTGGGAAAAGAAACCAAGTTCATTGACACACCTAAGTGCAGAACGAGTCCAAACATTTGGCCACAGAGAATATTGTCATCTTGAAGGAGGCATAATAAGAAAGGCTTGATCAGCAGTTTTTAATCCGTAACTACAACAGGCATTTTGGTATTCTGGCCACTGGAAAACAAAAGCCGCAGCGTCAGGAAAGGCCTGAGATGTCTCACTTTTGTAGATTCCATTCAGTGTATTTAAGGTTAATGAGAGTTGACATCAAAAGCTTTAAAGATAGGCAAAAATTCACATTTAAAAAAAAAAATACCCTCCGTATGCTTCTATTTAGAGTAACAGTAGGCAACACGATTCCAGAAGTTAAAAATTACTTCACAACCTACCACTCCAGCTTAGCAAACAGCTTAGATTCCAAACTTGGTTCATCTATTAAAATGTAAGCCCTTAAAGAATGCATCTGTGTGTGTAGTCGTGTGTTTTAAAAGGAATCAGATCATGTCTGAAGCAGCCTTAGTGTTTCCTTTACATCGGTCTGCGTCTGGGAAAGACCATTACACGAGCTTCGCAGAAAGAATTAGCCAGCTTCTTGGTGTAAGGCTACCACGGTGATCATCAGTCTAAGGCTACAAAGGTACCGGCAGGATGTAAACGGTAACAGAGGTGAGGGCTTCCCTGGCAGTTGGCAGCTAAAACTCAAGGAACGCTTAGGAAACGACACAATGGCAGCCTTTCTTGTCTTTTTCCTTCCGGGTTGGTTCTGGAGACGGAGGGCATTCTTGCTCTTGAAATTTCCTGTTAAGACAGAGAAATCTGAATAGTATCGCCATTAGTAATCTCCCCATACAAACGCAGGTCAGTTCTGGACCTGTGACATCGAAACACACGTGCTCCCACACAGGTGTTATGAGGACTTAACACTCTGCGACGTTTAAAAAACAAGAAATCCTCTACCTCCCTTCCTCATGCCTGGGTGATTGACAGGCAAGAGTCGAGGATTCTTGAGAGTCCAAAGGAAAGACCTCTATTTAATTAAAGGAGTAATTATTTTTAAGGAGGAACTGCTTCGTCAGGTGAGCACGAAAACGGAAGAGGGATGATGAGGGCTGGGAGGCAAGGCCTCCAGGTCAACACTGTTGAGTTACAGTCAGTGGTGCCCTGTCCATTCACACCGCTGAGTAGCTGCCACGGCCGTCTACTTCGGCGGAGCTGCAACTGTCAGAAACCAAACCTGCAGCCTCTCTTCTTCCCTTCCACCAAAGTTCTCTTCTTCCCTTCCACCTCAAGTTCCCCAAGACTCACAGTGAACAAGGAAGGGCCCCTCCACATGCCTATCAACGCCATCTAATTAACAGAGAGCCAAGAAACAGGGAAGAGAGGAGGAGACAGGGCCACAAGGACTCCAAACAAACCAATCAGCAGCAGCTAACTCCGTTACACGCACAGCAGACCTCATCCACGACCTCAGGCAGCTCCCTAAACCAGAGGCCTCTGAGGCCACCTACCACACACTCCTCTTTGTGGACTGGAGTATTGCAGATCTATGTCTCCCGGGGCCAACACCTGCTGCCTGAGTTGCTCTTAGCCTGGCAGGGGTTTGGCAGGAACTAGGAATCTGAGATTTAGATTCAAGTCCCGGAGCTTAATAGACAGTGAGTGTAACGGATACCATTCAGTTCTCTGGGTTGTAGCAAGGGTTAAATGTAGTAACGTTGAAAGAACGCCACTCAGTGTCTGACAGAGCCTTGATTAGCGGCTGTCATCACTACCGTTAAAGCATTTACTGTTTTCAGAATCCTTACATGTACTTCCTACTTCAACTTAAGATAATGAGATTTTTATGGGTTGGAAGTGTCTAGAATATGCTACATATCTAGTTGAATTTAGCCCCCTAGAAAGCAATCACTCCGACTAACAATCCCCTCTTTCATCACCACGTGCTCATTCATCTATTAAAACCCACACCTAGCACGTGTCTGGCTTACCTTATAACTCGGACGAGCTCATGGAAAGCTTGATCTACATTCATCCTGATCTTAGCCGACGCCTCCATGTACGTGACCTTGAGCTGCCTCGCTAACTGCTGCCCTTCTTCCTGCGTGACCTGAAATGGATGCAGCGGCTGTGTTTAGGGCACAGTATGAGCAAACCCACGGGGCCCTGCTAAGTCTGGCTAGAGGCGTACAGTACTACTACACCCCCTAAAGCCAGGCTGACTCATCATAAGGAACGGACAGGGACCACAGTGCCACACAATCTGATGCCCATCTCTGCACAACCCAGAAGGACGCACCTACAATAGGAACACGGTTGGACTGCAATATCCATGGGCTCAACCAACTGCAAATCCAAAATGCCTCGAGCTGAGCTGAATGCACTGGAACACTCTTAGAATCCCTGCACTCGGGAGGCCGAGGAAGGAGCATCAGGTATTCAGGGCCATACTTGGCTAGACAGCAAGTCTGAGACTACCTGACTTGTCTCCAAAACAAAATAAAACCAACCTCTAGGCTGAACGGTAACTGTAGTGAGCATGTGCACATTCAATCAGGCCTAAACAATACATAACAAGGGTTTACATAGCATTTATGCCATATAAGGCATTGTAAGCAATATAGAGATGGTTTGCAATATACAGGAGACTATGCACAGGTAATAAGCAAGTTCTCCGCTTCTGTATAAAATGGGGCTTTCAAGCATCTGAAGATGCTGATGTTTCAGGTGGTCCTGAGAGCAACCCCGATTGCTACCAAAGGACACTTGCACTAACTCTCAAGGTTTAGTTTAGAGATACCAGAAGCATTAGCTCCAGCGTTCCAGGAAGAGAAAATAGAAAATGTTAGAAAGGTGCCGCCTAACCCTATAAAGGGGGTCAGGGAGAGCCTGCCTGAGGAAGCGGTCTAAGAATTAAAGAGAGTCTGTAGGTAAGTGGCAGCAGAGTAAGAAAATAGCCATGGCAAAAAGGAACGGGGGAGAGTGGGGGAGGGAGGGAGAGAGAGACAGAAAGGTGGGGAAGGGAGGGGAATGGAGGGAGGGAGGGAGGAATAGAAAGGTGAGGCAGAAGCCACTATTTATCACTAAAAACCCTCTGCATTTTAAACACAAAGGATCCCAAAAGCAATACTTTCCCAAAGTCAGTACACCGTTATTTGTTTATATTTACATAAACCCCAAAGCTTAAATTTGTGGTCTCCTGGAACATGCATCTCACTACTATCCTCAAAGTAAAGACTTGGGGGGGGGGGGGGGGAGAGGCCGCAAAACTCAGGTGAGAAGAGTACCTGGCACCTGTCTGGCCCCTCCCCCAAAACACACCCTTCCATTCTTTCAGTCATTAGCTTGTGCACTGTAAGAATGCAGTGATAACTGTTACGCGGTTCATACTCGGAACAATTCTGGTCATCCAAGTTTCGGTACATTCGCAAGCCTTCTCCACACTGCTCTGCAGATTCCTGTCTGGTGCAGCAGCCTCGGTGAATGCTTTCTCTGGCCCCAGTGCACGGCCAAGCACCGCCCATCCTCAGTGAGAGGGGTACTTCTGACTCACACTCTGCCTATCAAGTATGCTGTCAGCTGTAGGATTGTATTTAAAATGTCCTTTACCCAATTAACAAAACTTCCAGCCATTCTGTTTATAAAGGGAATTATCGAGAACAAATGTCAGATATTATCAATTTTTTTTCTACTGAGATGGTGTGGTTTTTTTTTTTCCTTTTTGGTTTGTTGACAGGATGAATTATGATAGTTCATTCCCACTTCTGAGATAAACTCTACGGGAAAACTGCCTACTGTTATTTGTTAAAAATTTTTACATGTAGACTGGAAAGATGGCTCAGAGGCTAAGAGCACTGGCTGCTCCTCCAAAGGTCCTGAGTTCAATTCCCAGCACTCACCTGGTGGCTCATACCACTTATAAACTCTCTGGTATACAGGAATACATGCAAGGAACATTGTATAATAGAAAGATATATATACAGAGAGAGAGGGGGAGATGGATGGGTGGGTGGATGGATGGATGGATGGATGGATAAAGCTTTTTAAAAAAAAGAATTTTTACATGTACGTTCAGCAGAGAGACTGGACCATGATTTTTCTGTTTGGTTTTCAGTGTAATACTGGATTCATATAACAAGCTGGGAAGAGTTCTCACTTCTTCTATGTTTAAGGATAGTTTGATACAAGGAATATTCCTTCCTTAAAAGTTTAGTATGATTTAGTCACGCAGTGGTGGTACACACCTTTAATCCCAGCTCTCAGGAGGCAGAGGCAGGAGAATCTCTGTGAGTTCAAGGCCAACCTGGTCTACAGAGCAAGTTCCAGAACAGCCACGGCTACACAGTGAAACCCTGTCTCAAAACAAACAAACAAATAAAAAGTTTAGTGTGTGACAAATGTATCTGAGAGATGGGAAACTATCTGGCCAATCTACTTGCACCTTGAGCAGCTTTGGTGGTTTGTACCTTTCTGGGAAGGGAACCACTGTACACCTACTTTACTACATTCACTAAGGTCAAGTTCTTTACAGCATCTCTTTACACTTTACACATTTGTAAGATGTGATGGAATGTCTTTCATTCCATATACTGATTTGTGGTCCCCTCCTCTTTCACTGGGACTCAAATCTACAGACTCATACGCATTAGATAAGCTCATGTTTGGATGGGTGGATGGATGGGTGGGTGGGTGGGTGGATAGATGGATGGGTGAATGGATGGGAGGATAGGTGGGTGGGTGGGTGGGTGGATGGATGGATGGATGGATGGATGGGTGGGTGGGTGGGTGGATGGTTGGATAGATAGATAGACAGATGATAAATAAATAGACAACAACAAACAGTAGACAAAGACAGACAGACAAATGTGATCTTTCTGATTGGAGGCTTAAGTCCAGTCTGCCTTACAAAAGCCAGTTTGGGGTGTTTACTTATTTCTGTAGTTTTCTCTTTTCTTCGTGGGCACTGGGCCTTGCACCTACCATGCACACATTCATCCACTGACCCAGACTTTCCCTACGTCACTTTCCTCCTCACTATGGTTTTAATTTGCCGTTTTTCTATCCTAATATGCCTACTTAGTGACGCAAGCAACTCCTGTAACAGCCCATTAATCTTGACATGCTATATTTGTGTTTAAATTGCATCTCTGTAATTTGGGATTCTCTGTAATCTCTTAAAATCTTTTCCCTTCTTGGGAATTTAAAGATTTCCTCTATGGTATTAATGCCTACATCAATGCCACTGCCACTAGAATGCACGTGTTATCTGATAAGGCTTCCTTCAAATTTGAGGCTTGTTTTATGATCCGTTCTTATTTCAAAATAATGCAAACTCCATGCTGTTGGGTTTGTCCACTGGGGTCAATTCGGCCAAGCTGGTGGGCGGCCCTGGGAAGTCGTCTCTGCACGTCACTCGTTTCCGTCTACTTCTCTCTGCAATTCTTTTAACTCTTACTTCAGGATTTTGAAGCTGTTACGAGGTATGTGACCGCCTAAGATCCTTAAATCCTCTTGGTGAATTAGTCTCTACCACGTGAGCAACCCTCTGTACCCCTGGTAATACACTGGTTCAAAAATCTATTTACGTGACCTCTTTATGGCCATTTTCACCGTTGCCAACACAGTAAGTATATCTTACCCCAGCCTTGGATTCTAGGTAGGCTGTGTGTCTATAAGCTGAAGTAGATGTCTTGCCAGACCTGGCTTTTTCATCCAGCCTGACACATCTGTCTTTCCACTGAGATCCTGAGATCTCCTCTCTTTACTCTTTGTCCTGTGTGCGCTTGTTCACCTCCTGGGCTAAGAACAATTTCTGCCTATTCTGCCACTGGCTAATTTACTTCATGTCTGTTAACGTACCTCAGTGGCTGTTTGGGACTGCACAGTCTACACTTTAATTCATCGTCATATTCGATTGTGGTCAAACCGGTTTAAACTGGTCTATACGTGGCATGAGACCTGTACAAGGCTGCTCTGCCCTCTTGCTCTTTTCTAGTGTCACCAGCCTTTACCTCACATTATTTTTGCCTCAAACATTCAATTATGCTTGGAAGAGGTTTAAATAACAACGACGTCATTCCTCTGTGCTGACTCAGATTCCCGTTTGGGGTCATTATCTCCCTCAGTCTGAGATGTCTTCCTATTTCCGGTAACTCAGGTTCTGGTGGTGCTGAACCCTTACATTTCGTATGCTTGGGAGAAATCTTTAACTCAGCTTCATCATTTAGAGACAACAGGGTTTTGTTCTCAGTACATACGAGATGTCATCTTATGGCTTACATGGTTTCCAGTGACAAACACTGTCACCTGCATTAGTTACTGCACATGGCTGGGAAAGAACACCTGATGAAAGGACCTTCTCTGACTCACAGCTTCAAGGCACAGTCCATTACGGCAGGAAAGTCATGGGGGTGACGGGGGATGGGGTAGGGGAGGTGGTAACATGACCTCCACAATCAGGAAGCAGAGAATCACATTCAACAGAATGCCTATATTCCGTTCACTTTCTTGTTTTCATGCAGTCCAGAACCCCAGCCCATGGAATGACGCCACCCACATTCAACTTTCAGTTAAGCATGTAAATAATCCCTCCCAGGCATGGCCAAGTCTGCCCTAATCCAGGTAAAGCCTCGTGACCGTTCCCAGAGGCTTGCCTCCTCCAGTTATGGGGACAGTCAATACTAACGCCACACACCCCCACTTAACTCGCCTCCTCTGGGAGTGGTTTTGTTTTTCTTTAGCTACCTCCCAGATTTTGTCTTTATCGTGGGTCATCGAGCACTTTATTACAACCTGTCTTGCAACAGTCTTGCTACTGTTTGTGCTCTGGGTTTGCGCAAACGTCTCGGATGCAAGCAATGCAGTTTCCACCCAATTCTGAAATCTTCGGCCAGTTACACTTCTCCACAGTAGCATCTGGTGCATTCATCATCTCATTCGCTTGAGCTTCTGGAGGCTTGACTTGACCTCTGTCTACACCCACGGCACACCTACCTCACACAGCCAGTGCTTCCCAGAGCCTCGGGATGCTGGGGGAGAGTTGGCCCCCACTGAGTGTCTGTCTAGTGAGTCTGCACTTCTGTAACTTCTAGGTTAAATTACTGGTCTCTTCTTAACACACAGGTTGTGCTTTGGACTTTCTTGACATGACTGAGTGCATACACAGAATTTAAAATTTCATTCCCCAAACTCAGTAACTCGAATACAATAGTCCTTCATTACTGTAAAGCCCAGCATGGCTTCATATGGTCCATGTCCTGTTGCAGCCCAGCAGAGGAGCACACAGGTCTCACACAGTACTGCCACACCAACATTTATATGATTTTACCTGGACTTTCTTCAAAACAACATGCCTGCCCTAGGGCTATGAGGTTGAAATACCTACTAGATTCTATCTACAAGCAAGTAATAAGTTAGGAGGCCAAGTGAGAAAGGGGGGCTTCACAGAACACAAATTTACAAAGAAAGGTTTCTATTTTAAGAAAACCAGTCACGACAAATCCCTTCCTACAAAAAAGGCTTCATGTAGTCATGCACTTTCTTTCTTCCTACAGTATTATTTTTTATCTCTCAGGGGAGGGTGTGGGTGTGTACACATATATTAGTTCATACGCATGTGGAGAGCAAAGGTCTGTATTGAGCGTCCTCCTCTATTGCTCCTCACCTTATGCTATGGCATATGGCCTCTCCCTAAAGCAGGCAGCCGCCTGTCCTTGGACACGTGCCTGAGCTTTTCAGCACACACATAACCTCTGTCTGTGCACACACTTCAGACAGAAGAATCCATTCAGAAAAGCCTACTCCATGCTAACCACTCACATCTTTACAGTGACAGAAATATGACTTATCTCCTATGCTGTTTCTCCTACTCCTGCTTATTTCCCTGAGAATCCATTACATTTTTTATTTACAGGAACATATTTATAATCCCGTGACACATAAACAGGCCGTGTCACAATGCGCTGAATACCTACAGACAGATGGGAACGACACACTGCATACTGGCAATCTTTAGTACATAAATAACTTAAAAAAAACCTCACACACAGGGCCAGCAAAATGGCTAATCAGGTGAAGGCACTTGCTGTGCAAGCCTTGGAATCTGAGCTCAATCCCCGGAACCCATGTAGGGTAGGAGAGAACCAACTTCCAAAAGGTTGTCGTCTGATCGCCACAAGGATGCTATATCATATGAGCCAACATATGTTACACACAACAACAACAATAGTAATAATAATAATAATTTAAAATACATGTAGGATTCCTGGAGGCTAATAATGAGCTCAGTTGCTTCCAGAGGTTCCCCCCACCCCAAGTGCTACCACCTGCTCTGGAGACATCTACACAACCCACGCTGCCCTTCCATTCTGTCACTGGAGCTTACCACCACAAAAACACCTGAGGAAAAAATATTTCTACCATGGAGGCAGGAAGCAGTGAAGGGTGGGCAGAAGTGAGCACAAGACAGGAGGAGCAGAGCCCTTCTCTGCATGCCCGCTTTGCCACCCCTTCCCCACCCAACAAAGTGAGTGCTGGAACACACACACAGAGCGCCCCCTTCAGGCAGAAGATAACAAACGTACAAATACCTAAATTGCACCCTTTGCACTGACTTGCTGTGGAGGTCACATTTCTGTCACTGTAACTTTGTAACAATTCAGATCAGAAAAAGGTCTAGCAGGAACATTTAGTCTCCACTAATAGCAACTAGGAACTTTTCTGAGGCTCAGTGTGAGACCAGGTGTGTCTCACTTGCCGTCCGCATGCTACACGCCTCCCACAGCAGCCACCAACTCGGCTTGGTATGTCTGTGAATGACACCATAGCAACACCCACAGGCTGAATACCACGTTACAGTGGATCATCCCCTTACATTAATGTTTCAAATTCAGTATGCTTCCAAAATATTTTACAGGGTTGGAGAGATAGCTCACTTGCTGCTCTCCCAGGGCCAGAGTTCAACTCCCGGTATCCACATCAGGTAGCTTACATCTATCCGTTACTACAGATCCAGGGATCCAGTGCCTCTGACTTCCTTGGGCATGTGCGTTCCTGTACAACATGCCCACATGCAATCACACACACACACACACACACACACACACAGACACACACACACTTAAAAATAAAATAAAAGATAAAAATATTTGAACAAATGTAGCGCTGATTAAGGTTGTGTTTTAAACAATCAGGTGCAAAAGGAAATCTGCCTCCGTGCTAGGTGTCAATCCATTTTCCTGATGTCTGTACTTTGCCAACAAAATCTTAAGAATCTATTAACAGGCTGGCGGCATGGCTCAACGGGTATTTGCCACACAAGTCCAGCAACCTGAACTGACCCCAGGTAAAGGTGGAAAGAGAGAACTGGCTCCAAAGCTGTTCTGACTTACACCTACACTGTGGCTCCAACACACAAGCATGGGCATGTGCACAATCACACACACCATAAGCACACAGAAGACTAACAAAATAATAGTAATAAACAATAAAGTGAAAATCTGTTAACAAGAGGAAATATTGGCAAGAAACAATTTCAATGCTAGGTTCTGGATGTGGGACAGAGACTAAGGAATTCTCAAGACGAACTCCACAGAGGAGGTAGCTGATTCTGTTCCCAAAAGACACGGTAAACAATGCACAATAAAGGGGGTTCAGAGAAGCTAACACAGAAGGTCATCAGCGTCAGATCTGGCCAGTGTGAAGCATTAAGTGAAAATTGAGTTCTTTATTAATTCAATGTCAGGTGTCACAGTGCGTTCCCATAATCCCAGAAGGCTAAATTAAGAGGATTTTCCTTTTGTGATCAACCTAGACTACAAACTCCAGGCCAGCCCAGGCTACCCAGCAAGATTAGCCGGGAATATTTGCATACTGGAATTTACATTACAACTATCATTTAAACAAAGGTGATTGTGGAGAAGCAGTGAACCAATTAAGCATGTATGGGTAGCTTTATGTCCTATGTGAACTAAGCATGACAGCACAGAGCTGTGGCGACAGCACTTGGGAGGCTGAGACAAAGAGTCACATGTTCAAAACCGCTCTGGGCCACACAGCAAGACCCTACCCGAAAACAATAGAAAGGGAGGCAGGGAAGAAGACATGATCAAATGAAGATTCTTCACAGGAGTTTGTCAAATTGAAGAGTGGTTGTGAATTTGCTTTTTTCTTTCTTTTTCTTTTTTGTTTAAAAAAGAAAGGTGATTCAATTTTCTTTAAGAGGAAGGGAAGGGGAACAAAAAAATTATCTTAACTTATAGTGTTAGATGTTATCCAAGAAGCCACACAAGCCTGGCACATAACATATATAGGCTTATATACAGATATATGTAAGCTTATAGAGAGAGCTTTCTGTGATTCTGTGTAAAAATAATGAAAATACAACTCCCCCAACTTTCTTCACACTTTGCGCATGCCATTCTGCGCGACAGTGTGCCAGACCCAGCACCAAGCTGGCGCCGTACAGCCCAGGCTTTTGAGCAGGGGTACTTTTTGTCCCATAAGGAAACTGCTCCGTTTCCACAGCCTCCCAAGCATGGAATCCCGACCTCTCACCTGTCTCTGGTGATCCAGGTCAGCTTTGTTGCCAATTAAAATCATGGGGAACTCATCACGGTCCTTTACTCGGAGAATCTGTCTTTGAAACTTATAGATTTCTTCAAAACTGAAAAGCAAATAAATACACTGTGCTAAGAATCAAAATTCTGTGTTTCATTTATTACTGTACCGCCATTTTTCTACCGCAAAGACATGGAAATCTCAGTTCCATAAAATAGCAATCTGGACAGAGCCTAGCACTCCTGATTTTTGCTTTTATTAGCAATACTATTATTAATTATACATAATAGTGGGCTTCTACATGACATTTTCACACATGTATACAATGTATCCCCACATTTTAGCTGGCACCAACCTGCCCCTATCCGTGACTGAAAACACCAGCAGGAAGCCCTCGCCTGTCCTCATATACTGCTCTCTCATGGCTCCAAACTCCTCTTGTCCGGCTGTATCCAAAACTAAAGAAAAACAACACAGGAATCAGTGTGTTCTCACTTTATAAATCGCCTCCCCACAAGGGCAGCCCCCTCCCTGATCCTCCCCAGAGCCTATTTGATGTAAGAGGCAATGGCATTTCTGTCTTAATATTTCATTTCTAACACCAAAGGCAGACATAATCTAATAGCAGACAGTCTCAGAGTTTATCTTCATCACGCAGATTGATTCTGTGGCTAGAATATATTAGCATACCAATTACAAGGTTAAAAATATCAAACACATCCAAGCAGATGGAACCAAATCAACTCTAGAAATCACTTGGCTATTTATCTTCTCCATGTAAAGATCTTGGAAAAGATGTCTGTAAGTTCAATCAGGAAACCGGCGGTGGGGCTGGGAACATGGCTCGGTGATCAAGAGCACTGGCTGCTCCTCCAGAGAACCCAGGTCTGCTCCCAGAACCTACAGGGCAGGTCATACCTGCTTCAAACTCCAGGCCCGGGGAATCTGACACCCTCTTCTGGCCTCCTTGGCATGTAATACACATACATCCATGCAGGCAAAACATTCATGCACATAAAAATAAATCTTAAAAAAATTATGGTTGATTCATTCTGTGTGTCTCTCTCTGTCGCTCTGTGTCTGTCTGTGTCTCTCTCTGTGTCTGTCTGTGTCTCTCTCTGTGTATCTGTGTTTTTCTGTGTCTGTCTCTCTGCCTCTGTTTGTCTGTCTCTCTGTCTCTGTCTCTCCCTCTCTCATTAGTCCAGCCACTAATGTATTTCTTGATCTTCCTACTAGTTAAAAAAAACAACGTTTTCTTCATTGGGGAGGGGTTGTTAGTGTTAAAGCCTCTAAAGCTATAAACTCTCAGTTAACAAATACTGACTCTCTCTATGACCACTTCCCCTATCCTAACACTCACCAAAAGACATGAAGGGCTGAAACCTGATGTTTCTTCCAATGACCCCATGTTATGTAACATCAATAAGTTACATAACATGATCAGTTTCACCAGAACAAAAATCAATCCGATTACTGCTTTCCTTTCCATCTGCTAGGGAGTATTTACATTGATCAGCATGTAGATTAATCTATCAGGACCAATGATACTGGAACAATGGTAGAGACCTTGCACGGCATGTGCAAGACCCACTGTTTAATCCGGGGGGGGGGGGGGGGGGGGCAGGGCACGTAAGCTCTCAGGGTTTACTTACTGTCCAGCCGGGCCGCTCGGTCATCGATGACACACTGCTTTGTGTATGAGTCTTCAATGGTCGGGTCATAGTCCGTCACAAAATAGGACTGGTGAAACAACCAGAAAAGAAAAAGATTATTTTAAAACTCATGTTACTTTCTACCTAACAGTCAGTTTTATTGAATTCTGCTTTTCAGGAAATCACACGTTTTAATTGTATTAGCTCATCTTACAGAATTTATTTAATTATGTATACATGTATCTGTGTGCATAACCTATGCATATTTAGTGTGAATATGCATAGAGACCAGAAGAAGGGATCAGGTCTCCTGGAGCTGGGAGGAGCTGGAGTTACGGTGGTTCGGAACCACCCCCTGTGGGTGCTGAGAGCACTCATCCTGTGCAAGAGCGGTGCACACGTCTAACCTCTGGGCCATGTCTCCAGCCCCTGCTTTAGTTTTTAATTGTCAATTTCACAGCAATCTCCTCTCAGTGCACTCCTCGAGAAAAAATACTAAATATTCTGAATTTTCCCTGCTAGAGTATTCAGAAAGACTGCAAAAGATCTATTACATTTTTTTCCTAGTCGTTCGGGGCTAAGTATCTGGGAAAATCAGGAACTGTAATTCAGACCTATTCAACTCTGCTAAGTACCAGTTTTAAGAACAGAAACAGGTAAAGATGGAGACATCAGGAAGAGGGAAATGTGTGCCGCGTGCTGCACTGATATTTTGTTTGTGTTTTAACAAATAAAGCTTGCCTGAAGATCAGAGTGCAGAGCTAAGCTACTAGAGGCAAGGCAGTAGTGGTGACACACACCTTTAACCCCAGCATCCCAGAGGCAGAAGCAGACGGGTCTCTGTTAGTTCAAGTCCACCCTGGGCTACACGAATTTAATCCAGTCTATAAGAGAAACAGAGCTCAAACAAAGGCAATCCCAGCAGTGGGGAGGTAGAGACGGGAGTGATATGGCGGGACAGAGAGAGGACTATGAGGCAGGCGACAGGAGCTGGCATGCGGTCTGAAGCAGTCAGTCTGAGGACAGGATTGCCCTTTTGGGATAAAGCTGCTTCTACTTTCAGAGTTAGGGAAACATTTATTTAATGAGGAGTGGGGGCTTCTCGAGTAGCCCAGCTGAGCTTGAACCCCTAATCCTCCCACCTACACATCAAGTGCTAGATTTCAGGTGTGCACCTACACCTGGCTCGTGATGAGTTTCTTCTGAGTTTCTTTACAGCAATCTGATGCTTCCTGCAATGACTGTATCCTGTAAAACCTGAATTTTATTACTCCTTCCCTCTGCAGTACTAGGAATGAAACCGGGGGCCTTGCAAATGTTTGGCAAGAAAGGAATAGAGCAAGTTGAAAAGAAAAATCAAGGATATGAGTGTAAAGACGAACAAAATAATCATGAAGATAGCTAAGGAAACAAGATGAAGGAATGAGTGAGCAAGTGTTTTTATAAACTTTGTAAATGTCTACGTAATAGCCGGATGGCTTCAAACACGACAGTGTTTTTGCCCAATGAGACTAAATGAAAACAGTGGCATGTGCTATTTGCTTACAGGACCTTGAAGCACACGGCAGCTGTTTGATTTTCCTTTAGTACCTGCACAAGTTTGCTTTGAAGGATAATTTTCGGAACACAATCTTAATACTTTAAGATTGCCACTTTCCTAACATTGGCACAAATTTTCCCACTTAAATGTTTTCCATATTTTTTAGTGTGTTAGTGCGTGTGAGTACACATACATGCACATGTATGTGATATATATGCACATGTGAGAGGATCATGCGTGCTACTCTATTACCCTTGGCCTGTTCCTTCTGAGGCGGTGTCTCCCTGACCCGGAACCCCCTGGTTTTGTCTAGAATAGAAGCCAGCAAGTCTCAAGTCTCTACACCTTCAGTGCTGAGATGTGCAGGAACATGGATGCTGCCAAGCCAACTCCAGGCCTCGACCTTTGAGGAATAAGCACTCCTAACTGCTGAGCCCCCTCTCTTGCCCTAGCACCTACACTAAACTCCAGCACTAGCCTGGTGTGGTGGTACACTGGGGGTGGAGGTAAAGAGACCAGAACTTCAAGGTCAACCTCAGATACGCAGTCAGTTCTAAGCCAGCCTGCAACACAGGAGACCCTATCTTTAAAGCCCACCATCACCTGGACTTAGAAGCAGAATGGAGCAATGGGTTATCAATAAAAAGCAGTTTCCCTGGGCTGGAGAATCAGTTCCGGGGTTAAGAGCACTGGCTACTCCTCCAGAGGGCCTGGATTCAGTTTCCAGTACCCACATGGCAGCTCACAACCATCTATAATTCAAGTTCCAGTGCATCCCATGCTCTTTTCTGGCCTCTACAGGTACTGCACACACATGATAAACAGATGTACCTGCAGGCAAAACACCGATACAAATAAAATAAAAATAAACCTTTATTTTAAAAAAGAAGAAACAGGGCTGGAAAGATGGCTCAGAGGTTAAGAGCATTCCCTGCTCTTCCAAAGGTCCTGAGTTCAATTCCCAGCAACCACATGGTGGCTCACAACCATCTGTAATGGGATCTGGTGCCCTCTTCTGGCCTGCAGGCATACACACAGACAAAATATTGTATACATAATAAATAAATAAATTTTTTTTAAAAAAAGAAAAAAAGCCCCTGGTAATGTTTAGTTTAATTCTAACTGCTATTTCCACACTATGGGGTCTGAGGCAAATCTCTGGGGCTCAAACCTTCAGCACCCAGGACAGGAACAGCAGGAGCAGGCAGACCGGAGCAGTGATCAGGGAGTGCAATCGCTGCTGTGACACACTTCGGTCATAGCAATATCTGGGCTGCCATGGCAAGCAGCCCCATGCTGCATCAAGTCTAAAGCCGTGCTCCCCTGCGGCAGAGGGAGGGCGGCTGTAATGATTCAGCCCCAGTTACCCCAGACCCGCCATGAGCCATCTGGAACTTGGTGTCTGAATGTTATGAACCCAGATAAGCTCCCATCTGGGCTTCGGAAAATATTCCCAGGATTTGAGTAGCAATTACACAGACAAACACTGAGGCGTAAAGCTATCTTGCTCATTTAACATGTGTATACTTTGTGTGTGTAAAGATTATAACCATACAATAGTTCCCTATTTCTCCTTAGAATCAGTGGTTTATATCTGTCTGGTGATTGGTGTGTTTGGGGTGTTGGTTTTTGCCCACGGCGCTGGGGACTAAAGCTAAAACTGGGGCATATCGGGCAAGAGCCCCAACACTGAACCACATCCCAGCCCTCCTCTTCCTTTTGACTTTGAGACGCGATCTTACTAAGCTGCCCAGGCAAGTCTTGAACTTATGATCGGTGCACTTGGATCTCTTGAGGAGCTAAGAAGACCTTGTGCCTCCAGGGGTGACCAGCAGTTAGTTTCTTACACAGTACACAAAAGCTTTTGAGTTTGTGTACAGTTTGATAAGCCCTTCGGTCAGTTTTCCTACACCCTTGGTTCAAAGTTACAACTATAATATGGGTTGAACACCCACTTTGTACTCCTCAACGACAGAGCTCAGCGATAGCAACCCCTATGAAGAACACTCAATCACTGAGCTACCATCGGGAACAAGAGAATTACCGAGACATGGTGGGGCTGTGCCTTGGTAGCAGGGCACTTGCTGGGCATGCTCAGGTCAATTCCCAACAGCAACAAAGTAATAAGAAGGATACAGATAGGTTAAACCTAATAGAACCATCATGAAGTGCCAATGCCGTGCTTGCTCAGAAGATAACAAAATAAGAGCCCCAGGCTGCGACTACACATGGAGCTGTGTGCGTGTCCACAGGGCCTCAGTAACCAACCAGGAAAAAAAACTCCAGCTGCAGGGAACACTGGGGGAGTGGATGCTGAGCTAGACAGTGAGCTTCAGGAAATCAAGGTGGACCAAATGCATCAGAAGGGAGGGTGGTTTGCTGACAGCACACTAAAGGATACAAGGATTAGAGTCCTAGCCAGAAGAAAGAAGATGTCCATCGAAAGGCCAGGGGGCATCCCACTGGGGAAGTTATTCCACTTGGGTGGAGAGATCTAATGTCCCTGGTAAGAACTGGTCTGGGCAGCCAGCGGTGGTGGCACACACCTTTGATCACAGCGCTCAGGAGGCAGAGGCAGGCGGATCTCTATGAGTTCAGACCAGCTTGGCTGAGTTCTAGGATGGCCAGGGCTACACAAAGAAATTCTGTCTCAAAAAAAACCAAAATCAGAAAAAATAAAAAATGTGGTCTAGGTAAGGCTGTCCTCCACAGCTCAAGACTGCTGGGGATGAGCAGACAAGCTCTGGACCCTCCAGGGTACAGGCTCTCTGTTTGGTGGTGTGGGAGGTCCTTCTGTCTATGTGTTGTTTTTATTGGTTAATAAATAAGGAAAACTGGCTTGTTTCTTAATAATGTGTAGAACAGAGCTAGGCAGGGAAACCTAAACTGAATGCTAGGAGAAAGAACGGTGGAGTGAGGGAGAAGCCATGTAGCCCCTCTGGAGACAAACAGCAGAATTTTAGCTGGTAAGCCACAGCATTGTGGCGATACACAGATTAATAGAAATGGGTTAAATATGTACTTACTCAATAAGAAGCTAGAGCTAATGGGCCAAGCAGTGTTTTAAATAATATAGTTTCTGTGTGATTATTTCAGAGGGGCTGAGCAGCCGGGAACCAACAAGGGACCTCCTCCAAAAGTTTGGCCTCTAAGAGGATGACAAACTCTCTGGCTGCAGGCTCAGTGAAACAGGAAAATGGGGAAGAGATGACAAGAAGGAGCTGTCCTTCCGCATTCCAAGGGACAAAAGCGACAACCACTTTCTCCTGAGGCAAGCCTGGTGGGAAAGTGCAGTTCCCAAATACCGCCACAGGGCGGAGTCTGGACCACACAGAGGACTAGGGATCTGGCACTATGGTTAATTCCCACCCTCTTGCATAAAGAGGAAAGGAGGTTAGCTCAGAGGAGGCAAACACATCTGAGCATCTCTGAGCCCATACGGATCTCGGAAGTCTTTGGGGTTTCCTGAAGGACACAATGTGGAAGGAGGGGTATAAAAAGCGTAAGAGTCGAAAAATCTTTCAAAGTACCCAAAAGGAATATGGGTGTGTGTTATATTGTCAACAGAACTCATAATAGTTGACTCTCTGACACATTTCACCCTGATTTTAAAATAAAAGTTGTGGAATGTCAGAGCTAGAGACAGCTAGGAAGATGAGAGGGGTCTGCAGATGCGGGGCAGGGAGGAACATACAAGATTGGCTAATGGAAATGAATACGACCAAAACATCTGTATGGAAATCACATAATCATCACTGTATAATTAGCACACGCTAACAAAATCATTTTAAAGAGAACCATGGGGTCAAATCAAGAAGCTAAGGGTTCATGCCCTGATCCTGAGCTTACAAATGACCTCAGAAAACTTTGTAGGCCTGTTCTTTCTTCCTCCCTCTTCTTCCTGCTCTCTCCCTCTCTCAACTACACATGGATCTTACGGTTACTTTTCTAAAATTACATTGTGTCCATTTCCTCCCCCAACCCAGCCAGAACGTAAGCAGGGTAAAGACGAGAATATTGCCTGAGAAGAAAGGGCTAGAACTTCACCACTAAATGTAGCTCCAGGACTCATGGCGTGGGGGGGAGGGGTAGGAGCGTGGGAGGGGAGGTCCTGCTGGGCACCTTCCAGCCAGACCACCGTGCCTCTCTGCGGGTGGGCACACTGGCCCTCCTTCCTTCCTGCCCCCATCACAGAACAGCAGGCAGTGGGGCTGGGCTCCTGCCTTGTTTACTACTTAATAGATTTCCTCATTTAATCCTCCCAGTGACTCTTCCAAAAGAATCCTCCCTTTTACAAACATCTCTAATCAGAGAGTTACACTTTCTTCAAGGCTGCCCAGCTAACAAGCAGGAGGACTACCATGTAAGTTCAGACATGATGCTAAGTCCATAATATCCTAAGAATTTTGCTATTTATTGAATATCAAATTCTCCATTGACCTATGAAATAAGGAAAAAATACTACCAAAGAGAAGAGAAAGAGGAGAGGATGGAGAGGGAGAGAGAAAAGACAAGATTAACAAACCCACACCATCTTCATTAGCTCCTGTCCAAGTCTCCTAGGAGGGATCTTGAAACATTCTAGACACAAAGTCCCCAAAGTCCTCATGAGCCGTCTGTCCCCCCACTCCACTGTAAGTCAGTATCACCCTACTGGCACTTCCATCCACAAAACAAGTCTTACTTTTCTCTCTGCTATAATAAAGCATAACCTGAGATTTAATAACTGTTTGGTTCCTTTGATTAGAGGCATTTATAATGTCTTTCTTGTAAGTCTTTTCTAAGCATCTTCCTGCAGGCAACATGATGAGAAAGTGAGAACCTCTGGAGTCAGGGGATTGAAATTCAAATCCAGAAGCCACACTTGACAGATGTTTGAGCCCTAAGATGAATTCAAAATCTCAACAGGGGTGGGAGAGGTGGCTGAGCTGCAGAGGACCCAGGTTCAATTCTCAGCACCCACATGGTGGTGGCTCACAACGTTCTGTAACTCCAGGGTCAGAAGTCTTCTTCTTCAAGTACCAGGGTACACATACGCACATATAGGTAACTACTAGGGCACGTAAGCTAAATAAATCAATCTTCCTTTTTAAACGGTATTAAGGTAGGCATACACCAAAGCCCACTTCACATGTGGCAAGAAGGAAGACAACCTCCTAGAAAAGAGGTGCACAGCCCCATTCTCTTTTCCAGGGACCAGAATTCCACACCGTCACTGCCACAGGCTGCCAGTTTCTAGTGTCCCTGCAACCTCCATTCTCCTCGCCCAACGTGGGACAGGCTGGCTGAGTTTCCCCACCTCCATCCAGCTTTGTCTCAATCATGTAGCCACCAAGGGTGGCAGCAGAAAGAGGCAGAACTGAGGTAGGGGACAAGTTAGACATCGAGGGTGTGGCTCTATGCTTGTCCTCCTTTAAGAAACCACACGGCTCATATACATCTGAACCTCGGCTTCCTTGTTTGTGAGACAGAAAAAAACAGACCACATATGACACACAGTAGGCCTATCATGGTGCATACACTCCCAACTCACATTCTTCTGTCCCCTAAAACACCCCCAACGCTCACCAGAAAATTATTGCTCTCCACCTGTTCCCATCCCAGCCTCTTCCCTTGGGCATTGAGGGAGCAGCTCTGTGGTAAAGAGCCTGCCTGGAATACACAAGGCCCAAAGTTCCAGCCACAGCAGCAAACTTCCCCTTCAAACACACACACACACACACACACACACACACACACACACACGTGCAAATAAAACACGGGGGGGGGGGGCAGCAGGAACTGGGATCAGTGGCAGAAAGAGCAGAGAGGCACACCTGATAAAAATGCACTGTACATATAGATGTGTGTGTGTGTGTGTCTATACACACACACCATAATGAAACTTACTAGTATGTATGGTTAGCATGTACTAGTAAAAATAAACATCGACTTGTTCTCAGAGGTATGAGATGGACTGTGTTACACTCAGTGTAGTGTCTCTCGCGCTACCTCACTTCCCCTTTAGCCTACCTTTTCACAAGGTGCAGTGAAATGTGTAAGCAAGCTGGCTGGGGTTTACCTGAAGACTCTCAAGGCCCCTCTACAAGGTGTTCCTTGCTCCTTAACAGAATCACGATCGTTTTCCGTCTTTAACTCCGATCTTCAAGTTGTTTTCAGGATCATTCTCCTTTCTATTTTATATTTTTATTTTTTTGATCATTCTCCTTTCCATGTTCGGTGTCTCAACTGTGTTAGTCAGCGCTTGCCTAAGCCTGGGCTCCCCCCACGCAGCAGCGCACAGAACCAAAGGTGGGCGTGGCAGCACCGCTCACCTTGCCTTTCTCCTTTATTCTGCACCTCTCCTGCCCACGCCCGCTTTATCTCTGGCTCCTTGGGGGTAGGAACTGAAGGAGTGGGTAGGGACAGGGAGAGTCAAAAGACCACACCAATGAACTTTGAAGCTCTTTCTCATGAATGCCTGCGGGTTTCCTGGGAGAGTCCCCAAGATGGAGTGTGTGACATAAAACTCACAGGCCTTGAGTGAAGCCTACTTACAACTCCCAACCCTGAATCTCAGAGGCTTTCTTGGGTCCCTCCTGACTCAAGTCACCTTTCAAGTGGCCAACAATGCATGCTGGGCCTATCTAGGTGGCTTTACACCAGTTCCACCCAGCGTTACCACCTTCCGGGATCCAGACAACTCACCCTTCAGTGGTCTCCTTTCCCTCTGCTCCACCCATTTGGGGCTACAGCTCTATAGACGCCACCCTGATCAGGATGTCTACCCACACTGCCAAGCTCTCAGAAAGAGTTTGTTAGAGGGCCCCTCCCCACCATTTGGGCTACATAAAGACTTCAGAAGCAACCCCCATGGGTGAGAGGTGACTCGGCAGTTACGCTCACTAGCTTCCAGGGCATGAGTTTGATTTCCAGCACGTACATCAACCTGGTGGCTCACTACCACCTATAATTCCGGCCCCTATGGCACTAGACACCCTCTTCTTGGCCTCAAGAGGAAGCCAGGACTCATACATACGGAGAGGCACATGCGCACACACATATATAAGTAAAAATATTTCTTAAAAACAAGAAGCGAGTTTCGCATTTACTCCCCTAGGCTTGGAAAGAGCACATCCCAGCTCTCCACAAACAACCTTGCTAGAACCCTGAACTTCCAACACTTCCCCGGAGGTAGGTGTGACCTCAGCGTGCAAAATCCTCTGTACCGGTGGGTCCTTGGAACATGACAACTGGGCACCACCTGTTTTATTCTCGATCTCTGGGGCTTCAACAGAACTAAGCATTTTCGTTCCAGTTAAAATAACCCCACGGGCTCCCCAGGTCAAATGGACCTTGGCCTGACACCACAGGGTGTAGCTCACACTTCTCAGAACATCTCCGGAGTCAACACCTTGCCATCTTGAACATAGCCACAACCTCAAAATACGGGCTGTGGGGAAAGCCAATCAGTGGTGGGGAGGGAGTGAGGGCCCTCCCACCAGCAGTCTCAGGTCTCTAAACAAACAGTGGGGATTCCTCTGCTAACACCAGCCCTGCAGCTTTGGGCAGCTGTGGCTCTTCCTTGTGTCGCTCTGCAAGAGCAGCTGTCAAGACACAGAGAACCTTTGTTCTCAGCACCACCCTAACCTTGATGTCAAATGCTCCCGTATGATTGACAGCCCGCAACTGACTAGTTTTCCCTAAATGAAATTTCAAGGAACACAATTAATTACAGTTATGGGCATGATGTACGCCCTGGGATTCAAATGCAGATTAATGAAAGCTTCACGAAGTCCAGCGAGCCCTTTAAGTTTATCTTATTAGCAAAACTAAGGCCTTCGGTAAATGCTAATCATCCCGGGCTGCCTAAAGCCAGCCAGGGTGCCTAGGGACTTCGAGGTCACTTCTCCCCACCTTCAGCTTGAGGCTGTAGGTGACTGGACCAGCTACACCACCACTGAAGCACACCACAGTCCATTACAAGCCTGTCCCCTGCGGAGTCAATTATGTGAGTCTCAGCTCCCCCGGGGAATTTTTTTCTTCCTAAACTGGGGTTATGCCCATAGGCCAAACACAGAAACACAGTCCTGAGCCAGTACCAGCCGCAGGTTCTAAGCTCTAGGGCCTGGTCACCTGGTCCAAGAGGAAATGGGAAGTGGATTTCTTTGGCTTTTCCAGGGTGCAGGGCCAGGCACATGGAGACTCATCAGGAGGAAAACTGTCCTCAGGAACCTCTTGCGCACCCCAGCCTCATCCACCCACCACCACCTCCCACTCTCGCTCTCTTCCCAGGTTTCTGCTTCGTTCTAAAATACATTCTCCACACAGCCTCACCTCACACCTCCTGCTCTCCCCACCGTTCCCTCCATTCCCTCCGGAACCCTCAACTCACCCAGAGGCAGCAGGTGGGACAGTCCAGGGCAATGTGGGCACACTGCAGTAGACAGTTCAACTCAACCTACGCACCAATGTCTCCCCTTAGAAAGAGCAAAATCCAGGCTGGGGTGTAGCTCGGCGGCCGGGCACAGAGTAAAAGAGCACACACAAAGCCTTGGGGTCAATCCTCAGGGCTGCCCTCCGTCCCCCAAATATTCTGAATTAAAAGGAATTGTTAGTAACATTCGGGTCAAAATGAAAAGGAAGAGCTCCATCCTCTGTGGAGGGAAAATTACGAGGGGGGTAAATTGCCATTTCGTGGTGTCAGCGCCCTAACAGCCTTGGCTTATTAAGCACCTTTTATTCTCCCAAATGCACAGGTTCAAAGGAGAAATTAAAGGGTTTCTTCCTGTTTTCTCCCCGTTCCTCCACAATCCTACCACACCTGTAAGGCTAACCTGCTGGACAGGTTATTCCCACCTGAGTGGCCAAGAAGCCACAAACGCTCTGTGTGCAGTCTGAAAGCTGTACAGGGGAGGGGGGAGACCAGGAGGAGGGGAGGGCGGAGGGGCTACTATGGCCACGGGCACTGTACACACTCATCAACCATTTGAGGATGAGACAAGCTGAACTACATTACCACCCACACAGCTATCTGCTTATCTTCTGGAGCTGACATAACAGTTAGCAGGCAATGGGCAACAGGAGGTCAATGGCCTATTTCATGTAGCGTGATAAATGCTTATTTATTGCCAAAGCCAAAGAGATGGCTCAGTAGGAAAAGGTGCTTGCCACCAAACCTAAAGACCTGAGTTCAACCCCAGTATCCACAGGGGAGAAGGAGAGCACCAACTCCCATGAGCTGTTCACAGCATTACACACACACACGCACACACACACACACACACAGAGAGAGAGAGAGAGAGAGAGAGAGAGAGAGAGAGAGAGAGAGAGCGCGCAACTATCCTATTTTTATTTCAATAGATAATACATAAACACTGAATACATATTTAAGAATAAGAATTAGCTATGTTTAGCTGCACATGCCTACAATGCCATCAACTGGTACTGAGGCAGGAGAATCGTGAGTTTGAAGCCAGTTTGCTCTACATAGTGAGACACTCACTGTATTCAAGAATACAAAAAATAAAAAGAATGACAGCACAGACAGAAGACACTCAACAGAGATAGCCTGGCTGCATGTCACCTGGAGTATCTGAGTATCCCTTAGCAGTGGCTCTTTCGAGGTATGTGTGTCCTTCTGGTGTCTTTCAGCTCTTGCTCAGCAGAAGCTCACTCCTAGGGCATTCACCCCTCTCCCTTGTCCTTTGCACTCCGGTAGCTGCTGCCTAATTTCCTTCCCTCCATCTCAGGGAGACCACCGCTGCCTGAACAGCACTCCTTAGCTTCTGGGACTTCTGGGGCACGCGGCTGCCAAGGCTTCTTCTGAACCCTGCCTCTCCGTACCAGGATCCTCACTGCCCCCTTTTGTCCTTGCTGCAGATCAGTCAGGCCTCGAGTCAGCACGGAGAGTTTCAGAATCGTTACCTTCACTACTCGTGTGACCTTAAGGTGACCACTGATTGCTTCTATTTGACCCCCAATCCTAACATCACCACTGACTTTCCCAACCACCGGGCATCCTAGTACCAGAGTGACTTCTCAGATGGTTGTCTTCTTCCCTGAAATCTTCTCTTACAGTGATAATCTTTTCAGCACTCCCGGCTCTTCCCAGAATCCAACCATGCTTTCTTGTCTTCTCCTTATCTGTATGTCTGTGTATGCATATGTGCACATGTGTGTGCACACCACAATGTGTATGTGAAGACCGTAGGGCAACTTGCAGATGCCAGTTCTCTCCCTCCATCACATAAGGTCAGGGATCTAACTCGGGTTTGGTGGTAAGCCAGCACCTTTACTCACCGAGCAATCTCTCAGGTCCTTTTTGGTGTAAAACCTATTATTGGAGTATGATTCACATCTCAGAAAGCCCACTGGTGCAAAGCCCGCCACTCTAAGCCTTTTCCATCTTTGCAGGTTGTGCAACACCCCTGTCCCTCTAACCCCAGAACGTTTTCAATACCCCAAGAAAGAGCCCTTTAGCCACTATCTGCCAGTCTCACCTCCCATACCCACTCCCATCCTGAAGTCACCCACCCAGCCAGCTGCTGTCTCTAGACAGCTACACGTGGTGTCACAGTATGAGGTCTGTGTCTAGCTTCCCGTCACATCCACGTTTCCAGCCTGCATCAGCGCTTCCTCATTCCTTGTTTCACGCCAGTGTTTGTGTAAACACTCCATCTATTCACTATCTGCAAGACAGTGTGGCTTTTTCTACACGTAGGCCGATATGTGAACTCTAGTTGTTTTGTGTACATGTAAAAATACACAGGCATGTCTACTTTCCTTAAGTATGTATTTGATGGCAGGTGGCTGGATCATATGGTCACTTTACTATTTGGGTATGGTTTTGGTTTGAGTTTGTTCTGTTTTGAGACAGGGTCTCCCTATGTAGCCCTGGATGACCTAGAACTCACCACATAGGCCAGGCTGGCCTCGAACTCAGAGAGATCTGCCTGCCTCTGCTTCTGGAGTATTCAAAGCAATATGCACCTCTTTTGGCTTTCTGAGGAGTCGCTAGTTTTCTAAGACTGTGGCACTCCAGTCTTTTTATGCATCGTGAGCCCTTGTGTCCATCAGATTTCACTGCACCTAATGCACACATCTAAAATACAGCCTTTTTGACCATCACCGTTACCGTACACACTGAAATATTATCTCACCAAAGTTTCGGTCTCTAATTCCCTAACAGGATATTGAGTGTCTTTTATATACTTATTGGTCATTAAGTACATCTTCTTGGTAGAAATGTCTATTCAAATCACTGCGAACTTTTAAACAGAATAAGAAACTATTTTACAGCCAGCTATGGTGGCACATGCCTTTAATCCCAGCACTAGGGAAGCAGAATTAGGAAGATCTCTGTGTAGACCAAGCCAACTTGGTCTTCACAGTGAGTTCCAAACCAGCCAGAGCTACATAGAGAGACCCAGTCTTAAAAAAAAAAACAAAAAACAAAAAACAAAAAAACTTTCTATACTCTGGATATAAACCCCTTACCAGATAATGGTCGGTGCTTCTTTTCTTCCATAGCTTCATTTCTGTAAAATCTCCCCCACCACAAATCCAGACACTATTTCTAAATCTCATCCTGGGGCCCAAAGCCCTGTTATTCCTAATAAGTCTCCATAAGCTCAGCATATACATAGAACCTGTTCTGTGTACACAGATAACTGGACAATAACATCAGCCATACAGAGGTGTCTAAGGCTGCTACTGCCCATCCATTTTTAGATGGATCGCCTGCAACAGTTGAGTATTTCTACAGGTTGAGTCATTTTGGACACGTCTGTGTTGGCAGTGTTTTAATAACTGTTCCCATATCTCACACACCACGCGCCCTGTCCTTCCGTGAATAGCTGTGCAGGGTGCTGACTGCTGGTCCAGAAGATTCCTACTGCTGTAACCACACCCTAACAACCCATCCTCCTGCCAGCCCTGAGCTTCCTCATCACACTGGTCTCCTCTGCCTAGACCACGCCCTCGTCAGGTTCGCCTGATCCAGTACATGAACTCATCCCTCAGTCAGATCTGAAGTCCCATCAACAACAAGGATGCCAAGGAGAGGGAAAACACGGCCACCCGAGAAGGGTCTCGGATGACTCACTTGCAGAACTACTCAAATGGTGCATCCATCTAAAGGTGGGTGACAACTCTGCATGGCTTATGCTGTCCTCATTTCACAGATAAAACCACGCAGGCTCACTGGTTAGATAATCGGTCGAAGGTCACAAAGTCAATAAATTGGTAAAAAGTAGGATCCAAATCAGGTCTGACTAAATGAATAAACAGACAGAACCAAACCACTCTTCCAGTGCTGCATTCATTAATCTGCCATGCTAACATCAAAGTGTACAGCCTGTACTGTCTTTTGTTGCAGTTGCCCTGTGACAGGAGGTCATGAATTTAGTTACAGAAGGTATGACGGTTCCTCTTCAGTGTAACTCTTAACGAGATTTGGAATCACCTAGGAGGCAGGACTCTGGGAGAGTATTTCCAGACAAGTTTAACCAAGAAGGGAAGACCCGTCCAGAATCTGGAGGCACCATTCCATGGGCTGTGGTCCTGACTGAATAAAAGGATGTATAAAAAGAGAAACTGAGGGGGGCTGGAGAGATGGCTCAGCGGTTAAGAGCATTGCGTGCTCTTCCAAAGGACCCGAGTTCGATTCCCAGCAACCACATGGTGGCTCACAACCATCTGTAATGAAGTCTGGTGCCCTCTTCTGGCCTACAGGCATATATGCAAACAGAATATTGCACCCATAATAAATAAATAAATAATTGAGAGAGAGAGAGAGAGAGAGAGAGAGAGAGAGAGAGAGAGAGAAACTGAGTCAAGCCCCAGCACCCACTCCTCTCTGCGTCCTGACTAAAGTGCCACGTGACCAGTGGCCCCATGCCTCTGCTGCCATCCTCCCGGCATGAAGGGCTCTATACCTTCTCCTAAACCATGAGCAGAAACAGATCCTTCTTTCAAGCTGTTCCTATCTCGTATTTTTTCAGTCACAAGAAAAGAAAGCAAACAGCTGCCGACAAAGAGAAGAGACAGCAAAAGCAGATTCAAAGTCAAAATGCTGTTTCTACATTCATAATAACAGCCCAAGTGTATCAGTGTTAAAAAAAAAATTAAAAAAAAAACCCACAAGGACTGAGAATATAGGTCAGCAGTTGAGCACTCAAAAATAAGCTTTGTCCCAACGAGTTCACGTCAAGAAATCTATACCAGAAATACATGTTTCTCTGTGAAAAGCCGACACAATTATCTTTCAGTTCTTTCAAAATCAATACAGCACAAAAGAAGGGCAGGGACTAAGGGGCTGAGAGGGTAACTGAAGGGTGGAGAGCTCGCCTAGCATGCACAAGGCCCTGGATATGGTGTCCACACCACAAGGCAAAGTAAGTCAGAATGACTGCGTGCCAATACAGAGTAATCTCAAGATACGCAGCTGAGAAATATGCCCGCTTTACATACTTGCTCTATACATAAAATGCTTCTAGAAAGATATAGAAAGTGGTCAACCTCCATTACATATGGAAAGAAGAACTGGGTTGCTAGAGACATTGGTGGGAGGAAGTATTTCTGAAAGTCTTTATAGTGTGTGAATGAAAAAAAACCAAACATGGGTTTTGAGAGACCCAGATAAATTAAATACACACACCTTGGCAATAAAAGCTAGATCCAGTCTCTCTTTGCTTTTAGGTATAAGTGAAGAATTTGCTCTTTCTGGTCAAGGTTTTTTCCCAGCACCGTAATGATACTACGATGTACTTAGCTTATACAATGTGTCAGAAGTAACCGGTGGGTGCTAAAGAATGCCTGAGTTTGTGATACAGGAGAAGGTTAGAGTTTCTGAGAGGTTTGGTCATAATCAAATCTCAGCTACTTTGTAGCCGTAGGGTTTACAATCATTCCTGCCCCCACGGCTGACACCACGGTTGCTTGCTTACAAAGTTAGAATGATAACTACTTGCCAGAGTTTGTAATGACTGATATGCAACATGGGAAAATTCTCTAACCCTGCAAGAGCGTGTGAAATCTAGAGAACTGAACAGACACTCTCTCCAGGTTTTACACGGTGAGCGCTGGAAAGAGCGCGCCCTGCACTGCATCATCAGACCAGGACATCTCACCTAAATGCTACACGACTCAAAATGTTTCTTAATCTCTTCAAACTCACCTTCCTCACCAATAACATGGATATAACTATTCATATCTGAAAGGTTCATTGAGAAGATTAAGTGATACTGTAACATACTTGCTATATGGTTTGGCTCAACATGGAAATTCAAAACTTGGCTCTCTTCCCTTCCAAACACAGAAAGAAGGGAAGGCTGCTGTGGCTGCAGGTAAGGTGGCCACCTCACCCTAGCTGTAACTCTTGCTACCACAGGCTCCAGCTGTTGCTTCCTTTTTCACTTCCTTTCCTCATCCACTGCTACCCACCCAATGTCCTAAACTCCAATTTCATTTCCTAACTCTTTTAGAACAGAGAAAAGTCTATAAACATAAAATCAGAAGCCCCCAAAGCCAGGTGCACACCTTTAATCCCAGTACTCAGGAGGCAGAGGCTAGCGGATCTCTGAGTTCGAGGCCAATCTGGTCTACAGAATGAATTCCAAAACAGCCAAGGCTACACAGAAAAACCCTGTCTCGAAGAACCAAAACCAAAAATAAAAATAAAATCGGAAGCCCACATCCTACTGAACTGTAAAAACTCCACATGAACCTCCGTCAGATTGACTCAGGAGCCCTCACCAATCTACACATACCAAGAAGCTACCACATGCCGGTCCCTGTACAAGATCGAAGCCTGACTTCTCAGACACTGCTTGCAGGTTCTCAGAGGGCCCTCCACGAACAAATGACACTGATAAATCGATGGGATAAGGACAATAAGGAACAGGGAGACCGACAACAAGATGTGAATGGAGAAAACAATGGCCAGAGTTGGCTTCACTAATCCCGGCACACAGAGATAAACTAAGGCAGAGTGAAGGGGTGAGCCCTGCAGCTCCTAAAGGGAGAATCCAGACAGAGAACAGTGAAACCCTGGGGGCACACTCGAGGAACAACAAGGGAGTGCAGCCCCTGAAGTCAACCAGGAGGCAGGTTCATCCTTGAGGGTCACAGTGAAGACTTGGGATTTTACTCAGAGTGAAGAAAAGCCACCGGTGCAGTCAGCTCTTTCACACCAAGGGTAACTCTGGTCACTGCAGGAGTCTGGGCTGTGGAGGGTGAAGGGCAGCTACAGCCTATCACGAGGAGAGTGGTGGTGCGAGCCAGAAGTGGCCGGCTCTGTGTGGAGGCCCCACGGCTGACAAACTGGATGTGGATTTAGGGTCTGTCGGCAGGGACCGGATGGCATGAGGACTTCTGCCTGTAACTGGAAAAATGATCGCTACCATCTACCAAGCTTCATCCGGCAGTGTGAGGTGGGGAGAAGAGAACTGGGAACTGACAGGGCTCTGTGTTCTGCTGTCACACCTAGGACACAAACACTAGGAGCAGAGTCCTTAGATCAGAGGGGATCAGAGCTGTGGTCCAGAATAGAAGGGTCAGGACAACACCCATCCAGGCAAGAGGACCAAGAGGTAAAAATTGAAAAATTGTAGGAAAGAACAAAGTAAATGGTAGCCAGGGGTTGGGAGAGGGCTCGGTTAGTGAATATGCCCACCATAATCCTGAGGAGTCACACTCGGTTCCCTGGATTGACACAGTGGAAGGAGAGAGCTGACTTGACTCCAACAGTCTCTAACCTCCCAAGTGTGTCATGAGTGCACACGCAGGCACAGCTAAATAAGTACATGTAATGAAAAAAAATTAAAGGGAAAAGTAGTCAGGAGGTCAAAGTGGAAAGTATGTTACAAACTGGGAAAGATAAGCAGGTGTCAGAGGTGGTCTCAATGTTGTGACTAGACAGACGGCTTCCATGGCCTCCAGGGTGGGCCGGGCGCCGCTCTCCCTACAACAGAGAGATACACGGATGATTGCGCAGCTTGCTTATAAAGCTGGGCTGAAAGGAGAATCCCAAGCTCCCAGGACTCCAGTTGCCCTTGGGTTAAACACCTGTTTCAGACAAGGAAGTTCTTTTTTCCTTAGCTTGTCTGTGTCCATCTCTTCTCTTGCCCTGGCTGTACTTTCCTTCTGGCCCTGTCAGGCAATGGCCAGAAGGGTTCTACTACTTCCTGTCAAAGGACACTGTCAAGAACCTTTCAGACACAATCAGGAGTATCTGGATCTTCACATCACCCCTGGTACTTCTCTAAAGATTCAGGGAGGGGTGTGGGAGGGGTGGTTCATTTGGTTTGAAAACATTTCAACAGGCCAGCCAAACTGGCACACACCTTTAATCTCAGCACTCAGGAGGCAGAAACAAGGGGACATCTGTGAGTTAAGGCGCCTGATCTACTACACAGTGAACTCCAGAGCAGCTATAGTAAGACCCTATCTTAAAAAATAATAATGAAAATTTAAAAAGTCAGGTGGTGGTGGCGCACACCTTTAATCCCAGCACTCGAGAGGCAGAGGCAGGTGGATCTCTGTGAGTTCAAGGCTGGCCTGGTCTACAGAGCAAGTTTCAAGATAGGTAGGACTACCCAGAGGGACCCTGTCTCGAAAAACCAAAATGATGATGATGATATAAAAATAACATATTTAGAAGAAATCAAGTCAATTTTATTTGAAAGTCATTTTGGTAAGATATTTTAAAATGCGCTATTTCACAGAACATAGCCAGGAATGAAGGAAACCCACCACACATTACAAAAGGTCTTCTAGCATAATGGTCCTAGCAGCTGCTACTATGAAACAGGTAATAGCCTGCATGTCCCTGAAATGACCAGGTAAATGAGACATGACCTATCCATCACAGCACAGTGATCAGCCATTAAAGGAAATAAGCCAAGGACATGGAAAGACGGCTGGGTGAGCTGCAGCTCAAGTGTGAGCACCAGCCAAGTGGACGCCAGGCCCTTGCTGCTCGGTTAGTCTAGTCCAAAAGGCGAGCTCACTGAAAGGCTCTATCTCAAAACGTATAATGGAAAGCAACAGAACAAGGCACCTGACATCGGCCTCTGGCCTCCATAGGCTTGCACAAACGGGTGAGCACATGAATGCACACACGTGCACACGTGCGTGCGTACACACACACACACACACACACACACACACACACGAGCAAGCATCCACAAGTGAACTGAAAGAGTATCCACACATACTAAGTTCATTCATTCGACGGATACTTGAGGGATGCTTTGTGCCTAGGAGCTGGTAGTTGAATTTCTGAACTTTACATTTCAGCAGAGATAACACACGGAAAAGAACGGAGATGACCATGTCTCGAAATGCACGCGACAAAATACCACGACAGACTGAATTGGGAAGAGAGGAGAAGGGAAACGGACGGCTGTTTGCACGCACTAGACTGCCGAACAGTACAGCCAGAGGCTCGCATCATTAAACTCTGCAAACAGCTTTATGAAGTCCACAATAAGAATTAAAAATGCTCAGGCCTGTCCTCTCAGAATGGGAAAGGAGAGAACACCCTCACCAGTTTCCCTCCAAACCACACACCTGGAGGCTGGGCCGGGGTTTCTCAGAAAGTGGCTGGGCCAGCCTCTCACTCCTGATGGACTCTTTCATTTCACACCGCCACTGGGAAGTTGCTGTTGTTTTTGTGAAAATTCCCTTCTGATGGCACACAGATTTAACTCAGACCAGATCGCTGGGCAGACTGTGAATCTTTTAAGTGGAGACACGCACGACTTACATTAAAATGAACCACAAAAACATTCGTCTTAGAGAAATAACCAAGAACGTGTAGGCTTTCTCAACTCAAGACAAAATGGGCACAGTGACAGAATTTAAGTCCTTGCTCACACCGTTTAAAGTCTAAAATTACAGCTTGTGTGTGAGTTCTGGCTAACTTCACAGCACAAGACTGCCACATCAAGGGTAACCACGCAACTGAATTCCGAGTCACATTTAGAGTGTGACGTAGTAGCTAATCCATAACTATTATTACATTGGTAAGAAAGTACTTTCACCTGCTTATTAGCAAATTTGCGGTGAAGTTAACTCACTGTAGTGGGCTGAAATAGGGGCACCAAAAACACATACACACCCTACTCCTAACCCCTGGTGCCTGCGACTATGACCTTATTTGGAAATAGGGACTTTGGTAGATATAATTAAGAAGCTCAAGGTGAGATCATTCTGGAACTAAAGCCAGTGACTGCTGTGCTTAGACAGTGGTCTGAGGCACAGATGAGACCCACAGAAGGCCGTGGAAAGGAAGGCCCAGGCAGACTGCAGTGAGCTGCCAAGGACACCCAGTCAGGTGGGCAAGTGGTTCTCCCTTTGAGAGTTCAGAACTGACCAACCCAACCAATAACTTTGGGGACTTTGGGCCTACAGAAATGAGAATATAAGTCTGCTTTGCTTCAGCCACCAAGGTTATGATCCTTTGTCAGAACAGCCCCAGGAAGCTAAGCTAACACTCACCTATCAAGTTTGCACCTCCTATGTGTGTGTGTGTGTGTGTGTGTTTAAAAACCAAGAGGAATTCATAACAAAAGTCCTTTCTCCTCTTCAAGCTACTGGAACAAAAAAAAAGCAAACTATCCACAGTTCATCTTACTGTAGGAACAGCAAAACAACAGGCTTGTTTCTTTTCCCTGAAGAATCAGTTTTTTTTTTTTTTTTAAAAAAAAAAGGCACAAAAACGAAAGTGCAGGGAATATTAAGTCATGTTAGGAATGTCATCAGAATAACTGTTTCATAGTATAGATAGGAAGGAAGGAAGGAAGGAAGGAAGGAAGGAAGGAAGGAAGGAAGGAAGGAAGGAAGGAAGGAAGGAAAATGAACCACTAGGGCTGGAGTATGGCTTGGTGGGAGAGCACCGCCTCCTGCCTGAGCAAGGCCCTGTGCCCACCCCAGCATCACACAGACTCACACACACAGTGCAGCGACTGTAGAATAAAGGTGGGTGTGCTGGCCAACACCTACCGTCCCAACTACTGTTCCGTGTGCCCAAGGCAAGGGTCCTATCAGCTGAAGAATTAGAATAGCCTGAGAAACAGATCAAGGCCCCCATGGGCGGAGGGGGTAGGAGGCTTGGTAGATCACACTTTTAATCCCAGCACTGGGGAGGCAGAAGCAGGTAAATCTCTGTGAGGCCAGCTTAGTCTACGGAGTTAAGTTGTAGTCCAGCCGGGTATATAGTAAGACCCTGTCTTCCCCCCCCAATCAAAAAAAAGTAAAAAGGTAATTTTACTATTGGAGTTTGGTTACTACTTTAATATAAACATTTCAAGCAGAAAAAACTGGAAAAATCTTGAGCCCCCCCCCAAAAAATTGTAGGCCTCACCTTTAGAATCCAACCCCCTTCTCGCTTACATTTTCTCAGCTTAAAATGTGAAGCTCAATATTTATTTTTCTACTTTGCAAGGCCAGTGGCTTTCTAAAATTGTTCAACCAAAGTACAGCCGGGAAGGCTTTTGTTTACCATCGGGTTCAGGGGGCAGTTACATATAACTAGGAAGCCGAGAATCTAAGATGGAAATTCTGATCTAATTATAACAGAAGCCTTGTAATTGAAAGAGACAAATGGGAACTCCGAGGAGAGGTCCACTGTCATGGGGGTTTCCAGCAAGGTGCTTTCCCTTGAGTGTTTTTTGAGACCTGGGCTGTTCTGGTCTATAAGTCTAATTTACATATCAACTCAGTCCTCGATTTAGAAGTAACGAGTAAAGAGGTGCAGAAAAGCAATAAGGATCATCAAAATACTAGAAAAGTTTATTAAAGAATCTTTGACCAGTGCTATGCCAACAGTTCCCTTTCGTTGTGTTTTTTTAAAATATATGTACATATGCACGTGTGGGGCACACCCAGACGGCATAACAAGCTGATGCAGAGGCTGGAGAGATGGCTCAGTGGTTAAGAGCACTTCTTGCTCTCGCAGAGGACCTGGCCTCGATCCCCAGCATCCACAGAGCAGCTCACTTCCACCTGTAACTACAGTTCCAGGAGGATCGGAATTCCTCTTCTGGCCTCTCCACACACCCAGCTCAAACATGATACACATACATATACATGAGGCAAAGCGTTCATATACATAAAATATACTATATAAATCTAAAGAAAAAATAGCCAGGCATGATGGTACGTCACTTTAATCCCAGCACTCCAGAGAAGAGGCAGCAGATTTATCTGCATGGTGTCAGTATGAGGCCGGACTCAGTTTCGTGTCAGCTAGGGCTATCCTGGGACCGGCAGTCTCAAAAGACAAAACAAAAGCCACACAGCAGATGACGAGAGACTCTTCTACAATGTCAACAGCAAGGAAAAGCCTGCTTGTTGCCAAATCAAATCTCTGAAATGCATTGCAATTTGTAAAAGGTAATTTAGTTCATCTCATCTACCTATGAGCTGCATCTGCGTGTTGGCGTCAGGTGTCAGGCCCACTGGGTGCACTGTTGTGAGCCATCACTGTGGGTGCTGCGAACCGAACTTGGCCTCACTCACTGGAAGACCTCTCAACCGCTGAGCCGTCTCTCCAGCCTCTCTAGGTACATTTTTAAAGGCTTTAAACAGCCATATTTTTGATAAAAAACATTAATTTCACTAACCAGAGAATAAATGATTACACTACCATTCTATTTACATATATTTATTCAAAATTACAAGGCCAGGCATGGTGGCTAGCACCTTAAATCCCAGTACCCAGGAGGCTCAGGCAGGAGGATTGCTGTGAGTTTGAAGACTGCCTAGGCTACATAGGGAGACCATGTCTCAAAAGCAAAACAACAAAAATTATATAACACTCCACATATTAAACACAAGCTATGAATAATGACTTCCTCCTAAAGAAAACAGTAGACAGCGGGGTCCTTAGAGACTTTTCAAAGACAAAGGTGGCCTCAGCAGAGGGTCACAGTCAACTTAAGCAGTCCTAAAAGCAGAGGCCAATCTGCACCCTGCAGGTGATGTAATGCAAACGGCCCTTTACCCCTGGTCGCACATCCAAAAACCTAGGTCTGCCATGAGAAAAGCCAGACACACTCCACTAGAAGGGTACTCTATGACACACTCAGAAAGTCAGGGCCATCAAAACCAAGGAAAGCCACCCAGAAGGAGGCCAGGAAGACATGGAGTTGCCATGTGTTACCCCGGTGGGACCTGGAACAGAAAAGGCATTATAGATGAAAACCACAGAAATCTGAATAAAGATACCTGGAAATTCTACATACTACCTTTTCAGGTTTTCCGTCCACCTAAAGTCTTTCTTAATAATAACAGCAATATTCCCCAGAGCTGGGAAAACTGAGGTAGGATGGCAGTGAGTTTGAGATCAGCCAGAACTCCACAACGGGATGCTGTTTCAGAATCCAAGGTCTAGGGATAGGCCTCAATGACAGGGCACCAGCCTGGGGAAAATACAATTTATTCATCTTTTAACTGTGCGTAGTCATTCCTGGACAACTACCTACTAAGCAAGGTTCTAGATAAGACCTTTCTAATCACTCACATTGAAGAAGTTAATTTAAGAAAAGCACCACGCCATTTCTTTCAGTGCTAAGATTAAATCTACGTTTGGGGGCACATGGCGGCCCAATTAAAAGGAGACTAGACCAACTCCACCTAGTCAAGTAAACAGCTGGTTTACTGTGTTCCAGGCGTGAAAACCAAAAGCCTCACAACGGCACAGCTATTTATAATAAGAGGCTAAGTCTAAACTTCATAAACATCATGATTCTGAAGATGCTTCTAAAGCAGAAAACCAATCCACAGACCTATATCAGACACTCACTGAGGAAGTCTGGCCCTTTCTCCACCACCAAGGACTAAATTTCATGCCATGGTTCCTCCCGGGTTCCTCATTTACATACTAGAAAGTGATATTGGCTCCGTACCAGAAAAAAAAAAAAAGATGATCAAAATTTCAGTGTATCATATGTAAGAAAACATAGGAAACAAGATGTTTCAGAGGAAAACAGAAAAGCAGCCAGCCCCCTTGACTGACCGAATTCACCAAGTGTTCTGAAGAAACTGTCACTCCAGCCTGTAGCTCATCAAAAACAGAATTATAGATGTTAATCAGTTGCCAGAGGCAACAAAATAAACATCGCCTCCCTTGGCCTCAAGGAGTCTACTGGGTGGGAGCAAGGAAGGAAAGCTCTCCAACCGTCCAGAAAGGTGTGTCAAGAATGGAAGACAAGTGTTTCACAGTGGGTTAAGCACGTCTGCACAAGCATCTACGTTTAGGAACTATGTGACATGGGGAAAGGGATCCCACAGACTTCATCGTCTACATAAACAAAAAAACAACTCAAAATTTATACACCTGAGTCACACCTGCGACCTGGATGCTTAGGGGCAGGAGGATCAGGAGTTCAAGGGCTGTAGAGCACTGAACCTGAAGTTAAAAGAGAATACTGCTCTTCCAGAGGATTCCAGTTTGGTTCCCAGCACCCACTTCAACAGCTAACAGCCGTCTACAACCCTAGCTCCAGAGGACCTGCAGTCTCTTCTGACCTAGGCAGGCGCCCATATGCGTGGCAAGCACAGATAAAGTAAGTTAAGGGCCCTGTCCAAAGGCCGAGGCTAACAGCCGCTAGAACTGACTAGTCCCAAGCCCTCCAGCAGCTACCTTAAGAAACAAAGCAAAGCAGGCAGGGTGGTGCGTGCCAGCACTCAAGAGTAGGCAGGAAGACTGACTGGCTCAAGCTCAAGGCCATCCTGGTCTCACATAGGAAGTTCTAGGCTAGCCAGGGCTCAAAGTGAGCCCCGGTCTCAACAGAAGGGAGGCAGGGGAGAGAGGGAGGGAAGGAACAGAATGCAAGCTTTTATTTTCTCCAGACAAGCAGTAAAATGTCCAGATTTTTTTCAAATCCTTCTCCCACACACTCAGTCAACCCTGGCATTTGGCAATGACACCAAGCTGGCAAGCAGCCAAAGAGGTTTTCCTAGGTATGCAAGCCCTACCTTCCTGCCTCCTACAACTGCAGATAACTGGCCCTTAACCACACATAAGGATTTCCTCTCCTTGCCCTCAGAGGAGATTCTCAACCTATCTAGCTCATTCCTAATATTCAAGTGATCAAAGACTGGCAGCCTCCTTGGGAGCGTGTGGTGGAGAGACATAGTTTTATTCTTCAGGGGGAAAAGAACTGTGTGATCAAAACAGCCAAAAACTTCTAAGATAAACTAGTGAAAAGAATCCCATAGGACACCATGAAAAGGATTAGTGCCATCAACCACAATGTGAGGAACTAAAAATGCAGAACTGCACCAACAAGGAGCTGTCAACCCAAAGAGAAAAGGAGCTTGCTGAATAAACGGTTCCAAGTAAGAGTAGAGAGACAGCTACCAGACAACAGTCGCAGGTCTGTCTACCGCGGGCTAACCATTGGGAAAATGTATAAAGAACAAAGAATGATACCAGGAAAAAAAAAAAAAAAAAACGGTGTGAAGAGTGCAAAGATTAAAGGCTTTTCTTCCTGCATAATGTAATTTGTTTATTTAGTTGTAGACTACACACCCACCACACCCCACAAAAAAAAAAAAAGGCCCGGTTCACTTGAGGGCTTTACCTCCTGCTATTTCCTCTGCACTGAGGCTGCAGAGGGACGGTGACACCGGCTGTAATCTGTTCATTGAGCAGAAGGCAACTGAGTGAGACACAGCCCCCAAGCCTCGGGCACCCCGTGAAACCACAAGAGAACAGATTCTAGTTTTCCCATGTTCTAACAGAGCATTTCAAAGCTGTTTTTCTTCAAGGGCGAAACACTTGTCTAGAGTCACGTGCTTGGTACCAAAAGCCAAAGGTCACTTGACACTGGCGGCTATAAATTAATCAAAACAAAGATTTTTTTTTTTAAAGAGACCTCTTTATGTGTGAGTCTCATTCACCTGCAACTTTCTTTAGCCAATTTCAATCTACAAACAAAATAAGAACAGCAGACATGATTTCCTACAGAAACAGTGGCTGTCTTCAGAGCTAAGCCAGACAGGCGAAAAGATTCCGTTATCAACTTCTGGTTGCTTTTAGGAAAGGTTATGCAAAATTAACTAACAGTGGTAAGAAATAAAAGTCGGCTAAAGAAACTTTTCCAAAACACCATCAATTCCGTTTACGAGCATGAGCAGGAAAAGAAAATACAAAACATAGTTATTTCCAATTTCTTTCTTCACAACCTTAACAACCACAGCTAAGAGTCATGAGAAATACTATCACGTGGGCTGGAGAGATGGATCCGCCACTTGACTCACAACCCTCTACCTCCAGTTAGAGTTGGGGACTCCACAAGGGTAGCACTAAAGCCCTTCCTTCCTTAGACTCACACTTTAAGAATGATGAAGGGGCTGGGAACACACAGCGAGGCCCTTAGTTGGAGCTCTGGTGCTGCATGAGACTTGGCAGTGCCGTAGCGATGCGTCCCAGCACTGGTGAACACAGCAGCCTAGTCCACTGCTTGTTACTTCTGCCAGCCATGAGCGGTGCTGTGAGTGCCTGTTTGACCACCCAGGACAGTTAGCAGCAAGGAGATGGCATCTCTAGCCCTGAAGACCACTGCAAACCATTCACAGCCACTTCACCGGGGTGTAAGGGAGTCTTCTTCAGGCTGCAAGGCCTGGACTCGGCTCCCCTTTCCACTCCTCAGCTGTTGATTTAGTCTCTCACTGAGGCTTCGCTGTGTTCTTACACACAACCCTACCTCCTCCATGAGTTCATCCTTGCTGAGGGGAAGGGAGGTAAAGACCACGTCTTAAGAGTCCCTGTGAATCCGGCAATGCATAAAAAGGTCCACCTGATCCAAACACAGCTATGTGCAGGTAAGTCCTGGAATCAGGTGTGTGGTAAAAGCACACACTTACAAAGCAGTTCACTGCCTAACATGGGACTGCACATCAATACTTGTATGTATCTAGCTGTAATATGGTTATCATCTACTCATTATAGTTTTTTCTCAAGTGACCAAAATAAGAAAAATATAATTATGTAATACTATAGAAGTGCTCTACGTTCACAGATTGTTGAAATGTTAATTTTACTTCATGATCCCCCATAAATTGTATAAAACACTACTGGGGGTTTTCCCACAGAACCTGATAAAGCTGATTCAAGAAACTTTATGTGTGAGCTCTGAAACTGTCTTTGTTTTGGCTTAGTCCTTTCTCCTAGCACCTAAACCCTCCATGGCATGCCACAGTTGTCACATGACTGAGCTGAACTTGATTTTTATTACGGAATACAGCAGAGGGCTGGAGAGATGGCTCAGCAGTCAAGAACACTGGCAGCTCTTCCAACAGACCCAGGTTCAATTCCAAGCAACTGCACACCAGCTCACAACTGTCTGTAACTTCAGTTCTAGTGAATCGGCACCTTTACACTGACATGCACGCAGGTGAAATACCAATGCACATGAAAATAAAGTCTTTAAAAAAAAAAAGAACAGAAAGTTAAAAAAAATAAAGCAGAGACTTATCCATTTCTGAAACTTAGAATAGAATGGACATAGAAAGACTAACAAAGTAAAACAGAAGACCCAGAAACATATGCCCATACATGAAATTTAATAGAGAATAGAGTGCATCACAGAAAGACTCCGCAAGAAGGATGCTGGGCCAGCCATGGAGGTTCAAGCCTGTAATCCTAGCACTCTGAGGGCAGAGGCAGGTGGATCTTCTGAGTTTCTAAGTTCAAAGCTATCCTCTCTACAGAGCCAGTTGCAGGAGAGCCAGGGAGGAAGGAGAAAGTAGGGAAGAGGATGGGGGGGGAAGAGAGGGAAGGAATGCTGGGACAATGGCTTCTGACTAAAGAGTAAAGCAGAATGTGGGGGTTGAAGTGAGAACAGATCTATAAATCCACAGATTCAGTCTGCACACTCTGGATCCTCCCTTACACATCACTACAAGTTTTTATATTATAAACATATTTGGATGATATTTTAAATGAGAGTTTATATAGAAGTATACCCAGAACACTGATGTTTAATAATGTAAAATATCTGCTACACATGATGGTGAGTGCTAATTTTACTTCAACCAGACAGAATCTAGACTCAAGTGCCTGGGGTCCCAACCTCTGGGCCTATGTGTGGGGGCTTCCCTAGACTACTTCAACTGATGTGCGAAGGCCCACCTTAAACATGGGTGGACCATTGCCCAGGTAGGGGATCCTGGACTACGGAGAGAAATGGAGCTGAGCACTAGAACAAATGCATGCACTGCTGTGTCCTTCTGGGGGATACAATACAATCAGCTGCTTCGAGATCGTGATGCCTTGGACTTCCTAAGAGGACAGACTGTACCTTGGACTGTGAGCTACAACAAATCTTTTCTCCCTCCCTCAGGTTGCTTTTATCAGAGTATTTACCACAGTAACAGGAAACAAAGACACTAAGAGTTCACTGCTTTCTCTATGTGTAGCCTCAAACCCACCTTGCTCTGCACCTTCCTCACACTGCAACTTTATCTTATTATTTCTTTTTGTTTACGGATGTTTTGCCTACATGTATGTCTATGTAACATCATGTAGAGGCCAGATGCGAAACTGGAGTTACAGACAGTTGTGAGCCAATATGTGGGTGTTGGAAATCAAACCCAGGTCCTCTGGAAGAGTAACAAATGCTCTTAACCACTGAGCCATCTCTTCAACCCATCCACCCCCTGAGAAGTTTCTTGAGTTTTGTCAGGCTTGTCTATTACATACCCACATGATGGAGACCAACATCTGGTGGGATTTGCTAAGAAATGGTGCTGGTGGAGGTTTCATTTTGTTCGGTTTACATGTATGTATGTATATATGTATGTATGTATGTATGTATATATGTATATATAATGTATGTATGTATGTTTGCCTGCATGCATGTATGTGCACCACCAGGAGGAAGCTACAAAGGGCATCCAATTCCATGGAAGTGGCATTACAGAGGCTGTGGGACACCGTGCAGGTGCTGAAAATTGAACTCAGGTCCTCTGCTAGAGCAGAGCAGCCAGTGCTCTCAACCTCAGCCCTCTCTCCAGCCCCCAGCCAGTGCTCTCGACCTTTGAGCCCTCTCTCCAGCCCCAATGGTCTTTACCTTGATCCTTAGCATGTCTTTATTTCAAGATTGGAATTAAGTTTATTGACTAACTTTTTAAGCTGACATAGCTTTGAACTTTGTACCATCAGAACCAATAAAAAAAAATACTTTTGTTTACTTAAGCATTTCTGGGTCACCCTTGATGGAAGGAAATTTTCGATCTCCTAGCACTAAACTATACAGTGTTTAAGCTTTTGGAAGTATTGCTTTTCTGTGTTCTTCTGTAATTCGGTTTGGTTTGAGACAGGGTCTCACTTCTAGGCTGGCTTCAGACTCCCTCTGTAACCAAGGATGTCCTTGAACTTTCTGACCCTCCTGCCTGTACCTCCCTAGAGGCCTAAGGAGCTACATTACATGTTCAGCCCATGTAATTTGTTTGCTGTTGTACAAATCCATCCTCTTCATTTTACCTTCTAGTTTGTAAAACCGTAGGACTTTGCCTAAAAGACTGCACTACTTTACCCAACACACTGCCCAGTCATGGGACTGAATGGGGGGGGGGGGACTAAGGGAGGACAACAATTAGTTCTATTTTGAGCAAGACTTTTCTCATTAACTTCCTCAAATTGAAAACTTTAAATTCCTAAATCCACTCAAATATCCCAATCCTCCAAGTGAATTGGGCTTTCTTTTGAGCAGCAATCAAAGTGACCTCCTTATCCCACAGCAAGGCAATAACGGTGGTCGGAAAGGCTTCCACGTAATAACGACAAACCCAACAAATCAGGAAATCTCACAAAGCACACCTAATGCCATATTTGCAGAAAACTGGAAAACGACAGCCGGAGCCCCGCAAGTAACTGGACTACGATCCAGCTTCTATGCTGCAGCTGTTACGAAAGTCAGGTCGAGATGGCCCAGCAGGCAAGGGTGCTCGCAGCTGAGCATGACACCCTCAAGTCGATCCCAGGACCCCACATGGCAAAAATGAAGGGACCAACTCCCACAGCCCGTCCTCTGACCTCAGGAGCCACTTCTCTGACACCCACACCCATACCCACATAAATAAATGTAACTCAGTTTTTTCAATGCTACTGCTACCACGATTTTGGCCCTCTACATAGTGTAGGTTTGGGTTGGTTGTGGGGAATGTGGGGAGTTGTAGGAGGGGGCTGCCGGTTAGGGAACCCAAGATCTCACACCTTGGATAAAACTACCTCTAAGCTACCCCATGCCCCAGCATTCTGCCTCAACTTCTCTTCCAGGAAGTATGTCACTGTCCTAACATCTGGTTTTTTTAAAAAAAGTAACCACACATCAAATTAAATTCTTCTACATAAATTATTACCACAATAAAAGATCTCAAGGAACGTGTTCCTTTTGATGCTGATGTTTGAGAACAAACTAACCAGTATAAACTTTCAACTTTGACCAGGTCTAAAACTGGCTCAGTAAACCCTCTGTAACACCAGAGAATAATTTTAAGGGATAAAAATTCTATCCCTTTATTCCAGTACCTGAGCATCCCATCCCTCTGAGGGCACAGTTTCCTACACCGAGAACAAAATGTGGGCTAGTCTGTGCCAGCACAGCTGGAACTCATGCCAGCCTGTCCATCATTCACCGTGCTACAAAAGTTAAAGATCGCAAGCCCATTATGATTTGCTATCTGATTTTGCTATTTGATTAAGGTGTATAAAACCAACTACTCACTTATCAAAACAAATCACAGGCTGGATAGTACCTTGGTGGGAAAAGTGCTCGCTGCACAAACAAGGGCCTGAGTGAGGATCCCCAGCACCCATGTAAAGCCAGACCCCAGAGCTGGGGGCAGAGACGGGAGGACAGGGACTCACTGACCAATCTGATGAAAGGAGAAGCTCCAGATTCACCAGGAGGCCCTCTCTCACAACCCTAAAGTGGAGACGCCATTGAAAGATCTCCATCAGAACCTCAGCCTCACAGGCACCCACACAGGTGCATGCACCTGGCACACGGTCACACGCAGGCAGACATCATACACCCACAGAGACAGACAGACGCAGAGACAGAGAAAGAGATGGAACAGAAATTGCACAAACCAAATTAAGTCAAAACAACAGTGAGGCTTTAAGATCCGTGGGCATGCGTGAATTTCATTACAGAAGACAGAGTTACTAATGTACCCAAAGCAGCATGTAAAAACAAAAATAGCCCAGCAGCGGTGGTCAGACCTCAAAGCGAGGGCTATAAGTACCACCCAAAAATGCAAAACAAAATAGGTGTCCACACAGTCAAAGGGAAAAAAACAGACTCAAGACCCACTCTACTGCACTGGGGGAGGGAGAAAAACAATCTGTGTGTCTTCCTGAGTGCATAACACACTCAATTTACTAAGAAACTATACAGCAGTATTCCCACCTTCCTCCTCCCTCCATCCCCCTCCGTTGTCCCCCCAACCCAATTGCCCGAAAGGATCCCATAGGAGGTAGGGCTGGTGAGATGGTTCTCATCAACCTGACAACTTGACTTCAATCCTGTCACCCCACACCGTGGAAGGAAAGAACACCTACCACAAACTGCCACCTTCCATGTGCTCTCAACAGATGTATAACTACATATACCACACACACACACACACACACACACACAAGCACGCACACACACGCACGCACGCTTGCACGCACACGCACGGCACGCAACATACCAATACATACACACAAATTAAATAAATACATCGTTAAAACTTTAATTTAAAAAGGCTTACCAAGAATAAGCAGCTACCACATAAACTCTCACTTGATTCCGTTTGAAAGTCAGATGGCTACTAGAATCATGACAAAAAGCGTCTCTGCCAAGCGGTACAAACACCTACGTTTCCTCTGAGCCACGCTCTGAAGATTCTATGAGAAAAGGGAAATCTGTAATGCAGAACTCTGGTCAGTTCCAACCATGTCTTCAGGGAATCATCTACTATTTACAACTGCTTACCAGAGACACATGTCATGGACGAAAAGGGTTTACTTGCCGGGCAGTGGTGGCGCACGCCTTTAATCCCAGTACCCATGAGGCAGAGGCAACGGATCTCCGTGAGTTCAAGCCAGCTTGGTCTACAGAGTGAGTTCCAGGGCAGCCAAGGCTACATGCTGAGAAACCCTGTATTGAAAATGAGAGAGAGAGAGAGAGAGAAGAGGGTTTATGTACCCACTCCTGTGCCCTGGGTACTGAAGAGAGAAAATGCTTCTGCCCATCACTTATTATGGAAAATAAGGCCTAAAAAAAAAAAAAACAAAAACAAAAAACAAAACTGGGTCAGACCTAGAGATGCACTAAGGGAAAAACACGAGGTTGCTTCCACCCAAAGGTGGCTGCGACGAAGTTAAACAGCTTCCCGGGATGGAGGCTAAGACCGCACCTAACAAGAAGGGGTGACGAGTGAGACGATACAGGAAAACAAGCATAAACGTAGGGCTTGAATGCACGAGCCTCATCTGGAGTCAGAGGTGGGAGGATCAGGAGTCAAATCACCCTCAGCTCATACTCAAACTGAAGGTCAAGCATGGGTTATAAAAGACTTTGTCTTGTTCATAAATAAATAAACAAGTCCTAAATATTAAATGAATATTAAATAAATATGCTCCAAAAGAACATCTGACAAAACTACTGTTACAAACATTAAATTAAAAACATTCACAAGATATTCATGGAACTCAACCAAAAAGTATGATATATTATGTATAATGGCGAGGAAAACAAATCAGTAACAAAATGAGATCATCTATCTACTGTTCCATTTTGATCTATTTTAAAGGCTCTAGGAGTAGCTCAGAGGTAGCCCCTGCCCCTGCCCCGCCACAAGTTTGATCCCCAGCAATGGAAGCCTATGAAGGACTTTCCAGCCAAAGCAATACAGAACACTAGTAAATACATGAAGAGCCCAAAACGCTTGTAATGCCATCGCTTTGGAAGGCAGAGGCTTCCACATTCAAGGTTATCCTTAACTATGTGGCTGGCTTTCAGTCTGCTTAAGCTACATATAAGACTCTGTCTTTAAAAAGAAAAATCTATAGAATTCATTTACACAGGGAATCCAATTTGCAAACCACAAAAGATCTGAAGAGACAGCAAAGAAGCTGCAGTTAGCCACTGTGCAGTCGCAGACAAGCTCACCACTAGTCATTAGGGAAGAGCAGACCAAAACCACAGTGAGATACCTACACACTCAGAAGACCAGCTAAATACATGGGTTCCCAGCCACTGCAATCGTCACACACGGCTGGCAGGCTGTAACACGGTACCAACCTTTTATGGAAAATTGCCAGGCTGCATTCCAAATTGATGAACTTAGCATCTGACCCAACAGTGTGTCAACTTCCAAAGTAACTTTATTCACAGTTCCTAAACACTAGAAACAAACTACACGTTCCATCAACAAGTAGACAAGGAGCAGATTACTACCAAATAAGGATCAAACTACCAAAAGAGCCAGCATCGCAGATGAATCACAAAGCCAACACGCCACCCGCCAAAGGGAACACACTGCAGTTACATCAGGTCAAGACTGAACAAGACTCCCAAGCCAAGGGCTGGGAGATGGCTCGGTGGGCAAAGTGCCTGCTGCCCAATCGCAAGGACCTGCGTTTGGGTTCCCATGGCATCTATAATCTATACACGTCTCCTAGTACTGGAGGCTCAGAGATAAGAGGATCCCTGAGCTCCAGATTTGGTGAATAGGACGGTTTCAAAGCTAAGGCCGGCGAGATGGCTGAGTGGGTAAAGGCACTGCCTGAGACTGATCCCCCAGAATCCATACACAAGTGAGTGGAGAACACTAACTCCAAAACATTGACCTTTACAGCCACTCACAACACACCACTCATATGTACACATATAACAATAATAATACACAAGGTTGGGCGATTGAAGAAAATACCCAAAGCAACCCCTGGCCTCCACACATACACACAATTACTAAATTAACTAACTAAATGAAAATATAAAAAGCATGCCAAACTAAAGGTTGAATGAAGTCAGAGTGGTGGTTATCTGTGGAGGGTGCTGACTGGGGTAGGGCACAGGGACCTCGGAGTACCAGAAGCGTCCTGTCTTATGATGAGGGTTACATGATGTACTCATTTGTCAAAACTCATGCAACACGTTTATAACGGGTGTGCCGCCACCTGTGTGGTTACTACTACATGGTTAGCAAGTAAGCAGCAAGAGGAGCCAAGGGAAAAGCTCTGGCCTCCCATGGCGGTCTTCGGAGTCTCTTCTGTCAGGCCATACACTAAGGCAAGCACTTTCATTTGCAAAAGCATTTGCTCCGTTTTCTCAATCAACGAGACAATTACAGGGGCTGGAAAAACAGTTCAGCATGTTTTTGCTCTTACAAAGGACCTGAGTTTAGTTCCTGGCACCCACATGGCAGCTCTGAACCATCTGCAGCTCCAGTCCCAGGGGATACGATGCCCTCTGAGGGCATCACATGCATGTGGTGGACATACATACACACGTAAACAAAATGCTCATATACATAAAATAAATAGAAATATTTTGTTTTAATATTTTAGTAACTACATTTTAAAATAAATATTTGTCATAAATGTTCTTTTAATGAGAAGGGAGGTTCCTAAATTTCTCTCAAATTGATAAAATGGCGATCCTGGCAGGCTGCAGTGCTGTGTATATAAAATGCAGCACCACATGAAGGAGCCAAGTGGGTGCCCAACACGAACTCTCACCCTCAAGCACCATGACCACTATACAGCATACAGATGCAGAAATCAAGGCTCGGCGCTGTAATGGCCATAGATTCCAGTAAACAGTTGAAATAAGACTCAAAGCTAAGGTCAAAGGGCTATAAATCTTGATATTTTTCCCTACCTCATTAAAATCGTGTTTTTGAGTTCTTGGGATCTGAAACTTCGGGGGAGGGGGTGTCCCCCTAACGACTCTGTTTACTAGAACTCATAGGCGGCCACTGGTTTAGACTAAGTTTCTGCACTAAGAGTTACAGACAAAACCAACATGCTACTCTGAAAATTACACCCCAAGCTGAAATTTAGTTATTTGTCTGACCTCTCCTGCAGTCAAGCGAGAACGATAGCCCAGTACTGGGAGCAAGCCAGCTGTCACAAGTATGATGAAGATGCTCCCTCCAGGTTAACCCTCCCAAGATAGCTAGTTGAAATGGCCAATCAGCACTGGTTGCTTCGGCTTCAGCTGCTGTTCGCAACCAATCAGCAATGGCTGCTTCGGCGACTGTGCAGGAACCTGCAAGAAGACTACAAAGCCTAAGTATAGAGTAAATATTATTTTTTTAAAAAAAGCCAATTCACCCTTGAAATCCAACGTGATTGTATTCAGCAATCAGGGAAACAAGGGTGGCAGAGCACCTATGATCACCACCACCAGAAATCAGATCTGGGGCGGGGTAGGAGATATCTATAATCCCAACTCTCTGAGGCATACGGGATTCCATGTTCGAGGCCAGCCTGGTCTACATAGCAAGACTTTGCCTCAAAAAGAAAAAATGTTTTTGGTATGTTGATATCTGTGTTTAGATGTATTTGTTTTCCTTTATAATTAGATACACATAACAATTAAAAGAGTATTCTGGGTGAGAGTGTATTTCAGTGGTAGCTCTGAACAAAACCCTCAGGCCATCTTCAGCACGATTTTTATTAACGTAGAGGAGTACCACCTAGGCTTTAACAGACTGACAAAAAAATCCTTCACACACACACACACCAACACACACAAATGGAGGGGTGGGTCTTCCAGACACTGACAACAGCCCATTTTCCAAGCCTGTTCCATTTCAAGATTTTTTTTTAGAATGTCTATCATCATCATCACAGTGTGTGTGCACAATACACATCCCCAAACACCATCATCATTGTGTGGGAGCACACAGACACACCCTTGATTATCATCATCATTGTGTGTGCACGTACACACTCTCAAACATCACCATCGCGTGTGTGTGTGTGTGTGTGTGTGTGTGTGTGTGAAACGTGTCATCATCCCTGTCATTTCTTTTTTTTTTAATATTTGTTTATTTATTATGTATACATTATTCTGTCTGTGTGTATGCCTGAAGGCCAGAAGAGGGCACCAGACCCCGTTGCAGATGGTTGTGAGCCACCATGTGGTTGCTGGGAATTGAACTCAAGACCTTTGGAAGAGCAGGCAATGCTCTTAACCTCTGAGCCATCTCTCCAGCCCATCCCTGTCATTTCTTCACACAGAAAACTTGGGGCAAAATTAATCACAGCTTCGAGTAACTACCAAGATCAAATCAGACACAGAGATTTAGAGTAATCTTTAGAAACCACCTTGTGTTTGTTTTCGAGATAGAGTTTCTCTGTGTAATAGCCCTAGCTTTCCTGGAATTCACCTATAGACAAGGCTGGCCACAAACTCAGAGATCCACCTGCCTCTGCCTCCTGAGTGCCATGATTAAAGGCGTGCGCCACCACCACAATCATAACACACACACACACACACACACACACATACACACACACACACACACCAGTTTTACCCACATACAGGAATTTTTTTTACCATAAAATCTTAACTAATTTTTATTGTTTGAGTAGGCATAGAGAGAAAGTTATTTCCCACCCTGAAGGAAACCCCCCAAAGAACACCTTTCTGTCCTGGTAACAAATCATGATACCTTCAGCATCAAATCAAGAGCTAGGTTTCCATCCGACTACATAGTTAAGTCGGTGTATACCCCTTGTTCTTTAGCTATAACTAACTATAACTATAACAATAACTCAGAAGAAGTTATAAAGGAAAAAAGGTGGACACGCACACTTACCACCAAACTATTAACGACGGGATACTCCGGTGTTCCCCTCTAGAATCATCTCCCCCACCAAGCCAAGATGTGACCAATATCCAGAACCCAGTACGTGCCTCTCTTGCACTGACACAGCCCTGGAGTTCCCAGGATGGAGGGCTCGGTTTTCTCAGGCTACATTTCAGAACAGATCTGGCCCTATGGCAGCTTTACCAGTAGCCATCGTTACCAGAGCTAGAAGAAAGAATACACAGGGCCATCATGTGTGCTCTCTCCCAGCAACCATCAGTGCTCCTCTCGGGTTCACCAGGAAGTAGCGTCCTCGGGATTCAGAGGGGGCTCAGGGCGTAAGAGGGCCTGCTGCTCTGACAGAGGACCTGGGTTAGGGTCCCAGCGCTCACATCAGGCAGCTCACAACTGTCTAGCTCTGGCTCCCACGGGAGTCTGACACCTCTGGCCTCCATAGACAACGGCACTCACATGCACAGACCCACACGCAAGCACATAACTAAAAACGATTAAAGATTTTTAAACTGTAACTACTCGTTTAGACCTGAAAAGTATTAAGACATGAAAAAATATGCCACAAAAATGCAAAGCAGACGCAGCAGGGTTGGTTATAAGAAGTGGGTGGGTATCAGAAAGGGAAAGAGATACAACCCAAGGGCTGAAATAAAATCACTCATTAAACGGGTCTCCATATCCTAACCACATGGCTGTCTGCTCAAACAAAGGCAACAACAGTACGTCTTGGTGTTTAGCTACGCACTGAGGTCTCCTGTCACCAATAAGGGGACAAGCAGACAGCCTCTTCCCTATGATGTGCTGGAGAAAGGTTCAGCAGCATTGTTTGAGAACACTGCCCAAAACACACCATTTAATTCTGGTCGGTACCTATCACACAAATCCAAAACGTAGGATCTCTTGCAAACAACTGGAAGTCTAAAAATACATAACAAGATCAAAGCGACATCCAGTCCTGGCTGAATTCTGGGCCAGAATAATTTTCTTTTTCCTACAAAGGACATCAGAAGAAGGTAAACTAAATTAAGTCTGACTATGATTTCCTGATTTTTATGACAACAGTACGGTGTGTGAGCCCTTAGATGACAAACACTTAAGTGGGGGCTTCTGCAACTGAACTCCCCAAATGCTCAGAAAGATTGGGGTACAGCATAGTGACCACATAGGTGCTTGCTATACAGGCAAAGTTCTGGGTTGTACCTCAGCACAACAAAATCAGAAATAAAATGTCTTTAAAAAAAAAAAGCAAAGCAAACAAACAAAAAGTCCTCGAGATACCATGGAAGCAGCTGGAAGGGACATGGCCTGATCTAAATGCTCACTCAAGAAAAGTGTGCTCAGATAAAACCTGAGCCAGAGAGATTAGTTGAATTCTAGGAAATAACAGGGCAAATGAAGACGTTTAGTAAACAATCAGCTCCACGAGGGTTTTGTATGTGACTGTGCTGGATGAAACCTTTCTACAAATGAGAATTTAAACCCAGCATCGTGGTGCACACCATTAATCCCAGCATGAGGCAGAGGCAGAGGCAGGTGAATGCATGTGAATTCGAATCCAGACTGGTCTACATAGCAAGTTCTGGGACAGCTAGGGCTTCATAATAGAGATCCTGTCTCAAGCAAATAATAAATAAAAATAAAAAATAATAATAACCACAGAATGAGCATTTAAACACACTAGAAGGCATGAAGAAAAGGAAGAGAGAATACACAGGCTGGTAGCAAATCCACTGTGAGAGCAGGCATTCCCCTAGGTGTGAGGCAGAAGCTTGAGACAGGCTAGCTTTGATGACTGCCCGGTTGGGAAAGGATAGTGACCTGAGAAGCATCTATAGAAACAGCAGAAACGGGTCACAGATCAAGGAGCAGAAGGACAGAGAAAGAGGGAGGGATGCTGAACACTCTGCTGTGCTTCCCATTCAGCCCAGCTCTGCATTCAAATTAGCCTGCGCCCATTCTGAAAAAAAAAAGAAGAGCATCCGCAGTGGCGTGGAAACGTCAGGGTTAGTTAGCCAAGTCCACACTGGCTTTATATTCAGAAAAAGTGCATTCAAATCAAATCTGTCACCACTGTGGGTTTTGAGAACGGTACTGAACAACTGAGTCTGAGTTTACACATCTGTGAACAGAAACACTAACATAATCAGAGATTAAGTAAATTAACTCGTGTAACTTTTAGTGCAGTGCCTGACACAGAATCCTACCTGCAGCCAGGCTTGGGTGACACACACCTTTAATCCCAGCACTCAGGAGGAAGAGGCGGATGTTAAGCACAAGAGTTCCACGCCAGCCTGTCTGAATTAGCAAGTTGCAGGCCAGCCAGGGCTATATAGTGAGGGACCTATTCACCATATAACATAGTACTACATGGCTTTTAAACTTACTATTGCAACCTACTCATACAAACACAAGATTAAAACAAGAAATCAGTAGATCCAGGTTCTTTACCCAGAGCCACTCGCTTGAGACATCATCAGACCTTGGTGTCCTGTCACGTCAATCACCTAACTGTTTTAGATCGATATTTCACAACTGTAAATTAACTCACAGCCCCAAATTACCAAGACCGCAGGGCTTAAATCTGTTACACAATCCATCCTGGCATGATCCTCAGTAAATGGTGATTAGTGGAAAAGTTACCCAAAGCAATGATCACGAGGACCCAACTTAAGTAATAGTCTAGAATACGACAAGAGGTTAAAAAAAAAGGAATGTGGGGTATTTTGCGACAGGCAAGCAGGACAGCTGGAACGAAGCTGTTGAGCAGCAGCTGTGCACCACACACTGCTCATCCAAAACCACAAACTCAAGTAACCCGTGTCAGACAACTTCATCTGACTAATGCCTGCTTCCTGAAACCCTGGCTGCCATCGAGATGCCTCAGCTCGGCTGGCGAATCACGTACAGCAAGGACAGGGAGGGGAAAATGAAAGAGTTGGTGCCTGCACCCGTTAAGACTGGAAACGGAGACTCCCAGCCCAACAGATGACAGGTCTCTGCACCGTTTCCGCACCTACTCGAACAATGTGCAGTGTCATGCCGGGAGTCCCAGCTGCTCAGGAGGCTGAGACAGGACGACTTGAGGCTAGGGTTCAAAAGCGGCCTCGGGAGACCCAATCTCAGGAATAAAGAATTAATTAAAGGTCATAGAACCTCCCAGCCTCCACAACGGTGAGGAACCCCAAGACTCAACCCCCGCTATTCATACCCTGTTCTTAACATGACTGTGAATGAAAAGGGGCTTCTCCATAAACATAGAAGTAGTTACAAAAAAATGTTTTCATATTAAATATTAAATGGTTTGCTAATTTAAAAAAAAAGTTCATTAAATCAAATTGTTGGCACAAACATGTCAGCATATTTCCTGAAATAATTAATACAGGGTTCGGATACATTATAAAGCTATCTAAACATCAAAACTCATTAGGCAATTACAAAGACTTAAGCCTTTTAAACCTTTAAAAATCTATTTCCATTTTATTTATTTCAAATCCCCACAAACTTCTCTCTAACTTACAGAGTCTCATTTACGTAGCCCAGGATAGTCTCAAGCTCATGGTGATCCTTCCACCTCAGCTGGGGTCACAGCAAGTGTCACCCTCTCTAAGTTTAAACCCACTGGAACTGAGTTGAAGACATACCTGTGTGTACATGTACAGAAATGGGCGCACAGAGCTTACAGCAAACCCCTACCTTAGCTAGATGGCTAGTCTTAATTTTAAAACAAAAGACCTAAAATCACAAATTTCATAGCCATGTCTTTCCAACATAATTTCTTCCCTATCACAATCTTCCTTGTAGTCGGACTTGACTGCCTGATTACCACGCCTTTCCTTCCAGCTAGCAAACTGCTGACTGTTCTCATCTCAACCACATGGCATGGCGTAACCAAAAACAAGGCATTGGGAGAAAAACCTGCCAGGAAATAAGACACAAGTAGCAGCTTTTCAAGTCAGAACTTCCAGAGAAATTAAAATAAGACTACCTTGTCCAAAGACCGTTTTGGATAAAGAATATGTGTGGATCAACTATCGTAATGTGTGTGCGTGCATGCGTGCGTGTGTGTGTGTGTGTGCGTGTGTGTGTGTGTGTATGTGTGTGTGTGAGAGAGAGAGAGAGAAAGAAAGAGGGAGGGAGGGAGGGAGGGAGAGGGAGAGGGAGAGGGAGAGAGAGAGAGAGAGACAGAGAGAGAGAGAGGAGAGAGAGAGAGACAGAGACAGAGACAGAGAGAGAACATGTACAGAGCTTGTCGCTTGTCTGGAGGTCAGAGGCTAACTTGTGGTCCTCTCTGTCTATCATATGGGTCCCGGATTGAACTCAGATCTCACCAGGCTGGACAGCAGGCACATTTACAGCAGAGCCATTTTGATGACACATTTTTTTGAGAAGGTATCTCTCACTGAACCTGGAGTTTACCCTTTTGGTTACCTAGCTGGCCAGCAAGTCCCTGGGATCTGTCATCTCTGCTCACCAGCAAGGAGGTTAAAGGTACACACTAGTGTGTCTGGCTTTTATGTGGGTTCTGAGGATCCAAACTTCATGCATGTATGGCAAACACTTGGCCATCTCCCTAGTCCTGCTGAAATTAAAACTCAAGATTCAAACTTGCATGCATTATATATGATCTTGTCATTACAGAGAAGCTCTGAAATCCAAATGAGAGCTGGCTCTTGGCCCTCTGCAGTACCAGCTGCTATGCCGACATAAATAGGCACAATGCATTTCTTCCCAAGACCTTGTTTTAAAAGAGTTGCAAACAGCCCGGGCTGGACTCAAACTCACCACACAGCCAAGAGTGACCTTGTACTCAATCCTCTAGCCTCCACCTCCCCAGTACTAGATACAAGTGTGGACCATCACGCCTGCCCCTAAGATCGCTTTGATTTCCAATTACGTTTTATTCAAGACCAAATGCTAGCAGCTGGAGAGATGGCTTGGCAGTTAAGAGCACTTAACTGTTCTTCCAGAGGTTCTGAGTTCAACTCCCAGCAACCACATGGTGGCTCACAACCATATGTGATGGGATCTGATCTCTCTTCTGGTGTGCATGGAAACAGCACTCATATATGTAAAATACCTGAATAAATAAATCATAAAAGAAGATCAAATGCTAACAATTAATAAATATCAACCGATACTTGGCACTGTGCTTAGCTGTGTATAACCAAGGTAGTCCTGGTCTGTGATTCTCAAAATCCAATTATGAAGAATAAAACATACAAACAAATATAAGTATAATGCCAAACAACCGAAAGATAAAGACAAAGTAGTCAATGAACATGCTTGTTTCTATGCCAGCACAGAGAGGGTCTAAATGATGTCTAACCTGAAGTCCAGGTGGAGATGGAGAAACTTGTCCAAAGCCATCCAGGTGTACCCCACTGAACCAGCACCTAAATCTGACTCATAAGCAGCTCATCCCAGATGAACTGGATAAGTTGTCTGATGTAGAAAAGAGCACTGAGACCCCGTTGTTTAATTTCACTAGACCACTTGGGAGAACAGCAAAAGTCAGGAGGAGTCAATTCCCAAGAGCAGTTTCTATGTCTAGAATCATGTCTGCATTGACATCCTCAATGCCAGAGAAATAAAAGAAAGCAGCAAGACCAGGTTTCAGGCTAGGCTACAGAGTACAAGTCCCTCTCAGAACACAGAAGAAAATAACAAAATTCTTAAAGTTGCTGAGAACAGCAGCACAAGCCTGCACTGCACTCTTGGCAACTGGAGGATTAAGTCAAGCGTATCATCCTCTAGAGGTCAGATTGGCTGACCCAACAACAAGACCTGAGCTCAACAACAAAACCCATCATTAATGCTGGCTCCAAGGATGTAGCTCAATGTTAGAGCAAAGTCCTGAGCTTGATCCCAGCATGTAAAATTATAGGTCCTTTTCTTTGACCTTTAATCTACATTCAAAAGGACGTACTCAACTTTCTCCAGTATAAGTTCTCTAAAACTTAAGGGGCTGGGGACTAGATGGCTCAGCAACTCAGAGCATGTGTCGATTTTATGGAGGACTCCAATTCTGTCCCAAGTCCCCACTTGTGGCAGCACACAACTCTCCATTGCTCCGGCTCTAGAGGATCCAGCACCCCCAGCCAGCAGAAACAGGTACTTGCTGTCATTTGTGCACAGGCCCATATTCAGATACACACACTTACACATAATTCAAAATAAATAAATCCGAAAGAATTAAGAGGATACCCAAACTAAAATTACAATATTCCAAGAATTAAGTACTAAACACAATCTAAGAAAAAATACAGATAGCTTTAAAAAAACACTACAATGAGAAGCAGGTGAACATTTACCTGATTGTAGAATAATGAAACCAATAAAAGTTTATATATGAAATCATGAAAAAAGATAACAATATTCAATGTGATGGCATACACATACACGCACACACGTGCGCGCGCACACACACCCCTCCCCAACCTCTTTCTACTTGCTCCAGTGTTGAAAGATGAACAGTAGAAAATTTAAAAACTTGAATGCTGGGTTGGCATTGTGGCTCAGTGGCAGAGCATTTGCCTGGCATGGGCAAGTCCCTGGCTTCAATTCCAGCATGCCAAAAAGAAACCTGAAAACCTTCTAACCTCTCTCCAAAAATCATGCCTCTCTGCCAAAAGTCCAGGCTAAGCAACCACACTGAAATTCTCAAGTGAAAATCTTATTGACAGTCTAAAAAAGTAAAAAAAAACAACAACAACAAAAAAAAAATCCTGAAGGTCAACTCGCCCTTCTGTATCAAAACAAAGGACGGTTCAGAACCCTGCAGGAAGATCTCTGAGCATGGGCCAGTTCTTGACTTCCAACATCAAGAATGGTTCTTCATAAATATATATGTATTCTTCTACGCAAAAGCAAAAGTAATTAATTACCCTAGAAGAAATGCTTCCATTAAAATAGTATGAAGATTTAGAAAAGTATCAATTTTGTGTCAATGTTAAGAAAACATTGCCAACATTTAAATCAGACTGAGCTATCTAAGATCCTAGCCCTGTTTTAGACAGTTTCACCAGACATCCAGAAAAACCTGTCTGCTACGAAGGCAAATTTGACAGACTTTCCTCGAACGGAGTAACGTAGAAGACAGTATGGAAGAAACAGTTCACAGCCACTGCAGGGACAGCCTGGACAGCAGTCCAGAGTGAACAGAAAGAGATAAACACAAAAATGGAGAAGAAAATCTTCCCAAGCCTGAGAGTGTGTCCACAGTTCCCCAGGCAAGCTAGGAACAAAGAAACTTTTCGTGGCATCCTGAAAATGTTTCCACTCCAATGAGAAGTGGGTCAGCCACACAGGGAGACGTTGCTTCTGCAGGAGAGAAATCTGAAGGCGCCAGATACAAGCAGTTTCCACCGTTTCCATCCATCTGCCCTCGGCCAATTGCCATCACCACGCAAAGTGAATGCAACCTTAAGTAGTCTCATTAAAAGCCGCCGGGAGTTATTTAAGGCATGATTCCCCCCCCCCCCCGCCCCCCAGGAAAAGAATACAGAGTGGCAGCCGGGCGGTGTTGTCATGCATCTTTAATCCCAGGATTTGGAAGGCAGAGACAGGAGGATCTCTGAGTTCAAGGCCAGTGTGGGCTACAAAGCAAGTTCCTGGACATGCAGAACTGTTAAATACAGAGAAACTCAGAAAAAAAAAAAAAAAAGAAAACAAAACAAACAAACAAAAGAAACAGAAAGGAAAAGAAAAGAAAAAAGAAAGTGCTTATTTATCACACTCAATACTGGGTTTCCACCCTCAGCAGCGGGAGAAAAGTAAATAAAACATAAAAAACTAACAATTGGAAAACCATAATTAACAACATACATACTCTTTATTCTTATTGATGAGTATGAGTGTGTGCCTATTCTTCTATATGAGCATCACAATACATGTGCCATGTCCACAGAGGCCAGAAGAGGACATTGGAGCCCCTGGAATTGGAGTTGCAGATGGTTGTGAGCCTCCCCATGTTAAGTTCTGGAGATGGAACCAGGTTCCTCTGTAAGAGCATCAAGTGCTCCTGATGGAGTCATCTCTCCGCCCTCGTATGCTACCTTCTTGAAGAATGTTGACTGGACTGCGGTGGTTTGAATAAGAATGGTCCCCACAGGGTCACACATTTGAATGTCTAGTCCCGAGTTGCTGTAAAGTTTGATTAGGATGAGGAGGAATGGCCTTATTGGAGAAAGTGTGTCACTGAGGGCAGGTTCAGTTCTCTCTCCTCCTCCCCCTCCCTCCCCCAGGATGTAGCTTTCAGCTACTTTTCCAGCACCTCAACTGCCTGCTGCCATGCTCTCTGCCATGATGATAACGGACTAACCCTCTGAAACTGGAAGCCAGGATGCAGTTAAATGCTTTCTTTTAAGAGTTGCCTTGGGAGCCGGGCGGTGGTGGCGCATGCCTTTAATCCCGGCACTCGGGAGGCAGAGGCAGGCGGATCTCTGAGTTCGAGGCCAGCCTGGTCTACAAGAGCTAGTTCCAGGACAGGCTCTAGAAACTACAGGGAAACCCTGTCTCGAAAAACCAAAAAAAAAAAAAAAAAACCAGAGTTGCCTTGGGGTGGCACACACTTTTAATCCCAGCACTCGGGAGGCAGAGGCAAGCCAGCCTGGTCTACAGAGCGAGTTCTAGGACAGCAAAGGTTACACAGAGAAACCCTGTCTCGGAAAAAATAAAAGCTGTCTTGGTCACGTTGTCTCTTCGCAGCAATAAAACAGTGACTACAGTGACTATGACAGGTTACTGAGACATTCTACAAACACGCACGTGCACACACACACACACACACACACACACGCAAGCACGTACACAAACACTTCCAAACACTGTTATACACATATACAACTTTATGTCAGTTTTAAAATGAAAATTATTTGGGTGACTGTCCTGGCTAGGGTTATTATTAACCAACGCAACTTGGGGGAAAAGAGTTTATTCAGCTTACACTCCCACAGCACTGTTCAACACAGAAGGAAATCAGGACAGGAACTAAAAAAGGGCAAGCACCTGGGGGCAGGAGCTGACGCAGAGGCCATGGAGGAGTGCTGCTTACTGGCCTGTTCATTTTGGCCCGTTCAGCTTGCTATCTTATAGAAGCCAGGATCACCAGGGGGATCGACGGACACCCCCGCCCACTATCGATCCCTATTTATCAAAATGCCTTATGTGGCTGAGGAGAGGGCTCAGTGGTTAAGAGCACTGACTGCTCTTCCAGAGGACATAGGTTCAACAAATTCCCAGCACCCACACGGCAGCTCACATCTGTCTGTAGCTCCAGTTCCAGGGCTACTGACAGGGCTGGAGAGATGGCTCAGCGGTTAAGAGTCATTGCCTGCTCTTCCGGAGGTCCTGAGTTCAATTCCCAGCACCCACACGGCAGCTCACATCTGTCTGTAGCTCCAGTTCCAGGGCTTCTGACACCCTCACACAGACATACACGCAGGCCAAACAAGAATAAATGAAAAAGAAAGTGCCCTACAAGCCAAATCTTAAGGAGCCATCTTCTCAGTTGAGGTTCCCTTCTCTCTAATGACTCTACCTGTGTCAAGGTGACATAAAACTAGCCAGCACACTAACCAACCCCTGGTCAACTTGACACAAAAACACATCCCTGTCAAAGACACAACCTTTCTTTTTTTTTTCGTTCATCCCCAAGATCACAAATATAAAACATTTTACAAACTTAAAAAGTCCCAGTCTTTAAAAATTCAAATATCTAAAAACTCAGTCTCTTTTAGAAAGTCCAGTCTGTTTTAAAAATCTATTATCTCTCAAGAATGAGCTCCTATAAGATCAAAGATAAGTTAAATATTTTCTTATTTCAACCAGGGCACAGTCACAATCAAATCCAATCGAAACAAACACCAACTGTGTAAATGTCAATGTCCAATATGCTCATGATCTGGGCTCCTCCAAGAGGGTTGAGTCACTTCTCTAGCTCGGCCCTCTCAGCACACATGGCTGTCCTCTAAGCTTGGGCGGACTCCACTCCACAGCTGCTACTGTTCCTGGTAGTCACCCCATGGTGTGGGCATCTCCAAAACTGAGGTCTCTGCCACAACTGGGCTGGACCAACAGTCTCTCATAGGGTCTCTTCATGGTGCCAAAACTCAACTTCTCTGCATGACCCCTTCAATCTTGGGCCTTCACCTGCCACTGAGGCTGAACCCTAACCAATGGCCTCTCCTGGCCTCTTACTGTGCCGAGCCTCAGTTGCTACCCATGGCCACTTCATGTCTTCAAAACCAGTAACACATGGGTGGTGCTTACACTACCAAGTTCAGCTGCCAAAGCAAGGTTCAACCTTGGCCACAGGTACAACGCTGGAACACGGTTTCTGTGTGCTGACTTGAAAGAAACACTTCCAGATTTCATCTCAATGACGCTGGTCTCTTCTTGATCACTGATCATTCCTTAGCTCCAACTAACCAGCATCAATTGTCCCAGCAACACAAACGCTTCGTTCATTTCAATGGTGCTGGTCTCTCTTGATTCGTCAGCCCCAGTTGACCAGAACCACAGAATCGTAATTCGAAATAGCAACTATGCAATGGTCCTGATAGTCTTTAAGTAATTCTCAAACTTCCCTCTGGACCGCTACAAGCCAGGCCTTCTTGGTCTACAATTCTCTCAGCGCTAGTTTCTTCCAAGCTCCCAAAGAACAGCTCACCAAGCTTTGAACACTAAACGGCTTTCCTCACCCTAAGTTCCGAAGACCACCCACAATTCTCCCCAAAACAACAGGGTCAAGTCTGTCACAGCAATACCCCACTCCTGGTACCAATTTCTACCACCGTTCGGATTACTATTGCTGTGGTAAAACACCGTGATCAAAGCAACTTGGGGAAGAAAGGTTTTATTAGGCTTACGCTTGCAAATTAGTATCCATCACTAAAGGGAGTAGAACATACAGGAACTCAGACAGAAACCTGGAGGCAGAAACTGATGCAGAGGCCATGGAGGGTGCTGTTACTACTTTCCTCCCATAGCTTTCTCACAGAACCCAGGACCACCTGCCCATGGTGTCCTCCCGCATCAATCATTAATTATGAAAATGCTCTACAGGCTTGCCTACAGCCAGGTCTTATGGGGGTGTTTTTTCTCAGTTGAAGTTCCCTCCTCTCCAATGTCTCTAGCTTATATCAAGTGACATAAAACTAGACAGCACAGTGGCTCGCACCTGTAATCCCAGCACTCAGGAGGCTGAGTCAAGAGGACTCTAGTTCAAGGTATGATACATAGTAAGTTACTGGCCAGCCTGAGCTACAAAGTGAGATCCTATCTCAAAAAAAAATTTAAAATATATATATATATATATATATATATATATATATGGAGAGAGGGAGAGAGAGAGAGAGAGAGAGAGAGAGAGATAAAAGCTTGTTGTTCATGAGGATTACTTGTAAGCACTGAAATCAGAATGGAAATGAAAAATAAATGCAATAATCCTGAATGGCAAAATACTTCTTTGAGGGTTAATTAATCTGACAACAATACACAAAAGACAAAGAAGTATGTTTAAAATACTGCAGTTTCACATATTTGGCTGTTTTAAATAAGGAGAGAACATTTAAAGGAATGGGTAGAAGTCAGGAAAAAAGAAAGATAAACCTGCTAAGGGCAAGTGAGATGGCTCAATGGGTAAAGGCACTTACTAGCCACCAAGCCTGATGGCAAAACTTCAACCCTGGAGCGCACATGGTAGAAGGCAAGAACTGACTCCCACAATTACCTCTCACCTCCAAATGCATGCCATGACACACTTGTACACGTGTGCACACACACACACACACACACACACACACACAAACAAAAGTTAACCCTGCTCAGTACTTTCATTTTTCCATAACTATTCCAATAGTATTTCCAATACTATTATTTCTATTTCTGGCCAAGCACATTTAAGAAGATAAATAATTTTAAGCTAAGTCCCAGTAGAAAAAAAAGAATACACAAAGTCATCTACACATCAAAAGACACTTGATACAAAGAGGGGAAGTCGTTAGAATAAACAACTTGGCCAAAGTGTGTACTGGCCTAACCTACGCTTACCAATCTTCCTCTCCCAAGACATCAACTACAAACTTAGAAAACTTTAAAAAACAGAAAAGGTTGACCCCCTTTATGGCTTGGTCTGGTTGTATTAGGTATAATCTTGTTTAGTGCCCAGCTATTCTTTAACTAGAACATTGGCATAACCAAACAATATTGAGCATCGTAAGTCCCAGTGAGGTGACAATGCCTAGTGATGTCATCTTAGTGCCAGCTTAGTGCCAGTTAGTGTAACTCTGTGCAGGGCACCTCCCTAGGATGCCCTGGGGGCTGACTGTGGGAGTCTAACTCTGTGCAGGGCACCTCCCTAGGATGCCCTGGGGTTCCAGCAATGCTTGATATCAAAGTGAGGTCAGCCAGGTCCCTCCTGATAGAGAAATACATGTTGACTACGTTAAACCCAGCTACTTTCTCCCTACATAGCCCACACTAGCCGAGACTCAGGATCCTCCGACTGCAGCCTCTCCAGAGCTGGGATCACCAGCATGCCCCACCACACCCACCATCTCACTTACTAGTTTTAACATCCATGTAAGGTTCTTGCTTAATCATTACGATTGCAGAATCATCATTTTATCTGGTTCTGCTACTTCCTGTGTGTTCATTCATTCATTAGTCAGAGTTCTGCTCAGTCACTTTACCCATCATTCGTGCTTTCTTTTGAGACATGTAGCCCAGGTTGGCCTCAAACTCATGATCCTCCTGCTGCAATTTCCCCCAGTGCTGGGATTAACTGCATAGATTCTTTGTCTATCTTAATGATAAAACCAGCCCCAGCTCGGCACAGAGGAACTCTCCCAGGCTGGTTTCTGACTTTCTCTGACAAATTCCCATCGTTTTTTTGTTTTGTTTTTGTTTGTTTTTTTCCTGAGGACTTCCTTAGACTGAAAGATATTCCAAGCTCATCGTGTGTTTTCCTACCCCAGCCCTGGAATCAGAGGTTCCTCCAAAGTCCTACCATTTCGGCAGCTCTCAGTGGAGCCGGAAATGGGCTGGGGTGTGTGCTCAAGGGATTGGCATGCATAGGCATTTCTGGGTCTATAAACTTTTCAAACAGTGAGTTCAGGCCAGTATCCTCAATGTCAACCAAACATCCGAATCATTTTAACCTTTGCCCTTCCCAAGTGTGCAACCTCCCTCCCTCCAAAGGTAAGACAATGACCCCTATTTTTCAAAATACATTTGCATATTTGCTAATAGTATACACAAAAGTGCCACAAGCTGTAAACCAATGCCTATGTGAAGAAAGAAAGGAGGGAGTGAGGAAGGGTGGGCAAGACGGAGGGAGAAGGGCAGAGCCCATCACCAGAGCTCAGTGTTGCCTCATGTTCTTTTCTATCCTGAGGACACAGTCCGAACACTGGGTTCAAAAGTTACCTGAAGCATTTCTCCTGGTCTTTCCGATATGTTTGCAGTTCATCTGACAGGTTAGTTCTCCTGTTTATCTGTATCCCGTCTCCTGATCTTTGTTTCTTGGGACAAGATCTCACGTAGCCCACACTAGCCTTAAACAGCCGGCCCTCTTAACTCTACTTCCCACGCTCGGGATCACAGGAGTGCAACCCCATACCTGGCATTACCCCCACCTTAAGACGTCCCTTTTCTGTCATCGCTCAGTTGTATTATTGTTTGCTACTTATATACCGAGTTATTAAAACATTAACATGGTTCTAGAAGACAGAAAACGGTACTCAGAGGGTCACTGTCCCCTTCCCACCCCACTTCCACTTCATTTCCATTCCCTCTCTGGGTATCAGTCCCTTCAATCTCTCAAGCATCCTTGTGTCCTGTTTTGGTTTTGTCTACATGTGCAAATACACCTTTATTTTCTGAGTTCTCACTCCCTCTGTACACTAGAACAGCAGATGTTTTAAATGTGCTGAGAATGTAGTATATGTGTGGAAGTGTGTGGAGCCCAGGGGCTGAAGTTGGGTGTCTTCCTTAATCACTCTCCATCTTATAGTTTGTGGCAGGGGCTCTCTCTTGAGCCCAGAGCTCAGGGACTCAGCCAGTCTAGCTAGGCAGTCCGCTCCTGAGTGCCGGACTCCAGACCCACATTGCATTGCCTACTGAGCCACCTCCTCCGCCCCCAGGCATTACTACTGAATTTATTTTTTTTATTTTTCTATATGTATGAGTGTTTTCCTGTGTATGTGTCTGTGCACCATTTGTGTGCCTAGTGCCCAGAAGGGTCAGTCGGAGTTAGGACAGTTGTGAGCCACCATGGAGATACCAGGATTCGAAACCAGGTCTAGGAAAGAGCAACCTGTGCTCTTAACCCATGAGCCACCCCCAACCCCTCGTCATTTGGGGTGGAGGGGGGCACAGGGAGACATTGTGGTGCTCTAAAGAAAATGGCCCCCAAAGGGAGTGGCACTACTAGGAGGTGTGACCGTTTTGGAGGAAGAGTGTTACTGTGGGGGCGGGCTTTGAGGTCTCTTTTGCTCAAGTTTCCCCCACTGTGACTTTTAGTTGGCTTCCTGTCGCCTGCCTATCAAGACGTAGGACTCTCAGCTCTGGCACATCTGCCTGCACACTGTTGTGCAACCTGCCATGAAGAACTGAACCTCTGAAACTGTAAGTGAGCCCCCACAATTAAATGTTTCCTTTATAAGAGTTGCCATGGTCACGGTGTCTCTTCGCAGCAATACAATAAACCTTAACTGAGACAGGCATGGTCTCCCTATGTAGACCAGACTAGCCTGAAGTCACTGAGATCTACCTGCTTCTGCCTCGCTAGGATTAAGGGTGTGTTCTATCATGCTGTCCCTTAACTTTTTTCATTGACCAATGTATCTTGAGGAAACACTCCACAGTTCACTGGGACCTTTCTCAATCATTCTTAAAGCTGTATGCTTTTCTGGGGAACACAACATTTTATTCTGCTAATCTACTTTGTGGGTGGCTTCTAATCTGTGTAATTTACAATATTCTCACAGCCTTGTGCATGTGTGTTTCCATGATGCTCAAAGTGGATCTTTAAACCTCTAGATGTAGGATTGTTGAGCCAAAAGGTAAGCACGTAAATAATCAAATACCCATCAACTGTCCCCTAATCACCCAGTACAAGTCGCTAAGAAAAAGACTTTGGGGGGCTGGAGAGATAGCTCAGCGGTTAAGAGCACTGACTACTCTTCCAGAAGACCAGGGTTCGATTCCCAGCCCCCACATGGCAGCTCACAACTGTCTGTGAATCTAGTTCCATGGGATCCAATATGAAGGCAAAAACACCAATGCGTATAAATAAATAATAAAAAATAAAATAAAAATGAAACATCTTTAAACACACACACACAGACACACACACACACACACACACACACACAGAGTCATGGCAGTGCACACCGGAGGGAGAAACAAGAATAGCAGGAGGCCAAAATCATCCTCAAAGACACAGCAAACTCCAGGCCAGCCTGGGGTATAAGATCCTATCACAAAATAGTTAATTAAATAAAATTTAAACGTTGTCTTGGATGAAGTGGTACATACCTTTAATCCCAGCACTCAGGAGGCAGACGAAGGCAAATCTCTGTGAGTTCAAAGCCAGCCTAGTCTACAGAGTGAGTTCAAGAACAGCCAGAGCTACATACTGTCTTTAAAAAAATGAAGAAAAAAGGGCCTAAAAATTCAAGTTAGCACACAGAGACATACAGAGGAGGTTTGGTTCTCTCCTTCCAGCATGTGGTTTCCAGAGACTAAACTTTGAGGTGGGGCTTTGCCCACTGAGCCACCTCACCTGCTCTTGGGGAGCTAACTTCTAACTACGGCATGTCACAGAGCTGCAGCAACAGAACAGCACTGATGTTAAAGGTATAGCCTTGGCCTGTGGATCAACTACCTGCTGACACAAAGGCCTCCAGAAGTGTATCTAGGATACCTGCCCTAGGAGAAGATAGGGAAAAGGCATTCCCAACAGGCAATGTCTGGGAAGAAACAATGTTCAAGTCAGGGTAACAATGTCTCAAGACTAATAGTGGAGGATGAGAAACAGAAGCCAAGCACAAACCTGCCATCAAAACACTCATGAGGCTGAGGCAGGAGGACCTCAAGGTGCAAGCCAGCCTGAGCTAAATGATCTGAGGCCACCTAACCCCTATACAGCTGACAAACAGGTAAGTACGAAGTTAGGATGCTAAAAGAACAGCCCCAGGATACTTTGTGTCTTTAGATCCATGAAAACATATACAATCTCTTCTCAGGGTTGCCAGAGAAACCATAAGCCCCAAAACTTAATGCTTTCATTTTTTTGTTTCCTCTCTTTGTTTTCTACAACTGGGAGCTGAACCCGGGGGGCTAGCAAATGCTGAGCACATGTGCTTTAACTGTCCTGACAGGGCAGCAGAGAGAGCAACTTGTGCCATCCGACTCATTGAAACAATGGACCGCAAAGAATTAAAACTTCCTCTGGGAATCTCACGTTGGGAGAAGAGAAAGTCTGGACTGTGATGTCAGTCAGAGAGGAGTGTGCGGCCCAGGATGAGATTTCACATGATTCTGACACTGTCAGACCATCTTAAAGGACAGGTTGGAACTGACAACCACATCCGACCAGGCCTTCTTAGCTATGCATGCCTCTTTCCTTCTATTTAAACCCGAACCTCAGGGCAGTACCCCAAAGACAGACATGGAGATCACTGGTCCCCCTTTTTTTTTGGTTTTTCGAGACAGGGTTTCTCTGCAGCTTTTTTTTAGAGCCTGTCCTGGAACTAGCTCTTGTAGACCAGGCTGGTCTCGAACTCACAGAGATCCGCCTGCCTCTGCCTCCCGAGTGCTGGGATTAAAGGCGTGCGCCACCACCGCCTGGCCACTGGTCCCTTTTATTTGTTCTTCCCAATGCCATATTCAGTAAATTCACTTTCTCTGCTTCTCATCATTGCTTGTCTCTTTAGTTGGTGTATGAGGGACAACAGGCAAAGCCTCACTTGTTTGTGCTGTCGGAGAACAGGTTTGGACACTAGAGTAACACTACCAGCACTAAGCTATGCCTCAGTCCTGTCATTTCTTAAAATCAATTCCAAATTAATCTAGTTTCTCCAACTCTAAGACTCATCGGCTAAGTACCTCGTGGTAAAGAGGGGAAGATGGGGTGGAGGTGGGAACGGAAAACACTGAAAATAATGGACTACATTATGGATTTAAGGAAAAACTACAAATTTTGTTTTGGAAGAACATCAAGATACTGAATCGCCACAAATAAGGTGATCACTGACTTCCTCAGTCACAGCTGTGCCGAGTGGTTTGCTTTGCTGGCATTTTATTTACTCCAAAAACCCTAAGCATTCTGTTATGCTCCCTTTTCAAATGGGAAACTGAGACCTAGAAAAGCTAAGAAACTAGACCAAAGACATCAGCCAGTCAGAACACTGAAGAACCGTAGAATTACAAAGAGGTGGAGATCTGTTCAACCAAACTCGGTGCTTTATAGAGATGAATTCAAAGCCCTAAAGAAAAGATGGGAGTTGAAGAGCCCCCCCCCCCCGCCTCCGCCTCCAGTTACTTGGGCTGGAAGAAGCTCAGACACCCAACTCTCTGCCTTCCACTCCATGTTAAAATCATGTCCTAACCAGAGGTTCCTCACCACTTAGCTGTTCTAGTCACCAACGGAATGTACCATGTTTTTCAAAAAAAGTCTGAGCAGCCAGGCTGGGTACAGACCTGTAATCCTAGTTACCTGAGATGCTGAAGCAGCAGCATCAGTAGTTCAAGGCTAGCCTGGGCTACAGAGCTCAAGACGATTCTATGAACTTTAGCAAGATTCAATATTAAAATAATAATAAGTTTTAAAGGGATGTGACCAATGGTACAACACTGCCATGATCCTGGTTTTGATCCCCAGGAGCTGGTGAGGTAAGTGGTGGGAACAGTTGGAAGTGGGGAGACAACAAGAGAAACTGGAAGGCCATCTACACAGGCACGCCCCTTTTATGGGGGAGGAGGATTGTGAGTGTGGTATGGGTGTGTGTCTATGTGCGTGTAGATACAGATGATAAACTGTGACTTTAGTTCCATAATCTAAGGTTGAAAGAGTAATGGCTGTAGCCTTCCTATGAACCGCACATTGTCCGAAGCCCTGGATATGTTAATTCAGTTGACTTTCACGGCAATATAACTTTATTACCCCGCTTAGGGATGACTGGAAGCCAAAGCACAGACAGGTTAAGTAACTTACATCACGCTCAGAGGAGTGGCAGAATCTCCACACAGGTGCTGTGCCTCCTTCCTCCTCACCAAATCAACCTCAGAGTCTATGTTCCTGTTTCACGAGCACCAAAAGCCCCAAGTCACACGAGCCTCCCCCCACTCCCAGCTCCCCACACATCTGCCTCCTCTTTCCAGTCTGGCCTGTGACTCCCCACCCTCATCACGGTCCCATGCACAAGGTACTAGGGATCAAAGGCAGGACTTCCCCAATGCAGGACAAACCACTCTATACTGAGCTACATCCCCAGCCCCACGATGCATTTTTTAAAAGATTTATTTATTTAATGTACATTGGGGTTTTGCCTGCATGTTTGTCTGTGTGAGGGTGTCCGATCCCCTGGAACTGGAGTTACAGACAACTGTGAACTGCCAGGTGAGTGTGAGTGCAGGGAATTGAACCCACGTCCTTTGGGTATGAGCAGCCAGTGCTCTTAACCACTGAGCATTTTTTAAAAAGCCTTCCCACGTCGACTTTTTCAAATCTGAATTCCCTTTGCATCTAAACATCTTACACGCTTACAGAAATGGCTACTATCAACAGAGTACACTCTGTGTGCTCAATACGATGCTAAGATCTTCCTTCTAATGGAAAAGTTAAAAAGGATGTGTACGGAGACCTATTTAACCAACAAGAAAACTGAGACTCAAAAAAGGCTGAATACTTTGGGTGTCATTTTCATAACCAATAAAGAAAAGGCAGACCGCTCAAGCCTGTGGGATTCTAAGCTCACTCCTGGTCTTTATCTGTACCATCACCACACACAGTCTTTACTCACTGGGTCTCACTTCAGAGCCCTGAGGGAGTAGTCCAGCGAATGGACTGCGAAGGTCACAAGGAGTGATTACCTGGAGTGTAAGAGTTTCTAACACTATTTCTCAAATACCTTAACTTATGGAAGTAATCACAGTCAGATAGTCCCTCCCTCAGAAAACGTAAGTGCTTCCGATTTAAATCTTCTAAGCAATATTATCCAAGAGTTCTGGAACCCAGGATTGTCCTCTGGCTTCTGGACTCCCTCCAACCAAAGCCATCAGAGAGTTAGCTGTGACTAGTTTTGCTTCGTCAGTCACTTAGACGGCTCTCTTGGCCCCAGGCAAATAGCAAATCGCAAAAAAAAAAAAAAAAAGAAAGAAAGAAAGAAAAGCCTGACTAAAGTCAATCTCAACTTCTCAATTGGCCTGACCCCCACCACCAAACTGTCACCTCACCGCTCATGACATAAACACTCTCTCTCTGAATACAAAGGTTTGAGCAGCACATTTTAATTCCATGGACTATCACAGGAGCGATTATTGTTCCTTCCCTGGATGTGAAAGCTGACAACCACACTTAGGTTATGGAACTGAGAATCTTAATGACACTATAAACATCACAGATTATAACAAAACAAAATTAGCTATTCAACTCTGCCTATTCAACAAATGTATGAAACAGGGAAGGAAAAAATATTTTGTTACCCACACTCTTTGACACAGTAAAAATACCTTCTTTGTTACCTAGCAGGGTACCTGTGCTCTCCCAACATATGCCACGCCTTTCAGGATGACAAAAGCAAAGAGATCTACAGTTGCTTAAAAAAAAAAAAAAAAAAAAAGAAGAAAAAAAAAAAGAAAAAATCTCTCGGACCTCTTAACCAAGAATAAAGTCTAAGGATGAATTTCACCTCCCTTTTCTTTGACACAACTCGACTTTTCTTCTCCAGCAACCAAAGAAGGCGCGTGGGGGGGGGGGGGGCTGCAATACAGAACTCACACTCCTCTCCTAGCTGGGTTCAACCCAAACTTCACCTAAGCGCGAAGCAGGCAGGCACCGGGAATTCCAAGGAAATGGTCTCGCCCCTATCAAAGCACAGTTTTAACTTCCTCGAAACCATTATTTCCCTAGGGTACGATCAAACACTCCTACCCGGACGTACCACCTAAGAGACTACTTGTAAGAGAAGCTCAAACACACACAAAGAGAAAACACTGTTGGGAGCCGGCGGCGCGGAGCCGCAGCCAAGTAGCCTGGGCTATCGGGGCCACCGAGGCAGGCACTGGGTTCCCGCTCCGGCCCTGGGGCAGGAAGCCCCAGCTCCGCGCGCGGCTGCTCCCCGCGGGCTCCCGCCCCGACCGCAGCGATAAGGTGGAACTGCGCTTCCCACACGGCCAGCTCCGCCCTCCGGGCCACATTCCTGAGAAGCCCGAGTCCCCGGACGCCGCGCCGGGCGCCTGGCGGGCAGCAGCGCGGCGCCGTGGCCGCAGGGCAGGAGAGCAGCGCTGGCTCCTCACTGTTCCTGCCCTGTCCTCGCAGCCGCGCGCCCTGGCCCCGCGCAAACCGCACCCGCGCGCACCGCACGCGCCGGAGCCCCGCACCCGCGCGCCCCGGGCGGGGTCGCCACGGCCACAGGTAGCGCCACCCCGTCGCCGCCAGCCCGCAGGCCCGCTCCAGGCACCTGGATGAACTGGATGGTGAGCGCCGACTTGCCCACGCCGCCGCCGCCGACCACCACGAGCCGGTACTTCTCCTGGCCGGAGCCGTCGCGCCAGCCGGCCGCGGCCATCGGGACGCCCCGAGTCCAGCCCGGCCGCCGCGCGCCCTAGGCCCGGCTCCGGGGATGAGTGCGGCCGGCTGGGCTACAGGCGGTAGGGCACGAGGGGCCCGTGGGTAGCCTGGAGGGCCGCGGAATGCAATCCCCCGGAACGGCTGGGAGTTGCCCGAGACGCTGGGGAGCCGGGAAGGCGCCGGGGCAGAGGACGCAGCGGCCAGGGAGCGCGCTCCTCTCCGCGTTTCTGCAGCGAAGCCGAACGCAGCCGCCAGCACCGCTACAAATGGCCGTCTGGGGGCCGGGCTGCCGGGCTGGGGCGCTACATATGCATGAGAGGGCGGGGCCAGGCCGCGCCCGCCCTGGCTGAAGCTCCGGAGCGCCCTAGTCTGCAGACCCCCGCGGATCTGCCTCCCGGAGCACGCCGAGGCAGAGAGAGAAGAAACCGGGAAGACTCACGGTGGTAACAGTAATTGCATAAGTCAGGGATCGTGTTCATGAAAGAAACAGCCTGTGTCGGCGGGGATAGAAAATAGAAACTGTTGTCATATTTACTCAACTCTCTACCCTGTTTTCGGAATGTAGATGGTCTGTATTTTTAAAAAAATTAAAAAGTACAAGTCAGTGATTGAGGAAGATGAGAATTGTCACGGTAACTAAACATGTGATGGATGGACTAGTAGCAGTGAGAGCAGGTAGGTAGTGATTGAACTTGTATGGGGCCACAATACCTGTCGACAGATTTGGGGTGCAGATCTCCACCTCCGTTCCTGTTTATGTGTGGAAAATGTGTGGTAACTGCATATGAGGGTCATGGGAAATTTGCAGGCAGTGACATGCCAGGGCAGTGTTCTTTCTGAGCACAGCTTCTACGCACACGATCACGTCCTTGCTCTCGGAGTCCAGTTGGGGAGGCAGCGGGGACAAAAGGCACCTTGTGAGACATAATAAGAACAACTACCCAGCACTGTGAGGTCCAAGGTGCACTCACCCCTGAGCTGGCCAGCCAGAGGTTTTCTGAAAGACCTGATGAGCAATCTTGTAAACAGATGAGTGGCTGGAAGACAGCATTCCAGGGAAAGAGAACTCTGTTGGGCTGCACATAGTGGCCTTTAGTCCCAGTATTCTGGAAGCAGGAGCAGGCAGATCTCTGTAAGCTCAAAGAATTCCAGCCCAGCCTGATCTATGTAGTGAGTTCCAGGCCAGAGCCACACAGTGAGACCTGGTCTGAAAAAAGAAAGGAGGAATGAAAGAAAGAAACCAGCTGTGCAGCTATGCAGAAGCCAGAGCTGACAAGGGCCATGTTCTGTTGTGTGGTTTTGAATGTGCCGAGGGGAGTTTACAAGCTAGCGGTTATAAATAGGAACTCATTGTATGTGTGTCAGCTTAGTTGAATACGGTAGGAACAGATCTCTCTGTAAAGACAGTGTAAGGTTAAGACTGTGGTTCTCAACCTGGGGGTCGTGACCCCTTTATCAGGGATTCCTAAGACCATCTATGAGATACTTACGGTATGACTCGCAACAATAGCAAAAATACAATTATGAAATAACAATGAAAATAACTTTATGGTTGGGGTCACCACAACATAAGGGATTATAATAAAGGATCTCAGCATTGGGGAGGTTAAGAACCACTAGGTTAAGGCCATAGTCTCAGGGGTGTAGACTGGTTCAAATCCGTCCACTTCTAATGGCGTGGTGATGGGAACTTAACCTCTGTGCCTCAGCTTCCTTTTCTCTTAAATAAAAGCACTGAGCCAATGGACGGTTTAGAGAATAACAGCACAAGCCTGAAGACCTGGTCTCTGGAACCCACTAGAAGGAGAGAACCAACTCCCCAAAATTCTTCTCTGCCCTCCACATGTGTGCCGTGGCATGCACACACCTTCGCTCACATACATACACCACACACACACACACATACACACATAATACACACACATATTATATACACAGAGGAATGCACCAATAAAACATTGCTGCTATGGGGTAAGCATGGTGGTTTTACAATATGGTTTCAAGTTCCTAAACACAATTGTACCTTGCATGAAGCCAGTAGAATGCGGTGGAGGAGTTGCAGACGGCTTCCGAGGCCACGGCAGGAAAGACCACATCCGAGGCCACGGCAGGAAAGACCACATCCAAGGCCACGGCAGGAAAGACCACAGAGCTTTTACCTCTCTCTTGGGATTCCTGCTTTGGGAAAAAACAGGTGAAAATTGATTACTATGAGATGCCCATGTATACACACCAGCCGAAAATGCTCCTGAACCCAGAAGGAGGGAGCCAGCCCAAAAGAAGGAAGAGTACGTGGGGAGGGCAGTGTAGGAGAGGGGCAAATTTGAACGAAGTGTCATAGCACATGTATGTGGAGATGCCACAGTGAAACTTACCTCTTACTTTGTTGCTATCTTTTAATTTAATTTAAGAGCACAGAAAAATTCGGAGCATTGTTGTCTGAGGTTTCTGTCTATAATAACTTCCCAAGCTCTCTCAGGCTTTTAAGTAGATTTTGTCAGACACACGTTGGCACGCCATTCTGTTGCAAGGAACCGCTTGTTTGTCCCGGCCACCCGGCTAGCTTGCACCTGAAATAACCACACAGAAACTGTATTAATTAAATCACTGCTTGGCCCATTACCTCTAGTTTCTTATTGGTTAATTCTTACATCTTAGTTTAACCCGTTTCTATTCATCTGTGTATCGCCACGTGGCAGTGGCTTACCAGGTAAAATTCCCAGCATCTGTCTCCAGTGGATCCAGTCTCTCTCTCTGACTCTGCCTCCTTTCTCCCAGCATGCCATTTAGTTTTCCCCGCCTACCTAAGTTCTGTCCTATCAACAGGCCAAGGCAGTTTCTTTATTCATTAACCAATGAAAGCAAAAACACATTGCCAGAAGGACCTCCTACACCATGCAGCAGAGCATGGTGGTACATGACTTTATATAAATATAAATTGGTATAATCCTAGCATTCAGGAGGCATAGGAGGGTGGGTGTCTATGAATTTAAGGCCCACCTATTCCACATATTGAGATCCAGGCCAGCCAAGGCTACAAAGCGGGACCCTGTCTCTAAAAAGAAAAAAGGGGGAGAGGGAGCTCAGGGGTTAAGATCACTTGCTGCTGTTGCAGAGGACCCAAGTTTGACTCCCAGCACCCACATCAGCCAGCTCACAAACTGCCTTTAACTCCAACTCCAAGGGATTCTCACGGCGCATGCTCTCCCTCTTGCAGCCTCTAAAGGCTCTTCAACACATATGGCATAGACATAGATAGAAATATTTTTAAAACACAAAAAAATGAGTCAGGCAGTGGTGGCACACACCTTTAATCCTAACACTCCAGAGGCAGAGGCAGGCAGGTCTCTGTGAGTTCGAGGTCAGCCTGGTCTACAAAAGCTAGTCCCAGGACAGGCTCCAATGCTACAGAGAAACCCTATCTTGAAAAACCTAAATAAATAAATAAACAAATAAAAATACAAAAAATGAAATAAAGTATACAGGGGTCACCTCCTCCCCTAGATCACCAGCATTGTCTTTAGCCATCTAAGACATCAAGGACAACCATCCCAGTGGGGGCTTCTGAAGAATGCAGCCCCTGCTAGCCTCTGACCGTGAACTCCAGAAGAGATTGCCCAGCCCCACCCTACCTTCACTCCTGACCCATAAAGTCACAAGAAAAACAAAATTATGACCTACGTGTTCCGTGTGTGTGTGTGACACATACACACACACACACACACACACACACAGAGGAGAGAGAGAGAGAGAGAGAGAGAGAGAGAGAGAGAGAGAGAGAGAGAGAGAGAGCTGGAAAGAGACTTAGAGACTTTCAGGGCCTCTTGCATACAGTGTAAGTATTTTGACACTGATACACATCTTCAGTCCACACAGCTTTTTATTTTTAATTTTCCAGATTATTTTTTGCGTATGAATATTTGGCTTGCATCTATTTCTGTGCACCAAGTGTATGCCGGGTGCCCACAGAAGTCAGAGGTGTTGGATCCCCTGGAACAGGAGCTGCCATGTATAGGTGCTGGGAATTGAACCGGGGTCCTCTGTAAGAACAAGACGAGCTCTCCTATAACTTCTAACCATTTCTTTAGCCTCGTTCCCCGCTCCTAATGGGATCTTATTATGTCGCTCATACTGGGATCATAGTGGCAAAGCACCATGCAGGACTCAAGCAGAATCTTTTAAAGATTTGTCTCACGCCCAGCAGTGGTGGCACACATCATTAATCCCAACCCTCCAGAGGCAAAGGCAGGCAGATCTCTGACATCAAGGCCAGTCTGGCCTACAGAGCGAGTTCCTTGACAGCCAGGGCTACACAGAGAAACCCTGTCTCAAAAACAACAACAGGAACAACAAAAAGATTTGTTTCACAGATGTAAGACATAGAAGGTATTACTAATCATACGAAAAGAGGAAACCAAGACAGAGAAGAAGGGAGCGAGGGAGGGAGAGGCAGGAAGAAGGAAGAACCTGTATCAAAGGAGTGCGGAGGAGTCTGTGATGATTGCCATGGAGGCTTCTGTGTGCCTGACCCTGCAGCTTCCCATGGGTGCCATAATGATCCCTGCATGTGGCTGATATCCAACATGGAAGCCATGCCAGCAAACCCACCCTGTAGACTGCTTCCCAGGCTTCCATTTTCTCTTCCCCTTTCAAATAGTACTGTGCTCCATTATTCTGGGGACTAGGATCCAAGTCCCACACCGGATGCTGGTCACTCAGCCAGAACCTGATCCTAAACATACATACTATGGCTAAGTTTTTTTTTTTTTTTTTTTTGGTTTTTTGAGACAGGGTTTCTCTGCAGCTTTAGAGCCTGTCCTGGAGCTAGCTCTTGTAGACCAGGCTGGTCTCGAACTCACAGAGACCGGCCTGCCTCTGCCTCCCCGAGTGCTGGGATTAAAGACGTGCACCACCACCACCCGGCTCTATGGCTAAGTTTAATTTGTAAGTTTGGTATTAGTGAGAGATCAATAATAACCAATGACCAACATTATAATGTGAGATCTGAATACCTCTGCCTACCAAATGCTGGGATTAAAGGTGTGTGCCACCACCACCCAACTACTGTCTCCACTTCTTTTTTTTTTTTTTTTTGGTTTTTCGAGACAGGGTTTCTCTGTGGCTTTGGAGCCTGTCCTGGAACTAGCTCTTGTAGACCAGGCTGGCTCGAACTCACAGAGATCCGCCTGCCTCTGCCTCCCGAGTGCTGGGATTAAAGGTGTGCGCCACCACCGCCCGGCTCTGTCTCCACTTCTTAAACACTGAGCCTACTACCATATCCACGTAGTTGAAGGAAGGTTAGATGACAAAAGCCAGACCCATCAAGGACAGAGTCAATTGCAAAATCAAGCTACAAGGCAACGAGTGCATGCTGTAACCCCAGCACTCTGGACAGAGGTGCGGGGATCAAGAGTTTAAGGTCATTTTTTGGTTGCATATTGAGTTTGAGGCCAGCCTAGGTTATGTGAGACATTGCCTCAAAATAAATAAATTAATAAAACAAAGCAAACTGGGCTTAGTGACATAGTCCTCCAGCCCTGCCTGGGGAGGCAGAGGCAGGTGATCTGTTAGTTTAAGGCCAGCCTGGTCTACATAGCAAGTTCCAGGCCAACTTGAGCTACATGGTGAGCCCCTATCTCAAAACAAAAATTAATAGCAAGGAACCTAGAGAGATGGTTCAGCAGTGAAGAACACTTGTTACTCTTGCAGAGGACCGGGATTCAGTTCCCAGCACCTACAGGGCAGCTCACAAACATCTGTAACTCCAGTTCCAAGGGATCTGACACTATTTGGGCTTCCACGGGTACTGCATGCCTGTGATGCACATACATATATGCAGGCAAAACACTCACACACATTGTCTCAGTTAAGGTTTCTATTGATGTGGCACCATAACCATAGCAATTCTTTTTTTTTTAAATTTATTTATTAAGTATACAATATTCTGTCTGCATATATGCCTGCGGGCCAGAAGAGGGCACCAGATCTCATTACAGATGGTTGTGAGCCACCATGTGGTTGCTGGGAATTGAACTCAGGACCTTTGGAAGAGCAGGCAATGCTCTTAACCACTGAGCCATCTCGCCAGCCCCAACCATAGCAATTCTTATAAAGGAAAACATTTAACTGGGGCTGGCTTACAGTTCAGAGGCTTATTCCAGTGTCATCATGGCAGGAACCATGGTAGCACACAGGCAGACATGATACTGGAGAAGTGGCTGAAAGTTCTACATCTGGATTGGCAGCAGGAAGAGCAAGCACTGGGCCTGGCTTGAGCTTCTGAAACTTCAAAGCCCACACCCACTGACACACTTCCTCCAACAAGGCATTGTCAACTCCAAGCCACAGGACCTAATCCTTTCAAATAATGCTGTTCCCTATGATCCTATGGGGGCCATTTTCATTCAAACTACCACACACATAAAATTTAAAAAAAATAAATAAATAAACCTTACAAAGAAAAGAAAATGTGTGCCGGATGGTGGCACATGTCTTTAATCCCAGCACTCAGGAGGTAGAGGCAGGTGGAGCTCTGTGAGTTCTAGGCCAGCCTGGTCTACAAAAGCTAGTTCCGGGAAAGGCTCAATAGCTACAGCAAAACCCTGTCTCAAAAGAAAAAAAAGTATATCCACACAAAAACTTGTATATGATCACTCATAACAGCATCATTTATAAGAACTAAAATAATGGGAACAACCCAGTTGTCCTTCAGTAAATAAGTAAATGAACAAATGTGTTTTCATACAGCAGAATGTTGCTTGAAAATAAAGTGGAATGAAGACCTAATATATTTTACAATTATGAGTCTTAAAATTATGCTTAAGGAAAGAATATAGACACAAAAGATCATATGCTGTCTGATTTAGTTTTTATGAAAAGTCAAGGATTGGCAAATTTAGAGACAAAAAGTTGACCCTGGCTGCCAGTCAGTCAACAGTAGGTGATAAGGGTAGAGGCAGGGTGTCTATTTGGGGTGATGAAAATATTCTGAAATTAAATAGGGATGTTGACTATACAACTTTTCATATATACTGAAAACCACTTACTATGTATATTAGGCAACTTCACATCACTGTGATAAAAATACTTAGAAAACAATGAAGAAGGCAATGTTGATTTTAGCTCATGGTTTCGAAGGTTTCAGTCCATAGTCCAAAAGCCCCAGTGCTTTGGGCCTGAGGTGAGCTGTTGGTAGCAAGGAAGGAGACAGAGATATAGGAAGAAGTCAAACCAAAACAATATCAAAATATTTCAATAAATTGCAGGCCAACAAATACCTACTGGCCAAATGCTATCCACATCTGTCTGCTGACTTCTCTCAAACAACCAGATAGCCGTTCTCTCCAGTCCAAGCTTGAAAGCCACAGCAGAGAGCCTGCTCAAGGTTGGAGGTGTCACATTGTTTACTGTGGGTTTGTTTGGAGCTCTGGGCAACACCAGGCCTGGGGCAAAGTGCTCAGAGCTGAGTCAGGAGACCCATGTCCTAATCCTAATGTTGTTTAACAGTGAGCTGGGTGATGGTGGTTGAGAAATTCCCTCTGTAGGCACAGAATTGCTCTCTGCAAGGTATGGGGGTGAGAAGGGCCTTTGAGATGTTTATCATCTTTTCCAAGTTCTAGGTCCTTCTCATGAAGATTCATGTACTCTTCTATTATCTCTCATAGCCCAGGGACCACCACACCTGGCAAGCACTTCCTTTACAGATGACATGAAGACATGGGTCTTTTTCACAATGGCTTTGTTGGGACCTGGCTTCACTCAACAGTTTATTCATTTAGAGTATTTTAATGTTATTTCTTGTTACTGTAGATTAAACCCAGAGATTGCACAATCAAAGCATGGCCTCTACTGCTGAGCACTACGCCAGCCCCTGAAGTGTTCTAAAACAGTACTATGGGAGCTGGAGAGATGGCTCAGAGCTAGGAAGCCTTACTGCTGTTCTAGGGGATCCAAGTTTGGTTCCCAGCACCCATATTGGGTGTTCACAACTGCCTGTAGCTCCAAGGAAATCAATGCCCTCTTCTATGGGGAACCAGTATATATGTAGCAAACACACATGCACATGCGCACGCGTACACACACATACACAACTAAATAAATACATACATAAAATGATTATGTTTGTATATGCAGTGTCCTGACCCCAGTTGTCAAGAGAAGGGGAGGGGGAAGGAAGGAAGGAAGGAAGGAAGGAAGGAAGGAAGGAAGGAAGGAAGGGCTCATGCATTGCTGAAGACTTGGTCCAGCTCATAGGATTATTGAGGTGATTAGATCACAAAGCCTACAATCAAATAAATCACAGGATCATGATGTGATAGCATTATTAGGTGATGATAGAAGGTTCTGGAGGAGGGGCCTGTTAGAGGAAGCAGGACTCTGGGGGTGCACCTGTGAGTACAGATATCCAAGGAAGTCAGCAGAGGGCCTTCGATTCCCTGGTGCTGGAGTTACAGGCAGCAGTGAGCTTGCTGACTCCAGTCCTTTATAGAACAGCATGAGTTCTTAACTGCTGAGCCATCCCTCCATCTCCAGCCTCCATTTTGGTGGGGTTGATGTTGTTGCTGTAGCTGTTTTGAGACAGGGTCTCACTATGTTGCCTTGAATGGACTAGAACTCACTATATAGACCAGGCTGGCTTCAAACTCTGATTCCAGAGTGCTAAGATTAAAGGTATGTGCCAACAAACCCAGTCCATTTTAGTGTTTTTAATATGAAGAAACTAGGCTTCACCTCTAGACCTGCTGAGTGAGAATTTCTGGGGTTGGGGGGAGTCCAGAATCTGAATTTGTTTACTTAAATATCCAAAGTGATTCTTGCCAGGAGGTGGTGGCACATGTCTTTTATCCCAGCACTTGAGAAGCAGAGGCAGGCAGATCTTTGTGAGTTAGAGGCCAGCCTGGTCTACAGAGCAGGTACTAAGAAACTGTGAGACCTATTGGAGCAGCGGAGGACATTAGTGTCCAGTTTTTATTTCAGGACAAACAATTACCCCCTCGTCTGGATGCTGATTTACCCAACACCATTAAAATCCACTACTGACCAAACTGCAGCCCTGACCCATCTCAGAGAAATGATCTAAGGGTGGAATGGGCAGGGAAGCACTGAAACCAAGAATCCCCTGATCTCATCCACCACTGAGTCAGACAGAGGCCAGGCCTGGTGACCAAAGCCAGCCAGGCACTGCTTCCCTGCGTCAGGAAGCCGGCAGTCCTTATCCTGGTGGCTGGAAGGAGAAGGAGCAGCATCCTCTCATTTCCTTAATGGGCTATTGCTTTTTATGTGAATGAATGGCTAAGCACGAAACAGCCCAGCAAGAGCTGCATGCATCGGAGATGAGGCAGAAGCACAAATCTATTCCTTGTTTAAAGATCACCCTGCTAAGAATAGAAACTGAAACACACGCTCAGGCGTGTGCACATACAGCTCTGAGGAAGGGCACGATCAAGTGGAGAAACCCCTGGCTTAGTAGAAGAGGGTCTGAGATCACAGAACCTCCCAACAGGACTGGCAGCCAGCCACCATTCTCTCTGGAGTTTGTCTGCTACAGGAGAAACAGAGGCCCAGAAAGGCAGTACCCAGCATGGCCTGGGGAGTACCACACTGGACTCCAGGGTGCTGTCTCTCAATTTCAAGCACATCTCTTCCAGTGCACTGCCTTGGAAGCCACCAGCTCAGAAGGCTGACCAGGGCCAATACAGCATCATACTTCCAGGACTTTGCGCCAGAAGTATTAAGAAAGAGCATCCAATATCACCCCTGTGCCTAGAACATGCTACATGAATCAACAATGACACATTCCCAACCAGCGCCACCACATTTGCAAAAACAACAATAACAACAACAACAACAAAAAGTTTTGTTGTTGTTTTTCTAAATAGGGTTTCTTCTCTGTGTAGCCCTGGCTGTCCTGGAACTAGCTCTGTAGATCAGGCTGGCCTTGAACTCACAAAGCTTCACCTACTTCTGTCTCCAGAGTTCTGGGAACAAAGGCATGTGCCACCACTGCCTGGCACATAGTTATTTTTAAAAGTTGAAAACTAGGTGTCCGATAACAAGAATTTGGTCAAAGGTCACTTTCGTGGCACATACTTGTGATTCCAGTACTCAGAAAGCCGGAGGAGGAAGGCTGTTAAGAATCTGAGCCCAGCCTGGGGCGCAGAGTGAATTTCAAGGCAGTCTGGGCAGAGTGAGAGCCCTTTCTTCAAAAAGAGGAGGGGGAAGAAAAAGAGGAATTGGGGAGTAGAAGAGTGAAATTATAGCCATCATACAGAATGTTCCACGTCCTTTAAAAACAGATCTTCTGGGCTGGAGGAAAGACTCAGCAGAGAAGAGCACCGGTTGCTCTTCTAGTGGACCCGGGTTCAGTTCTCAGCACACACATGGTTCACACTCAGCACACACTCAGTTCACAACTGAGTGAAAAGAAGAAATAACAAAGAAGGACATGACCACTCCTAAGGGTTGAGGGGATGGATTATGGGAGATAAAAGGAAGCCCACAGGAGATGGAGGAGGGTGAGCATAGCCGGAAGCATCTGGAAGGGTCCAGAGTGCACACTGTACCTTGTGAGGGGAGGGAGACAGACATAAAGCCAGGAGACCAGGAGATAAAGGGGCAAAGGGTGGAAAGGGGAAAAGGACCAGCGTAGCCAAACACAGCTGGATTATATAGGGAAGAGCTGCTGGAGGAAGGGCAGCCCAGCCCTCCTGGGTTGGAGAGTTCAGGGCAAGGGTTAGAGTATGCCAGTAAGAAGGACCCTGTAAAGGCAGGGACTGAAGGATGCTGAGAGAACCTGTCAGCCAGTGTCCACTTTGATATGTTAAACATGCATCTCGGACGTTTGTCCAGGGTTTGATATCTAATAATGACCATTGATAACTACAGTTCCAGGGGATCTAACTGCCTCTTCTGACCTCACAGAGCACAAACATGCATTCAGGCAAAACACACATACACAAGGAAGGAGGAAAGGAAGAAAGGGAAGAAGGGAGAGGGAGGGAGGGAGGGAGGGAGGGAGGGAGGGAGGGAGGGAGGGGGGAGGGAGGGAGAGATGGAGGGAGGGAGAGAGGGAGGGAGAGAAAGAGAGAGAGGGAGGGAGGGAGAGAGGAAGGGAGAGAAAGAGGGAGAGAGGGAGGAAGAGAGGAAGAAGAAAACAGTTTTTACATGCTGGTGCATATGCCTGTAGTCACAATTACCTGGCAAGCTGGTAGAGAACAGCTTGGTTCCTAAAGTTCAAGTCTAGTCTGATCAACATATCAAAACCCTGTCTCAGTATACATACATACATACATACACAAAGACAGAGACAGAAATCTACTTACACTGAAAAAAAAAAAGAAACAAAAACAGGATGGGAGCCTTTATCTGAATACATGTATCCACCCCAGATTCTAAGGTTGAAATCTGATCTCCACTGAGTTGGATCTGTTACTGGAATCTGAGGTGTGCCAGTTGACACCTTATCAAAAAACAGGGGACAAGAATTTGCAAAAAGGAAATGAGATTATTTCTAGTCTTGTCCAGAACTGGGGAGAAAAAACGTCTTCGCTTCCGTCACCTTGCGGACAGCGGACAGCGGCGATTCAGTCTCTAGAGATAAGGAAACCAAGGCCAGGAGGAGACCGGTCTGTGAGAGAAACGCTCAGATTCGTCTTTTTCTGGGAGACGGCTTAGCCTCTGGAAAAGGAGAGCTCCTGGAGAAATAGTAACCCCTTAGAGCCCTGGCTGCAGGTCTTTCAAGAAGTGATGAGGTAACGAGGGACTAAGCAGCGGAACCCCACAGCGGAAGCAATGCTGGGCTCATTGGGTTAGTGCCCCTGTGGAGAGGCTAGGGAGCCTGTCCACCCCTTCCATCTAGGAGGTCAAGAATCACCAGCTATGAGGTACAGTCCTCCCTGGGGGGCCTTGAACATGGCCTTTCCAATCTCCAGAAATCAATTTCTGTTGCCAAATGCATGGTCTCTTGTTATAGTAGCCCGAATGTGCAGAGTATGCAGTAATTTACAATCATGAGCCAGCTACAGAGCTGGGCGTGGGGGTGACACCTCTACTCTCAGGCCTCTACCATTTTTCCCCAAGCTAGATCTCCTCCTGGCCTTTGCCTCAGCTGGGGTAGGAGGATCTATGCACTCCTCTACACAGAGAGGTGCCTTGGATAAAGAGCAAGGGCCTAACCCTGTGCTAACCAATTAAAACAACATCTAATTTAGCCGCACGTGCTGTACTCCCAGAAGCGAGGAGGAGGTGGTGAGGGAGGAGGATCAGGAGTTCAAGGTCATCCTCAGCTACACAAAGAGTTCTAAGTCAGTGTGGGCTACGTAGGACTCTGTTTCAAACCTCATACTGTATCTAAAAACAAGCACACACAAACAAAAAGCCTTTATCTAATTTAATTGCTTTTAATTTTTAAAAGAAAATCTTCCATTCTCTTTTTCCTTTAGCCACTGACAATCCAGGTTTTCATTTGCTTTTAGACTGACTGGCTCTTGCTATGTAGCTCAAGATAGTTTCAAATGCACCATCCTCCTGCCTCCATCTCTCAATTACTGGAATTATAGGTGTGTGCCATTATACCCAGCTTTAATTTATTTTCTATGTCTACAGACTTTCTATTCTAGACATTTCATGTAAGTAGAATCATGCAATATTCATCTTTTTTTGGTTTTTTGAGACAGAGTTTCACTGTGTAGCTCTGGCTGTCCTAGTACTCACTCTGTAGACCAGGCTGACCTCAAACTCACAAAGATCCACCTGCCTATGCCTCCTAAGTGCTGGGATTAAAGGCGTGTGCCACCACTGCCTCCTGACTGCCTGACTGTCTTTTTTTTAAAAATAGACATCCATCCCACTGTGTTGGCCATGGTCTTGACTCATGGTTTTTGTCTTAGCTTTCCAAGTGGTGAGATTCCAAGCATATACCACCACATCTGGCTTCTATTTTTAAAAATCTGACTTTTTTAATTGGGCTGAAGAAGGAGGATTCAAACAAGCAAACAAACAAGCATGTGTGTGCACGCACACACGCGTGCAAGCACACAGTATGTGTTGTAGAGGTCATGTTGTGCCTGGTCTAAGTTGCTCTCTAGTGTGTAGATCAGTAACTTCAGGCTGGGCCTCACCCTGGTGACTCTACTTTACAAAGCAGCCTTCAGCACCATCTTGCCCACACAGAGGGGGAGGGGGTGACTCTGCATCCTATATGCACATGGACACCACCACCTGCGCAGCATGAACCATGAGGCACCATCTCATGAACAACTTATCCATGCAAGGGAACCACTTAAGGGCTTCCTGGAGTAGACTTGAGTGCGCATGGATACATGATCATATTAAAGTCACATGAGAAAATTAGGTCCTTGAATTGAACATACCAAACCAACAAAGGATGCAACAACCTTACTGGATTCAATAAAAGGAAAAGTCATATATATATATATATATGATGGCTTGGAGGTGGCCCTACCAGTCTGTCATTTTGTCACATGATAGATATACATCAAGTGATTGACAGAGAATTCCCAACTGTCCCCAGGGCTTCAGTTCAGGGCAGTCCCCACTACTTGGCCTACTCACATTGGTCTACAGCTCTGTCAGGAACTGGTCTTGCCCTTCACATTGACCTGTCTTGTACCAACTTCCAGATCAGCTCTGTGCACCCCCAACAACTCTGCAATGGGGTTCACCAGTACTTAACTACTGCAGTGGCACCCCATCCGCCAGTTTTCTGTCTTCAGTAGGGCCTCTTGTATTGTGCAGCCTCTTTAATCCTTTTGCAGTCATTCTGTTACACACATGCACACATACATACACACACGTGTGCTCTCTCATGCACACATACACACTCCCATGCATGCACGCACGCACATGTGCACACATGCACACACAATAATGTATGATCTGAGAGTTAATATTCATAATTAAGAGTTTAATTTAAAAAAAAAAAGTGACTGCTAATAGCCAGCTATCCGGGGAAATCCAGATGACTTGGTAACAGTGTGGTTTATAAATGTATTGTAACTCAGTAAGTCCTGGCATTGTGAAGAGACACAGATGTGTGCATATATGTTTCTGACATAATGCACTCACAACAGTTATGCTTCTGAACAGTTTTTAAACATGCAGCCAAAGTAGGAGCCAAACTGTACATCTACCAATTGGTCATTAAGAACACATGATTGACTGGCAGTGGTGATACACACCTTTAGTCCCAGCACTCAGGAGGGGAAGGCAGGCCAATCCCAGAATTCAAGGTCAGCCTGATTACACAGCAAGTTCCAGGACAGCCAGGGCTACACAGAGAAACCATGTCTTGAAAAATTAAAAACAAACAAATAAGTAAAAATAAAAACAAACAAAAATCACACATGATTGCTCTTTTTAGAAAGGAGAATTTATCTTTCTGGGAAGACTAAAGATGAAGTTTAAGATATGGGAACTATATGTTTTGTTTTGTTTTGTTTTGTTTTAAGACAGAGATTTTCTGTGTAGCCCTGAATGTCCTGGAACTCACTATATAAACCAGGCTGGCCTTAAATTCAGAGATCCACCTGCCTCTGCCTCTAGAGTACTGGGATTAAAGGCAAATGCCATCACTGCCTGGCTGTGTTTTTTGTTTGTTTTGTTTTGGGAAGTATATACTTATATAACCTTATTTTATTTATTATTACTGTGTATAGGTGTGTATGATGAGGGACACACCCCAGTCGCTGTAGTTATGTGGAAGTCATAAAGGTGCTCAATGAAATCTGTGCTCTCCTCCTCCTTCACACAGGCCTGAGGGATTGAACTCAGGTCAGACTTGCACTGCCAGCATTAACTGGCTGAGCTATCTTGCTGGGCCCAGGGTATAACTGAGAGCCTCCACCCCTGAGGCTGAACTGTGTTGGTCTCTTTGTCTCTTTGTCACAAGATTTCTGTGCAGAGGCAGCCCTGGGGACTGAGTCCTGACAATTGAGCTGGCTGTAACACCTAGGCTTAGGTTAATGGCTTTTGAACAGACTTGTTGTGTTCACACCCTTTCGCACATCTGTGGCTTCTGTAAAGATGTGTGAACTCAAAAAGGAGCAAATGATGTCGGGAAGAGGAGGGAAGTCCTTTCTTCCTTCAAATGACAGGCTAACAGCTCCAGCTTCCTGGACCCAGGCAGAGCCTCAGGAACCTCTCTGTTTGGAGTTAGGTTAGCTGGCAGGAACTGGAAACACAGTAAGGCAGGCAGCTCCTGGGAGGATCTTCTAAACACACTGGGCTCTGGGCCCTCCTGCTGTTCCCACAGAGTGACACTGTTTCAGGACAGGACTGAAAGGAAATGCTCTGTGATTGAGATCAACCATCCTGTGCCCCAGGGGCCCTGGATGGGCGGCTCAGCTCCTGAAGGTGCTACAGCAGTGGAGGGCAAACAAGGTTTGCTCCCAATAGCTCTCAGGGTCCCTGGGATACAGAGTGGTGGAATGTGCTGGGACTCAGAACTTGCCACACCAAAGATGACTGCAGGAGACCAGAATATGCCATCCCCAAATATAGTACTCCATTGGCATATTTTAAGCTGGTTATTCTGAGAAACTGCAGGCACCAGAGAAGCCTTCAAATCTGTTTTGTAAAAGAAATTTACATCTAGAAAGGAAATCAACTTGGGGGAAGGAACCGAATCAAGAAGAGAGCTTCTCCTGGGACTAGAGAGATGGCTCAGCCGTCAGGAGCACTTGTTGCTCTTGCAAAGGATCAAGGTTCAGCATCCACACGGTGGCTCACAGCCATCAGTTAACTCCAGTTCACGGTACCTCCTGTTTTGTCTATCCCTTGCTCACTTTCAGTCCAGATATCTCCCATAGGGCAAGCACCAGGCATACATATGTATGGCTACATACGTGCAGGCAAAACATCCATCCACATAAAATAAGATCACCAAATCTTTAAAACAGAGAACTCCTCTCCTGACTGTTTTTGCCTGAGGGCACCCCTACACACCAAGACACCCTCCTGTAACATGACACATCACTTCCCAGCCCCAAAGTCCCTTTCCTTTCTGTATTTCAGATATAATATAGGACTTCTTCAACACTCATGTTTTGTGGAACTTAATCCATGCATAGATGTGGAGCTAAATATGATTTCTTGGGCCCAGGAGATGGTTCAGTGGGTGAGAACACTTGTACAAATGGAAGCACCTGAGTTCAAATCCTCAGACAGAACTGAAGTAAAAGATAGACAGCACGGATACCTGTAATTCCAGCACCCCTTCAGGGGAGATGACAGGCAGAAAGAAAATTCCGAGAAGCTCGTGAGCAGCCAGCCGTGGACAAAAGCAACAAAGAAGCCCTGCCTCAAATGAAGTAGAAAGCCAGGACAAACACCTGAGCTTTTCCTGTGACATCCACGTGTGACTGTGACACAAACACTTCTGTAAGTGAGCCTCATTCATGTCCGTGTGTGTGTGTGTGTGTGTGTGTGTGTGTGTGTGTGTGTGGTACAGCCAGGAGTTCTTTTTCAATCACCTGATACATTCCTAACTTGTGACAAAATCACACACACACACACACACACACACACACACTGCAGTAAGTTAGGAACTCCGTGAATGTTTCCAGGCCTCTTTCTCTCAGGGCTCTGGGATCCATAGGCCTGTAGTCTGAGACAACTCCACTCCACTCCCATCCCTCCCCCTCAACCAGTGTTTCCTACCCTCTATATGAAACACATCGCCTGCTGGGCTCTACCCCCAGAGTTTCAGATTTAAGAATAATACCTAAAAACTGACATCTCTGTCCAAACCCAAGGTGCCCTGGGGCCACTTTTTCCTTTTTCTTTTAATACTTGTTCTAAGTAGTTTCTGGCAGAAAGGGAGATTTCCCCTCTCTCAATTGTCCCCTCCCATACTGCTCAAAAACAACAAAGAAAACAGGAAAATGAGTACACATACAAACACTCGAAACTGGACTTGAATTACTTTGACAGGCAACAAACACTTGCGCCCCATCATGGGGCTTGAGCCACCGCTTCCGGCAAATTCTCCAGCAGCCCCTGGAGATGCAGGTGGGGCCAGGCACAGGAAACAATCTGGACTGAAAGTGAGAAAGGGGATAGATACCAAACAGGGGTACTGGGGAAAGAATGGCACACTGATGCTGAGGGGCTCCAAGCAGTAGGAGGCACTCCCATGCCTTTGCTTGTTGAATGAGAGCCGTCAAGGTGTGCTGGCTGTTCTATTTTATCCTACTTGTAAAATATATGTGTTTCCTCTACCCAGCCATATACTTTATTTTTGTTGTTTTGTTATTTTGAGATACGGCCTCACTCTTAACCCAGGTAAGGCTGGAACTCACTATCTAGCCCAGGCTGGCATATCCTCATGCCTCAGGCTCCTGTGTATTGGGATTTCTGGCATGCACCCCTGTTTCTAGCTTTCCCCCTTATTTTTAAAGATTTATTTTATTTTTAACTGGGTTTATGTATGTGAATAATTGCACTTGAGTATAGTCATCCAGGGGGGTCAGAGGCATCAGATCCCTCTGAAGTTAGAGTTATAAGCAGTTGTGAGACACCCAACAAGAGCACTAGCCATCAAATTCAGGTCCTCTGCAAGAGCAGTGTAAGCTCTTAACTACTGCCCTTCCCTCTTCATTTTTAAGATAAGGTCTGGCTATGTAACTCAGGCTGGTCTCAAACTCCTCAAGTTAGGCAATCCTCTGCTTCACCTGAGTAGTTAGGACTATAGGCATATGTGACTACACATATCTGGTTTGTGTTGTTGTTGTTGTTGTTGTTATTATTATTATTATCTTTGGGGGGGGGTGTGCCACAACATCTTCCACGGCTAAATTCTCTCGTTGCTTCCACCGTAGTCCTGGGGATTGAACTCAGGTCTTGAGACTTGGCAGTCATCACCTTTACCCTCTGAACACTCCCACCAACTCTAATGAAAGGTTTTTAAAAAGGCAGTTTGGGCTGGACCTGGTTGTGCACGCCTGTAATTGCAGCTGCTTAGGAGTCCGAAGAAAAAGGACTACAAGATCAAGGTGTGTCTGGGGGTAACGTAGTTACCCCCATACTCCCCAAGTAGACCAAGACCATGACAAGAGCAGTTTGGTAGAACAGGAAAAGCATATTGAGCGCCTCCTCCTCCTCCTCCTCCTCCTCCTCCTCCTCCTCCTCCTCCTCTTCTTCCCCCCCCCCATGACACAGAGTTGTAAGCATGCTGGGTAGGCACTCTACCACTGAGCGAACCCTCAGCCCTAAGTCCAGTATTTTTTTGTTTGCTTGTTTGTTTTTTTGAGACAGAGTTTCTCTGCCTAACAGGTCTGGCTGTCCTGGAACTCACGTCATAGACCAGGCTGGACTCGAACTCACAGAGGTCCTCTTGCTTCTGCCTCCCAAGCACTGGGATTCAAGGCAGGCACCACTGAGGACCTTATCCAGTGGCTTACTTATATACAATAAGTGTTCAATCAATGATTCTCCACTTCACAAACTGCAAACCACATCTCCCAATGATGGCAGCAGGCAGTAGAACAGAATGGTGCTGGCTGCAGCTCTCGGAAGGCTCAGAGGGAGCCTGTGACTTGGGTGGAAGAACTGGGTGGTACGCAGACTGTACAGCCTCCGCTCTTACCCCAGAGAGAACTGCTCTCACAGCTTCCTCCTTCGGGGGCGGTGGGGCAAGACTAGACCAGGGAGGCTGCCAAGGATAGGAAGGAGATTGTCCTCTTTGTTGCTGAGCTCGCAGAGACCTGGAGACAATGAACGTGCTGGGGAATTTGGTGCAATATCCAGGAACAGCTGAATTGTGAGGAAGGAATAAGAGGGCACAGTGACCGCCTTCGTGACCACTCCTGCCCCTTCCAGGCATCTTGTTCTGTGAGATTTCACTTCTCTTTGTCTCTTTCAGCCTCTCTCTCCCCGCCCCACCCACCCTCGTTTCTATCTCAATTGTATAAAGTTCTTTCTTCATTTTACTCATATTTCCCTCAACAACAAGGCCTGGGCTCCCTGGAAATTTTCCCTCTTACTAAAACCCAAAGCAAAGCAAAATAAAAAGGAAATGCCCAGAAGCCTGGATTATTCACACCCCCACATGACTCTCGACAGCAGTGTAATAATTTAGATTCAGATATGTATGCTGCTCTAAACTGCAGAGATCAGCCAAAGAAAAGAGTTAACTGGATAAAAAGCCAAATCACAGAAAAACTGGCAGGAAATTGAATTGACTATCAGATCTTGGGAGGAATGGCATACTGGAGAACGTGGATGCGACCACAAAAGCAAAAGAAGAACAGATCTCATTACACAGAAGATAAAAAGAGAAAACAGAATAGGGAAAATATTTGCAGCGAGCCTTAGGAGAAAGAATGTCTAAGTTATGCAAAATTCCTATCAAAAGAAGAGAAATTAAAGCTTGGATAAACAACTATGTAAGTTGCAACATAACTGTAAGACAACACGAGGGAAAGCATTGTTCTTTTTGTTTGTTTCAAACATGTGAACAAACACAATGTCAATAGCGGCCATCTGTGCCACTGGGCTAGCAAAGAATAGAACAATACTACCCAATGCTTGTGATTAGGTAACTTCACACAATATTTTTGGAATGTTATTTGGCAATAATTATCAAGAAACTTTAAACTATTTGTACCTTGCCCCTGAATTTCATTCCAAGGGGTTTATCCTAGGGCAGCAGAGTTTTAAAATATGCTCTTTGCAATTCCAGAAATGCAGTCGAGCTGCTGCTGTGGAACTAGGCAGGTGCTACCCGGGAGGATAGCCTTGACCACCTGAAGCAAAGGTGCGTGATAGCTAGGAATATACCGCCACCCTGCCCACCCCCAAATTTATGTTACGATTATAATCAGAGATTAGAACAAAGATTTGAGCTTCTGAGCTCACATCAAAACACTACAGTAGGAAATGGAGAGAAACCTCCGCAGTTAAGAGCACTGGCTGCTCTTCCTGAGGACTTGCTTCAGTCCCCAGCACCCATATGACAGCTCACAACCATCTATAACTCCAGTCCCTGGAGATCCAACACCTTCTTCTGGCCTCTTCAGGTACTGCACGCACGTGGTACACGGACAGACATTGTATGGAGAAACAATCATATTCATAAAAAATGAATTGAAAATTGAAAAACCCAGAGAGAGGGAGAGGGAGAAGGAGAGGGAGAGGGAGAGAGGGAGAGAGAGAGAGAGAGAGAGAGAGAGAGAGAGAGAGAGAGAGAGAGAGAGAGGTACCATTTTAATGTCAAATAAAGCATTGGTTAAATAGGGTAGATTCGTATGATAGGTCATCTAATTGTTTGCCTTGAAAATTGTCTGTGATTTACTGCTAACCAAAGAACCCCACAAAAATAAATGCACCCAGAAAAAATAAAAAAGAAAGAACAAGGACAAATAATATTTATAATGTGGTCCTTTTTAATTTTTGTCCATATATATGAGTATATATTTGTACAGAGACAGAAAAAGTACTATAGGGACTGACACTAATGTGATAATTTATTGTTCTTTGCTTGGGAGGCAAGAATACATAGAAGAAAAAAAATAATGCTCCTCTGCTTTTTTAGTTTTTCTGCCATGAATATTTTGTTTGTGTCATTAGCCAGTTGGGGAGAAAAAGTGGTCTCCCTTCTGCTTCTGTGTTATTTTTAAGGAAATCCACATGGATTGCACTTGTGCCCAGGAACCCTCTGATTAACCTGCAGCTCATAGGAAAAAGCAGGGATGGCAGGTGAGGCCCAGCATTTAGTCTACCAGGCCCTGGCCAGGGCTAAGTATCAGATGAGGCAGCCAGGGGTCCTTAGCATCCCCCACAGGCTTTGGGCCTCCTCTCCATGTAGGCATTTTAAAACATTTTATTTTGAATTTAATTTGTATTTATTTTATTTGTATGGGGGTGTTGTCCAAATCTATGCCTGTACCCCATGAGTATGCCTGGTGCCCATGGAAGCCAGAAGAAAGCCCAGAATTGGAGTTATACAAGGTTTTGTGTAACCACATGGTACTCAGATTTGAAACTGGATCTTATGGGAGAGAAGCCAGTGCTCTTAACTACAGAGCCATCTCTCTAACTCCTAATATATCTTTATTTTAAAAGTATTTTACTTTGATTTATTTTGAGATGAAGGTATGTAACCTAGGCTGGCTTGGGCCTCAGACTCCCAGCTTTCCCCGTCCTTAGCCATTGGAGTACTAGCAACTAGTGCTGTGGGATGATCTTTCTGTACACTTTGAATATGTATTCCTCTCATTGGTTAAAAATGAAAGCTCTTTGACCAATAGCCAGGCAGGAGAGGTTAGTTGGAACAATCAAACTGAGAATTAAGATGAAGAGGAGCAGAGTCTAGAGAGACATGAGCCAGTGCCCAAGAAGCAAGATGCCCTCAGACCTACGGTAATGTCACGGCCATGTGGCAACATATAGATTAACAGAAATGGGTTAATTTAAGTGTAAGAGCTAGTCAGTAATAAGCCTGAACTATAGGCCAAGCAGTTTATAATTAACATTAAGCCTCTGAGTGATTATTTACAAATGGCTGCAGCATGGGGCAAGACAGAGAAACCGCCTTTTACAAAGGATGCCCACTGTTATCAGAAATTTCCATGTAATACCTAAAAAAGCTTTAAAAAAAGACTCTAAACACACAAACATGGAATCAAATACAGCTTCTTGGTAACCCTCTTCTCTTCAATAGGCTCTGTTTGCTAATGGTGAACAGAGGCATGGCTACTTTAAAAAAATGACTTCCTGGTTCTTGGCTGGCTGCAGAGGGCTCTTTTGGGAGGTCCTGCTACAGAGCACTTGAATGGGGTTTGTGGCTGTTGGGTTGCACACACTATTGGTGGCAACATGGACCACACAGCTTCCCAGAGTTGGGAAGGTGAGCATCATGTGACTCCGCCAAGCTGGGCGGAGCCAGCAGTCAAAGCCGCTGATTTGGTCCAAACCTTACTGGCTTAGCAGTTTTAAAGACTCTTGAGGTCAGAAAAGCATTACAGATATGAGGTAAAGACAAATTCAGACACAAAGAAACCTCTAAACATGTCACAATGTGTTTTATAAATGTCCATAGGCTTGGGGGAGAGAGGAAAAAGGATAGAGACAGTCATAGATTAAAATAGTAAAGATAATAAAGTGAGGTCCTTGAAAGAGAAAAAGAGTAATAAAAATTATAATAAGTCCCATAAAGATAAAAAATACACAGAGTCTGGAATATGTATTTATTGTGTTTTTTAAAAATTTTTTTGACTGTTAATGTGCTAATTGCTGAGATACAGTTGATTGTGTGAAGCTTCTAGATTAAATCAACCTACATATTTTAAAGGTATCTTGACTTCAAAATTTGGACATAAGGCTATGTTGTTTTTGAAAAGAATTTCTGCTCTTGTTTCCATTAAAGATGAGAAGCTGTGTTAATATGTTAATATGTGTTAATATGGTTTGATCAAGGAAGACCCCCTGAAAAGTCTCCAATGGGAATTATGGCCCAGGTGATCCAACATCTACAACAGCTCAAGGCTGCTGGGTGAGAAGGACCAACTACACAAAATACCCCAATCAGGACTTAGCCATAATTCTAAATTTTCTCATGGTCCCTATAAGATTACCAGTGCTCAAATTAGAAGTAAGTAGTCTAGAGAACTATGCCATGTTCCCAAAATATTATTTATGAATGTCTTTTTTCATTTAAGGGAGGTTGGTTATAAATTGCTATTGGTCATAGTCAATCTTTTTCTAAAGAAGAAAGGGGCATATAATACAGAAACTATGAAAAAGGGTAGATTATTATAATGGAAAAAAGGATAGATTATTGAATCTACTTTAATCCAAAAAACAACTGTTAATCTCAAAATATTTTACATTCGTATGGATTTTAGTTTATTGATATAAATTTAAGGTTAATTTTATTATACTCTATGTATATTTTTACTCTTATTTAAGGTATTGAATTTATATAACTCAATTTAAAATTTAAAGTATAATTAAAAATACAAAATTACAAAAATACAATTAGTCATCTATAATAGTCAAACTTATAGTCATGTTAATTACATTTTCAAGATATACAAAGATATATTTCAGATAGATGGGTATTCTTCAAACATTTCAAACACCTATAGAATGTGGCATTTAAAATGTTTTAATAACTTAGAATTCTGTTGATGCAAGACACATCTGCTTCTGACAACACCTATCTACTCCCAAGTGAATGTTGGCCACCAGAGACACTCCATATGGAGTTTGTTTTCTTCTTGGCAAACTGGGCCTATTGGGCAAAAAACTGGCCTTGCCTCAACTGCTGACAGTATGTTGTTCAACCTGCACCAGCAGGACACAAATAAAAGTGACTGCCGAAATTTGCCAAGACAGGGTAGGACAGTCCTTCAAATTTTCCTGCTTCTGAAAATGGTCTGTCAGATATTCTAGGCCTATAAGGCAAAGTTGGATGTCCCAACGTCACAGAGAAACCTTGGGTGACTGTCCAGGCAGCCAGCTGTTTCTGTCATTTCTCACATTTTTTAGAAGTCATTTGCCTGCATTTCCTGCTTACTCGGGTAATATTATTTCCTTCTCAGGTCTTTGATGGAGTTGAAGACTAGATAATTATAGTTTTTCTTAGTTATGATAAAAGATAAATTAGATATAAAACTTTAAACTCATACTGTAAGTGCAATTCTTACTTGATCATTGTTTTGTAATTTTGCTATGTTAAAGTTAAAACCTTCCTTTTTGATTAGAAGAAAGGGGGAAATGCTGTGGAATGGCTATTCTGTATGCTGTGAATATGTATTCCTCTCGTTGGTTAATAATAAAAGCTGTTTGACCAATAACCAGACAGGATAAGGTTAAGTGGAACAATCAAACTGATAACTCAGATGAGGAGGGGTGGAGCTGAGAGAGACTAGAGCCAGCTGCCCAAGAAGCAAGATACCGGCAGACTGGTAATGCTACAGCTACGTGGTAATACATAGATTAATAGAAATGTGTTGTAGAACATTATTTTAAGGTTTGTTACTTTTGTTTATGCTGTGGAACATTTGTTTAATGATGCAAAGATGTGCTGCTTTTGTTTATGTTACATTTGTTTAACTCTGTGAAGTTGTAATACTTTGCCTGTCTAAAACACCTGATGGTCTAATATAGAGCTGAATGGCTACTGTCAAGGCAGGAGAAAGGATGGATGGGACTGGCGGGGGGTGGGATAAATAGAAGGAGAAATCTGGGAGGAGAAAGAAAGAGAGAAACAAAATGGAACAAGGAGAAGAGGACATCAGGGGCCAGTCAGCCATGGAGTAAGAGTGAAATTAAGGTATACAGAAATTAAAAAAAAAAAAAAAAAGGAAAAGCCCAGAGGCAAAAGATAGATGGGATAATTTAAAGTAAGTAAAGCTGGCTAGCAACAAGTCAAACTAAGGCCAGGCATTCCTAAGTAACAATAAGCCTCCATGTGTGTCTATTTGGGTGCTGGATGGAGGGCCCCTAAAAGAGCAAAGAGACACAAAGGTAAAATAACAGCCAACAACAGAAATGGGTTAAACTGAAGAACTAGTTAGTAATAAGCCTGAACTATAGGCCAAGCAGTTTGTAATTGATATTAAGCCTCTGAGTGGTTACTTAGAAATGGCTGCGAGACAGGGAGGGACAGAGAAATCTCCATTTACAAACTAGAAACTCTAGTGTTACCATAACTGGCTTGCTGGGTTTCATTCTAAAAGATAAAAACACGAAGAAGAAATAATAGTGATACTAAGGGATATGGGTGTCTAAACTAGAGGACTCCGTTTCTTTACCTGTCACGTAATGGTGGTGGCTGTGCATCTAAATAGGTAGCTATGGGTCTTATTAATAAACACAAATGTGTTCTAAAAGTATGCATGAGCACTGCTTTAGAAATTATGGAACTGTGAGGGGGCTGGTGACGGCTGAGCAGTTAAATACTAGTGTGGATTTTTTCCTCCTTGTCTTTTACCCCTAGTTAGGAACTCTAGGCAGGGTAGTGCAATGATTTAGGAGGTTGGAACAAAGCAATAATGTAAAAACAGGGTTTTAACAGATCCCGTTTTTTTAAAAAAAGATTTTGTGTGTGTGTGTGTGTGTGTGCACGCGGGAAGTGTGGGTATGTGTGCATGCATGTGCATGCAGGTGCTTTATGAAGTCCAGGAGAGGGTATCAGGTTCCCTGAAGCAGAAGCTACAAGTGTTTGTGAGCCACCTGATGTGCGTTCTGGGAACTGGTATTTAGTCCTCTGGAAGAGCAGAACCAGTCATAGCCACTGCGTCAGTCAGTTCCCAGCCCGGTAGATCTCATCTCCACAGATAGGATGTGAATAGTCATTGAAAAGTTGCACAGGACAGAGAGGCAGTCAGAAGAGCGGGAGGGACTGCACGGCTTAGACCTGTCTCTGGGCGGCAGCTTCTGGTGTGACCCCTCACTCAGAATCCTGTTGCGACAGAGTTCAGCGACTTCACCAAGTCTAGAAGTCCTGGAAGCCGGGGGAGGGGGGGATTGCTCTAGCTCTGTGAGACGCTGAGAAAATCTCTCCACTTCTTCAGGCTTCGGTTTCCTCGTCGACACAATTATTTTCCTATTTCATGTTCTGCTGTAGGAAGTAGGAAATTTAGGCTCTGAGGTCAGACTGTCTTGGTTTCTAGCCCAGTTCCTTTCAGAGGAACACAGTGTTCAATGGGTGACAGACACAGACACACAAAGACTTACATCAAGATTGTCACAGAAACAGTCTCTTGCCTCTTGCTCTAGTCCCCATAGAGTGTAGACCAGAATTCAATGTCCAGACTCAACCTCAAACAGATAATAAGAAACATTAATGAAAGGATTAGTCATAGATGTGGCAGGTGCAGAGACGTACACCTCCAGGTTGGTGTGCAATGCAGGAGAACATAATGTGACCTGTAAACCACAGCAGAGATTTTGACTATCCTCTGAAGAGCAATCGGAAGTCATCTAAGCAAAGGAGTGATTGAAGAGTCTGTCACAGTGAGGACCACATTGGAAGAATGCCAGAGTGCAGCCTCACGTGGTTCTTGCAGTCAGGGAGACGGGGAACGGACATGGAGAAAGAACCAGGAAGGATTCAACAAAGCATTAGAGTCAGGCACGATGACTCGTACTTGAAATTCCAGTGTTCCGGAAACTGAGTCAGGTCTGTGAGTTTTCAGATAGCCCAGACTACACAGTGAGTTCCAGGCCAGTCTAGGCTATGTTCTGAGACTGAAAAGAGAAAGGAAAAGATTTAAAAAGAAGGGAAGAGGACCATGCTGAGGAACGCAACTCAGAGAGAACGCTGGAGCTGGTTACTGAGATCCAGGGGCTGGACACATGAGAAGATCTTTAGCTCGATTAGGGTCATGGGTTTTCTAGCTATAGTGGTCATTTTCGGTTATGTCTGGGCAGGCTGAGTGTTGTGGAATAATGTTCTTGTACGCTGAGAAGATATGTCATTCTGGTTGGTTTAATAGAAAGCTGGCCGACCGATAGCTAGGCAAGATTTTCTCAGGGAAGTGAAGATGCTGGGAAGGAAAAGGAAGGCGTTATGAGGTGATGTGAAGGAAGTAGGACACATGGGACATCCGATGAGGTAGCAAGCCATGAGCCATGTGGCAGCATGGAAATTAATAGAAATGAGTTAATTTAAGTTATAAGAGCTAGTTAGAAATAAGTCTAAGCTATCAACCATGCTTTTATAATTAATTATGTCTCTGGGAGCTGCTAGCAGGACAGAGAAAGACGCGCTATAGCTGAGTTTGCCAATGAAATTGAAAGGGCAGTTAGAGTGTCCTTGGTCAAGGAAAGGATTGGGCTTTGGGGGCAACTGAAACCATGGCAGATGGGAAGCGGCAGCTTGTGGCCCCAAAGCACAATAGGGACAGTATAGGCTTTGAGACGGCTTATGTTGGTTCAGGGTGGCTCTATGCCACTAGCACCATGTGCCCTCCAATGCGTTGCTTAAAATTTCTCATTTGTGAGGTGGGCATGATGACTCCAAGCTCCCCAAATTATCGTGAGAATTGTAGTATACTATGACCAACGCTTCAAAAGATCTCTATCTAGAATATGGAAGGCTATCTCAGATAATCACCTTGCAGAATTCCATAAGAGGCCGGTGTGAAATCCTGGTGGACTAAAGGCTTGTGTTCCCTAAAACTCCATGTTGAAACTCATCACTCCTAAGGTTCCTAACTCTGGTGGTCTGAACGAGAATACCCCTACAGGTTCAAGGTTTGAATGTTTGGTTCCCAGTCAGTGCTGCTCTGGGAAGACTTGGCTGTGGTCTTGAAGAAGCGCGTCACTGGAGGAAGGCTTTCAGAGTTTGAAGACTCAAGCTTGCTCCCTTGGCTTCCTGCTCACGGTTCAAGATGTAAGCTCTCTCCTTGCTATTCCAGCCTCCGCACCTGCTGCCTCTGCTCTGCCACCATGGACTCTAACCCTCTGGAACTATGAGCCCCAATAAACTCTTCTGTAAGTTGCAACAGAAAGTAACTAATATACTAACTCCCCGTGGAAGTGGGAGACAGTGCCTTTGAGCCATGATTAGGCAGTGAGGGCAGAGCCCTTAAGAATGGGATCAGTGCTTTTAGAAACACCCTAAAACCACATGTGAAAGTATATGCCTACACCTTAGCACTTGGAAGGTGGAGCTAGTAGGACCAAGACTTCAAGGTTAGCATCAGCTACATAGTGAGTTTGAGACAAGCCTGGGCTACATGAGACCCTGTCTCAAAAGAGAAACAAAAAAGAACTGTGATTCCTTGTTCTTCCATCACATTCAGCTCCAGGGAGAAGACGGCGTTGGATGAGGAAGTTGGCCTTCACTAGATCTCAGTCATGCTGGTCCCTTATTTTGGTTTTTACTAGACTCACACAAATTGTAATATAGGCCTGGCACACGCAAGTGTTCATTAGGTGCCTGTGCTCCTTCCTCCCCCACAGCCCTCCCCCAGCCTCCCCACATCCATCTGCACATATTTGAAGCCTGTGGACCTTTCTCAGGAGCTGTTCACAGAGGAGTCGGCTTTTCTGAGTCCTTCTTTCTCCCAGCACTCCCAAGCCTGCCTCCTCCACAGTGAGCTGGTCTCACCCTTTGTCCTACAAACGTGACAGATAACACAGAACATTGCCCTGCTGTTGTCTGGTATCAGCTCCTTTCCCTCACTGGGAATGCAAAGACAGAGAGGCTCCAGGCCATATGCTCACTGCATCGGCTGCGTTTCCATGACAACCAGCCCAGCATCACTAGACGTCTCAGCAAAGAGGAGCTGTGACACTGGACTCTCTGCAGAATGTGACAAACTAGCTATTATTGTCTCTTTCACCCTACCCTAAGGACTGAAGCAGGTTGGCTATTACTTGAAGAGGTAGGGAAATTTATGTTTGTATAAGTAGGAGACCAAGTTGGAGAATGCACTTGGCTGCTCATCACTGCAAAAACTGTTTTGCAATTTAAAATAAATCTAAAAACAAAATAAAAATTCAAATGGAAATACCACAACATAGGAAGTTGCCTGTTGTCATATGAACAATATGGACGGGGATTTTGATCTAATTCTTCCTTAGAAGGGCAATGAAACTTCATTTTTACAACTCCATCATATTTTATCTCTTAATTTTTAAAAATTTTATGTGTATTTGTCTGTACCTGAGTGTGTGTGTGTGTGTGTGTGTGTGTGTGTGTGTACGTCGCATGCATTCAAGAGCATGTAGAGTTCAAAGTGCAGCTTGCAAGAGTCAGTTCTTGGCTTCTACCACTGGGGTCTGAGGTACAAACTCAGTTCACTGGTTTTTGCAGCAAATGCCTTTACCTGCTGAGCCATCCAGCTGGTCCTTCATGCATTGTGACCTTGTGATGTTTGCATTCATGATAGGATTGTTGGGGGCCCAAACTCAGTGAAAAACAAAGAGCACATGTACTTAGGACAGTTATTGTCTCATTACCATCAGGGCTAGGTCATTCAGTGGCTCGGAGATATCCGTAAGACCCAAGCACTTTGTCATGTCCTTGCTGCACATAGAATGCATTTCTCATGCTTAAAAGACCACCAAACCACAGGCTTGGGACATGCTCAGTCATGTAAGAATGAGGACCTGAGCCGGGCGGTGGTGGCGCACGCCTTTAATCCCAGCACTCGGGAGGCAGAGGCAGGCGGATCTCTGAGTTCGAGGCCAGCCTGGTCTACAAGAGCTAGTTCCAGGACAGGCTCTAGTAACTACAGGGAAACCCTGTCTCGAAAAACCAAAAAAAAAAAAAAAAAAAAGAATGAGGACCTGAGTTCTGGTCCCCAGCACCTACATAAAAGCTAGATGCGGTATCGTGCATCTATACCCCAGTGCTTGGCATGTAGAAACCGGCAACTCTCTGGAATTCACTGTCCATCTTAGCCCAATGAGCTTCAGGTTTAGCGAGGAACCCTGTCTCAAAACTTAGGGTGAAGAGCTTAGTGTGGTGGCATATGTCTTTAAACTCTGGGGAGGCAGATGGAAGTGGATCTCTTATGAGTCTGAGGCCAACAGGGCTTTATAAGGAACTCCAGGGGGCTGGAAGAAATGGCTCAGCAGTTAAGAGCAGCACTGGCTGCTCTCCCAGAGGCCCTGAGTTCATTCCCAGCACCCGCATGGCAGCTTATATGAAACTGCCTGTAACTGCAGCTTCAGGGGATCCAGCACATTCACACAGACATACATGCAAGCAAAACAAAAATGTGCATAAAATAAAAATAATAAACAAATTGTTAAAAAAAAATAAGGAGCTCCAGGTCAGCCAAGAGACCCTCTCTCTATCTTGCTCTCAAAATAAAAATAAAAAATAAAAAAGAGAAAGAGAGAAAGAAAGAAAAAAGAACAAATGAACTGAGGTGAAGAACAAAGGAAGATAGTCCATGTCGATGACCACTGGCTTCCGTGTGCATCCATGTGCACACGTGCATACACCCCACTAACATACATTTCCCTCCCATACATACAAGAAGACCAGGTATCACAGGTAAATATCACATTCCAAAGACAGGCGTTTGGTTCGGTGCTTCCCTGTTTAGTCGTGAGGAAGACAGACCCCTCCCAACACTCCCTGCCTGCTGCTGTCCTATCCGGTCCCACCGGGCCTAGGTCACAGTTTCATCAAGGATTCAAGGTCAAACATTTGAACTTTAGCTGGAGGGAAATAAGGAACTATGAAGGAATTTTCAACCAGCTAATAACGGAATCATAAATTTTGAGGGTTGTTTGTTTCTGAGAGAGTCTCAAGTATCTTGGCCTGGACTGGAGGTTACTATGTAGCCGAGGACAACCTTGAACATCCGATCCTCTTGGCTCACTCAAACTTCCAAGTGATGGGAGTAGAGGCATGCACCACTATTTCCAAGTGTTTAATGTGGGCTTTGTATATGCTAAGCAGGCGCTCTTCCAGCTGAACTCTAGGCCCAGCCTAGATTTCTGTTTTCAATAGATCATTTAGAGAGCAATATGAAAAATAGAAAATAGATGGCAGGAAGAGATGAAAGCAGAGAAACCTGTTAGCAGCTGCCATAAAATCCACATGAGGAATGGGATCTGAACTCAAGTGATGACGATGAGTGTTGAAGGTGGGAACTAGGAAAACAGAGAACTGGACGGGTTAAGTTGTGTGCAGTGGATACAGAGATCGAGGGACTAGACCTCAACTTCGACTTCCGGGTTTTGTGTATGAACGAAAAGAGTTTGTTGCCAACTGAACTGAAGAACACACAGAAAAAAAACTGAAGGTTGCCAACTGAACTGAAGAACACACAGAAAAAAAACTGAAGGTGATCCTTAGCTCAATTGGGCTACATGTGAAGTTTGGAGACCGCGGCATATTAGGCAAATAGACAGTTTAATGCCTAGAAGCTCGGGGATATGGAGCCGGGAGTTGGCAGCATGTGAGAAATTGGTTGAAGCCAAAGGAATGGATGAGGTCACCCAGAGCAAGAAGGGAAGGGTGCCAAAGAGAGAACCCTGAGTGAATGCATTTGAGGAACGAACCATGGCTTTTCCTTTGAAGAAAGCCAAAGAGAGAATCTGGAAAGGATATCGGTACAGAAGCCAAAGGAAACGATACCCGAGGAGAGCGGCCCGAGTGTTAAATACCAGGGGTAAGAAAGACAGGGGCTCATCGTGTGTGTGTGTGTGGGGGGGGTATATGCATGGGTGCAGGTGCCCAGGGAGGCCAGAAGCGGGTGTCAGAGCTCCCAGAGCTGAAGTTATCAGTTTGAACTGCCTCATGTAGGTCCTGAAAACCAGACTTGGGTTCTCAGCGAGGGTATGCTGTCGTCTATGCGCTCCACCACGAAGGCCATTTCTCCAGCCCTGGCTTCAGTTTCAGTGACTGATGAGAACCGCTGAGGCGGGGCAGTGAATGCAGGAAATGGAGGTATCTCTAAAGGCTCAGTGTGAAGAGGAACGGAGAGCCAATGGGGTAACCGGAGCGGGCGAGGGAGACTCGTGTAAACAGGGCTAAGGCGTGAGGGAGTTTGTAGACGGAAGGAAGGAAGCCAGGGCAGGGAAATACCGCCCGTACACAGTGACCGGAATCTGGGCCACTGCTGGAGGAATACTCTGGAATTTAGAATTTTCTCTTTCTCTGGGGCTACTGCAGAGGGGACCCAAGGATGCCCCTCTTAGCAGAAGACTCCTAAGCACCCCCTTCCCTCTGAGACCGGGTCTCATGTAGTCCAGGCTAGCCTCAAGCTCACTGTGCACTCCTGACCCTCTTCCTGCCTCCACTTCTCAGGGGCTGGGATAGCAGTTGTGTGCCGTCCCCACGTTCACCCTCACCCCCCGGTTCTCTGCCTCTGCTCTTAATGGTGGGTGACATGTTCTCATTGTCTTTAGAAGATAAATGGGAATCCATTTTGGTCTCATCGCTGGCTTCCTGGGAATTATGCAAAATGCTGGCTGTCGTCAGGATCACCTCATTAGTGTCACTGGTGGTAATTTCATGGAAATGACTCCAGGCACATTTGATCAGGCTAGCAGGGAGCCATCTACACTTCAGACATCTATCTTCCTTATCTTTCCCGCCTCCGCTGTGGTAGGTAGAGCTGTCCCAGGCCGGGCTTCCAGGGGCCTGGCTGCCTGGCCGCTCTCACATTGTTAGAGTAAGGTCTCCCCTTGTGAGGAAAACCCAGGAAGATCTGTTAGCGCCACAGTGGTCTCCTCAATACTACAGGCAGGCAGTCCTTATTGTCATAGCTCCGGAGGGACACATACTGAAGTATAAGACTTCTAAATGGGCTGGGTATTAGTGGTACACACTTTTAATCCTAGCACTCAGGAGTCAGAGGCCAGCAGATATCTGAGTTCAAAGCCAGTCTGGTTTACAGAGTGAGCTCCAGGGCAGCCAAGGCTACATAGAGAAACTCTCTCAGAAAAAAAGAGAAGATTCCTAAATAGACATTTTCTGTACATATACAATTTGTTTGACTGTTAAAGCAGGCAGCCTGAAACTTGGAGGATGGATGGTGAAAGATATTCCCAGCAAACAGAATCTGAAAGCATGCAAAAATACTCTTCTTATCTGTCAAAATGTGCTTCAAGACAAGCTATATTCTTCTTATCTGTCAAAGTATGCTTCAGGAGACACAGTCAGATCACAATAACAAGTGACCTCAACACCCCACCTTCACCAAATAGGCCATCCAGTCTCAATACACACATGCACTCACGCACGCACACACGCGTGTATGTATGTAGACAGACAGACAGACAGACAGATAAGAAATAACAGCAAAACTAAACTCAGGCCCACAGCAAGAACAGAAATCACACTTGCTTTTTTCTTTCAGACTTTTATTGATTCTTTTCAGATTTCACATCATGTATCCTGATCCCATCCAGCCTCTGCCCTTGCAACCTCCCCCTCATAACTAAAGAAAATTCAAAAGAGAAACACTGAACCAAACAGAACAAAACAAGCAAAAAACAAAACAAATGAAACAAATTTTTAAAAAAGGAGAAGAATCTCGTCATAGAAGTTGTGGTGTGGCCTGGCATGTCGTACCCTTTAGTCTTTCATCTCCATCTGCAAGTTCATTGCCTTGCGTCGTTGGTCTGGTTTGAGGCCTCTGGTGCCTGCCACACCATCAACAATGGGCTGTCACTGGGGCTCCTCTTGGATTTCCTGTTGTTGTCCTGTGTCATGGGGATCCTACAGGTTTGACTCTGTAGGTTCGTTCCCCTTCACATGCTCCAACAGTTCATAGATGAAGTGGATGATGGGTGGGCCAGCTCATAGTGTTGGTTCTGGGTCTGGGTGGTGGCTGGGTTAGCCAGACCTCCAGATGTCCCCCCATCTTCACCACCCCGTGAGTTCTCCAGTACTGCCTCAGCCAGCCCACCCAACGTAGCCTGCAACAAGAAACAGGGCCAGTTCTCCTGCTCTCAGGCCCTTGCCTGGCTCACTCATGCTCACATCACCAGGGCCAGCTCCACGGTCTCCCTTAGGTGAGGTGCAGGTTCCTCTCTCTCTCTCCATTGCTGTATTGGGCATATGAGGGGCTGGTCAACTCTCCTGTTCTCACACCCTCAGGGTTGACTCACCTGTGACCTGACAACAGGGTTAGCTCGAGTGTGTTGCCCTGGCAGGGTACAGGGTCCGCTCTCCCGTGTGCTGCAGGTGGTAAGGGGCAGGGTTGATTTTCATACTCTGATGGCTCCAAGGCCCAGAAAACACTCCTAATCACTGAGCAGTCTCTCAAATGCCGGAAGAGTCATTCTCAAACATAATAAAAGTCACTTATGACAAGCCAGTAGCCAACATCGTACAAAGTGAAGAGAAAGAGAATGCTTCTTTTAAAACCAAGAACATGTCAGGGATGATGACTCTTAGTACTTTTACTCAATAAGGTGCTTGAAATCTTATCCAGAGTAATACGGCAAGAAAAAAAAACACAAAACATAAAAGGACGCATATAGAAAAGTGTTGAAGAAATCAGATGCACCCTGTTTGCAGATTATAAGATCTTACACTTGAAAGACTAGGAGGTGTCTACCAGATGTCTCTTAGACCTGAGAAGCACTCTCACCAAACCTGTGGACACAAAAGCAGCATACAAACATCAACAGTCTATATGCCAAAAATAAACTGACTGCCATGAGCATAGACGTGTATGCCCATAATCTCAGTCATAAGAAACTGAAACAATAGGGTTGTCACAAGTTCAAGGCCAGTTTGGGTTATGTGAGAGTCCCAGGCTAGCCAGGGTACATAGCAAGACCTTGAAAACAAAACCAACCAAACAACCTCATTGAAAAAGAAGTCAGCAAAAGCAGTTCCACTTGGGATAGCAACAAAAACAAAGCTAGGCATAAATATAACCAAGGCTCCTTAAAACTCTACAAAAAGCCATGAAGCACTGAAGAGAGGAACCATACAGACACATGGAAAGACTTCCTAGGTACATAGAGTGACAGAATTAATGTGTAGTCATGTACGGGCTGGAGAGATGGCTCAGCGGTTAAGAGCACTGCCTGCTCTTCCAAAGGTCCTAAGTTCAATTCCCAGCAACCACATGGTGGCTCACAACCATCTGTAATGAGATCTGGTGCCTTCTTGAGAAAGAGACCTGGTCAGTCATCCTTATCAACTTATACCATGAAACACAATATGGGTAAGTTCAGCAGAACTACCATATATGGGCTACCCATGCATGCTTCAGCATTGCCAGGGCATAAATTTCATTCATTCAATTTTATATTTAGTGGCCACACCTGTAATCTCAGCACTGGGAGGTGGAGGCAGGAGGATCATAAGTTCAAAATCATTCTTGGCTACATAGTGAGTTATAGTCCAGCCTGGCTCTGTCTAACAAAGTAACCTCAAACACATTATCATCACCATCATCAAACAATAATGAAAATGAAGGTGCAAAAATGGCCATATAACCAAAAGCAGTATGTAGAGCCAATGCAATTTTCATCAAAATTCCAATAACATTCTTCAATAGAAAAAAGAAAAAAACTTAAAATTTATAAAGAAACACAAAAGATCATGAAGAGCAAGAATAATTTCAAGCAAAAAGAACAATACCAAAGGTATCATCATGCCTGACTTCAAACTGTACCACAGAGCCATGGTAACACACAACAGATGATGCTGGCACAGGAGCTAATAGGTAGACCATTGGGATAGAAGAGACGGTCCAGAAAGAAGGAAATATAACTGCAGCCATCTGACACTTGACAAAGGTGTCAAAACACACAGGGAGACAGCAGGTGACTGCTTAACAATGGTGCTGGGGAAGGTGGATGTCATAGCATGTTGGACACTTAAACGAGATCACTTTGTAAAGGAAGCAATTCAAAATATACCAAAGTCCTTAATGCAAGACCTGGGAATTTGAAATTATGAGAGGTAAGCGTAGGGGAATAGGTCAAGATCAAGACAGATGCAATTGCTTTTTTAAACAGAACTGGAATAGCCCAAGAAATAATAGCAAAGACTGATGAATATGATTGTGTGGAAACATTAAATCTCTCTGCACAGTAAAAGAGCCATCAGCAGGACAGAGACAGCCACAGAACAGAAGAAAATCATTGCCAGATGCTCATCTGAAAACCTAGGTTATCCAGATATGTATCTAGACTATATAAAGAGATCAGTATCTAGATGTACAGAGGAGGGGAGAGAGAGAGAGAGAGAGAGAGAGAGAGAGAGAGAGAGAGAGAGAGAGAGAGAGAGAGAGAGAGAGAGCAAAAGAACAAATAATTCAATCAACAAACGGTCAGTCAATTGAACTTTTGAAATGAAAAAGTACAAATAGCCAATGAGTACAGATTAAAGAAGAGGAAAGAGACTTGATTGGCTGGACTGGTTGGCCAGTAAACTCCAGGGATCTGCCTGTCTCTTCACCCCTGCCCCAACCCCGCCCCCACGCCAGCATTGGCTTATAGTGTGCCCCTGGGCCTTGCTTTCATGTGGGTGCTGGGATCTGAACTCTGGTCCTCACGATGCATGTGCAGTAGAACTTTACTGACTGAGCCATCTCCCCAGCCACGGAAGGCTTAATCTAGAATAATGTAGAAATGTGATCCCCAACCCACCATCTCAGGTGTAAGTTAGGGCCTGACAGCTGACAGCTGGAGCAGAGAGACGAACTCTTGCCCAGACATCTACTCTCCTTTGTGGGGGAAGGTTTCCCCCTGACCACTGGTGAGCCCTTTCAAAGTGATTCACCTCAATTAGTAGGACACTTTCCACTGACTTTGTCTGCGAGAAGTGTGGGGCTTGCTTGAGACAGGTGAGGCCCGGCTGGTTTGCTGCCTCTACTTCCTTTTCATCATGGAGGTGAGGTTAAGAGGTGTTTCCAATGTCTCCATTAGAGCTGTACTCATGAACAGGATATCGATGGCTTTCCCTTGGAGTAGGCCTTGCTTAAGAACATCAGGAATTGTATCATCTCTACCTTTGATATTTCATTTGGTCAGTTCCTCAGTTCTGGAGACTCGAGGCCCAGGGCTGTCTTCACTGCATGGTCTACTTCTACTTCTGCATGGTCCACTGTCTACTTCCGGAGGCTGGCTGTTTGGTGTTGCTTGAGACAGTGTCTCATTATGTATTCCTGTCTGACCTGAGGCTTGCTATGTAACCCAGGCTGACCTCAAAGTCTGGGTCCTCTTGCCTTTGCCTCCTAACTGTGGGATTATAGGGTGTGCCACCTAGAGTTTATTAGCTGACTCACTTGGCCGTTACTGTAAACCATATGCCTCGATTCAGCCTAAATTCCCAAAAGGGTTGATTTTGTCCTTTGTTACTCCCTCCTTGTGTAGCACTCAGGCAGGTAAGAGGAATTCCCTGAGCCATGTCAGAAAATCCGACTGCTTCGTTCCTGCTTCAAGCCTGATTGATTCTGCCAGCGTATTTGGGCGCAAAAGAATGTTAAGTCATCTTCCTCCTGCAGGTTAATCTTTGCTGTCGAGTGGAATTGAGCAACACCTAGGAAATGAATAAAGCACACCAGCTAGTGGATCTCTGAGATGGTTTGGGCAGGGCATTTCATGCCCTGTTTGAAATTCTGGAGCCAGGGGAAGGGTGGTGAGTCAGACGGGCTCCATTGCCCCCTTCTCTTCAAGAGGTGAGATAGTTACTGTTTGATTTTTCAGACACAGGCTTCAATGTCAATTGAAGGGCAACAGGAAAAGCCATCAATATCCTGGTATAAGTACAGATCTAATGGAGACACTGTAAACATCTCTTGACCTCACTTCCATTATGAGAGGAAGCAATGCAAGCAGCTGGATATACTCCTAAGGCTCTTTTTAAAATGCATATACTAAGTTTCAAAAGAGGCGTGCATAATGTGCACATAATCTTGTAACTTCCTTTGCTGTTTGTAACTAAGAAAATAGCCTGACGTCTATAAGTTTTCTCAATGTCAGAAAATAAGGCTGAAAATACAGTAAGTAAGGCAGAAAACTCGAAGGAACCTCCTGGTGTTGATTTAAAATTAAAACAGCAGAGGAAATGTGTATTCAATATGTAGATAGATTTAGAAACAAATATACATATAGGCCAGGTGCATAGGCATGGCTGTAATTTCAGCACAAAAGAGGTTGAGGCAGGAGAACAGTGAGTTCAGAGACAACATAAACTACACAGTGTTTCCAGGTTAGCCTGATCAGACTATATAGGAGATTGTGTGTGTGTATGTGTGTGTGTGTAGATAGATAGATAGATAGATAGATAGATAGATAGATAGATAGATAGATAGATAGATAGATAGATAGAGCTATATAGATATAGATATAACAGGGTGATGGTGGCTTGGTAAACACCCTTATTCCCAGCTCTCGGGAAGCAGCAGCAGGCAGATCTCGGTGAGTTCAAGACTAGCCTGGTCTACAAAGCTAGTTCTAGGACAGCCAAGGCCACACAAAGAAATCCTGTCACAAACAAAAACAAAAGCAACCTTCCAAAAACAAACCCCAAACAAAACAAACAAAAAAACCCCAAACTAAATCCACTGGAATAGCACATGTACATACATACATACATACGTGTGCATATGCATGTGTGCTTAAATTGGAGGTTTGCTGAAGAATAGTTGTGTGGGAGTGGGGTAAGGGGAGTAGCATGGCTGCATGGTTTTAAAACACCTGCTACTAAATACTTATTAATTTCAAAGCGAACGAGAGTGAGATTGTCAGTGGGGAAACCTGGCAGACACTGCTCTAATCAAATGATCAAAGTGAACATAATTAGCACCGGGGCAAATTGAAGCCGTGTACCACCTGCTAGGATGAGCGAGCGTATAACATCGTCCCTGCCACGCAGAACCTGAGTCTAATTACGAGAAAATATCAGACAAGCCCTAAATGAAAGATAGGCTGCCAAATCACTAGAACTGTACTTTTCTCAAACAAGGTCGGGAACATCAAGGGCGGCCCGAACGGCGACAGATGAAAGCGGACGAGAGAGACCTGATGGCTCAACCCAACGTGTGGTGCTGAGCTGGCCTCTTTGATGAAGACGACTGTAACAGGATAATCGGCAAGAGCTGCACGGAGTCTGAAGCCGTCAAACTCCTGACTTCGGTAGCTCCTTGTGAATCCACAGGAGAATGCCTTGTGCATGGGAGGTACACACTGAGGTACTCAATGATGGCGGTTATTGTGTTGATATATTAGTCTCGAATATGAAAAGTGTCTACCTTTTTGTTATTTTGGTGACCAGGTTCTCATTTAGCCCAGGCTAGCTCTGAACTGACTATGAACCAAGGATGACCTTTAACGCCTAAACCCCCTGCCTCTGCCTCCCAAGAACTGGGATTACAGGCACGTGTCACCTTGCTCAGCTTCCTTTCATTCTAATGACTCTTTTTAGAGGTTTAAAACTGTTTGCAACATTTAATTTTCTCCAAGAAGCAGAAGAATATAAGGTACTTAAACATCGATTGTGATGTGTATATAGGCCACGCTGTTGACTACAGGGCTTCACTGTAACTTGCTTGAGGGTTGCCCCTCCCGTCCACAGTGCACACATGCACACATGACGCCACAGCCTCATGCAGGCCTGTCTTAGTTAGGGTTTACTGTTGCTGTGAAGAGACACCATTACCATAGCAACTCGTAAAGAAAACATTTAATTGAGGGTGGCTCGCTTACAGCTTCAGAGGTTCAGTCCATTGTGATCACGAAGGGGAGCATGGCAGCATGCAGGCCGAGGTGGTGATGGAGCCGAGAGTGCTCCATCTGGATCTACAGGCATCAGGAAGTCAACTCACTGTCACACTGAAGCTTGAGGAAAAAACTCAAGGTGTGCCCCCCACCCCCACTACAGTGACACACTTCCAACAGAAGGTGTGCCCTCCAGCCTCAAGGTCTGGCTTAAAGGTGTGTGTCATCCAGCCTCCTCCAACAAGACTACACCTCCTAATAGTGCCACTCCCTATGAGCTTATGGGGACCAAATACAATCAGACTACCACAATGGAAGGCAACTCTCTCTCTCTCTCTCTCTCTCTCTCTCTCTCTCTCTCTCTCTCTCTCTCCTTTCTCTCTCTCTCTCTCTCTCTCTCTCTCTCTCTCTCACACACACACACACACACACACACACACTCATTTATTCTTTTTTCAAGACAGGTTTTCTCTGTGTAGCCCTAGTTGTTTTGGAACTCACTCTGTAGACGAGGTTGGCCCCAAACCCAGAAATCTGCCTGCCTCTGCCTCCCAAGTGCTGGTATTAAAGGTGTGCACCACCACCGCCCAGCTGAGGGCTGACTTTTTCACTGGGAGATATTACCCTCACCTTCCAAGGATGCTGGTGCCTTCCATTCTTGAGGCTTCCGGGTGTGCTGCTCATCAGAAGTGACATGTTTCTATTTTTGGCTGTGAGCATAGCCTTTAATGGTTGAGCCATCCCTCCAACATGACTTGTTTCTTTACTTCTTTTTTTTTTGGTAAACCTGACTTGTTTCTATTTTCAAAAATACAATTTTATTAATACTTTGAGAATTATATATATATATACACATATATACATATATAATTATTTTGATCATGTCATCTCCAATCCTCCCCCTAGATCCACTAGATCCACTCTTTTTTTTTTTTTTTTTTTTGGCTTTTCGAGACAGGGTTTCTCTGAAGCTTTTTTAGAGCCTGTCCTGGAACTAGCTCTTGTAGACCAGGCTGGCCTCGAACTCACAGAGATCCGCCTGCCTCTGCCTCCCGAGTGCTGGGATTAAAGGCGTGCGCCACCACCGCCCGGCTCCTAGATCCACTCTTATCTCCTCCCAGTTCTGTATCCTTCCCTCCCCTCAATAACCTACTGTGGTAGTTTGAATGTAATTGGCCCCCATAAGCTCATGGGGAGTGGCACTATTAGGAGGTGTGGCTTTGTTGGAGTAGATATAGCCTTGTTGGAAGAAGTGTGTCACTGTGGAAACCAACTTTGAGATATAATGTATACTCAGGTCATACCTAGAATCTCAGTTCACTTCCTGTTGCCAGCAGATCAAGATGTAGGACTCTCAGCTCCAGCACCATGTCTGCCTACACACCACCATGCTCCTGCCATGATGATAATGGGCTGAACCTCTGCGACTGTAAACCACCTTATCAAATGTTTTCCTTTATAAGAGTTGCTGTGGTCATGGTCACAGCAATTGAAACCCTAAGACACCCACCAATGGCAATTTGTGCTTCCCAGATACTCATGGGTGTGGAGCCATCCACTAGGGTGTTAGGGACTGTGGACCCCCAGACCCTGAATTTCCTGTAAACAACTTGTTTTCTATGCTTGCAGCTGCTCTGAGCATGAGAAAGGGGAGTGGTTTCTGGTGGGTTTGCAGCTGAAAATCCTGAGAGCTAGGGTGTGGCCATTGGTCAGGGAAGGTACTGAATAAGCTGCCCTGAACACAATAAAGTGGGTATTCTTGATTCAAGTTGGCATTCTTGGCATTCTTGTTTCAAGTATGACCCGTGTGTGTGTGTGTGTGTGTGTGTGTGTGTGAATCTCCAGGCCCTTGCAAGCCAGAGCATAGCATGTAGCATGAAGAGTGTATAAAACAGGTAGCGCATAGAGCACAGAGCAGAGTGTCCTTTACACTGGGGCATGGCCAACCGACTCCCGTCCCCCAGAAGCCATCAGCTGCCGTGGCTCCTCAGCTATGGGGGAGGTGCTCCATACCGGAGTATAAACTGGCTTGATCTTGTGAGGTTCTCATGTAGGAAGTCACAGCTTCTATGAGTTCATGGATGCAGCAGTTCTGTCGTGGCCAGAAGACACTTCCTCCCCAGACCTCCTAACTTCTGGCTCTTAAAGTCTTTCCTCTCTCTCTTCAACAATGGTCCCTGAACCTTGTGGTGTGTGTGTGTGTGTGTGTGTGTGTGATACAGATGAATGGATTGCTTCTGTCAGTGGCTCCCTCTGCCAGTGGCTCCTGTTTTAATTTGGTTCCACTTAAAGGAGTGAGGCAGGAACCTTGGTATGGGTGGTTGTCAGGAGATGATCTCAGGAAACACGAATGAAGACATAAAACCGGCCAAAAGAAAAGACAACAAGATAGAACGTTAAGATTGTTACCTGGTGGTGGGGGCTGAGGAATGTTTACCACAGAACTGAGCCTGGTGTACTGGCGTGTGCACACACAGCTGACTTGTTTAGGAGGCTGAGGTGGGATAGCCTGAGCCCAGAAGTGTGGCCAACCTGGGCTACACAGGGAAAGATTCAGGGGGAGGATTAGAGTTGGAGCTCAGAGGGAGAGAATATGCTCTGCATGAACGAAGCCCTGGGATCAACCACCAGCACCACAGATGTAAAATGATAGTGTTTCTGAGGCTCTGGACACTGGGGTTCTATAGTTACTCTTCCTGTGATCCCTTTTGGCTGAGGACCATGTCAAGTAATACTAATTCACATCCTACCCACAGTGCATTTTCCTTTGAATGAAAAAAAAAGAAATAAAAAAGGAAAAGGTATGACTGGCCTCATGTTTCAGTGCCACATAAATGAAAGAAAGGAAGGAAGGAAGGAAGGAAGGAAGGAAGGAAGGAAGGAAGAAAGAAAGAAGGAAAGAAAGGGCACGACTGCTCCTGGGTGTGGTGGAGGAAGAAGTTTATTGTAGAAAGAAGGGAGAGCATAGCCAGAGACAAGGACAGCTGGGGGAGTTGAGTGGACATGACCCTGAGCCATGTGAGGAGAGAGTGGGAGAGAGGGGAACCAGGTAGCCAAGAGACAAAAAGTAAAAAAAGAAGGGAACCAGGGAACAAAAATGGCTGGATTATATAGGAAAGAGCATCTGGGGGCAGGGTAGCCCCTGGGCTGGAGAGTTCAGGTTAGAGGGTAGGGTATGCAGTCATAAGCTGTAAAAAGTAGGGACTGAGGGATGCTGGGAGGACCTGGAGGCCAAGTCCACTATGATGTGTTAAATAGGCACCATAGCTGTTTGTCCCTGGTTTGAGACCTAACATCCCTTGCATGTAAGCCAAGTAGCTTCCATGACATTCATGAAGGACCAGGGCAAAAAGAAAATACATGAGCTCCATCCTTGTGGGTCACTGCTGCTGGCTGAGGTGAGCTGACCTGTGGTTGAAGTCAGAGGGGCTAGACATAGCTCGCACGCTTTGTCTTTGCCCAAGACAATGTCTTCCTCTGTTTCCTCTATTTCAGATTGCCTCTGTGCCATTGAGGATAAAGTCTGTGCTTTTGTTTGTCCTCTGCATGGAATGGGATGATTCTGAGTAAGGGAAGTTTGGCTTTGTGTGATGTCATGAGAGTTTGCTGGACTGCTCTTGATAGCTAACAGAACACTTGCTTGTAGAGTCTTAACCATTGAGCGCACCTTTGTGAATAGTCCCCAAATTCTGTCCCTAGCCCTCCTGTCTCAATTTCTTTGGCATTGCTGGTTGGCAAAGTAGGGTCTGCTCATCTCAGGCCAACCACAAGCTGGACTCCTGTGCAGGAAGGAATGACATTCAGGGTCACAGTTCTCATGACAGTTTTGCGTGCCGTTAGTCTTACACTAAAAAGGCTGTCTTTAGTCATTAAATGGATGATACAAGCTCTAATCAAAGAACATGACTTGGGACTAAATTAAAAAAATGGGGGGGGCAGGTAAGATGGCTCAGAAGTAAAGGCACTTGCCACCAAGCTTGATGACAACCTGAGTTGATTCAAATACCCACATGATAGAAGGAGAAAACTGACTCTTGCAAGTTGTCCTCTGACCTTGACATGTGTGCAGTGGCGTGACTACCTCTCTCCAAATAAATGTAAAAAATTAAAACCTTCTCATGGGTGACAATTAAAACCTCAGCTGAGAGACAGAGAAAGGTGTAGGTGGAGACTACGCATTCGTTTCTTGGCTGCCCAGACCCGAATAATCACACAGAAACTATATTAATTCCAACACTGCTTGGCCAATGGCTCTAGTGTATTCCTACCTAGCTCTTACATCTTAAATTAATCCATTTCTATCAATCTGTGTATCACCAAGAGGCTGTGGTCTACCCGTAAGGTTCCAGTGTGTCCTATGGCAGCTCCATGCGTCTCCTTGACTCTGTCAACTCTCTATATCTCTGTTTGTATTTTCCCACTGGGCTGAACTCTTTTAAGCCATTGGTTGAAACTGCTTTATTCATTAACCAATAAAAGCAACACATATACAGAAAAACTTCCCACATCAGAAAGGAATGTGGTACTCTCAGGCAAGCTCAGATCCTCTCATCTACTTTCTCCTCTGTAGCATTTTATTCTACTGTGATTTGATATTTAATTGTGAGGTTCATTGTTTAATGGCCAGCCCTCTGTTATTCCCATAGCTAAGCTTTATGGGAATAGCAATGTGTTACCATTTTATTTTATTTTTTTTTAAATATTTATTTATTATGTATACAATATTCTGTCTGTATGTCTGCAGGCCAGAAGAGGGCACCAGACCTCATTACAGATGGTTGTGAGCCACCATGTGGTTGCTGGGAATTGAACTCAGGACCTTTGGAAGAGCAGGCAGTGCTCTTAACCACTGAGCCATCTCTCCAGCCCCGTGTGTTACCATTTTAAAACCACTTCCCTCCACACCTAGTGAGCAGTTAGATTCTAATCAATGTTTGCACCTGTACACTTTCAGTTGCTAGGGCTGCACCTCCAGGCAATATGTGCTTTAAGGAGAATGTGGTATTGTATGTAAGAGGAAGGTTAGAAGTAGCATTGCTTCCCAGATTTCTTTGACTCAGAGGCTTAATGATGTCATCGGAATCCAGGTTTTTCCAACTGATTATGCCACATTCAGTAATGGTGTCATCTTCGAGTGATAAGATGTCTGAAAGAGTGTCAGGCATCATACAAAATCCAGGAGAAAAATAGAGAGCTTCTTTCCTGGCCTGCCCCTTCCCCCTAGTATTTTGAAATAAAGTCTCATTCTCAGGCTGGCTTCTAGCTTGCTACATGGCTGAGGTTGGTCTTGAACTCCTGATCCTCCTGCCCTCACCTTCCAGATCTTGGGATTACAAGCATGTGTTACCATGTTCAATTTCTCCTGTATATTTTTTTGAGACAAAGTAAACTTCCCAGGATCCTCTTGTAGACTTACCAGGAAGTCTATATCACTGGACAGAGCATAGTCACCTGCATCTTCCTGCACTGACCGTGGTAGAGAGAGCAAGACTGTGTTTAGAGCTGACCTTTAGGCTAAGGAAGAGTGGCCTGCTTCCCCTGATACTCTTGCCTATGTCAGGGAGAAATATGTAGGGAAATAAATGCTTTTTAAAAGCCAGTCCAAATGGAAGGTGGAGGCAACACAGAATACCTACTGTGGATTTACAGAGACTTTAACTCCTCATAGCACACTCCTGTTGGACGCTGTTGACCTGAGTCAACCAATGATATAAGACATCGACTTCATGTCAACACCAAAGCACCTTTCCTTTCTTTCTTGTTACCCCCCCTCCTTGACACACTCTGGGATCAGCCCTCAGCCATAGCTTTTACCTTCAACCTCACTCAAGGCACTGTGTTCTTGGTTAGTACCCATCACAGAAGATTCTCTCATGAGTTTCCTCTTGAATTGCATGTCTGTATTTATGGACAAGAAACCTCTCATTAAATAAACAAGGACAATCACATCATCCATCATCCCCCCTTCTCGAAACCACGGGTCTTAGAGCCACATATAATGCTCAATGGCTGAGTGACCTCATCCCAGGCTCTTGGTACCACTCTGTTTCTCCTTTCTCCAGAAGTCCACCTAAAGTCTGGCTGCAGTTGTTCATTTATGTGATAAACTGAGCCTTGGAATGACTGGTGCACATGAGACCACGGCAGGTTTGTAACATGGTGCAGGGATCTAAATGCAGATCCTGGCAGCTGTGCAGTGAGTGCTCTTAATCACTGAGCCATCTCCCCAGCCTCGAGCTTCCCTCATTTTTTTTCGGTGTGGGTAGTTACAGTGGAGCTTACTGGGCCAAAGGTATAATTCTGACACACAGTGAAGAGGGACCATCTATTACCTTTGTTGTTATTCTTTGAGACAAGGCCTTGTAGCCCAAGCTGACCTTAAACTCGTGATCCTCCCACCCTAGTCTCCACGCCTGACAGGAACTGCCTATTTTTGAACACATGCAGAACACCGACCTGAATTATTCTTGAAAATAGGTGAGAAAAGCCGGGTAGTGGTAGCACGTGCCTTTAATCCCAGGACTCGGGAGGCAGAGGCAGGTGATCTCTGGAGTTCAAGTCCAGTCTGGTCTGCAAGGGCTAGTTCCAGGACAGCTAGGGCTGTTACACAGAGAATCCCTGTCTCGAAAAACAAAAAAAAAAAAAAAAAAAAAAAAAGAAAAAGAAGGAAGGAAGGAAAGAAGGAAATAAAGCAGGAAGGAAAGAAGGAAGGAAGGAAAGAAAGAAAGAAAGAAAGAAAGAAAGAAAGAAAGAAAGAAAGACAAAGAAAGAAAGAAATCCATGAATAAAATCCATGAATAAAATTTCTTTCTGAGTCACACAGCTGGGCAGAGTTTACAAAGCCAGCCTGGGCCTACAAAGGCAAGTTCTAGATCCCCTGGGCTTGAGGGCAAGACTGTGTCTCAAAAACAAGACAAGTAACAGAAAGCAGACTTTTTTTCTTGTGATGAGCTGATGGGATGACGATGGATGATTTGTGCTTGTTAATTGAGGTTGATCTTAACTCTCTCAAGTAACGGTTATTTATTATCCTAAAATCATCATGACAGGACTGACAGTTGTTCCCCTAAATCCACTCTCCCCATCTTTAATAGCAGTAGGGTTGGGAATGGGCTATAGGCAAATGGCTAGATGTGTCCTTGTGATTAAATTTACAATAGACTGTGAGTGGAAGCCAAGGGAACACCCAGCTTAGCTGCATTTGCTTAAGCACTCCATTGGACTTCTAGGCATTTGTTATGAGCCAAATCATGTCCTGCCCCGTAGTCCATCCTTGAGCATCCAGCTGAAGCTCATACTTCGGGGTTTTTAGTTAGGCGATGCCCATGAAGGGAAATGTTCTGCACACTGAAGGTCATCAAACAGGCCTACAGAGAAATTAGGTTCAGAATTCAGATATGGAATACAAGGTCTGGGATCTTACCACTGAGGTGGGGGAGGGACGAGGCGAGAAGACAGGACTGGACCCAGAAGCTGCAACTTCACTTGTTTGCTTCTGAGTTGTAGAGGGCTCCCCTTTCTGGATGAACTGCTGCCCTGTGCTCTACTGAAGTCTCCGCACCACGGTTAGGGTCTGAGATGAGAGAAGGGATTCTGTTTTCTAGAGGTTTGTAGACTTTCCCACCTCCAGGGAGTTCAGCTTAGCATCACCTTTCCTCAAGTCCCTTGAGAGAAGCCGCAGGAAAATGCTGGGGTTTTTCAATCAATAACATTATGCAGGGGAATAACATGATGTCGGGAGTAGGAAGAGAACCAAATACCGAATCTGGTTACCGCCTCTATGGCATTGCAACTCACTTCCACTCAGGCTCCTAACCTGTCAGAAAGGATTCAGACATAGAGAGAGGTCATCTAGTCCTCTAAAGGTCTCTTTTCCTTGAATGTTCTAAGATGGCCCTGAGCCCCGCAGTATCAGCGTCATCCAGGGAAGTTATCAAAAATGTGAATCTTTAGGGTTTACCCAAGACTTACTAAATCAGCAGCTCTGGAAATGAGGACACAATCATTCACAAATGTTGCCCTATAGGCATAGTGTTTAGGTACGGCCAGTAACGTCCCTAAACCCATGTCCCAGCCATGAAAGGGGACAACATGGCAGGCACTGCTGAAGACAATGCCTGCTGTCCTCTCTACGACTCCATGGGACGTCCTTTGCCTTCCTGGCATTGTCTGTTGTTGATGTTTAAGGCAAATCCCTGGCAACATGATGGTAAAGTACCTTGAAGCCGGAACACGAGCACTGGCGAGATCACTCAGTTGATAAAATGCTTGCCACACAAAACAGAGGATCTGGATTTGATTCCCAGAACCCGTGTAAAAAATCTGGGTGTGGTGGCCTGTATGTATATATAACTCTGGCAGCGCAGGGGATCTCTAGCACTTACTGGCCAGCTATCCCAGCTTCTTGGCTGTCTTTTTAGGTCAGTGAGAGAGACCCACCTTTGCAAAACAATAAATTACTAAGAAAAGGGAGCTAGAGAGATGGCTGTTTGGTTAAGAGTTCTGGCTGCTCTTCCAAAGGATCTGGGTTTCAGTTCCCAAGTACCCATATAAAGGCTCACTAACCATCTATAACTCCAATTCCAAGGGAAGGATTAACTCCCCTCTCTGGCCTCTACGGGCACCAGGTGTGTACAGGGAACATAGATGTACATGTAAGCAAAACACCTATACACATAGAAAATAATAACTGGAAAAAAACTAGAAAGAAAATGATAGGTAATGCCTGAGAAATGACATACAAGGTTGTCTGTTGGCCTCACCTGCTTCCTCTTTCTCTTTCTCTCCCTCTCTCTCCCCGCTTCTCTCTCCCCTTTGGGATTCCACTTCTCCCCGTTATCTCCCTCTCTATACCCAATAGGAAGGATAGTGTGAAATCAGTCTTCCATAAAGCCCATGGGACTGCCGCTACCTTTGATCATGGTCTTCGGCAAGTCTGAGGAGTTGTATTCATTTAATTGAAACCGATGCCTCCGAGTAAGGAAAGTGTCTGCAGGCTCATGTCAGACATTCAGAGAAGCAGAAGCAGGCATGCTGAGAATGGAAATTTTGCGAGGTTCCCTACCCTGCCATACAATGGTGTAAAGCTCCCTGTGTCTGTCTAAGAGATTCCCAGGGCCTTCCCAGCCAACACCCGTTGTCATTCCTGCCAAGCTGGAAAGCAGCAAGATCTCATTTTTTTTTTAACTGAGCTCTGAGTCAGAGGTGGCCCACGTGTCAGAACCCATGCTCTTGTAGTCAGGGGTGGAATTGCAAAAACCGTTCCCATCAGGCTCCACACACATCGTCCTCAGATTAATAACTAAGCCCTGAAGCAGAAAGTCGGAAATTCTTCAGCAGCTTCTGCAGGCAGGCTTCCTCTCAAGGGACTGCCCTGTTTCTGCAGCTCCGTGACCCATGTGTGGGTGGCATTATCCTTCCCTCCATTGCTCAAGGTGTCTCTAAATTGAGGAAGGGGGTGGGGTGAGCTCGCGTGGAGAGGGTTGATATGGGGAATGACAGGTTTGCTGTAGTGATATCTTGTTTATATTTTAATGAATAAAGCTTGCCTAGTGATCAGAAGGGCAAAGCTAAGCCACTAGAGGTCAGGCAGTGGAGGCACACACCTTTAATCCCCAGGATTTGGGAGACAGAGGCAGAGGGATCTCTGTGAGTTCAAGGTACCCTAGACTACGTAAGATCAAAGCAGAAAACAAATCCACGTGGTGGTGGCCTACACTTTTAATACCTGTACTAGGTAGTCATATACCTTTAGTCCCAGCACTAGAGGAAATATATAATGAGAGGAGAGAGAAAGGCTCAGTCTGCTCAGTCTATGGTCACACTCAGTCTTGGTAGAGGCAAGACTTCTCTAGTGACTTGGGTGCTTTGCTTTTCTGGTTTTCGGGTTGAACCCCTCAATATCTGTCTTTTGGTTTTATTATTCATACTGCATTGGTGCTAACATGGGGGCTCAAACCCACAACTCTGAGATAATAGTCCATAGGCCCTAGCTGACTGAGCAACCATAGCTACCTGGGAACTTTTGGCTATAAAGAGAGTCAATTCAAGATCTCAGACCAACCGGTGGAGTTAGCACACACCTGTAAATACAGCACTCTGGAGGCAGAGGCAGGAAGTTCACTTCAAGTTTGAGACCAGTCTGGTCTACAGGAGTAAGTTCCAGGAACCAGGAAGACATAGCAAGAGCCTGTTCCAAAAAACAAACAAACAAACAACAAACAAATCGCCAATACCACAACAGAAAGCAATCACCGATCCAGCCCCATCGTCCACAACTGGGGTCCAAAGCTCCACAGATTGGATAATCCTAGCCTCGTAGAGCTAGGGGCCCTAGAGGTAAGCCTAGCTAACTTGCAAACATCATAGAAGAAACTTAATACAGTCATCCAACTGTTAGAATCCACAGTCTGTTTATTGTCCCTGTGGGGGCAGCCAGCAGCAGTCTTGTTATCGAACATGTGGTCCTAGCTCTCTTGGGCACAGTTGACTAGTAAGGTAGAAATGAAAATCCTAAGTCCGCTAGTGTCACAGACCTTGGAAAGGCACAAAAACAAGCTAGCATAGCCTGGAGTTTGACTTGGGAACTCAAAGTGAGAAAAACCAAGAAGACAAAGCGTTTTGTAGCAAGGTGTTGAGAAGGAAGTAGAGAAGCCCTGAAGAACCATAGGCAAACAAATAATAAGGAAACAGGAAGAACAGTGAGCTATGAACAGAGCTAGTATTAGAACCCAGGGGGCAAAAGCATGGATGGGCAGGGGTGTGGATGGGCAGGGGTGTACACGGGCAGGGGAGTGGACGGGCAGGGGAGTGGATGGGCAGGGGTGTGGACGGGGGCAGGGGTGTAGACGGCAGGGGTGTGGACAGGCAGGGGTGGTGGATGGGCAGGGGGTGTAGACGGGCAGGGGTAGTGGACTGGCAGGGGATGTGGACGGGCTAGGGGTGTGGACGAGGCAGGGGTGTGGACAGGCAGGGGTGTGGACGGGCAAGGGGTGTGGATGGGCAGGGGTGTGGATGGGGCAGACTAAGCAAGTGAGTGGCACCAGCCAGCTGGGCACTGAGGACCACAGAACTCCTGTTGTAGGATCTCTTGAGCATCTCTGGGGCCAAGCACAGCCTTCCAGAACACATAGCCCAGGCCCCACTAAAGTATAAAAGAAGTCTCTCTGTCCATCTTTGTTGCTGTCTCCATTCATTACAGAGGTAAAAGGTCTGATTTTCTCTTACAAAATTTTTTAAAAGATTTGTCTTATGTTTTACTTTTGTGTTTGTGTGGCATGTCAGCATATGCACGTTCAGTGCCAGTGGAGACCAGGGGTTGGATCCCTCTCCCTCTGCAGTGTTATAGGTGGACACAAACTGCCCATTGTGGGTGCTGAGAACCAAACTCTGGTCGTTCTGCAGGAGCTGTAAGTGTTTTAACTGCTGAGCCATCTCTCCAGTCCTGATTTTCTCATACTAACAACCAATAGAATAGAGCACAGCCTTATCTCAGATGCTGAAGAAATACTACTTTGTAGTAAGGAAAGAGTTGAAAGGAAGAGAAAGATCACCCATTGTGCTTCCCTTTCAGAATAATCTTGATGATGATATGTGATTATGATGATGGTGGTGGTGGTGGTGATGGTGATGATGATGATGGTGATGGTTTTTTCAAGCACCAATAACCCATCAGGGGCCCCTAGATTTTACACTGCAGAGTCCCTACACTGAGCAACATCAATCCTTTTTTCTTTTCATTGTTCCCCCAAACAATACTGCACAGTCAACATACACCACAGTAATTCCCTTGTGTGAGGTGCAGTTAGTACTCTAGAAGGGACAAAGTAGACAGAGGATGTAGGTAGGTCCTATCCAAATGCTTTGACCATTCTTTACAGCCTTAATAAGCCTTAAGTATCCCTAGATTTTGAGTATCCTAGAAACCAACTCCCCATGATATTAAAGAGCTTGTGTTCTGTATGTCCTGACACACAGTTACAGACTCACGCTGGCTGCATTATGCAGAGCATCCATTGTTTTGGTTTTTTTTTTTTTGTTTTTTTGTTTGTTTGTCTTCGAGACAGGGTTTCTCTGCAGCTTAGAGCCTGTCCTGGACCTAGCTCTTATAGACCAGGCTGATCTCGAAACTCATGGAGATCCGCCTGCCTCTGCCTCCCCGAGTGAGAGACTGTCCTGGACCTAGATCTTGTAGACCAGGCTGTCTCGAACTCACAGAGATCCGCCTGCCTCTGCCTCCCGAGTGCTGGGATTAAAGACGTGCGCCACACTGCCCGGTAAGGAAGCCTCCATTTTAGTTTGGGTTTCTGTTGGCTTATAGGGCCACAAGAGATATTAGAGAAGTGTTGTAGTTCAGTGATAGACCTTGTCTGCCCTGTGGTGGAGGAGGGGCTAGATTCAGACCCCACCATCAAAACAACTCACACATCTACGCCGGAAAAATTCACAAAGAATGAAGAGGCAAAGCTTTACTTCAGAGAAACCCTGCCTATGGGGTCTATCCTATGTGATGGCACAAAAACTTGCTATCCAACATCACAGTCACTGCCACGGGTGCTGATTAAATTTGCTTTTACCTTAATTTCAATTAAATAAAGTAAGTTACTAAGCACGTTTCCAGTGTCCTGTGGCTCCATGTGGCCAGTGACCCCCATGACTAAACACAGATACAGAACACTGCCATTATTTCAAATGTTCTACTAGATGTCGCTGGGGGAAAAGAGTCCCAAACTTTCTCTGTAAAACGCTGTGGGGTCTCTTTCACATGCCTCAAGTTTGCTCTCATACTGTGAACAGCAAGCACGGATAATGCATTGTCAACAACAACAAGCACACCCCATGTTTCAATAAAACTTTACAATGACAATAATAACGAGAGGCAGTGGGCCAGATTTTACCCTCCCTCCTGCTTCGTGTGGCGGCCTTTGCTCCAGCTCAACCCTGCCTACTTCCTGCACATCAGCCTCTCACATCTTTACCTCTTCTCTCGCCCTTCCTCTCTACCCTAAACTCCTCAGCTCTGTGAGAGGAGCCCGGCTTGACCGCTGATCACACACTGACAGAGACTCCCATACTGACAGGTAATGCTGATGAATGCTTAATGCAACCAATCGGCAACTTCCTGGCAACGATACACACTGGATGGGGAAATTCCAGATGTAGGAGCAGCTGTTTGACAGAAGAGAATGACTTCCCAACGGGATGCGCTAGTTTTTTGCATGGTTTTGTTTACTTTTATTACTCTCTGAGGAGAACCTCTTTCTGGTCTGGCTCTTCCTCCTCCTCTTTCTCCTCTGCTTGGTCTAAGGCTTAGGGGTCGCCTTTTAAACCCTGACCCTCCTGCCTCAGCCCCCAGCTTCTGAGATTATAGGCAGGCGCCAGAGATGCTGTCCGGGGGTTGATTTGGTATAGCTGCTTTTGAACCTGCTCTCCAGAAGGCTGTGACTGGAGACTCCCAACCATGGGACAGTTTCCTGGGTCACCATCCCCGTGCCCAAGTGAGGAGACTTCCTAAGTCCCTTAAGATTGTCAGCTTGAGCTCTAAGAATTGTGATCTCCTTCCTGTGGGTTTGGGCTGAACTGAATTGGAAAAAATGAAATCTGAGACACAAGGAATTATTTAAATCAAAATTACCCAAATTTCAGTCACTTATGTATCCCTTCATATTTTACTGCATTTCTATACTATCTGCAAATCTTTATGGATCATTTTAACCCTGCTAAACCCTTTACATGTGGGTCTAGGGTGTGGCTTGGACCTAGAGCCTGGCTAGCATACACAGGCTGTGGGTTCAATCCCCAGCACTGGTGTGGGGTCAGCGAATGTTCTTCAAAATCTTTAAATATTTACATCAAGCTTGAGTCCCTCCTGCAACGGCTCCTGTGATTCCTCATCTCTGAATGAATCTCCGTGCCCTTCCCCCTGGCTGCTTCTCTGACCTCATTTCTGCCACCCATTTAGTCCGCTCCAGCCACACTGACCTCTGCGTATTCTTGGAGCATTCCTAGCAAGCCGCTGCTCCGGAGCTTGGCTCAACCCGCTGGAATGCTTCCCTCCTCCGATGTCAGTCCCCAGAACGGACCTTCCTCAGCACTCTGTGCAGAACGGTGGCCTCTCAGCCCCTCTAAATCAGTGTCCTAAGTATCCAGAAAATGTTCACACACCCACTGTCAGAGTATTATATTTCTAGATATAATACGAGATCGTATTATATTTCTAGAAAAATGTGGGAGAGATAAATAATATACCACAGCATATGAAATTATAGCATACATATTTTTAGTCAAGCATGGTGACCACACGCCTGTAAGCCCGACATTTGAGAGGATGAGGCAGGAGGACTGCTAGAGTTTCAAAGCCAACCCAGGCGGACTACATAGAAATTTTCAGGACAGTTTGGGCTACCCAACAAGACTGTATCTCAAAATAAAATCACACTATACTTTTCCTCCCTCCCCTCCTTCCCTTCCCCTCTTTATCTTGCTATGTAGCTTGGGATAGCCTCCTCTTGCCTGGGATAGCCTCTCGCTTGCCTCTACCATCCTAGCGCTGGTCTGGGTGCCACCACATGCGGCTGACCCTTTTAACGTCAAGTCTTCTTTTAGTTCACGCTGTATCTCTTCGTTTATTTAGGCTTCAATTTTACGTTTTCCATTGAAGTGTTTTCTTGAAAAAGATAAAGTGTATATCTTTTATTGGATTTCTTTCTAGATATATATAAAATCATGTTGCTTTTATGAAGGGTCTCTTCTTTAAATTACATTATAGCAGAAAATGTTTATGAACCCATTTTTATTTCTAATATTATTTATCCCCCACCCCCACCCCTCTCTCCCTTTCTCTGAGCCATGCAGGTGTCAAGGGAGTGGTGAAGCCCTGCAGTGGGTTGAACGGCGATATTATTTTTGATATAATGGAAAGTATTGAATAGGAAGCAAAAGGGAGCGATAAAGTATTTTTTAGTGTTGGCGTTTGTGCGGAACCCTTAAATCCACTTTACATCCATCTATGCTATATGACGTCCACTCTGGGGAACATTGATCTGTTAAATTTAACAACCATGGTTGACATATCTTTTTGATTATCGGTCGTGTTGGCTTACTCTTGGGCCTCCCTTTAGTTCAAAAGGTGAAGGAAAGAGGAGAAACTGGGAATGAATTTGAAAGGGGTGGAGGATCCCAGTGTCTGGATTGGCGGAATCTCCCCTGTCCCCAGGCCCACATTGAGCCGCCCTCACAGCTCCTATACGCTGCTGCTATGCACCTGTAGGAGTCCCCAGGGCAAAGTGCAGGGGGTGGGCAGAGGGTAAAAGCCTCCCGCTTTCCTCCACAGAGGACCAGGCTGTGGGTGTGAAGCAGGAAATGGGGGCTTCTGAGAAACGCCCCAGCGTTCCTGGAAGCCTGTAAGAGCTGAGACATCTGGCTTCTGAAGCTCACTCTCTGGTGGCATTTTGGGGCCTGGAGGACAAAGGCCCCTCTGGGAGCACATCCTCAGTAGTTGCGAACTCCGAGGCCTCACGTGGATGTTTATGGTGCACCGGAGAAGGCGGCTTTTAGTTCCGGACTCTTCCAGGCTCCCTCTAATGTGACCCGCCCCTACAGGCAGTCTTTGTAGCCTTTGCCTGTCAAACCGAGGTATGTCTTCTGGGAAAGCTGAACATTTTTCAGGCTCCTCCTTGTCTGAGAAACCCTTGAACTGAAGGCGGCAGGAAGCCACAGACTACTGGGTGGGCAGACCCTACCTGGGTTTACCCCACCTTAGAGGGGGAATGCAGCTGCTCTGACTCATCAGAGATGTCTAACAAATAACATTTTCTTACAAGTTCACCCATCAAAGAGAGGCGGAGGGCAGCTTACTACTCAGAACAGGAGTGTTTCTGCCTCTGCCGTATTTCAAAGATAACCTCTCAGCCCGCGAAAGCCATGCGACACTATTATGTCACATAATCCCTCCATTTTTTTAGTGTGTAAATGATAAAATATAATCCAATATGTATTTAAAATATTTTATTATTGTGTATGTTCATTATGTATGCATGCGTGGGAACAACATGCCATGGCTCTTGTTTGAAGGACATCGGACAAACTTTGTGGACTCTGTTTTCTCCTTTCACCTTTAAGCGGTTTCTGGGGGGCAGACTCAGGTCACTAGGCTTCTATGTCAGGCAGCTTTTGCCTGCTGAGCCATTTTGCCAGCCCCATAAGAGTATTTTCTTGTTGTTTTCTTTTTTATTTTACTTTGCTCTATTTGCTTGTTTGTTTTGTTTTTGAGACAGGGTTTCCTCTGTGTATGTAGCCCAACCTGTCCTGAACTCAGTTTGTATACCAGACTGACCTTGAATTCACAGAGATCCCCCCCCACCCACCCGCACGCCTCTGCCTCCCAAGTACCGGGGTTAAAAACATGCACCACCATTCCCTACATTACATGCATTTTATGTGCTATAGCGGTTACGGTATCGTCAGTCACAGTAACAGGTAAATTCCCAACAGACAGAGAGTAAACCAGACTTTCCCTGTCACATCCAGTTCAAATTGTTTGGCAGTTGGCTCTTTTCCCCTCAGTGCTTCACAGATCCCTAGCCCTTTCATTCTGCGGCTCTGCCGCCCCCCAGGGCTTCAGCGGGCAGAAGGAGAGGGAGAACATACAGAAGTCACACTCAGTTCCTGAAAGCTTTGGCCCGGGAAATGATACAGATTGCAGCTGACATCCCACAGGCAGAACTATACTCATGGATGTAAAGGGACCTGGTAATATAAATCAGACCTGAATAGCTGCTTCCTGGAAGTAGCCTGTATCACAGGGGCAGCGAACGCTGGTCATCACGCTATGTGGACAATGTAAAGGCGTGCACACGCAGCCGTCTCTGTGGTGGCTGTGCGTGCCGAGCACAGGGGAGAAGACACGTGCACTTTTCATGTGGAGCAATTAATGCTGGGTAGGCTCCAGTTTGCTTTGTAACTTAGAGAAGAACAATGGGGATGGTTCATTGCAGAGAACAGGACAAGCACATTGCCTGTTGTCATTTGTTGTTTGGTTGGTTTTTTGAGACAGGTCTCTCCACATAGCCCCCGTTGTCCTGGAACTCACTATGTAGATTAGACTGAACTTTGAACCACAGAGATTCTGCCTGCCTCTGCTTCCCAAGTGCTGGGATTAAAGGAAGTGCGCCTGCTGTCATTTTTAGTCATTATTGATGTTATTACTATTTGATGTCAGCTATTGAATTCAGGACCTCCAGTACACTAAGCTGGAGCATCACTCGCGGGGCATCACTCGTGGGGCATCTCTCGCGGGGCATCACTCGCGGGGCCATCACTCACGGGGCATCACCCCTCGCCGGGCATCACTCACGGGGCATCAACTCGCCGGGCATCACTCACGGGGCATCACTCGCCGGGCATCACTCGCGGGGCATCACTCGCCGGGCCTCACTCGCGGGATCTCTCGCGGGGCATCACTCCAAGCCCTTTATCATTCCTAGAATGAGAAAACCTGATCTCAAGCTTTTTACTAAAAAGCAGAGACATTTTCGGCTGGGTAAGATATGAGAAGAAACAGAGTTGTTGTTTTTTCCAAGACTTCAAACAGATTCAATGCCTACACAAAGATTTTACAGGTGGGTCCAAGATCTAGGAAGCTGTAGAGTGGTGGGGCTTGGAAACACCTACAGTGACACACTCCAGGTGCTTCTCAAGCCACAGACGCAAACACCAATGAAATCTCAAGAAAATGAGATGCCACGGCCTGACTCTTTCAGGATATAGGGAATATGCATGTTTCTCATTTTATTTGAATGCAAAGGTTTACTGTTTTGCATGTAGAAAACAGGTAATTGTCTTAGAAGGGGGAGAAGACGAAGTGGTTTATAATTACATCACCTATATAGTACATAAGAGCCATATTAACCTGCTCAGGAAGTATTGGCTTATCAGAGCCGGATGCGGGAGGACAGGTGGGGGCACAGTAGACTGTGAGGACCTACGGAATGAGTAATAAGGGGAGCATGAAGATCAGGTGGTCCAGGCAGAGCAGGGAGCAAGCTCGTGAGAAGACCCTTGGACTCTGGAGGCAGGTCAGAAACTATGTGTTTATTTAAACAAACTGTTAATTGTGTCCTTACTGTGTGGGTCGGGAACTCTTTTAGGTCCTTATACTAGTGACCTTTCGGTTGTGACGAAAACATCATGACCAGAGGCAACTAGTGAAGAAAGAATTTATTTGGGCTTGGGGTTTCAGAGAGGAGAGTCCATTGTGGCAGGGAAGACTTGCAGTAAGCAGTTGGAGCAGGAAGCAGAGAGATTACATACATATCTTCAGGGTAAACGTGAAGCAGACAGTGAAGTGGATGTGAGGTGAGGCCTATACGTCTCAGCGCTCCCCTCTAGTGATGTACTTCCTCCACCAAGGCAGTTTGTTTCACCTCCTCAAACAGCACTAGTAATGGGGGTACCAAGAGTCCTGTGGGGCTATCTCTCGTTAAACTGCCACAGGCCTGGACGTGCAGCCCTGAGCAATCCCAAACCTCTGCCCTCATGCCGTTTCCATTGTCTGGGAAGAAGACGCAGTCGACGAGCCAACAGTAGGTGTCATGTTAGGTGCTTTAGTTGAAACGAGTGCAGAACAAGAGCACAAAGAGGGCAGAGGAAAGGGTGGGCAGAGAGGCGAGAGCTCGGGTGTTAGTTCCTGGAACTGACCGCATGGCCAAGGAAGACCTCATTAGTTAGGAACTATTCGAGCCGAGGCCTTGAGAGGCTCTTGTGGCCTAGCACCACACACAAAGAATTATAGCTTCTGCTTGTCTCACCAAGGTCCAGTTAACCCTTGCTTCTCAAAACGGAACCCTCCCACTGGCCAGGATGTAACCAATGCTTAGGTGAAAGTCGACCCCATCTCTGACCCAAGTGGTTCTCAATAAGATCCAAAATCCACCTAAGCCAATCCTGGAAGCCCACCCTTACTTGCCGAGACATGTTCAGGAAGCCAGGCTTATGCCAACCAAAATCTAGGAGTCATTTGGCCACTGTCTCTGGTCTAGGAATAGGCACACAGCCTAAACTATCCTAAGGAGATTAAAAGCAGGGACTTAGACTTCTATCTGGGAGGAGGAGCTTTTCTCTGAAGTGAACAAGGACACATGTTGTCACAGTCCGTTGCTTAGGACTCGGTGGCACGGCCATCACCAGACAAAGCAGGAGGCCAGGCTGCAGACGAAGCCAATACAAAGAAGAGACCAGGGTGGGAAGAACTGCAGAGAAAATGGAGTCAGAGCCCTGATTATCCACGCCCGGAGCTCTGTATACTTCAAGACTCCCCATTATGTGCCTTGAACAAGCTCCTCACTGTCTGCGCCATTCCACTTAGGTCTTCTGTTCCATGGTGTTGGAAAGGTCTGAACTAAGATAATTAAAGTTTTAGCAGCTAGCAGTTCTCAAGCATGAGCTCATGCCAGGGCACACTTTTACAATCTGTAATTTCATTTATCGCTTTTGACGCTCTTAGGAGACAAATACAACCATTGTCCTTATTTGTAGGCTGCAAAGTGGGCTTTATCTCAAGGTCTTATGGGTAGTAAATGGCAGAACCAAACCTGCTGGAGCACACAGCCTGTGCTCTTTGCCAGAATGTTGTATTCGTTTTTATGTGGAGGGAAAGCACAGAGATCATGCGAGGGAGCCAGAGGAAAAAGAAGAGATGGTAGCATTCTCACTGTTTCTGTTTGCTTGTATTGGTTTGCAGTTGTCAGGGATCCAGGGCCACGGACATATTAGGCAAATGAGCTTCTGTTGAGCTGCAACCCTTAGCTCCTTGCTTTTGCATTTTTTATTTGGAAATAGGGTCTCACTAAGCTGCCCTGGGTAGGACTTGCAAATTGTGATCCTTCCTGCCCTTAGCCATCGCCTGAGTAGCTGAAATTTCAGGCTATACTCCTTGGTCTAACTTTGTTTGTGGTAGGTGTCTGCATGTGAAATGTTTGGCCTTGAGTTAGCTACTAGAGACAAGGCTGTCCTATGGGCTGTGCCTAGTTCCTCCTGCCCTACCACCCTCCCAACATAGCACTTGTCTGAGGACCAGCCTGCAACTATGTAACAAGACTTGTACTTCGCCAAAAAAAGTTCCAGTAAGTCAGGCATAGTAGCATACTTAGCATAATCCCTAACCAACACACACCGGAGTAAGGAGGGAGGAGGATAGAGGATGTCACAGGTTAATTCTCTGGTCGACGTAGAAGTCTGAGGCCTAGCAAATCCTTAGAGTATGTAGGCCTCGAAGAGCTGACTAAACTAGGACTCCTCCTGCTTCTGACCTCTTGACATGCTGGATCTACAGTGAGACCACTAAGTCAGTTCTGCTTTTTATAATTCGTATCTCCTTAAAGAATAAAAATGATTACCAACCAAAAAGAAAAAGAAAAGTTTGAGGCCAGCCTGGGCTACGTGAGAGTCTGTCTCCTCACTACCACCAATCCCCAACTCTCTCACAAAACAAAACAAAAACAAACAAACAAATAACAAAAAAAGCCCTGTCCCATGAGTATTCTCATTAGATGAAGCAAAGTTGAGATTTCTTAAGGTTAAGGACAGTAGTGCAGCAATGCCTATTCCTGGGGCACCTATTCCCTGCACTTGTTTCTCTGCCCAGAGGTCCTATCCATTCTTTAAGAACTTGATTCATGTGCCACACCCTCTGTGAAACCTTCCCACACCCCATCTCCCCAAACCTCCAACCCTGGGCACTTAAAAAATTTTGTTCATATTCCTACTACAGCCCAAATACCATCACAATGAGCTTGTTTTCATCCCTCTCTCATGAAGCTCAGGGGCCCCCAGAGGACAAAGACCACCCCTAGCCATCTCCCATGCTCCCAGCGCTCGGCTTAGCTAAGTATCAGTGGGACACTAGAATGAGAACACGTGACACTGAAGAAAATGCACACATATCATACCCCGGGGATTTCCGTCTTGCTAACTAGGCTGAGACCCTATGGAGATATAGGGTTAAAAGGACTAGACCCCCATCTCTCAACGGTCATGAACAAATTGAAAGTGTTCACATTTTCTAATTACACATTACAGAAACTCAGTATGAAGTGGTTTAAAGGAAACAGATATGGCTAGGATGCACCTGGCCCCGCCTATAGGATGCACCTGGCCCCGCCTGTATACTTCTCCCTGCAGAAGTAGCTGTACCCAAGATCTAAGGGCTCCCAAGTAAGGCGATTCCGAAGATTAGGTCTCTTCCTGTAACTTACCCATGGTAGCTTTGTCCTCGGGAACCCTCTGTCGTTGTGAGAACTCCTGATAACAGCTCTGTGTTTACCCCTAATCACAACCAAAACTTCCAGTTCCAGTGTTTCCAGCTGGGAGTGGTGGTGCACATCTGGAGTCCCAGCACCTGAGGGACTGAGGCAGGAAGACTGTAAACTCAAGGCAAGCTTGGGCTACATGGGAAGTTAAAGACCAGTCTAAACTATGTAGTAAGACCTTTTTTTTTTTAAAAAAAAAAAAAAAAAAAAAAAAAAAAAAAAAAAAAAAGGATCTCAGGAATATTATCATTAAATTTTTATTACATCTATTTATTTTGTGTATGTGTATATGTGTGTATGTGTCATGGTATACACATGAAGGTTAGAGGTCAACTTGAAGCATTTGTTTTTGTCTTCTACTATGTGGTCCTAGGGACTGAATACAGGTTTTCAGATGTGGCATCAAGAGCTTTTATCCACTGAGCCATCTCACCAGCCCCTCAATTCTAAAATGTGTTTTCTTAAAAAATTCTTAATTTTCTGAGTAGGAGCATTTTGCTTTGCATGTAGGCATGTGCACTATCCGTGTGTACCCTACCTCAGAGGACACGAGAAAGCACTGGATCCCCTGGTACTGGAGTTATAGCCAGTTGTGAGCCACTGTGTGTGCTGAGAATCGAACCCAGATGCTCTTGAAGAACAGTTAGTGCTCTTAGGCACTGAGCCCTCTCTGTAACCCCCTCATTTTTTCCCAGTGAAGCAAAGTTGAGATTTATTAAGGAAAGTATAGTAGTATACACCCAAGGGTGGATACTGCCTTTTAAGACTATCTCCTCTCAATGGTTTTGATTAAGTGACTTGATCCACTGAGCTAATCACAATGATTTCATCGAAAAGGCCTCAACCACAGGCCTACCTCTAGATACTCGAGTTAGAGTCAACCTCATCCGAACCTTACAGACTAAAAGGGAAGCAAAATCACTGAAGCAAACTCAAGATGTCTTCAGTGAAAGGAAGAGGGGAGAACATCTGTAGACGTTCTGTGTGTGAGTCATATTCAGGGCTGGAGTGATGCTAACTCAGATGCCAACAGACAAAGCCAGGTCAGAGAAATGGACCACTTCAAGGTGAGCCATCCGGAAACATGGAAAGGCAGGGCCAAAGGCAGACAGGTAGGGCCACTTTGAAAAAATTTCCATTTTTGGTAGAAGCTTTAGGGAAGCAAGGCCATGACTTTGGTGGGGGACTAGGAAATAAAGATCAGTAATGTCCTAGGTTGGGAGGAAGCCCATTGGGTTGACAGAGACCAAGAATAGGATTATTTCCCATGCTGATGACTGGGTAAGGCAGGCCCAGTGCAAGCACTCTCACTGTGAGAGAGGTACCCACCCTTGACTCCACTCCCAACAAGACAGAACGACATGAGCCCAGTGTTCTGCCCCGATGGCCAGGACTGGGCCTGCTTCCCCTCACCCACAACAAAGAGGAAGTCTGAGCTTAGATGTCACCAGGATGACCCCTGTGGTTCAGCACAGGACCACTCTGTGGAAAGCTTTCGGGGAAGTTATGGAAACAACCATCCAAGTGGAGATGCACAGAGGCTACCATGATGATTGATCCTGGAGACTCAGCTATGTGACTGCTCATGTCTGCAAGCCCAGCATTCATGAGGCTGAGGCAGGATTGCTATGAACATGAAGCCAGCTACACAACCATACCAGCTATAGAACAAGACCCCATCTGAGCCTACCTTCCCCTACCATGGGCAAGACGTGCAAACACTGGTGTTAGATGGGCCTGGTTTTGAGTCTCATGTTAAGGGCTTATGACATTACCCTGGATGCATTTTGTAACTACCCTGAGCCTTCATTTCCCCACAATAGTAATTACCAGATAGGTAATGAGGTCAGAATCACAGAGAATACATAAGAATTTGGCACGTTGCAGGAGGTGGTGGCACATGCCTTTAACCCCAGCACAGGAAGGCAGAGGCAGGCAGATCTCTGTGAGTTTGATGCCACACTAGACTACAGAGAGAGTTCCAGGACAGCCAGGGTGGTTACACAGAGAAACTCTTTCTTGAAAAACCAAAACCAAACAAAGAACTTAGCATGTATCTGTTTCATAGATTTGTCAATAAGCATGACTTTGCAGAGCCCAAATCCTGGTTCCAGCACAATTACTTATTACTTATTAATTATTTCATTACATTTTTCTCACTGCCTGCCTCCATATTTCCAACATCCCCCAATCAGGATTCACTCATCACAGTGATGTAGTTTGCCTCCTGTGTCTCCTGTCAACCCACAAGACGATAGAATGTCTGTATAATCAATGTGTCGTACTGGGCTAAGTACTTCATATTCTTGTAACTCAATTTCTTCAGCTGTAAAATGGGGATGTTAATAGTATCTACCTTATAAAGTCATTGTGAAAATAAAAAATTAGATTTATTTTGCAAGCTTCTGACATCAAAGGCTTTAAAAAAATCCATTTTTATTTTTGTTGTTACATCCGAGGAGGTAAGGGAATGGTAGGAGCACTATAATATGAGCATCCAGGGCAGCAGCAGCCTGAGGAACAACACAGAGGTAACATTGGGGTCAGAAGGATAATGGTGGTTCCCACAATCAAAAACGGCATGTGCCTGGAGTGTGAGTCTGCATGCTAGCACTCAGGAGTTGAGGCGGGAAGATCTTTAGCTCAGAACTAGACTGGACTGATAGAAAAACTTCAGTCTGAAAAACAAAACCAAACAATGTGCTGAGGGGGAGGCTGGAGGGACAGCTCAGTCGTTAAGAGCACGTGTTCTTCCAGAGGACCCGAGTTCAGTTCCCAACATCCATGTCACATGGCTCACAACCATCTGTAACTCCAGCTCCAGGAGACCACTGGCATTCACTCTCATGTGCGCATACCCACATACAGACACAGACAGCTACACGTAATTTAAAAATAACAAAAATAAGTCCCAAGATTAAAGAAAGCAACCCTGGGGAAGAGCAGGAGGGAAGTGCAGTAGTTTAGAAGCTGACAAGTGACTGACGGAATACAAAAAGATACAGGGGACGGGCTTTTTAGATGAAGACCAGCCACGGTAGGGCATCAAGCTGCCACGGTAGGGCATCAAGCTGCTGTCAAATGGGGATGGGTTGATGGGCTAAAAGGAATAACCAGACTGGGTCAGCTAGTATATGTCCTCACGGATTTGATATTCCCTAATTATAATAGCTGCCCATATAGTCATTGTTATGTGCCCCTCCGCTAACTGAGAGTTATTATAATAATTTTTATCAAGCCTATGAGTCAGGTGATTTTATTTAGTCAGTTTTGTTAAAGAAATCAAAGTGATAGGCTGCTGTGCTCAGTCACGTGGCTTTTAAGTGGCCGAGCTGGAATTTGAATCAGGGTTCTTTTTAAACCCGAGTTCTGGCACCTCGGCTCACCCTCTGCCACCCTGCTTCTAGAATTCAGGTCACCAGCAGCTCTTCAGTATATCTAGATGCAACTTCTTCGCTCTCCTACAGCCCTCTTCTCAGGACTCTGCCCCCCGAGCCCACAAATGCCAAGTTCACAAGGCATCTGTTTTGCCAAAATTCTGTTCCGATTCGATAAACTCTAGCCAGGCCAGCTCACTCAGCATGATTCAGCCAGAGAGAATAGCAAGGCTGCATGCCCGGCATGCCGACCAGCTGAGCTCAGGCAGGATGGGCGGTGTTCAGGAACCTCAGCCTGACAGATGGCTCCACTCGGCTGTCTTCATGGGCCTGGTGCCAGGTTCAGCACTCAGTCTCTGCAGGAGGGAGTTATGGGAGCCTCGTCCTATGAGTATCAAATGCGTGGGTATGTGGTGTGTGTGGAGGTACATAGAGAGCACACAGGAGTGAAGGTACATGTGCTCGACATGCTCACTCACATGTTTGCGTATGTTTATCTCTGTGTGCATGCCTGGTTGTGTGTCTCTGTGTATACATTCAGAGGTGTGTGTGTTCAGGTTCCAAATCTACATTCATTCGTGTTGTATGTGCTCACAACTTGAAAGAGGAAGACAGAGAGATGGGGGAAGAGGGAAGGAGAGGTTGCTTTTGATTATCCCCCCCCCTGCAGGGGGAAGCTGCCGCACGTCCCTTCCCTCAGCTCTGCCTTCATCAGGGGAATTGACAGCCAGCAGCAGCAGCAACAGCAGCCACTGTCACCACCACCATCCCATTCCCATTGTGAAATGTAGGCTGTGGCTGAATTTCAGGTTTCTAAACACAACTTCTTGATTGTGTTCTCCCATAAGGTAGAGAGATATTAACTGTTATTAAACTTGAGAGCCCTCTAATATCTGGTGGACCAGAATAAATAATAATAACCTCAGACCTTGTCATTTCACATGCATTATCAAGGAGCTCACAGAATACCCTGCAAAACCTGTCAGTGGGTTTTAGCTTTCAAAACTAAACATTTTCTAGGTGATGGTGGTGCATGCCTTTAATCCCAGAACTCTGGAGGCAGAGGCAGGCAGAACTTTGTGAATTCCAGGCCAACATGGTCTACAGAGCTAGTTCCAGGATAGCCAAAGCTACACAAAAAAAAACCTCTGTCTCCACCCCGCCACCCCACTAACTATAAAACTAAACATTTGTACAAACATGTAGGGAGGCCAGGCGGTGGTGGCGCACGCCTTTAATCCCAGCACTTGGCAGAGGCAGGCGGATCTCTGTGAGTTCGAGACCAGCCTGGTCTACAAGAGCTAGCTCCAGGACAGGCTCTAAAAAGCTACAGAGAAACCCTGTCTCGAAAAACCAAACCAAAACAAAACAAACCAAACCAAAACAAAACATAACAAAAAAACACGTAGGGAGTGCCAACTAGAGGGAGACCTTGTCAGATTGTCTACAGGAGTACAGGTCATAGATAGATCACAATAGGGCCCTGCAGTGAGTTTGGGAACAAATGGGTGGCGAAACTACCAGAGGGGCTCCAGGAATCGTCCCTTGAAGAGGCAAACATCCAGGCAGGTCACAGAAGTGCGAGAGGCAATTGAGAAATTGCCGAGATGAGGAAGGACATAAAAAGAAGAGACGCTGTGCCTGGTCTGAAGGAGGGTCTTGGAGCAGACTGTGGACAGCCTGATGCATGCTAGGTTAAAGATTCTGGATTTTATCCAGCGGGCCACTTGAGTTCTATAGGTGAGAGAAGAGTCTGACCTAATGCGTGATTTGCAGAAATCAAAACACATCTAGCACTTGCCCAGAGGGCAAATGGGAATCTGTTGCATTGGTCCCTTTGAGAGAGAATGAAGATGTGAGGAACAGGAATGTGGGGAAACTAGGGGAAGGGTTGGGACAAAAAGATGGAGCAGATAAACTGTCAAGAATCAGGCTGAGAAATGAAAGGGGAAAGTGTTGGCTTTCGCATGCTAGCTTGCCAGAAAGGTAGATGTTAGTGCCGTCTGCTGAGCTGGACCCACAAGGCAGTAGTGACAGCCTCTGGGAAGAACAGGGATTGGGGACACACTGTGAACCGTTTAAGAAGAGACGCACACTAAGCAAGTTGCTGTGTAGATGTGGGAACACCGAAGAGAGATTAGGACACATAAACCTGTGAACCATCAGAGCTGGAAGATAAGCCAAGTCATGGGTGGTGGGTGAGAGAGGTTAGGGAGAGTGGAGACATCACAGACCAGGGTGGGAAAGAAGTCAGTGATTCAGGACTAGAAGGAGACAGTGAGAGAGGAGTCTTGGGATTTGGAAAGACTGGAATAAATCCAGAAGAGAATGACTCCTGAAGCTACAATGTACAGAATTTTAAGAATGAGGAAGTGATCATTAGTGTCAAAGGCTAAAGTAGAGGTCAACAAGCAGAGGGACGATGTAGAGGGGACTGGGAGGGAGAAGCAGTTTACGCTCTTGATTAGCACGGTGGTCACAGTGTCCCTGAACCACTCAGGGAGGACGCACCAAATCTGAACAATGAGAGAGCACACCACAGAGATTGTAGGAGGTTATAGAATAAGAACTCCATCATTGAGCCAAGATAGGGCAGAAGCATCAAATTTAATCTTCTGGCTAAAACAATGATAACAAGGCAAAAATCCAAAAAAGCGACTATTTCATAGCAGAGAACAGTTGCTCCGGATGCTAACTGCTGTAGCGGGGGCAAAAAGTAAGATGGGCCCACATACTGTATTTGTTTGCTCCGTGGAGGGTTTGAGAGCTGTGGGACAGAGTGGAGCAGTCCAGGGAGGAACTGGCACAGTCTCTAGTGGAGAAATTAAGGACTGGTTTGTTCAGGGAAGCTAAGACAGCTACTGCTCACCAAGGGCACAGAGGGATCTCCAGAGTTCCGAAGAGAGGAGGGTCATGTTAGTCTCTACCTCGGTGGTTCCCAACCTGTGGGTCGCCACCTCTGTGGAGTCAGTAGCAGATTTTTAAGGCTGAGTCATAGCAGTAGCAAAATTACAGTTATGAGTAGCAATAAAATAATTTTATGGCTGGGGTCACCACAGCCTGAGGAACTGTAATTAAAGGGTCGCAGCATCAGAAGGCTGAGCACCGCCGTTCTAAACCCGGATATAATGACTACGTACACACAAGGAGATGGCTAAAAGGCTAAGGAGAGAATGCTGGGGCAAACAGGTGGAACAACTTTGGAGCTCACACAAGCTTGGAATAGTCCATGCTGCCAACAGCCAGAATGGTGAAAAGCTGTAGTAAGCCTGGGGAGAATGCCCAGAAGGATGCTGCCTGATACCGAAGCCAACTTAGTCCTAGGATAGGCTTCACCACCCCAACTACAAAGTAACCTCAAAGGTTAGCGACAAAACGGTGTCCAAGGAAATTAACTACATCCTGGAGCAAAGTTCCAAACAAGGAAATTGAAAAAAGTCCAGCATCCCGACAAGTTAAAGTTTACAGGCTTATGAAAAAGAATTAGGGAATTATGACTCATTGAGAAAGAGAAAAATGTTCAATGAGGAGAGAGAGACCAACACTGGCAGAATGAGAGTATTGGAAGGGCAAATAATCAGATAATACAAACATAGCTCATAAGCCAAGAGGACGGACAAAGCGTGATGACATGAAGGGAGGGTGGATGACATACAAGATCCAATCAAGCTTAAGGGAATCGAAAACGCAGTATTCAGATGAAAATACAGTCGATGACAGCGACAGAGTTTAAACACCAAAAGAACAATGATGAACTGGAAGTCACAGAAACAGAAGCTTTCCGAAATGAGAAAAAATAAAGTATTAAAAGAATTAGCTGGCATTGGATATAGTGGCTCTTACTGGTGGTAAGCCTTGCACTCATAAGGTTGAGGCAGGAGGATCACTGCCAGTTTGAGGTCTCCTTGGGCTGCATAGTGCATCTGAATGCAGCCTAGGCATACACTGTGAGGCTCTCAAGAGAAAGCAACAATAACAAGGGGGAAAAAATAGTCTGCAAACTATAGTTCCCAGATGGATGTCTTACCGGAAATCCCAGAGAAGGGACAAAGAAACATAAAAAGGCACTACCAGCAGATTTTCCCTTTCTCACAGAGATCTGTCGCCCGGGACTCCAAGGTGCTAGGAGTAAAGGCATGCACCATCACACCTGGCCCAAAAGTTCCAGATTTAATGAAAAATATAAACTCATAGAGTCAAGAACTCTGGGAAGAGACTGAGAGCATCAACTTCCCTATTAGAGAATCAACCGCCAGCTTGGTAAAAGCTCACACAGAGTCCATACAGAGACCCCACCCCAGCTGTGGGTCCTACCCTACCACACACGGGCTTTTATATGGGGGAGAAAAAGTAAATCCACCTGTTTAAAAAAAATCAGAAACCATTCACCCAGGAAGGTAAACAAACTGCTCATGAAACTTGAGAAAGATGCTTTTGTCAATAAGAAGATAAAAACTAAGACAAATATCATCATACATTCAGAAATAAAACCACACGTCATTAGCTGCTGAATATACACTGCCAACGTAAGAAGCTGTGTATGCCCACTTCAGACTACAGTTTCTGCTCCTTCGAAGGTTAAGCCTACTGAGCACGACAGCACTTGTGTCCTCATTCTCATGTCAGTTAACCCATTCATGACACCACTCAGGGTCGGGGGGAGGGGAAGGCACCAAAACGCTCTGATGTTGCATTATAAAATGAAGACAGAAACTTCCTCTTGGATTAATTGACCAGAGTGGGCCCCAAATTTGAATTCTTTACTTTTATCCCACATCTTTCATCTTCTGCAGTTTGTGGTTACTGGGCTGTCTGTTGTCTGTCTTTTCTGTTTTGTGCCTGTGCGCAAGACTGACTCTACTCCTGTGCCTTTGCTATACATTTACTGAATGGCACAGAAAAGCTGGTATGGGATTCTTTATCAAGGACTTTAACAGAGCTTCAGAAAGGAAGAGGTTATTTACTGACCCAACTGACCCAGACTAGCACCCAAAACCTCACAAAGATTTAGCAACCTACCCCACATGTCGCTTCCAATTTTGTGGTGGGTATCTATTTCAAGGCTGCTTTCCGTAAGTGACTACACAATCTCCACGCATTGTTCTGAGTTAGTGACATGGAAGGCTACATATGTAAGATTCAAGCTCAGCATTTGGCTTGGGATTTAAAAGCTGATTGCACAGGAAATTCAAGGCATAGTAAGGCTGGTTACATTGTTTTTTTTAAAGGCAGGTTAAACCAGAACAGGCTTCTGTCTCTGTCTTTGTTAGTTTTCTATTGCTGTGAAAGACACCATGGTTGGCAATTTATTAAAAAAAGGTATTTAGGTGGGCGTGCTAATGCACGCCTTTAATCCCAGCACTTGGGAGGCAGAGACAGGCAAATCTCTGTGAATTCAAGGAGGCCAGCCTGGTCTACAAGAGCTAGTTCCACCACAGCTGAGCTGTTACACAGAAAAACCCTGTCTCCAAAAAGAAAAAGAAAAAAGAAAAGAAAGGAAAAAGAAAGAAAGGAAGGAAGGAAGGAAGGAAGGAAAGGAGGAGGAAGGAGAGAAAAAGGAAGGAAGAAGGAAGGAAGGAAGGAGGAAGAATGTTTACATTGAGGCTTACAGTTTCAGAGGGTTAGAATCCATGATGGTAAGCAAAGACATGATAGCATGAACAGTTCAGAGCTCACATCTTGATGTGCAAGTTGGAGATAGAGAAAAAGAGAAGGATGCTGAGATTGGTGTCTTCTTTAAACCTCCCAGCCCACCCCTAGCTACACCTACAAAATGGCTGCACCTCCTCTACTCTGTTGTGGCGAGTTGAAGGAAAATGGCCCCTAAAGAAGTGGCACTATTAGGAGGTGTGGCCTCATTGGAGCAGGTGTGGTCTTACTGGGAGGGAAGTGTGTCACTGTGGGAGGGCTTTGAGTGTCTCATCTATGCTCAAGCCATACCCAGCAAGACAGACCACTTCCTGTTGCCTGTAAGATATAGAACACTCAGCTCCCTCTCCAGCACCATGTCTGCCTGCAGGCCGCCCTGTCCCACCATGATAATGGACTGAAACCTCTGAAACTGTAAGCCACTCCATTAAATGTCTTTCTTTATAAGACTTGCCACAATTATGGTGTCTCTTTACAATAGTAGCCCTAAGACACCTCCCAAACAGTTCCACTAACTGGGGACCAAGTATTCAAACATATGAGTCTAAGGGGCTCATCTCATTCAAACTACTACATGAGGTTGATTGCATTGTTTTTCTGCAGTGCAGGTTAAACTTACACAGGTTGAGGCCCACAGTAGGACAGCAGGGTAAGTACATGGTCTAAGTGATGGTTATGTATCTTCAAAGCTTGGGGAAAGTTCAGTTTCTGTGGAAGGCAAAGCTATTTTCAGAAAAATGCTCCATGACAAACTCCAGCACTCAGGAAGAGGCATGGACCTTGTAAGCCTGAGACCATTCTGTGTAGCAGACTTTTTCTTTTAGGCCACCAGTCAGCTCCCAAATCATGACAAAGAGACATTATTAATTTTGAATGCTCAGCCTAGCTTAGGCTCATTTCTGGGTAGCTCTTTTAACTAAAATTAAACCGGTTTCTCTTTATCTACCTTTGCCCCGGAGCTTATTACCTTTCCTTCCGTTCTGTGTATCTGCATTTCAACCGCTTCTCTAGGTCTGACTGGCAGCTACCTGCTTCTGACCCTGGGCATCTCCCGCGTTCTCTCTTCTCTTCTTTCCTTGTTTCTTTTCCAGCCTAGATTTCTCCTATGTATTCCTCTCTCTCCTGCCAGCCCTGCCTATCCTTTTCCTGCCTTGCTATTGGCCATTCAGCTTTTTATTAGACCTATCAGGAGCCTTAGGCAGGCAAGGGGAACGAAATGCAACACATCTTTACATAATTAAACAAATACAGCATAAACAAAAGTAACATACCTTCACACAGTTAAATATTCCATAGCATAAACAAATGTAACACATCTTGGCCTAGTTAAGATAATACTCCACAATCCTGGTCTACACAGTGAATTCAAGGCAAAGCAGGGGCTACAAAGTGAGATCCTGTTTTAAACAAAGAAGTTCAACACAAACTAGGTGTGAATGTGCATCCAGGAATCCCCACTCTTGGGAGACTGAGGCAGGAAGGCTTTAGGTTTAAAAGAATCGTAAGTGATTTGACAAGATCTTACTGAAAAATGGAAAAAAGAAGAAAGAAAAAAAAATGGAAAAAAGAAAGAAAAGAGAGAACCTGAGGGTGGATGGTATCCCATGGTTGATCCCCCTATAGCAAACAACTTTATCTCATTTATTTATTCATGTATTTATTTATTTTATTTTGGTTTTTCGAGACAGTGGTCTCTCTGTGTAGCCCTGGTTGTCCTTTAACATCACCCCTGTAGAACCAGGCTGGTCTCGAACTCAGAGATCTGCCTGCCTCTGACTCCTGAGTGCTGGGATTAAGGTGTATGACACCACTGCCCCTGTTAGCAAACAATTTTTAAAAGTCAGGCACAACTCTCTCCCTCTCTCTGTCTCTGTCTCTTCTGTCTGTCTGTCTCCTCTCTGCTCTCTCTGGTCTCTCTCTCTCTCGCTCTCTCTCTCTCTCTCTCCTCTCAATCTCTCTCCTCTCTCCTTCATCTCGCTCTCAGGATCTCCTCTCTCTCTCACTCCTCTACTCTCTCTCTCTCTACATCCTCTCTCTCAGCATTGTTGAGGATCAAACCCAAGACTTTCTTTGTTCAAGGTTGGAAAAAACATTACCAGTAAACTCTATCTCCAGGTCCCCTATAACTACAACTTGCAATAAAACTTCCTATCTCGGTTTGGTTTTCATTGCTGTGTTTAAACACCATGACCCTAGGGCTTACATATCCAGACCATAATACATCACGAGGGAAGCCAAGGCAGGAACTCTAAGGGCAGCAACCTGAAGACCGGAACTGAGGCCGAGGTCATGGAGCAATGCTGATTGCTTTGTTTATGCCAACCCAGGACCATAGGCTCAGGAGCCACACCTATCACAGCTGGGCCCTTCCACATCAATCATTAATCAGGAAAATTCACAGGCCAATCAGACGGAGACATTTTTACAATTAAGATTCCCTCTTCTCAGATGACCCTAGCTTGTGTCAATTTGACATAAACCCGACCAGCACATCTCCCTTCCCTGCCCAGCCTTCCTACCCCTGCATTACCCTTTTAATAATGCTTATGTGACACATAGTATTGGATGGTGTGACATCACATCTTCAGCTATAGCAGGGGAGGGGACAGGTTGGGCGGATTTGCCCACAGTTTCCAGTTTTTAGCCATACATTGTGAATGTCAAAGTTAATTTCCGAGTATTTGCTCTTGAGTGATCTAAGCACAGCCTTGATCGGTTACAGCTATGATGATGATGCTCCAGCAAATTCCCATCTGAGGCCTAGGGAGCAGTGGGGATAGGACAGAGGCCGAGGGAGAGGATGTCACAGAGAAGAGCAGAGTGCACAGCGCACGGATGGACATGCGGGCATGTAGCACAGTGGCTGACTCGGCAGCTGAACCAGAGCTTCCTGTCCCTTGCAGATGGCATAAAGATAGGAGCATGCTAAAAATGGAGAAGAGAAACCACAGTGCAGAATCTACAGAACACTCAAGCTGCAGAGAGACAGACTGACAGGCTGGGATGAAGCTGGTGATGGGGGGACTGTCCGTGGGTATTTCAACCACCTCAACAGGAATTCCCAAGAAGACACGAAGGGTCAGAACCTTTGTTGTAGTCTAATTATTATTATTACAAGGCCAGCAACATCCAATTATTGAAAAAAATCTTTAAAGGCTACAATGAAGCAAACCAAAGCCCCACCCTTGCCAATGAGTCCCTAAGAAATACCTCATGTGAACAACTGCCTGTGTGGGGGTCTGGATATTGAGTCGGGGTCCTTGGACATGCTAAGCACAGTGTGGCTCTCTCACTAGACAGACACTCCCAGCCTACACTCTCACTTGTATCTAATGTTTTAAAAATTAATATATACCTAAGATCCTTACTTTTCTTGAAATTAAAATACAGTTTTAATTTTCCTTTTCCTTTCCTCCCTCCAATCTCTTCCACGTGATGTCTCTCAAATTCATAGCTTCTGGTCTATTTGTCTCCCATGGTTGGTATATGTGAATTTAAATATTCCTAAATATATAGATGACCTGTTCTATATATTACTTATATGTACATAATTTCAGGACTGACCACTTAGTATTTGTTAATCTGTTGTTCCAGTTCCTCTTCCTTGGGAAAGACTATTTATCCCACTCTCCACATTGTTTGCTTGCCTGCAGTTCTTTGGGAGAGAGAAAGATACAAGATAGATAGATAGAAATAGAGATAGATAGATAGATAGATAGATAGATAGATAGATAGATAGATAGATAGATAGATAGATAACAGACAGACAGATAAAAAGAACCTCAGAATCTCAATGTCCCCTCTTAAAGGCACAGCTTCCAGGGTCTAACTTCTTCCAGCTAGGGCCCATCTCCTAAAGCAATGGTTCTCAACCTTCCTAATACAGTTCCTCATGCTGTGCTGACCCCAACCATAAAATTATTTTCATTGTTACTTCATAACTGTAATTTTGCTCCTGTTATGAATCATAATGTAACTATTTTTGAGACAGAGGTTTGCCGAAGGGGTTATGACTCACAGGTTGAGAACCAATGTAAGGGTCCTATCTCCTGACAGCCACAAAGCTGGGGACCATGTCTTTGGCATATGGGCCTTTGAGAAATAGTTATGATCTGAACTGTACAATCATATAAACTATGAAACTTACAAATAAACCCCCAATCCTGTCCTATCTCTCTTTCCTACTTCAAGTCCCCTTGCCCTCTTCCAGCCATATCCTTTGGCATCTACAGCTTTGTTTGTCTAATAATACACTGTTATTTTTGATTGATTAATTTTAATTAATCAATTTTAGACATGGTATACTGATCTTGTTCTATGATGTTCCAGGATACACAGCTCCTTTATAGTCCATCTCTCTATTGATTCCCCATCCTCCAAAACCAATTATATATATATATACAAACCAATTTTATATATATATATATATATATATATATATATATATAGTTAGTTAGTTAGTTAGTTAGTTAGTTAGTTAGTTTTTCCTGGAACTAGCTCTTGTAGACCAGGCTGGTCTTGAACTCACCTCTGCCTCCCAAGTGCTAGGATTAAAAGCGTGTGCCACCACCACCCGGCTTTAAAAAATGACAATTTTTTGATAAGTCAGTATTTAGTGTTTACCTTATTATGCCTATATATGTACTATTACAGCATTTATCTATTATACTACTACAATATACCAGAATCATATTTCTTTTCATACTTTAGTGTTTTTTACTATCCTTTGGGATAGTAATTGGCTCAGTGGGTAGAACTGCTTATTATTTGAGCCTGACAACTTGAGCTCAATCCACAGAATCCATGGTGGAGAGAACAGGCAACCAAAGTTGTCCTCTGACCTTCACATGCATACCACAGCATGTGTGCACGCACGCACACACACACACACACACACTCACACACTCATATACACATATTCTCTCACTTTCTCTTTCTCACACATATACTACACAATGCACACACACACTCTCATACATACACACTCACATTCTCTCACACACACGTGCACACACACTTACACACACATTCTCTCTCTCACATATACACACAGTCGCTCTCTTACACACACAAAGTAATAACAGATACATTGACTAAGAAGAAAAACGTTATCACTTCTTCAATATTTTTCTAAGTATTACCAAATAGCTAATCATTCTGGCAGCTTCCAGCAATCTTTCTCAGTTGCTTTCCTCATGGTCAGTTGCACCAGGTAAGCTGTAAGTGCTATGTCTCTCTAAGTCCCGCTCCCATGTTCCCATGTAAATTGTCTGCCCCTTGTCCTACCTGCTCAGCTATCTTCAGGGTACCTCCCTGCCCTGTCATCCTGGGATTCTGCGTCTTCTTATGGGTTGGAGTCCTTGTGGCCTAGGATTTGGGTCTTTTTTGTCTGAGGTTTCTGTTCTGACTGGTCCTGCAGTCATTCAGTCTCAAAGAAACACACAGAGGTCTACATTAATTATAAACTGATTGGCCTAGTAGCTCTGGCTTCTTATTAACTCTTACAACTTATATTAGCCCATAATTCTTGTCTGTGTTAGCCACATGGCTTGGTACCTTTTTCAGCGAGGCCGTCACATCTTGCTTGCTCTGTGTCTGGCTTCCTCTGTGTCTGGGTGACAACTGCAGACTCTTTCTCTTCCCAGAATTCTCCTGTTCTCATTGTCCTGCCTCTGCTTCCTGCCTGGTCGCCCACTGGCCAATCAGCGCTTTATTAAAATACAATTGACAGGGCACAGACCGTTGCCCCACAGCAGATCTTCTCTTTTCCGATGTGTCTGTCTGATGGGAGATCACATCAGCTCCAGCCTGAGCAGACATCCTGTCTTCATCACCTCCCTCTCACAGTACGGGGTGATGCTCCCTCTTAACCCACGGAAAGCTGGGATCCAAGAATATTTCTTTGGCATTGTTCATCAGGTATTCTTCACCCATTTCTGTACCAGGCTTTTTCTTTTGTACCAGCTTTCAAATCATGACACAGAGACTTAGTTATGAGTGCCTGGCCTAGCTCAGGCTCATTTCTGGCTAACTCTTTTTAACTTAAATTAACCTGTTTTTCTTTATCTGCCTTTTGCCACAGGGCTTTTTACCTTTATTTCTGGGTCTTATTCTATGTCTTCTAATGGGGGCTGCCTGGCTGGCCCTGGCATCTCCCTCTCTTTCTCCTTGTCTTCTTCTTTCTTCTCTTCTCTCTTGTTCTTTTTGAGCCTAGATTTCTCCTATTTACTCTCTCTGCCCACCAGCTCCACGTATCCCTCTTCTATTTATTTATTGGCAGTTCAGCTTTTTATTAGCCCCATCAATTGCCTCAGGGAGGCAAGGGAAACAAATGCAATACAACTTTCCATACTTTAACAAATGCAGTATAAACAAATGCAGCACACCTTTACACAGTTTAATATTCCATAGCATAAACAAATTTAACACATCTTTACATAATTTCAATAATATTCTGCAACACCTTTCCTTGCTAAGGTTTCTATTTCCTTGTGTTTTCAAGTATGTCTTTTTACCTTTTTGTTTCCTTGTTTCTTTGTTTTCTGTGCTGAAGAATGAACCCAGAATCTTGTGTATGCAAGATATCTTAGTTAGGCTTTCTATTACTGTGAAGAAACACCATGACCCCAGCAACCCTTATAAAGGAAAACATTTAATTGGGGCTATCTTACAGTTCAGAGGTTTAGCCCATTATCATCATGGTAAGAACCAAGGTGGCATGCAGACAGACAGACATGCTGCTACAGACATGCTCTCAGACGAGGAGCTGAGAGTTCTACATTTTGATCCACAGGTAGCAGAGGGAGACTGTGGACCCCTCTGGGTGTAGTTTGAGCATATGAGACCTCAAAGCCACACCTCCTAATAGTGCCACTCCCTATAGGTCAAGCATTAAAACATGAGTCTATAAGACTATTACTATTCAAACCACTACATAAGAAATTTCTATACTTCTTAGTTCCAACCCCAGCTCTGTGTACAAACTATTTGTCTTTTGGATTGTGAGCCCTAGCCTTTAATGATTAAATCCTTTCTCTACCCCAGTACACAGACTTTTCAAGAGGCATTGCTCCATTTTTTTTTCCTGTCTCTAACTTGTAGGGCCCGGGTCTGCCCTTGTTCCTGGGGCTCACCTTGAGGACGGTTTCTGGTCAGATGACTAAGCATCCTGTTTGTTCCTGTGCTCCCTCTGCCCCGCCTGGTGATTTGTTGTAGGGCATTGTTGACTCTATTGTTGGTATGGTAATTTCCCACCTGCCTAGGTGGAAGTCCTTGTGCAGCAGTTAGATATGGTAATTTCCCACCTGCCTGGGTGGAATTCCTTAGGCAGGAGTGGGGTATATAAGATTTTCCCCAAGGCTAAATAAACGGCATTCGGCTGATCTCCTTTCGAATGACCCAGGTCTCTTTGTGTGTTCTTTCAATCTCCAGGCCCTTGTCCGACTCGCGTAAGGTACAGTGGCGCGCGAACTGTACCGAGGGGGTAACACAGAATTGGGTGTTACAATTGGAGGCCCCAGCGAGATCATCAACTACAGTCGGAGACCCATCTGCGAGATCGGGAAGTAGGGATTCCTGAGAGGTCGCCCTCGGAAGTCTGGCCAGCAGGTAAGAAATTGAGTGGTGAGGGTGTATTGGTTATGGGTGCAAGTAATTCTGTTCCAGTGTTAAGGGGCCGGTTAACAGGCCAGTTGTTAAGTCTTTTGGAGAAACAAGGCACCGGTATTAAAGTTGAGACAGCACAAGAGATCGTTAAGACGGTTTTAGAATTTAGTCCCTGGTTTCTACATGCAGGGGGTTTTAATATTACTGATTGGGAGCAGGTAAAGGCTGACCTTCAAAATGCTCTAAAAGATCGAGGGCCAGAAGAATTCCCCATAGCGATATTTTCGCTATGGCGCTTAGTCAGAGATGCTCTTCTCAGTGATGATGTTAAAGTAAAAGAGCAATTAGAGAATTTGAACAAAACCCTTGAGGAGATTCAGGAGGTAGAATCTGTGAGTTCTATTAAGAGTTTTGAGGAACAGGAAGTTAAGAGTATTAGAAGGGATATAGAACAGGAAGAAGAAATTTTAGAAAAGGAGATCGCACTGATAAAAAGGAAGTTAGAAAAAGAGGAAAGGAAGGAAGCAAACAGAGATGTCTCCATGAGACCTCCGCCGCAAAATACATTTCTTGACACTTCAAATCCTTATACCAGTGCTTCCGCCCCTATAGACTTAGAGGCAGAAATCCGAGAGATCCAAAACAGATTAAATAATCTAAGTAGAGAGAGGCAGATTTATCCTGTTCTGGAAATTATTGATCCGCAAGGACAGAAGGTCAGGCAGCATAACCCCTTGGCCTTTAAGGATATTAAGCAGTTAAAAGAAGCAGTTATGGACTATGGACCTCATGCTCCTTTCACTATAGCTTTTTTGGAATCCTTTGCAGAACTCAACCTTATACCCAATGACTGGATGCAGCTTTGCAGGGCTTGTCTTTCAGGGGGAGATTATTTGTTATGGAGAGGTGAAATGCAGGAAAATTGCAAAAAGACAGCACGGGAAAATGCCGAGGCGGGTTTCCCCCAGCATAACCTTGACAAGTTAACTGGTGAAGGACAGTATGCTGATTTAGCAGCACAGATTGCTTATGACCCTGCGGTTTATGCTCAGATAGCTGCCGCAGCTGTTAAAGCTTGGAAAACTTTACCTAACAAAGGAGCAAGAGATCAGCTTTCTAAGACCCTTCAAGGATCTTCAGAACCTTATTCTGAGTTCATTGACCGCCTGCTTCAGGTGGGGAGTCGCATTTTTGGGGATGTGGACTCAGCTATGCCACCCAAGACAGGCCTAGTCATAATTTATATAAAAAGGGAGACCTGTAGGGCCCGGGTCTGCCCTTGTTCCTGGGGCTCACCTTGAGGACGGTTTCTGGTCAGATGACTAAGCATCCTGTTTGTTCCTGTGCTCCCTCTGCCCCGCCTGGTGATTTGTTGTAGGGCATTGTTGACTCTATTGTTGGTATGGTAATTTCCCACCTGCCTAGGTGGAAGTCCTTGTGCAGCAGTTAGATATGGTAATTTCCCACCTGCCTGGGTGGAATTCCTTAGGCAGGAGTGGGGTATATAAGATTTTCCCCAAGGCTAAATAAACGGCATTCGGCTGATCTCCTTTCGAATGACCCAGGTCTCTTTGTGTGTTCTTTCAATCTCCAGGCCCTTGTCCGACTCGCGTAAGGTACAGTGGCGCGCGAACTGTACCGAGGGGGTAACACAGAATTGGGTGTTACACTAACTAATGTTAAAAATACTGTAGTCTGGGGCTGGAGAGATGGCTTAGTGGTTAAGAGCACTGACTGTTCTTCCAGATGGACCCGGGTTCAATTCCCAGCACCCACATGGCAGCTCACACCTGTCTGTAATTCCAGTTCCAGGGAATCTGACACCTTCACACCAATGCACATAAAAATAAAAACTTAAAAAAAAATACTGTAGTCTAGGCCAAGCATGGTGTCATACACCTTTAATTCCATTACTGGAAAGGCAAAGGCAGGCAGATTCGAGTTAGAGGTCACCCCGGTCTACAGAGCAAGTTCCAAGATGATCAGAGCTACACAGAGAAACCCTGTCTTGAAAAACAAACAAAACAAATATTTAAGTCATTCTCTTTTCTGACCGTGTGAGTGGTAGACTTTTCACTGCTTGGACACATACCTGAGGCAAACAATGTTTAAAAATAAAAAGGAGGGACACTTTTTTGACTCACAGTCTGAGGCTGTAGACCACGTTTGGCTCCTTGTTTCTGGACTACGGTGAGGCAGTGTGCTCCTGGTGTGGAGGAGCAAAGCTGCTTATGTCCTGGTCACTGGGAAGCAGAGAGAGATGAGGGAATCAATATCTTAACAGAGATAACTTATCTTAGTAGAGATAAGATACAACTCAGAAGAACTTATTCCAGCTTTTTCTAGCAAGACCCCATCACCCACCTCCTCCCATCGATACTGGCTGATTGTGACTCTGCCAATGAATGAAGTCATCAGTTGGGGCAGAGCCCTCCTGTTTCATTTCCCAATGATTGGATCCAAGAGCTACAGAGCAAACCTTCAATACAGGAGCCTTTGGGATGCCGTTCACACCTAAACCAGACAATATTTTTTGGCACAGTTTCAGTGTGTAGTCCTGAACCTACTGTGTAGCCCGGCTGGCCTCAGACCTGAGGCAGTCCTCCTGCTTTGGCCTTAGAAGTGCTGGGTACACTATCAAGCCCCATAAAATCTTCTCTTTGTCCCTGATGCTTGGGAATTTCAGAGTGGATGCTCAGAATTTCATCGTCTGCTGAGATAGGGGGAGTTTTCATTTAACATGCGAGGTCTTCTCTGGGCCCCTTTCAGTGTGAAAATGAAACAAACCAAAGCCATCACCCCTGGTGAAGGGAAAGTTTTTATTCTTCCGATGACTTTTTTCTTAAGTTTTCACAATTTCCTACCATCTGAATCTCAGCACTAAAGGCTGCACCTTTAGGGCTGGAGAGATGGCTCAGAGGTTAAGAGCACTGGCTTGCCGGGCGGTGGTGGCGCACGCCTTTAATCCCAGCACTCGGGAGGCAGAGGCAGGCGGATCTCTGAGTTCGAGGCCAGCCTGGTCTACAAGAGCTAGCTCCAGGACAGGCTCTAGAAACTACAGGGAAACCCTGTCTCGAAAAACCAAAAAAAAAAAAAAAAAAAAAAAAAAAAAGCACTGGCTGCTCTTCCAGAGGTCCTGAGTTCAATTCCCAGCAACCACATGGTGGCTCACAACCATCTGTAATGAGATCTGGTGCCCTCTTCTGCAAAGTGTATATGTAAAAAATAAATAATTAAAAGAGGCTGCACCTTTAATCTTCTGTCTTTCCTTCCGTACCAGCTTCTGAATTTCCCCTTTGTTTTGGGGATATTTCCCTAGCTGAAGTCTCCAATCTTCTTGTCTTGTTGTGAATTTCCAAAAGTCCTCACTATGTGCAGTACGTGTTCCTGTATTTAGAAAGAGCAACTATGGGGTGGGGGAGATGCTTTAGAGTTCTCGCAGCTCTTGCAGAGAACCCAGGTTTGGGTCTCAGCACCCACATGGCAGCTCACAACCATCAATGACTCCAGTCCCAGAGGATCTGATAACCTCCTCTGACTTCCTCAAGCACCAGGCATTCACAGACATACATGCAAGCAAACACTCATACACATTAGCTAACTACATACATATACACACAAATAATTTCAACTGCGCTAAAAAAACAGCAGATATGACCTTTGCATAGCTCTTTGCGCATATTAATTACAGTAATGCAGAAGTTTCTCTTCTCATAAATCATCTTTGTTCCCTCTGAATAACTTTAATCTGTTTGTTTGGAGTCTTTAACTCTTCTGAGATGGTTTCTTCTGGTGTTTGTTATCTTTTGATTGCCTGTTCTTTCTTAACAATGGACACTAAATAATAATAATAATTGAGCAGGGTGTGTATGGTAGCTCATACAGATTGCCAGAAACTTTGGGAGGCTGAGGTAGAAGGAGCTGCAAATCTGAGATAAGCCTAGGTATGGTGGTTTGAATCAGTATGTCCCCCATAAGCTCATATATTTGAATGCCTGGTCCCTAGTTAGTAGAACTGTTTTTGTAAGGATTAGGAGGTGTGGCCCTGTTGGAAGAAGTGTGTCACTGGGGGTGGGCTTTGAGGTTTAAAAAGCCCACACCAGGTCCAGTCTCCCTCTCTCTCCTTCCAACTTTCAGACAAAATGTAAGCTCCCAGCTATTGCTCTAATGCCTGCCTGCCACCAAGCTCCCAGCCATGATGGCTATGAACTCACCCCCTAAAGTTGTAATTGTTATGGTTTTGGTCCCTGTCCCTTTAAGAGACAAGCCACACCCACTCCCTCCCCCTTCCGCTGAGGCAGGCTGATCTTCAGCTTCCTGCCTGAGCTCACTCTCTTTTCCATCTTCCTCTCGGAGAGGCGGCTTCGCTTCTACCTCTCTTCCCCCTTCTCTCTCTCTCTCTCTCTCTCTCTCTCTCTCTCTCTCTCTCTCTCTCTCTCTCTCTCTCTCTCTCTCTCTCTCTCTCTCTCTCTCTCCCTCCCTCTCCCTCTCCCTCCCTCCCTCCCTCCCTCTCCGTCTCCGTCTCTCCTTTAATAAAGCTTTATGTCTATTTTCTGTGTCTGTGCCGTTAACCCGCCACTGCACCGCCTGTTCACCCGCTGCCCTGGTCACACGTGTTCCGCAGGTCTCCGCGCAGCTATGCGCAGCTGCCCAGACGGAGAGGCAGCTTTGCTTCTGCCTCTTTCACCACTTCTCTGCTTCCCCTCCCCCTCTCTCTCTCTTTCTCTCTCCCCATCTCCCTTCCTCCTTCATAACCCCCTTGAATAAATATTCAACCTCATTCTGTAAGTCATGTCTATCCATGTCTCTGTCTTCTGCCCGCCCGCCATGTATGTGTCTCCCTGCCTGGGACCAGCCACTGCTCGGGGACCAGCAGCCATCTCTGCCTGGGACTGGCTGCTCCCAGAGCCCACTGCCTGCCACCACATGGGCCGCCACCACTGCCCAGGCCACCGCTCTAAGACCGGCAGCCTTCTCTGCCTGGGACTGGCTGCTCGCAGGGCCCACTGTCTGCCGCCTCATGGCCTGCTACCACCATTTGGGACTTCATAGCATTTGCTGCTTGCCTACAGTTGCCGCCTGGGACTCCATAGCATTTTTTTAAAGAAACACAACAGTAATCAAATGTTTTCTTTTATAAGTTGCCTTGGTCATAACAATGGAAAAGTAACTGACACGTGGCTATGTAGCGAGATGTGTGTCCAGTGTGTGGGGGAGGTATGGGTATGACTTATTGATTCAGTAGCTCGCTTGTTGATGTTTTGACTATGCCTTATATCAGGGCAGCTCACATACCATGTCAGATATTCTATTTGTTTCTCTCTTGACTTAATAGGTCATTCAGAAAATGCTTCAATTGTCTGTCTTGAAGATGTCCAGATGCCTGTACTTGGTCACCTAGAGAGTGAGCAGCATGGGGTGACAGCCTTCCGTCTCAGCATGCATGCGTACATTCCCATTCCATGACTATACTAGGCAGTCCTTAACCCTTCCCCGCTCCTTCCTTTCTTAAGCCCTCTTGTTCCCCTTTCTAGGTTCATGACCCACACCCCACTCCACACAAATGAAGATTCAAGCCTAGTACCACATGTGAGAGAAAATGTGGTATTTATCTTTCTAGGTTACTTAGCTTAATATAATAATTTCATTTTGTCCATTTTCCTGAAAATGCCATACTTTCATTTTTCCTTATGGCTGAGTAAAGCACTACTGTTTATGTGCATATTTTCTTTATCTGTTCATCTTTTGATAGACATCTGGTTCCATTTCCTGGTTTTTATGACAAGTGAAGCAACAAACATGGTATGTAAGTACATAAACTGTGCAAGTGTCTCAATGATACAACTTAAGAACCCTGGGACTGGAGAGATGGCTCAGAGGGTAAGAGCATTGACTGCTCTTCCAGAGGTCCTGAGTTCAATTCCCAGCAATCATATGGTGACTCACAGCCATCTGTAATGAGATATGGTGTTCTTTTCTGGTGTGCAGGCAGAACACTGTATACATAATAAATTAAATAAATAAATAAATCTTAAAAAAAGAATTTATAGCTGTGCAGTGGTGGCACATGCCTTTAATCCCAGCACTTGGGAGGCAGAGGCAGGCAGATCTCTGTGAGTTTGAGACCAGCCAGGTGTACAAGAGCTAGCTCCAGGACAGGCTCCAAAGCTACAAAGAAACCCTGTCTCAAAAAAACAAAAAAAAAAAAGAAGTTATTAAGAGTCCTTTGGTGGGTGGATGCTGGAGAGATTGCTCAGTGGTTAAGAGCACTTGTTGCTCTTACAGAGGACCCTGGTTCGATTCCCAGGACCCACTTGGTGGTTTACAACCACCCATAACACCAGATTCTAGGGGATCCAATCCCCTCTTCTAACCACGGCACTAAGCATGTAAGTGGTGTACATAAGAAAATCTGAGGGAGAGAGAATGTGCCCGTGAATGGTACAGCTGAGTCTATTTTTAGTTTTTGAGGAACCCAGTACTGATTTCCACAGTGGCTGCACCAGTTCACACTCCTACCTGCAATGGACAAGGATCCCCCACCCCAACCCCCAAGTTAGCCAGCAGTAGTTGTGGTTTGCTTTCTTGATAGCCATTCTGGTTGGGATGAAACAGAATCTCAAAGGTCCAGTCAGAGGCAAACACACACCCTGACATATCCATTTGCATTTTAATGGCTATGCATCTTGAACACTTGGCCATTTGTGCCTCTTCGTTTAAGAATTAATCTATTCAACAAAATCCCAGCATAGAGAAGGAGAAGTAGGCTCCAAGTCCCACCCCTAACCAAAAAGCTGTTTGCAATGGATGCCTGCTTGGAGAGGGAAAATCAGCTTTCTTCAGTGGTGGAACACTGGGTATATCAACAATACTGTAGGGCAAACCCTGTGCTCGGGAGGAGTTGACCAACACAAGCAGCCTCCCTGTTAGTTGAATGTACTTTTGTTTTGTTTTGGTATTTTGTATTTGATTGTTTCTTTTAATTTTTGTTCACGTGTGTATGTGTGTGTGTGTGTGTGGTGTATTTTCTCATGAAGTTGTATAGGTAGAGAGGTGGGAGGGATCTGAGAGGTGTTGGGAGAGGGTTAAGAATATGATCAAAATATATTGTATTTAAAACCCAACAATCAACCTCTGTGAGTTTGAGTCGAGCCTGATCTACAGAGCAAATTCGAGGACAACCGGAGCTACACAGAGAAACCCTATCTCAAAAAACAAACGAACAAACAAAAAAGCCAATAAGTAAGTAAACAAGTAAATTAATAAAAAAAGTCTATTCAACCTGTTAGCCCATTTATCAATTAGAATATTTGTTTTGGCATTTTATATTTGTTAATCCCACCAGGTGAGAATAAGACCATTACCATAGTTTAAAGCCAAATTTGAAGAAAGCTTTAATTATACACTGGTCAGGTGGATGGGTTCTGGCCAGGTCCATACCCAGGATTGCAGGAAATAGGTTGAACACATATTTCCCAACAGGTCCAATCAGCGGCAAGCATACATCCTGATGTATTTCCTGTTTGCCCATGTATGATGAAGCTCATCCAGTGTAGTTGGGTCAATCAAACTTGTTTTGGGCAGTGAAAATCTGTGACTTGCCATCTCCCACAAACATTGCCTCTAGAATTTCGGGAAGCATTTGTCCTTGGGTGTCGCGAGCCGCACCACATTGGACTGCCATATGTCATGAGCCACCTTTTTGTGGTGACTTCTGCTGTAGTCCTAGCCACAGTATATGTTCCAGGGTAGGAGCGTGAGGATTAGAAAAGTTAGATAGAAGGAGCCAAGAAAAAAAGAATCACAGAGACGCAGGACAGTATTGGGACGGCAACTTGGTCTCCTGCATACTGAGTTCTGATTTCACCTATGTTTAATTTTCCACACACTTTTATACCCCAGTACAAAAGGTGGGGGGAAGAAGGCAAAAGACTGCTTTAACATGACACCAAGGACAACCAGAACAGTTACCTTCCCCAATACTTGAGATCAGCTCATTAATTCTTGAGAAAAGTGTTCTGTTGTTTAGGCAACAAGTTTAGACCAAGTGTCCTGAAGGCAGCCACTCCCTAGGTCAAACCTCCTATTTCAAAAGAAGGGACAGAAGTATGCTTGAATTCTCTGAACTTTGGTCAGGATGGAAAGGATACACCTCTCAATGTCTAAAACACCAAGTAACCACACCCTAGGTCAGGGTGTGCAGCCACACTTGTTGCTAACAAGTTTGAGCAAGTTCTAACCCTCTGACCTTCAGACAAGGTGGAATAGGCTCACATTTTTGGGCCATACTTGAGCAAGGGGCTTGCAGATCAGAGGCATTTTTGTTTCATGGGTCTCTTTGCCAGAGTAATTAAAACTTAAACTGTAACTTTGCCTCTCACAGTATATTCTAGATGTTAACTTGAAGTCTGAAGTAGAGTTGTCAAAGGCTCTCCTCCCTTCTGTCCTACCTGTCCCTTCACTATGCTCAGTTTGCCTCTGTGGTAAAGAAGCGTTTTAATTGCATGCACTGCTACTTGCCAGTTCTTGGGGTTTTTCTGTGTATTTGGAGGCCTTTCAGAAATGTCTTTCTTACGCCTAAATCTTGAAATGTCTACCATATATTTTCTCCTAGAAGTTTCAGTGTTTAAGATTTTAAATTAAGGTTTTTAATTATTTGAACTACTTTTTGTGCAGGGTGAGAGATGTGGCTCTAATTTAATTCTGTTGAACGTGAGTATTCAGGTTTCCCACCAGAGTTTGGTTTTTTTTTGGTTTTTCGAGACAGGGTTTCCCTGTAGTTTCTAGTGCCTGTCCTGGAACTAGCTCTTGTAGAGCAGGCTGGCCTCGAACTCAGAGATCCGCCTGCCTCTGCCTCCCGAGTGCTGGGATTAAAGGCGTGCACCACCACCGCCCGGCTCCACCACAGTTTGTTGAAGAGCAGTATAGGAAAAACGTGCGAGGAGAAACTACTCATCGAGCCTGTGCTGTGTAAGCCACGTAAAGATAAGTAGCAAAAAATAAGGGTGGAAAGCGAGGCTGTGGATACACGGTGAGAGCCAAGGAAGTCAATTTGATACACTTAAACTAGAAAGTCAAGGACGTTTTTAAAAATAAGTTTCAAGGGCTGGAAAATGGCTCAGGGGGTAAGAACCCAGGCTGCTCTTGCAGAGGACCTGAGTTCAATTCCCAGTATCCATGTTGGGAAGCTCACAACTGCTTGTAACGTCAGTTCCAAAAGTGACTGATATCTCTGGCCTCTCAGAGAACCTGGACTCATGTGTGAACATCAAACATACCACAACACACATACACACACACACATGATTAAAACATAAAAATAAATCTTTAAATGAAACAAGGCTCAAACTGATACAAGCCGTGATTCCTCTCTGACAGAGAAACCAATCCTGTTTACCTACAAATCTCATATTCAGAAAACCAAGACAGGGCAATATCCCATCAGCTAGAAGAGGAAGAAGCTTTCAGAGGAGGATAGTTACTCGGGTCAACTGGTTGATGTATAAACAGGACAATTGTGGTGGCATTTTCATGAGAGATGTTAGCAGAGGGAAAAAGGTTAAAAATCATGCCTGGAGTGATGTTTTTCTTTACAACATTAAAGCGCTAGGTGACACAGGAATAAGAAGCCTGAAGTTTCAGCAGTGGCAGCACAAAACTTATTTGTTTCTTTTCTTATCTCTGAGACAGGTTTCATGTATCCCAAGTGAGCCTCTAACACACTCTATAACCAGGGAATACCCTGAATGCCTGATCCTTCTTGCTGCCACCTGCCGAGGACTGAGATGAGGCATGAACCACCATGCTCAGATCACAAAGCCTTACATCTTATACCTACAAGGCAGTGGGTAGGATGGGACAAGCCTGCTCTACAGAGTCACTGATGAGCTCAGAGTGATGGGAATTCCTCATTCTTTTTCTTTTATTTCACTGGGGATGGAGCCCAGAGGGCCTTGTGCGTGTTAGGAGAGAATGCCCTACCACATGACTGTGCCCCAACCCTAGTTCCAACATCTTGAGGGTGGAATTCCCAACTTCCTCTCCAACTGATTCGTAAAGCCAGAAAGCAAAAGGGTCATGGGGGGATGGGTTTAGTGTGGGGGAGGGATCCTCAAGCCAGCTAATCTGTGCTTTGGTCTAGAGCGCCATACAAGTTAGCCACGAAGTTGCTGAAAAATGCAGGAAGCAGATGGAACATTAGGTGAGCACCACCATGTCCATTACAGGGAAGGTAGACTATAAAGTCTGTTACGAAGAAAAAGAGAGAGATATGAGTAGCTAGGGTAAGGGATAGAAGAAAAATTGTGTTTAATTGTTGTAACAGAAAAGAGTTGTGTTTTGAGGAGTGGCTAAGCAGACATCATGGTATTTGGTCTTGGAGATGGTGGAAGGGACAGTGACAGGCCTTAGAAAAGAGACGACCCTCTTTTGTTTGGGCAGGAAGGAAGCCAGGGGAATGTAGTTAGCTAAATACGCATGTGTGGAGGCAGGAGATGCAGGAGACTGAGGAAGCTCGCACCTGAAGCTTGACATTTCCTATAAACTAGAAAGCCAAGAGTAAAGAGTAGTCCTGGTGTAGGGGAGGGGACAGGAGATCTGCTACAGTAGACCTTAGAGTCTCTAAAGTGGAGCACAATTTCGGGACAAGAGAAGGTCCAGGTTTCCACCCTCGAAACCCATGACTGTTGTGGCTCTGGTGGTTACTGAGGCCAACAATTAAGAATGAAGCGATGGGACTGGAGAGATGGCCCAGCAGTTAAGAACACTGGCTGCTCTTCTAGAGGACCTGAGTGAGTTCTGTCCCCAGAACCCACATGGCTCACAACTACCCTTAGCTCCAGTCCTTGGGGATCCAACACCCTTTTCTGGTTTTGTAGGGGCATTGCCTGTCTGTGGTATACATACATACATACATACATACATACATACATACATACAGGCAAAACATTCACATACAAAAAAAAATAGTATGAGCCTCCAACACAAAGCCTATCATTCCTTCTGTTCTTGGACCAGCCATATAAACCAAAGGTCCAGGACGAGGGGGTCTGATGCAGGAGGTGAGCTCCAATGGGAAGTGAAGGGAAATACTGCCTGCGCAGGCACACAGGGAGAGGGCTCAGGGGAGGGGTGACCTTGACAGGCAGCCAAGTGGGGAGCAGTCCTCCTCTGTGAAACTAGGGTCAGTAGACATTTTTGTCAATTTGTTTGTTTTTCAGTAGTCTCAAGGACCGAGCCAGCTGTGACAATGCTGTGTAATCAGGAGGGGAGGGGCCAAGGTGAAAGGTCAGGGCCTGCCACTTATTTGCTGAGCAATCTAGCCTCTGACTGCATCTCTTTGAGCTCAGTTTTCCTACTGTGAAATAATGAACCCCGTAGGGATTATCACACGGACCACGTGGGCGCGTGGGAGGTGTGAATCGTAAGAATCCACACATACAGGTATTACTGCATCATGACTTCATGGCAGCGTTTGCAGCCAAGTGCTTGGTTCTGTGCTCTAAATTTAGAACGGGCTGGGGAAGAAGGCTGGGTAAACACTAAAACATTTACTGAGCGCTACTCTTTGTCGGTAACTAAGCTAGGCAGGGTGACGGTGAGATGAAGCAGCGAGGACTGATAACTTTGGAGTTTCGAGACCGAGAGACAGACACGGTAACACATTACGTCCTGCCATATGGTACAGCAGGGCGACACGGAGCCCTGCGTGAGCCCAGAGAAGGGATGATTGAGACTGAGTGAGTCACATTTATAGGAGAAACGCCAGTGGAGCTGACCGTTCCTTCATCGTGCCAGAGCAGAGGAGACCCCACTAGACTCCAGGGCTACGTACCCACAGTTCAGTCTGCTTCCGCATCAATCTTTGGCCAAAAGGGAGGAAGAAGCTTCTTGATCTCATGCGGGAGCATACTCCACGAGTGTGCTGAAGGCCTGGCTGCCATGGGAACACTGCATCCCTATTTTTGCTTAATCTCTCTGCAATTTACTTTCAACAACATGCTGCGGCCACGTGAAAGCGCAGCTCCCATTTCCTAGCTAGGAGGTGTCGGTGCTTGCTGTTAGCTGAGGGCCACACTTCCTTTGGAAAAGGAAAGGCCAGTGGGTCAGCGTGTGAACAGCTCTCCCAGGAAAGCTGTGTTGTAGTTTTTAAAGGTCATTTGTCACATGCACGCTGTGACTGCTCCTCTCCGCAGATGGAGACAGCGATCCCTAGAAAAGCTGGCTAGCCACACTAGCCACATCAGTCAGCTCTAGGGTCAGCTGAGAGAGCCTGTTACCGTGAATGATGTGGAGAGCAAGCAGGCAAGACTCCTGATGGCAAGCTCAGGCTTCCATATGCATGTGGCCCATGGATATTTTCACCCTGTACACACGTTGACACGTATGTGAACATGCATACATGTATGCTCACTACACTCACACACACATCACACATGCACATATATAAAAGAAAAAAATCTTAGCTATTCTGTAAACTGAAAGGAATAGAAATATTCTAAAGAGATACTTTTGGAATTAATTTTCTTTTCAGCATGTCTAAAAGGAATTGAAAATATTTCAGAGTTACTTAGGCCCCTCCCTTTGGCTATCAGATGATTGAAGCAAAGGACCTCAAGAAACTGAAATTTCTCCCAGGGTCTCATGCTGGGAGAAGAAAACTCTGAAGCTTGGTGCTAGCTGGAGCAGGAACGCATCAGGAGATCCCACATACATTAGCAACTTCTCAGATGTCCTTGTGGGACAGACTGGCAACACTGGTTAATGATGGATGGGACCACACCTTGAACTTTATCCTCATGTCAAGACCCTAGATGATGGACTTTGGAGCTGTCACTGTATCTCTTTGTCCCCCTTCTCAGAATGGCTACATTGACTAAACATCCCCTTCTGTTCTCCACAGTGGCTCTTCTAGTTGGGTTGTTGAGGCTGGGCAGTCAAGCCTAGCTTGTTAGGACTGCCAGAGCAAAGGCTCCGGCCACAGCTCTGGGTGCCCCCCCCCCCCATTTCCACTTCACATTGTTCTCAGTCCCCTCCTGCCCTGCCCCACCTCCTGCCCTCCAGCCACTCTCTACCTCATGAGCCCATTCATCTCTTGCCAGTACTTACTCATGCACTCTGGAAATACCTTAGTTGGTGGCTGTCTCAGAATACAAGCTCATGAGTGCAAAAACTTTGTATTTTGTTCACCATTTACAAGCTCGGACAGGAAGAGGGCCTGCCCAAAACAGGGAGTGCCACAAAAGCAAACCCTGAATCAATGTGCAGTGAAAATGCCCTATCGCCCAACAAAAGTGTTAAGCAAGGAAGGGGCCGAGGTGGCTCAGGGGTGGAGTGCTTGCCTAGCATGCACGAAGTCCTAGGTTTGATCTGCATCACTTAGAAGGAAGCTGAGAAACTGAGGGCAGAAACTCAGAGCTGAGTCCTGTGAACACAAAGCCTGGTAACTATGACTCCACCCTTGGGGCTGGATTGAGCCAGAAGTAGGTGATAAAACCTTTATTCCTTTTCCAAAAGCAGTTATCTGGTTTTGGTCCCCAGCACTGGGGGAAGTAGTTATCACATCTCCCCCACTTACCAGCCCCTGCCCCCCAAAGCTGATGGCACTTCCAAGAGAACACAGTGAGTTCTGTCTGAATGAGCCGATTGGAAGTTCCGGCTGAGCAACTTCCCAAATGATGTGAAAATGATAAGGCTTGTGGCATTTGGAAAAACTTGACACAGATTGCACACTAAACCAATTCCACGGAAAATTCTGATAGTGCAAATGGCCACGCAGCCCACGAGACGGTGGCTTGAAGTCGGGACACTGGACACTTGCTGTGCATACTAAGCACCTGTCATAACCGGGCTTTTCTGGCACACAAGCAGACAGTTCTGGCCAAGTTGGAAAGAAGGAGCTGAGGGGAGATTTGAACCAGGTGAGACAAAGTTGTTTTATCTTTGGGTTTGGGGGTTTTAGCCAGCATTTCACTGTAGTGCAGGAAGCCCTGAACTCACTATGTAATTCAAAGTGTCTTGCTCTAGCAGCAATCTTCCGGCCTCAGCCTCCCAGGGGCTGGGTTATAGGCATGAGCCACTTGGCCTGATGCTGAGACCAAGTCTAATTGGATAACTTTTATATGCAATGTACAAACAACCATGCATATTCCCATTTAATGACGTTTGTTTGTTTTGAAACAGGGCCATACTGTGTAACTCAGGCCGGCTTTAAGTTCACCATGCTTTCGCTTCTGAGGGCTGGGATTTCAGGTACGCTCCCTCAAACCTGGCTGCAGTCACTATTTATTTCCATTTTCTAGGGTGTTTGTTGGGTGAGGGGCAGAGAAAGGCTGAAAAAATATATTTGCTTGAGATCATAGTTAATAAATTACAGGGAAAACTCAGCTCCGGGTTTACTTGGCTGCAAAGCCCGCATGCTCTCTCCCTGACACACTTGCCTCCCCAGCATTCCTGGAAATCCTCACTGATGAAATGCATCGGTCATCTTAAAAAAAAAACTTTTAAAAGGTAATGATATGATCTAAACGAAAGGAAGCAGGAAGTCATAAAAACAAGCAACCATATGAAATTGCTTCTGACTCCTTAACCCATGGTCAGGAACCCTCCAGGGAGTAGTACATAGAAGGAAGAACAGGGCTGGGATTCCTTTTTAAAAGTAGCATTGCCATAAAAACCTGCAATCTGAGCCCACTCCCCATCCCATTGCAGCCCCCTCCACACCATGTTCGGTCAAAGTCATTCAGTGTGAGTTTGTTTCTTATCTGCTTACAGTCTTGGTGAGATGAAGTGAAGATGTCTCAGTCTATCTTGTCCCTTCCTCCCTTTCTCTCTCCCTCCCTCCCCTTCTCCCTCCCTCCCCTTTTCCCTTCCACCCTCCCTTTCTCCCCTTCTCCCTCCTTCCCCTTCTCCCTTCCACCCTCCCTTTCTCCCCTTCTCCCTCCCTCCCCTTCTCCCTTCCACCCTCCCCTTCTTCCTTCCCTCCCTTCCTTCTCCTTTCCAGTCCCTCCTCCTTTCTTTTCTTATACTTTCCCCTTTTCCTTCTTTTCTCTTTCTCTCAGGGTCTTGCGATGTAGCACAGGCTTACCTCCAACCCAAGGCCCTCTTGTCTCAGCCTGTGTGCTGCCATGCCTAACTTTCAAGCCTGACACTATTGACCCGACCCTTGGCTCTCATGTTTAGTCTCATGTCTGCTACTGCCTCTCCCAAAACCCTGAGTTGAGCAGAACCCACCTCTCTCTGCTACATATTTCTATGAATTTATACAAAGCGTTCTTGGCTAGAACAGCTTTGACTCCCTCTTTCCTGCTCCTTATCTGACACTCAGTGTGCTGGCTTGTTTCAAGACGACTTGACGCAAGCTCGAGTCATCCCAGAGGAGGGGACCTCAATTGAGAAACCATTTTTCAAAAGATCTGGCTGTAGGCAAGTCTGTAAGGCATTTTCTTAATTAGTGATGGATGTGGGAGGGCTCAGCCCATGGTGGGTGGTGCCACTCCTGGGCTGGTGGTCCTGGGTTCTATATGAAAGCAGTCTGAGCAAGCCATGGGGAGCACCCTCCATGGCCTCTACATCAGCTCCTGTTTGGGTTCCTGTCCTGACTTTCTTCAGTGATAACAGCAATATGGAAGTATAAACCAAATAAACCCTTTCTTCCCCAACTTGCTTTTGGTCATGGTGTTTCCTGGCAGCAATAGTACCCCTGACTAAGACACTCAGAGAGCATATTTATGCTTTCTGGTTTAGTGCAAAAGCCATCTGCTTGTGAAACCATGCCTGGCTCCCTCTAATAGCCATCATGTTCTCTAACACTGTGCACAGTTTCTAAGACTCAGGTAGTTAACAGTGCTATGGCTCACTGTTTCGTCCCCCGCAGTAAGTACTCACCAAACTGTACAAACTCTTCTACCATCAAGACACAACGCTGCTCTAGATGGGCAGGTCATCAGCCAGAGCCTGGGTTCTTGATGTGCCTTGGCTATTCCTTCTACTGACAAGGGAGGAGGAGATCTTACAGGCTGCGGGTACCGTATAACCAGGGCACTCTCTTCCAGGACTTTTCCAGAGTTGTTAAACTGAAGGCATAACCCGAGACATGTTTATATGCCATTCCCAAAGCTTATTTCATAATAGTGCCTATGGCCATCGCTTTGTACACATTGCTCGAGGGCTTGGACCATAAGAGCTGTATTTTAGAGACACCTAGGCCAGGGGTGGGCACCCAGAAGTCAAGTTGCTATTTGTTGCCACAACAAAAATGCTTATGAATTTAATTGAATTTGATGGAACAGGGAATGATTTACTAGCAGAAACACAGTATACAATATAAAAGCAGCAGGAGTACACACACACAGCCACAAGGACAAACAACAAGACCATGAACCGTCTACCAGCTGACTACTCCCATGACTCTCCTGGAGGTCTTTAAAAACTCAGCAGTAGGTATTAAAGTGCTAAAGATAATTTATGAGAGCTGGACGGTGGCGGCACAAGTCTTTAATCCCAGCACTTGGGAGGCAGAGGCAGGCAGATCTCTGTGAGTTCGAGGCCAGCCTGGTCTGCAGAGCGAGTTCCAGGATAGCCAGAGCTACACAGAGAAACCCTGTCTCAAAAAAAAATATGAGAAGAAACGTAATTATACCAATTTGTGTTATCTTGGGGAAAAGACCATCGCTGTCTGCTTCCAGCTGTGGAGCACATGGGTCTGCTTGTGGAATCCCAGTACTCTGGCACAGACACTCAGAAAACCATGCTCTCAGCAGAGGAAATAATCACACCTTTCCTTATGGTGAGGGGCCACTGAGGGGGAGATACAGTATGACCTCAAACAACTTTGTAGAAAGAAAACCTTTTGATGATTCACACAGTACACATACACACACTCGCATGCATGCATACATGTGCACACACAAACAAGCATGCACATACACACACACACACACACACACACACACACACACACACGAGTTGGGTTTTAAGAAATGTTTGCTCAGCTAGTGCTTCAGTAAATTTCCCAGACTCACTCCTGAAGTCAGAGAGCATTTTCCTGACAGCCTGGCTGGTGAATTCCTGCAGTCAGTCCCCACCCTCCTAGGAGAATGCAGGCCTTTTTCATGAGGGATGCCAGCTCTCTGGGTGGGCCCAAACAGGCTGAGGCTTCAGCTATTTTGAAGCCCATGAGATCAAGATCACAAATCTAAAAAATCACAAGAGCTGGAATGGGGGCAGGAAGGGTTGGTGGGTTAGCTAACATCTCTTTAGAAGCTGTACTAGGTATATGATCAATCTATTTCAATTTCTCCTCCCCTGGAGAGATGGGCAATGTAACTAACATGCCTATCTGAATGGCAAACACATATATTCTTACTGTTATTTCACATCCATGGTGTAATCCAGAGAATTAAAAATAAATTCTTGTATGCGTGTGTATGTGGGAGGGGAGAGGTGCACATCCCATGGCACACATGTGAAGGTCAGGGACAACTTATGGAGTCACTTCTCTCCTTCCACTTTATGTGAATCCTACAAGGCTAAAACTTAGGTCACCATTCTTGAGATGTAAGCAAATGTCTATTTTCCCCAGAGAGGGGACAGAACAAAGCAAGGATACCGCCAAAGTCCAATCTGGTGAACCAATGAGTTTATTGGGGCTACTTCCAGGAATATGGGTGAGGGGCTACTTCCAGGAGCAGAATTGACTCAAAGACAGCTGCATCCCTGTAGCCTACCTCAGCATGGGTGACAGCTCATGCAAGTTAGAAATCTGGAGTGCACCGCTGTACAGCCTGCAGGCAACTCAACAGGTGGGAGAGTCTCTCCAGGCAGCTTTGCTGATCTGAGCCTTTTCTAAGCAGCTCAGCAGGTCTGTCTCTTTCAGATGGCTCTTCTGAGAGTGACCCTTAGCAGGCCTTATGATGTATGTATGTATGTATGTATGTATGTATGTATGTATGTATGTGGAGGGAAGGGCCTAGTAAATCTGGTCATTTTCAGGGACCTCCTCAGGCTGTTGAGTTGTTTAGTTCCTGAGCTTGGTCAGCTTCCTTGCAGAATTCCCAAGAAAAGAAACCGTCTTTTAGTGAAAAACAACCAAAAAGCATTCAGGAAGACTATAAAATGAGGAACTACATTCTGGGGGAGGCACAATGAGAGTGAGGATCAGTCTCTCTCTTTGTACGAAGGGTGAATGGAGAAGAAAAGGAATGAACACTTACAGTGACTGTTTCCTGTATGCCAAATAGCTATGGCATTAGAGCACTTTGTCAACTCGGGGAAGTAGACATAGCACCCTCTAGGGGAAGAATAGGGCACAGGGAGGTCAGGTAGAAGCAGTGATGAGATTAATTGCAAGGTGCCGTGGTTTATATTTGGGGCCATCTCTCTTCAGGCTTGAGTCTCCTAAGACTGCAGCCATAATCTCTAAATGGTGATACGGATTTTTTCCTTACAGGGTCATTATGAGGAAGGACTATAGATGCCATGGGAAAAAGCACTCAGCGTTACATCTGACACAAATAAAACATTTAAAAATTTGAGTTTATTTACTTTGTGCTGGAGATCAAAGGCCCTGGCTCGCGAGGCAAGTGCTCTACCACTTAGCCATATTCCTAGCCACAAGCTTAGCACTTCAGATTGTTGAAGATCGCGCAGCAAGTGAGTGGTAGACAAGGCTTTCTATTCAGCAAACTCTAAGGAACCACATTGTCACATCACGCTGTTACTTCTTCAGATACTGAGATGTGGAGGTGAAAGGCGGAGCTGAGCTTTGAGAGAGAAGCACTGGTGATGTACCCAGATTCTGGAGAGGGCAGTAAGGTGGGTAGCACTGCTACATCACAAGAAGACTACAATCTTAATGCAATCCTGTTCTTGGTGGGTGGTGTTAAACTCAGGACCTTTGCACATGCTCGTCACACTATCACCGAGCTACACCCCTAGCCCTCGAATTCACTCTCGTTAACCTTTTATTTTGTTCTTTGATGTCACCTACATATAAAGTGCTATTTATTATAAGCTCCCTCTAGATACCCTTTTATCCCTGTTACTCCTCAGTGGGTAATGATTTAAGACAATAACTGCCTCTTCTCTAGAATCTATCGGTAGCCAGTGGTTCAGCAGGGACGGGTAGGGTTCTACAAACACCTTTTTGATTCATTACTGTTTGCCGATAGGTCCAGTCTTCGGGTGGGTTCACTGCAGGCAGCTGCAGCTGCTGTGAATGTGACTTCACTGGCTTTGTCATGCCCAGAAGGCAGCATCTCACAGCCCTGATTTTCAGGCTGTCTCTCTCTCCATTCTCTACGGCATTCACTTAGCCTTAGAGGTAGTGGTATAGATCTTCTGTTTAGGGTTGGGCACTTAACCATCACTAAGTTGAGTCTTGCATGCGTGTGTGTGTGTGTGTGTGTGTGTGTGTGTATGCGCGCGCGTGCGTAGAAGCTAGAGGCCAATGCAAAGGTTCTAACTCTAACCCTTTTTTTTTTTTTGATACAGAATCTTACTATGTAGCCCGTAGTTGGCCTGAACTATATAAACCAGGCTGGCCTTGAACTCAGAGATCCTCTTGCCTCTGCCTCCTAAGTGTTGGGACTAAAAGCATGTGCCACCAAGTCCCCAGGATCCACCCATGTTCACTGCCCACTGTAGTTACAAATGTGTGCTGCTGAGCATCCCCTTTCTGACATGGGCTTTGGAGATTTGAACTCAGGTCTTTATGGCTGCACAGTAAGCGCTTTACTCACTAAGCCATCTCTCTAGCCTTCAGCTGTGCTTTAAGAGAAAAGCTATACACAACTGATTAGAATATTTACTAATGTGGAAGAAACAGGTCATCAGGACAACTTTATTCAATACATTTCATTCTAATATGAGTCATTTCAAATGGTATCTTGTGTGTGTGTGTGTGTGTGCATTCGTGCACGAATGCCACAGAACACATGTGAAGGTCAAAGGACAACTTGTGGGAATAGGTCCTCACTTCCACTATGCGGGTCCTAGGGATCATCAGGCTTGGCAGTGGGCATCTTCACCTCTGAGCCACCTCACTGGCCCTTGTGTGAGGTTTTAAATACATTTTTATTCTCTGGCCTTTTCACATATTCTGAGTTTTTATCACTCACTTTAACTTCTTAATTGTATTAGAAATGTCTGACAGGTAGCAAAACACTACTACTAACTTTGACATCCAAACTGTCGTGTTACACAGTGATCTTAAATCCACAGTGCTCCTGCCTTCCAAGTACAGGTATGCATTGCAGTAATTTAAAGAACAAGGTAATTTTCTATCAGCGAAGTAATTTGCTTATTGTATCTGACACCTATATTAACTTTTCTTTGTTCTTTTAATGAATTAATAATAAAATCACCTTGCCTTTTTCTCTTAGAGGTAAGTTTAAACACAAATCTTCTCTAACCCCCAAATGAAGATTGCAGAGAGCTCCCTCTAGTGTCGAGACGTGAGTAAAGCATAATTAGCACTGCCCTGGTACTTAGAGGTCTAACACACTGGGTCTTAAACCTGTACTTAGTGCTAGGGAGTAGTTATGTTTGTTTTCTTATGAGACACTGAAATTGTAATTATACCGTATTATCTACTGTGAGCTTCTATGGCCTTTAAGTGTACATTACATCCAAACTGAAAGGTGACACTGTAAGCAAATCCTCCAAACAAGTGCCGCTATGCAATTTGGTTCCTAATCATTACTTGCACAGAGAGGTGCACAGAGCAGCTAATGAGGCTAACCACGTTTCAGTTGTCATTAACTTCTGGCAACTCAACTGCATTCATTTCTTTTTCTCCTTTACGAATTATAAAGAAGACAATGAGTTGGAGCTGCTGGCACAGTCCTAGAACTCAGGATGCAAGGCAATCGGAGTCTAATTTCAGCAAAGTTGGCCTGGAAAGTGTTCTACTGGTGGCTTGCTCCTCTCCATTAGTAAGTGCCGCAGGCTATACTACCGCATACTCCTTGTGACTTCACCAGCTGATTGTGGCTATGAGACTATGGCTGCACAGGCTATGTCAACAGGTGTCCTATGGAGAAGGATCTCTGGCCAAATGAAGAATCAGATATTTTATTTTCTTCACTGAAGGATTGCTCAGAATCTTTAGTAAGCTGATATGCACTATGATGCTGTATTAAGGACTACATGCAGCATTGCCTAAATTATTAGCTGTGGATCCTGTTCCTTCAGAATTATCTAATGCTGTGGAATAATCCTGTACACTGTGGAAATTACACTGATTGGCTTAATAAAGAAGCGGACTGGCCAATAGCTGGACAGGATTAGGCTAGGCGGGAAAACCAGACTAAGGACACTGGGAAGAAGAAGAGCAGAGTCTGAAGGGTTGCCAGGAGATGCAGGGGGAGCAAGACATGCTGAAGGACAGGTAAAGTCATGAGCCACGTGCAATACATAAATAGAAATGGGTTAATTTAAGTTATAAAGAGCTAGTTAGAAACAAGCCTGAGCTACATTAATAAAAAGTTTCCATGTGATTGAGAGTGACTGCTGGGACACAAAGAAACTCTGCCTACAATTTAACATCACTTAATGAAATCCATGTTCAAAAGGAGAGTGTAGGAAGTGATCTCATCATTCATTCCTCAGCTCCCATCAGCAATCTCCACCCTTGGACTCTTCTCCTGCAGGCCTGCCTCGAGGAGTTCAAAGATCTCAGCGCTCTAGGACTGCAATGTCCTGTAACTCTCTGGTTTACTGATTAAAACAGCAAGTGGCTTCACAACTGAGAACATCCTACAAAGTACTAATCTCTGTACATACCTAACAAATCATTCTGTTCTCACTGAAAACAGAAGATGTTATTTCCATTCTGTCAGACCTCATTTATAGATTCAAGGGCAACAAAGAATGAAGCCCGGGGAAAGACAGAGAATGATAGTTTAAATTAGATTTAGCAGGGCTGGAGAGATGGCTCAGAGGTTAAGAGCACTGGCTGCTCTTCCAGAGGTCCTGAGTTCAATTCCCAAGCAACCACATAGTGGCTCACAACCATCTGTAATGAGATCTGGTGTATATGTAATAAATAAATAAACAAACACTGTATATGTAATAAATAAATAAATCTTCTTTAAAAATTAGATTTAGCAAAAAGATCAAACCATCTTAATCCTTCTTAGTATAGAACCCAAAAGACAGCCCAGCCCAGGAAACTGCATTCACAAACACAAGATAGGAGGGAAGAGTCAAAAACAGAGGCAACTAGGTGATGGAACAGCTTTTTGAATCCTCCTAGTGTAGCCAGTAACTGGCTAGAACCACTGTAATACTAACAAATGCATACACCCAATGCTAAGTGTACATAGTTTTTAAAATCTATTTTAGATTATCTAATTTTCATTATAATTCAGGATCATCAAGAATAGTATTTTGATGTCAGCCAGAGTTTTTAATAACTCCTTTAAGCCAAAAGATGGACCTTTTCTCAAGTAATGTGTAAACTTTTGGGCTGAAGCAAAGTGTGAGAAAAGACTGGGATTTTTAGAGCTGCTGATCTCAGAAAACGAGGAACCAACAGCACAGTAAGGCAGGACCTGTTCCATTTTGGATCACTGACTTTGTAAGTTTTCTTTATAAAGATGGATATTCTAACAATCCAGAAAGTAATTTAATTTATAATGGAAATTTAGACTTAACTTAAAAAATTCCACTGATACAAATCTAAAATTAAGTAATTTATTTATAAAATAACAAAAATTTATGAATAGATCTGTTTATTGTATTATGAAAATGGTCTCAGTACATATGAGAAACATTATATACTTTGAGGACAGCATTCAGAACTATTAAGACAAAAGACAAACTATAATTTTTAACTCATCCTTGATTTAGGGGAAAGGCTATAAATTACAGGCTGGAATGCATTCAGCATGAACTCAGAATCCTATATAACATAAAGTATGAAAAGAATACAAAAGATGCTGGAGTCCAATAAGCCCACACCTAAATTTTAACCATAAACCTCCAAGGACTTTTTTTTATTCATTCTTATAGACTAGTCTTCTTTTGAGACAGGTTGATTTTATCTCCAAGGCTCAAGGCCATTCCCTGTAAAGAAGAAAGTAGATGTTTATATGTTTTATCTAATTTTGTGATGTTGGGAACTAACCCAGGGCCTATACACACTGCGAGAGCACTACCCAACTGAGCTATATTCCCAGACTCAACAAAGATGTAATTATTGAAACAATGCCCAAATAGTAGTTGACAACAGCTTAACTAAGGCTCCATTCATTCAATGATATCATATACAACATGGACTTCAAACACTTTTAGTGGGTTGATTTTAGTGATGTTGATGCGTACTCGATTTATTTATGCCATACCTGTCAAAAACTCTGAAGAATCTGTTCCACAAACATCACACAAGAATCAATGTTTTAGTACTTAGAGTGAGCCATTTTAAATTAACTGAAGCTCAGAAGATACCCCCCCACACACTCACTCACTTTATATATGTATTTTTATCTCAAACAAAAAAACATGATTATGACAGAATTCATTATACTACTGAAATAAGAAAGACATGAATTCTTCCTCCCTTTATTCAGCTCAGAGATGTACTCAAAAAAGAGGTTGTTACCTGACTCTTTGCACGAATTCTAATATGACCAGTAACAGCAGCATCTGGTCCCTGGTGAACTGGCTTCTCAATGCTGACATTTGCAAGTGCATCCTCCCCAAATATAGAACGAGCGTACAGGTTGGCTGCCATAAAGCCACAGTAGCCAGAAAGGGCCTGGGGAGAAATGTGTGATAAATTCAATATGAGAGAATTACACGCTGGCAAACACAAGGAAGCTATTGTTTAAAGTCTTATGTGTTAGAGGGTATAAGATCGTATGAACTTACCAAGGCTAAAAACAAACATGTATGTAGAGAGAATTTCCTGTGCACATTACATTCAATACACCTGACTCTGAAGAGAACGCTTATTCAAATCTGTACTTACATATCTAGTGCTTATTTACTTATATGCCTCTTGCACCAGGCTTTTAACTTCAATAAAGACTTCTTCTGCTGCAATTGTTGCACTTAGTAACTGCTGAAGAAACTAATATATGAACTAAAACCTACTTGTTTGGCAGTAAACATGTTCTCCCTGTCTCTCCCCTCTCCTCTCTCTCTCTCTCTGTGTTATTAGAAGCCAAGCAAACATTTTATCACTGAGCTACAGCTACCCCGCTGACAGCAGACTCTTTCAGACTTTAGAATTTTCTGATAAAATTTTACCTTCTCTGGAGTCAGGCACTTCATGTTGGTTGACTTTAAGATATGCTGTAAATAGTCATTTAAATCAATCATATTGGTGTTAACTGTCACCTGCAGAGGAGAAAAACTCAATAAATCTTACAATGAAAGTTGTGGATAATTGGTATTTCATCCTAGAACTGTCTTCCAACTATTTAGGGGAAGAGTAGGCAATAAACAAGTGACCCCTACAAAATGGCCTGCATCAGAGGAGTGCTTTCAGACACAGGTACTCACTAGACCACCAGGAAAGAGAGATCAAGGAAAATCAATGGTCTGGCCACAGACCTCACAACATTAGAGCCAATAATGGTAGATTACCAACCAGACACAGAAGAGGGGGAATCTTGTCTACACTGTCTCCTATTAGTTACAGTAACAACTAGCTAGCCCTGGCCATCACACCTGCAGTGTCTGTGTTTAGAAGACAGGGGCTGAGGGATAGGCACTGGAGACTTTCCTGGACTATAGAACATGATACAGTCCCAAGATTCCAAAAAGAACTGCCAATCTATTTAATTCACAACAGCGAATCCCTAAAGTACTTGCACGATTTCTAGTTAAGTTAATTCATAGTACAGATAATAAACAACCGTTTGCTTTTCACTTCCGGTGCTTTTTAGTGGGAATTATTTCAAAGAACTCCTATCACTAGTCAAAAGGAAGACAGGTAAAGAAAGCCTCTCAAGGACTAACTTTATTTTCCCATTCAAATTCGGCCCACATCTGACGGAACTCGGCATCAGTGCAAGTTGCAGGCTGGATATAGTCCATGATGTCAATGTGGATGTCACTGAGGACCACACAGTTCCTGTCACTTGCTGCTCCAGACACATCATAAACTGTAATATACATACAAAAAGATCCCCAATCAAAGGGTAGTTAAAAATTACAAATAATTATGTACTAGCACATATTTATATATACCAGATTCTAAGTGCTTTATAATTATTATCAACTAACCAGTCCATCAATCCTACCTTACTGTTTTCTATCTCCCAGATTAGGAAAGCAGAGTAGTCAAAAGTTGCCCAGGTTACACAACTGATAAGCAGTAAGACTTACAACTAAGGATTTAGGCTCAGGCACACTTTGCCTTTTGTTGTTAAACAGAGTTCAGTGGCGAGAGTGGGACAGGTACTACACTAGACACACAGTAGTCCAGTATTCTTGTAGTTGGGACCTAGCTAGAAAGCCATTTTCTTCTAATATTTGGATCTATGTTGCTGAAAGTTAGTAACATAAGACCATCTGTCTCTATGACTGTCTCCCATAGAAGGCAGTCTGGGACCACTGTGATGGGACATGCATCTAATCCCAGCAGCTGAAGCTGGGCAAGTGGTGTCACTTTACTTGAGGCCAGTCTGGGCTACCCAATGAGACCCTGTTCCAAAAACAAAACAAAATAAATTTTAAGAAGTTATAATCTGATCTTCTGAGTAAATTGGGAGCATGGGGACCATGGGAGAGGATAGAAAGGGATGCATGCCTTTAATCCCAGCACTTGGGAGGCAGACGCAGGCAGATCTCTGTGAGGCCAGATTGGTCTGGTCTACAAGAGCTAGTTCCAGGACAGGCTCCAAAGCCACAGAGAAACTCTTGTCTTGAAAAAAAAAAAAGAAAGAAAAAAAAAGAAAGAATGAAAAAGAAAGGGACGGGGGAATATGCGAGGGGAGTGGAGAAACATATATAGCTCAATAAAAAGAATTAAAAATGTCACCAGGCCACCAGGCAGTGGTGGCGCACACCTTTAATCCTAGCACTCGGGAGGCAGAGGCAGACGGATCTCTCTGAGTTCAAGGCCAGCCTAGTTTATAGAGCTTGTTCCAGGACAGCCAGGGATACACAGAGAAACCCTGTCTCAACAACAACAACAAACAAACAAAAACAAACCAAAAAAACCCCTACAACCCCCCCCCCCAAAAAAAACAACCAAACCAGAAAAACAACAACTTATAATTTATTAGGGTCTACTTTTCTTTGAACTTCTTTTTACTTTCTGGGAAAACTAAGGGTTACCAAGAATGTCTTCCTTTAGTTTACAGCCCATAACTAAAAGCACACCCCTAAAGCTACCCTCACTGTCTCCCCTTTATTTTCTTCAAGATTTCCCTTCTTCTCAGCTATGATCCTTCCCTGTGTTCAGGATCCCACTTCACCATAATTATGTCTTTCAGTCTCACATCTGTACTTTTTCCCTCTGTCAACTTTGTTACCTGCAGTCTACGAATACCCTGCAGGATTTCTTAATTTGCTTACACTCTTCGCTGGTGTGGCTGCACGCATGCGCCTGCACAGCGCTCTTCATCTCCTGCTCAGTCTTCACCACTGCTGCCCAACACAGACCACAGACACGGTCTGTGACCAGTGCTAACAAACCCAAAGGCCTGACTCTCAAGCTCTATGTTTCTTCAGGCACTTTGTTGAAGAATTACTTTCTAGACAAACTTCTACCATGATACCAACATCCCTACCCCTCCTCTTATTAAGTATTTATAATTCAGATTTTTTTCAAATTCCAGACTCATGTCTTACCTCCCTCAAGTATACTTAGATACTTGAATACTCAATTTGCTTAAGATCAACCATGTGCTCCTTTTTCCTTCATCAGCCATCCAATCGGCTATGTAAGGGCTCCTTCAACCATTTCCTCTAGAATCAATAACTGTCTCCTTAACATCTACTGGAGTCAGCCTCCTTTTCACTCTACTCACTGCTCCTCAGCTTGGCCTCTCCTCGCGTTACATTTCTTCAATAGCCTACACAGGCAATCTTTCTGCATCGTCAGAGAAATAGTTAATCACATATCTCATTGGTAACCCTCCAGTGTCTTCCTGTTTCATGGATAAATGCTTAAATCTTTCACAGGCAAGCAGGGTACAGCTTGCTCCGACATTCCTAATTTATTTTTTCCTAACCACTTTCAAACCCATTCTAACTGCCAGGCCTATCCATCTACTAGCATTGTCCTGCCTGCACTCTGGATCATCTGTAGAATCCAACTCAACATGAGCGGTGAAACCTTTCCTAACTTTTCCAATCTCTCTCTCTCTTTTATGTGTAACAGCCCTAGCTATCCTGGAACTTGATTTGTAGACCAGGCTGGTCTCAGACTCACAGAGATCCACTTGCCTCTGTCTCCCAGGTGCTGGGATTAAAGGCGTGCGCCACCACTGCCCGGCCTCCCTCCAATCTCTTACACCAACCACTTTGCTAACTGACAAATTCCTTCATGGACTCCCACACTGCTTCTCATACAAGCTTCTTCCATAGCATTTAGTATTATGTATGACCTTAAACTATCTTAAGACAGATCTGTTGTTCCTTACTATGGTAGATTATCCTTATAATAGAAATTTCTAGGAAAAAAAAATACACACACACACACATACTGACTGACTGAATGAATGCTTCTATACAGGCTTATCTCAATCTCTGTAATACTCTCGTGTGCTAGGCCACAAAGGCCTAAATAAACTTTTAGGATCAGTACAAATGTTACCCCTTAATAATAAATCTTCCTTTTTACAGCTTCTCATATGATACTGAGCCCCCAAAGTATGTTGTGTATCAACCAACCCTAATCACATCGTGTCATTATTTTTGTCTCTTCATTTTGACTCGTGGTTTCTTGAGTACCACGAGTCTATCTGGCTCATTCTGGTATATCTAGAATATAATTCAAAGGCTTGGTTACCATAGAGATTATTATGAATAAACAGATTCAGGTTCTGCCCTCAAGCCGTGTCAATGGCTGCATACTACCACATTCTTTACTAAAAAGTATTCAACTATCACACACTATAAAACAGAATCATACCTATATTGCCAAAAATTATTCCATTTTCTGTTGATGCTACCTTGACATTAGCTTTAATATTTGCAAAATCATGAGGAGCAAGAGTCAAAGGAGAAGGTTTTTCCACAAGTTTCAGATCCCCTGGGAGAAAAAAAAAAAGATTTGGATATAGTTAAAAACACATATATTAATCATAAAACAGTATCAGAATCTTTGTAAGTTAATAGTTTCTAGAAAAATCAGAAGTGTGTGATTCAAATATTATGAGAAAAAAAATCAGGAAATACTCTAATATCCTAGGCAATTACATTAATCTTCATAACCTCTATTAAAGGGTAATAGACATAATTCTATTTTCTACACAGAATAACTCTATATTCAAGAGTGGGAGGGGTACTTTAAATATATCATTTTACTTTCATAAATGAATATGAGCTTCTCAGAAAGCTTAACCCATATACAGGATAGTCTAAGCTATATACATCATTACAAAGGAGTAACACACCCTGCAAAAAACCTGTATACTAAGAACCATGGCTCACTGAAGACAGGGCAAAGCAATCTCACTGATATCCTAGTGTCTTCAAACTCTTGCATAAGCCCCATGGAATATAGAAGAACATCACTGTTTTATACTTATTTTACATTTTTAAAATTGTACATAGAAGTGGCTACAAAGAATCTAATTCATATGCCTTTATCAAGAAAAAAAAAAAAACACAAGCCAGGCGGTGGTGGCGCACGCCTTTAATCCCAGCACTCGGGAGGCAGAGCCAGGCGGATCTCTGTGAGTTCAAGGCCAGCCTGGTCTACAAGAGCTAGTTCCAGGACAGTCACCAAAGCTACAGAAAAACCCTGTCTCAAAAAACCAAAAAAAAAAAAAGAAAAAAAAAACACGAAAAAAGCTAGTAATGATGTACTGCTTTGGCCACATGTGGCAGTGGTAGGTAACAGAAAGTACTTAACTCTCTTCTAAAGCAACTTAAGTTTTAACTAAGTAAACTACTTGGTAAATGTGTTTTTATTTATTTGAGTTGGGGGGGAGGGGGGAACTGTGTAATCCAGGATGGTTTGGAACTGGTTATGTAGCTGAGAATAACTTCTAATTCCTTAAATTCCTGCCTCCACCCAAGTGATGGGAGTACAATCTCGCTGGGTTAATGTGGTGCTGGAGATGGAGCCCAAAGCCTTAGGCACCCTAGGTAAGCAGTCTCCAAATTCACACAGCTACTGGATCAAACTCAGAACTAAACCAAGAACACAAGTCAGTCAGTATGACAAAGGTTCAGAAAACTGGTAATTTAAGGAGACAAAATTTTAAACCTTAAACTAAGCCTTGATTAAACAAATGCCATAAAGCACTGAAAGCTCTGACCCTTTCTCAGTAATTCATCATGAAGATCTATCATTAAAATACAGTTCCTCACCTAGAGTAGCTAATTCTAACGTGCAGTTCTGCAAAGTATCACTGGTTTGGTTTACAACAAGAACATCCAGGACAATATCATACTGATTGACATGAACATAAGCTTCTGCATACACAGGATCCGAGAAACCTGTCAACTGGGTGACCTGTCAAAGCAAAAATAGTCATAATCAAATGAATGAAACAATTCTGCCTGCTGAGTTCAATCCCCAGGATCCACACAGGAGGAGAACCAAATCCTGTTCAGCTGTACTCTAACCTCAGATGCCTGCCAGAATGGTGGCCCAGTGGATTAAGGGACTTGCTGCCAAGCTAGACAATCTGAACGCTACTTCTAGAGTATACTCCCAAACCCACAAAACAAATAAATAAATGTTAAAAACAAATTTTTAAAGAAAATTCTGTTTAAATACTGTAAACATCCTGAAAAAGACATCATTTTATACTCAATGAAAAATTCCAGTCAAAAAGAACAAAAACACAGTGATTCCACTTGTCTGAGCAGTAGCAGTTAAAATCAGAAAGAGAAAGTGGTCTGGTAGTTGCCAGGAGCAGCAGGAAATGGGAATGGGGAGTTACTATTAAATGGGTATAAAATTCAGTTTCACAAGACAGAAAAGTTCTGGAGATGGTTGTAAAATTATGTAGACGTAAGTAACACTGCTGAACCACATAATTAAAAGATCTCAAACAAGGATGCTCAGCCTTGTGTGCTGGGTTCAACCCTCACCAGTGGAAAGAAGCAAAACAAGACCAGGTTAAAACAGTAAATTTTATGTTCTGTAATTTTTATCAGGTTAAAAGAGAAATCTAAACCAGGTGTGGTGGCGCACGCCTTTAATCCCAGCACTTGGGAGGCAGAGGCAGGCAGATCTCCGAGTTCCAGGCTAGCCTGGTTCAGAACAGTTAGTAGAGAGCTATCAAACAGAAAACCATGTCTCAAAAAGACAAAGCAAGAGAGAGAGAGAGAGAGAGAGAGAGAGAGAGAGAGAGAGAGAGAGAGAGAGAGAGAGAGAGAGAGAGAGAGAGAGAGAGAGAGAGAGAGAGAGAGGGAGGGAGGGAGGGAGGGAGGGAAATCTAAAATATGTGTAAGTGTAACACTGTTGCTAACAAGTCCTAATTTGTTTTTGTTTTTTTCAAGCAAGGTCTTGTTCCAGGCTGGCCTCAAACTTGAGATCTTGCATTCTCAGCTTCCCAAATGCCAATTCTCAGTTTTGAGAAAAAGCTTTAGCAGAGACAGACGGATCTCTGTGAGTTCGACTTTCAGGACAATCAGAGCTGTAACAGCTCTCAAAACCCCTGTTTTGAATTTCCCCCTCCCCCAGAAAGAGAGAGAGAGAGCTTTAGCAATTCCAATTACGCTACTGATTTTTATTTATGATAGTCAAATCCACTTTAGACCATTAACTCATCTGACAGGTAAGGGATAACTAGCTCACTGAGTGTCTTTTTGCTGGGTAGCTCAGACTGCCCCTGACCTTGTAATCTTTCTCTAAATGCTGAGATTATAGATGTGTACTGCCATTCTGGTTCAAATAAGTCTCACTGGCTTAAAAGTCACAGGGACTTTGTAAAAATAGATGCTAGGACTGGAGGTCCAGTCCAGTAGACAGTGTTTGCCTGCCATCATTAAGATCCCAGATACACAGACACGCTTGCATGCGCGCGCACACACGTTCCCATATATCCGTCGATTCTATATAGCTAGTTATTTAATTAAAACAACAACAACAACAACAACAAATCACACATACACAGCAGGACCAGCCACTTCCTAATTACTATATTCTTAAGTAGCCAATTTAAATAAATTTTCAACTGGGCATGATAGAACAGGCCTTTAATCTCAGAACCTGGGAGAAAGCTCAGCAGATGTCTATGAGTTTGAGGCAAGCTCGGTCTACATAGCTAGTTCAGGTCAACAAGGGTTATACAGTGAGACCCCCACCTAAAATGAAGAAATAAACAACAAACAAGTCATACTACTGATACTATGTTACCTTATTAAGCTTGGATGCTAGGGGATCTGCGGCCTCTTTCCTTTGTGTATTACCCATTGCGGCCAACAAGCTCAGCTGAAACTGATCTTCCTTGCAGTTCATTTCATTCTTGGCAGTTAGTTGCATGAAGGAAATGGGGTCATCAGGTTGTACTGTTACATTCCTCTTCTCAGATTCTTTCTGTGTCGGAGAAGCAATACACATGTCTTTTTATATGGAAAGAAATTTTTCACAGGGACAGACTCATACACATGGAGACTGAAAAAGAATAAAATTAAGGAAAAAAAAACCCAACTTATAAAGCATTTTATGGATTTATATATCCCTTACCTTTTGGGATAGTTTTTCTTCTTCAAGTTTGGCAGATAACATTTGGGAAAGAGACTGCCTGCATTCCTTATTAAAAATGTCATTCATTAAAGGTGAACATTCAGATAAGACCTTGAGGCACAGGGAAATTCGGTCTACATCATCATCAGTAATTGGCTTCTTAGGAAGAGAGGATTTTCCCAAATGAAGAATAGTTGCCATGAGCAACATAGCTTCAGCAACAAAAGACTACAAAAATAGAGAAATTGATTATTCCTATGATTCAATTGCAGTAAAGTCACTCAAACATAACCGTCAGACAATTCAAGAATTCACCGGAATTAAACTTGAAATTGCCTAGATTTTATTTCTCTTGTTATTCCCATATCCTTCTACCTGTTTTGTTCTGTCGTTTTCTAAGGCTTCACTAAGAGGTTGAAAAATAGCAAGGACTTTGGAACGATTTCCTCTTTAAACATACCAAAAAAGCTGAAAGAATAATGCAACTGTTGACTTTTTAACCATACTTGCTTTCTGTGTGGTCATGTTCATGTGGGTGGGTGCACGCATGTGGAGGCAGAGGTCAACCTCAGGTGTTATATCTTAGATGTCATCTTGCTTTTTGAGACAGAGAGGCGTCACTCTGAGACTTGGGGCTCAATGATTAGGCTAGGCTTGCTGGCCAACAAGCCCCAGGGATACTCAGATTACAATCAGTCATGGCACCTGACTTTCTCTATGGGCGCTGGGGCAGGACTCGGGTCCTCAAGCCTGTGTGATAAGCACTTTACTAAGCTAGCTCCCTGGTCCTCCATATTTGCTTTCTTATCAACTCATATACATACCTTTGGTTGGCCATATAAAAATATGATTCTTTTTTTCATAAATATACTAGCAACTATTTACTAAGAATGAGAACAATTTCCTATAAAAACAAAGTATTGATTTCTTACTTGATACTGAACAAGGCCCAAATACTATACTCTGAATTCAAATAAATCTTCCTAAATCACTTTGAAATGTTTTTATCTTACTTTTAAGCCAGCATCAGCTTCATTTTATCAACTATTATTCAGTCTCTTTTACACTATTTATCAGTTTCCTGTTTTTATTAACTTATTATTGAATCTTTGTGAATTTCCTATCATGCACACCAATCGCTCATCTCTCTTGTCCATCTGTATACACCTTCTGCCCTTGCAACCTCTCCCACAAATGAAAACAAAACAAAAATTAAAATTAAAAAATGAATATTAAAGAAAACAAACCAACATTTCACAATGGAAGCTGTGGTTTGTCACAGTATGTCACACAGTGTATCCTTTTGCCCAAATAGCTTTACTTGTAAATGTTTGTTGAAATGAGTCTAGTTCCAGGCCTCTGGCGACTGCTACATTATTAATACAGAATCTGTGCCAGGATCCTCTTGGATATCCTGTTGTTCTGTGTCTTGCAGCTTTGGGTCTGTAGGGCTGGCACCTCGATGAGCTCCAGAAATTCTTGGATAGGTAGATGTTGGATCTGAACTTGGGTGGTAGCTGAGTCGGTCAGTCTGCCTATTCTCCTATGCATGTACCATCAGTTCTCCTACTTTGTTCAGAGGAAGGGAGGAGCCATCTCATCCAATCTCACACTTTCCTGACCAGGTTTCCCACACTGTACAGATGAGGGGCAGATCAGTTCTGCACTCACACTGCTACACTCAGGGAGGGGGGCCAGCTCATTGGCATCTATGCTATCAGGGCCAAAGAGGGGGACTTCCTCCCAGACCCTGGATTAGAAACAAACCACACCCAAACACCTATTTCCAGGGAGGGAGGGAGGGAGGGAGGGGGAGAGAGAGAGAGAGAGAGAGAGAGAGAGAGAGAGAGAGAGAGAGAGAGAGAGAGAGAGAGAGAGAGATCCTTTATTAAGCAGGGAAGAGAAGATCTCTTCAGGCACAGCACGGAGAAGACAATGCAAGCCACTGGGCACAGCCCTCGCTGGTCGATGATGATCTTTGTCATCGTCTTCCTAGTCGTCGATGAATTGATGATTGATATTGCTTCCTCACTATCTCATCTCTTTGGGCCACTGGGACCCTAATTGGAGCCTTGGGCGGATCCCTCGCTGAGACATATCAGGAAGCCAAGGCGCGCCCCGGGGACAACCGTCGGTGGTCCTGGGTGTCAGTTGCCCTTGCTGTAGCACCGGGAAGCCAAGGGGAGACCTGGCTGCAGCCCTCGCCATAGCACGGGGACACCAAGGCGAGCCCCTGGCGCGGCCCTCACCGTAGCACCGGAAAACCAAGGTGAGCCCACGGCGCAGTCCTTGGTGGTCCCAGGTGTCGCCAAGGCGAGCCCCGGCGCAGCCCTCGCCGCAGCACGGGGAAGCCAAGGCGAGCCCCAGGGGCAGTGCCCAGTGTCCTTGCTTCCTATCTCATCTCTTTGGGCGCAGCACCTGAACCACTACAGGGTGGCCCAGGTGCAGCCCTTGGTGGTCGTTGGAGTCATCGCATCCTTACTACCACCTTGGGCTCGGTGTCTCGTTGCTTCCTCAGTGTCTCATCTCTTTGGGCACAGCACCAGGACCCCAACGACACGGCACATATGCATGTGGCACACATTAAAGACAAGCAGGCCATATGCAAACATAAACAAACATCTGGCCTGGGGAAGCACCGGCAGAAAAGAAGGTAAAATAAGACTCCCAAGTTTGTATCCTGCCTTCAGAAGAAGGAAAAGAGGTGGGAATGTTAAACCAATGTCTGAAAATACTATGACTAAAAATTTCCTAAATCTATGAGAACTGTAAACCTTAGATCCCAAAGCTTAATGAAGTATGGGGGAACATAAAGAAAACTACACTAAGCTATGAACAAATCAAACTGTTAAAACCCATGATAAGAATAATATAAAGCTGGGTGGTCCTGGTGCACACCTTTAATCCCAGTACTTGGGAGGCAGAGGCAAGCAGAGCTCTGAGTTCGAGGCCAGCCTGGTCTACAGAGGGAGCTCAAGGCCAGCCAGGACTACTGCACAGAGAAACTCTGTTTCAAAAAACCAAATAAGTAAGTAATTAAGTAAGTAAGTAAATAAATAAATAATAATTGACGTTTTGGTTTGAGACAGGACTTCAGTCCCATAGCCAAGGCTGACCTCCAACTCCCTTCTAGCTGAAAACGATCTGGAGCTGCAGACTCTCCTGGCTCCACTTCTCAGGTAACTGGGATTAAAGGCAGGTGCCACCAAGCTCAGCTCAAATAACTGACTTATTTATGACAAAGTATAAAGACAATGTTACAGACATACACACAAACACACACAAAATGTAGTTTTATTCAGCCTTAAGGAAGGAATTCTGATATAAAACACACGAACCATGAAGATATTAGGACAAGTGAAAGGACAGGTTTCCTGAGTGATTTCTTTTGAATACTGCACCTAGAGTAAGTAAATTCCTATAGACAGCTGAGTTGGTCCTGTAGGAAAAAGCACTTGCTATACAAACTTGACAACCTGAGTGTGGATCTTCAGAACTCACATGAAAAGCTGGACACAGTGGTACAGGTCTAATCCCAGCACTCCTACCAGGAGATACCAGGTACAGGAGAATCCCCTTAAAGGCTGTGGACCAGCTAACCTGGGCCATGCAATGCAACGGTAAACAAGAAAGGCCCTACCTCACACTTAAGGTTGTTTTTTGACTGCCACATCTATGCCACACTACACACAGGTATATCCTAACACTATACCACAAACACACATGTAAATATTTAAAAAATAAAATATAATATAATAAATGTGACTGGGCTCAGGAAGCAATGTAGAGTTACTGTTTACTGTATATAACATTTCCTTCTGGGATGATAAATAAAAGCACCGGGAGGGATAGTAGCCATGTTGCTTAACATGTGAATTTACTTAAGGCCACTTAACTACACAATTAAAAACTGTTAAAATGGTAAGGCTCAGGCTATGTATCTTTTTACCAGAATCTTTAAACTCGGGAAAAAAGAACTTTGGAAGGTGTTTGAATTTTGTCTTTTCCCCAGATCTCAATATCTGATCATTTCTCATCTTGATCCAGAAAAAAATATTGGAAAAGGGATAATTATATTTTTCCTTTTCTTCCTGAGACCAAGGAAGGCTGGCTTTAAACAGATTTTCCCACCAAAGCCCTCTCAGTGATTTACAAGTATGTGCCATCACACTGGAAAAACTTACAATATTTTTCTAAAAAAAAAAAAAAAAAAAAAAAAGAGGATATACTATGTTTTCTCTCAATATGGGACCAAAATTTAAAATGTATAGTGGGATGGGGGAGGGTTATAAAACTGGATAGAGAATCATGATAAGGGAGGAAAGACCTTAAGGGAAGAAGAAAAAGAACAGTGGAAGTCATGTGACATGAAAGCAGAAGGGACACATTGCTTAGGAAAAGAACCAGCCAGAGGACAGACAGGGGGCATGAGGGAGGAGAGTTTGGATGGGGGTAGGTGGGGCAGTAAATTAGAATAAATATAATGACACCTATGAAATACAATAGTGAAGTCCACTACTTTGTATGCCAACCTAAGAAATCAATTTTTAAAAAGAAGATTTGCTACTTACAACAAAATAATGATGCATCATAAAGTTTATACTGGATATGTAGGTATGAAATGTAGGACAATATTGAAAAGGGTTGGTAGGGTTTATAAAATGGAAGCACACTATTGTAAATGAGAACATATCCAGAACTTTCAGAAGCTGTAATTAGGTACCAACTATAGATGGGAACTATTTTAAAGAGATTATTTTAAGACAAAATAGGCAACAACAAAGATACTACGGAAAAAAAGCCATTACTATCACCGGCCGATGAGTTACCCTCGCCTACAGAACTGACTTCATAACCCCTCATCAGACTAAACATTATTTGGATTACGTTGTCAATTTTATAGTCATGTTATACAACTGGGTCTATTTCACCTACTAAGCCACAGCCTCTTTTATGACATGACTTTTAGTATTAACTTTGAGTTTTTCACTGTTCAATGGAGTAGACACTCAATAGCCAATTACTGGATAAATAAAGAATAAATGAACATACGTTTTGCTTTTTCTTCTCCTGAACCAACGCTACATAGCGTAATGCAATCTTGGTCAGAGTTGTGGCAAGGGAGGCAGCAACAAAGAAATCTCCATCCAGGAGGAACCCTCTCAAGGGTGGTCTGTAAAAGAATGAACAAACATGAAGCTCCAACAAATCCTAAAGCAGCTCATAGCTTTTAAATAAATGGTTCAGACACCTATTGTCTCTCTTTGGTGATAAGGACATCAGTTAAATCCCTCGTTAATTCTCAAAATGAAAAAGAAAAATAGCTAGCCAGGCAGTAGTGGCTCACGCCTTTAATCCCAGCACTAGGGAGGCAGAGGCAGGAGGATCTCTATGAGTTCAAGGCCAGCCTGGTCTACAAGAGCTAGATCCAGGATAGGCCCCAAAGCTACAGAGAAACCCTGTCTCACTAACACTTTTCTCAAATAAGTCAACATTCCAAAGAAGAGAAAGAAAAGAATGTCTAATGAGAGACAGATACACTGGAGTTAATAAGCTACTTCTAAGTGCCAGCTTATCTGCCCATTCACAGTGCTGCTTACAGGGCTCTCAGGATCTAAAATTCTTCTTCTTAAAGATGGAGACAGCACACACTCTCTCAAAGGGTTGTTGTCAAGACTACGAAACAAACTACTTAGTAGCACATAAGAAATATTCAATAACATCGTACCCATCATTTTTCTCATCTTTTTATAAACACAGATAGCAAAAATAAAGACGAAAACCATCCAAATGCTACTTTATGGACTGGAAATGGACAACGTGGACAGTCTGCCACTGCTCCAGTAGCAGAGCACTGCTCCAGCATGTGAGCAGCCCTGGGCTCTATTTCAATAGAGAAATGTACAAAAAGAAAAAGAAATGGGAAAAACTTCAAGATATCTTTCTGATACTGACAAGCAAACTAAACTTAAATAGCAAAATAGCATTTCCTATGTAAGTAAAGTGGTTTTTGTTTTGTTCTGTTTTGTTCTTTGAGATAGGGTTTCTCTGTGTAGTCAGGGAACTCAATCTGTAGACCAGGCTGGCCTCAAACTCAGAGATCTGCCTGCCTCTGCCTCCTAAATGCGGAATTAGAGGTGTGTGCCACCACTGCAGAGCTGTAAAGTAAGTTTTTTTTTTTCTTTTTTTTTTTTTTTTTTTTTGGTTTTTCGAGACAGGGTTTCCCTGTAGTTTCTAGAGCCTGTCCTGGATCTAGCTCTTGTAGACTAGGCTGGCCTCGAATTCAGAGATCCGCCTGCCTCTGCCTCCCGAGTGCTGGGATTAAAGGCGTGCGCCACCACTGTAAAGTAAGTTTTAACAGAATATTTACTTCACTGAAAACAACAGGACAAAGCACTAAAATCACAGAGACAATTCATAGGGGAAACCTTATACACATACCTCCTTTGAAAGACCTTAAATGGCAAACACTTGCAGTTAAGCATCAAGAACTATTAAGAGAAAGAAACCCCAAGAATAACAGTACAGCAGCTGAGTGGGCAGAGCACGGATGCTGTTACCTGTCTTCTTCTTTCTTGGTAGGTCTCGAGCTGCTGAGGGCACTCTGGGTTGCATAGGTGCCCATCTCTGTAACCAGTTTCTGAACTGGCCCAACAGTAATTTCCTCTTCAGGCTTTAACTCACCAGCTTCTTTCTTTATTTCTGACTCTACAATTGGGATCTAAAAGCCAATTGAAAACTTGATTTAATAATATCAGCAGTAAAGTGACATTGAGATAGTTGATCAACTTTCTATAGAAGACATTCTCCTGAGGGAATGTAACACTCTGTTCTCCGTTTTCTTTCCTTTACAGGATAATGTAGCAGAACAAACTTTAGAGCTGATGACTCTGATCTGGATTGCCACACAACCACTTCCTACTTGTATGATGCTGAGTAACTTAATGAAATAATTTTGACCATCATTTCTTAATCTTAATGGGGAATCTGAATTCTTTCTGAATAACTCCTTAGTAGAGAAACGCATATGACAGTGTTTAGCAAAGTAGGTGTGCACTGGGCCTTATTCCTTATTTCTTCCCCTGAAATATGAATCTAAACAACACTTACCCTTTTAAAATGAAAAGTATAAATAACATCACCTTTTAGCTGATCAAAGGGCTATGACACAGCTTGTTTTTTTTTAACACTTTATCTTAAATTTCTCATGTAGGTAAGAACTCTAAGAGTCTTTAAATTATCTTATTTTACTTTAGAGATTGTAACAGGCTATTAAGGAACTTAAAGTGAAGGTCTCAGAGCTAATTACTAACAGTAATTAGTAAGAGAACCCAAATTTCTTGACAAAGTAGTCCACTGTTCTTTGTATTCTATCACGAACTTGTTTTGGTGAAAAATGTTCCAATATCAGTACACAAATAGTCTAAAGTTAGCCTTGCTCTGAGACATTCTTTTCAAACACATCAGCAACAGTAGAATTTACCAGCTGTTGCCAGGCATGGTGGTGCACATCTTTAATCCCCACGCCCACAAGCAGAGGCAGGTAGATCGGTAGATCTTTCAGTTCAAAACCAGCCTACTCTATACAGTGAGTTTCAGGCCAGCCAGGGTTACATGGTGAGACCTTGTCTCAACAACAACAACAACAACAAAAAAAAAGGAAAACATTTTTTTAAAAAAAATATTTATTTATTATGTATACAATATTCTGCCTGTGTGTATGTCTGCAGGCCAGAAGAGGGCACCAGACCTCATTACAGATGGTTGTGAGCCATCCTACGGTTGCCAGGAATTGAACTCAGGACCTTTGGAAGAGCAGGCAATGCTCTTAACCACTGAGCCATCTCTCCAGCGAGGAAAAGAATTTTATTAGTTGCACAGACCACTCTGCTCAAACAAGATCTCACCCAAAGGTAAATAAACAATTTGAACAGGTATTATGTTTATCATGGAGGCAGGGGGCACTTCTAGTTTTCCACAGCTCCCGAGGCTTAATTATCTGGATAATTAAAATAAAATTTTCAGTGTTCTTTAGCCCAAATACTACTCAACAAAAACACAAAAGTGAACAATCACATAAATATCAATTGCTGTTTTTGTTTGTTTGTTTATGCACTCCACCACTAAGCTACACTGCTGCCCAGCAGGGTTTTCTAAAGCACAAACCAACACACAAAGTAGAATTTACTTAAGTAAGCACGTACCTCCCCAAGGGACCTGCGGACCTCAGTCATCACACTCTGAATGTCTTCCTTTGTACTACAATATTCTCCTAGGATCCACAATGCTCCTCGATAAATCCTAGAAAAATAATATAAGATCTGAAATACAGACTTGGGAACAAACCTTGATGCAGAAATGGTTCTCGGTGAATTTAAGCTAATGCAAGAAAACAGGACTTTGTATTCTGATGGAGGAGAGTTTTAGAAAGACTGTAACAAACAGGAAGCTTTATTTTCCTCCAGAAATCACAAGAAAAAGAGCTATTCTCATTCACTGTATTAGACACATCCTAAAGTCAGTGAGTAAAGCAGTAAAAGTACCAAAAAATGTTTCCCATAGACTTCATTTAGGAACAATTAAAACAAACTTAAATTCATGAGAATGTATTATTTGTTTTAAATTTGTTTTAAATTTGTTTTAAATTACACTTTATCTGTAATCACTTCAAGAGAAAAGTGTCAAGCAGAATGAGAGGAACATCAAGCTAGGGTGGGTTAGCTCACTGGCATGGTGCTTACGTAAGACGTACAGGGGCTGGATTTGATTCCCAGAATAAAAAATAAAGGAAGCAATGACAACCAGTTGTGTTAGGTACACATCTGCAATAGAGGCACTCAGGAGGCCGAGGTGGAGGCCAACCTAGGCTATACAGCAGTGCCCTGTCACAAGAACAAAACAATTCCTCCATCCCAAAATGTTAACAAAGACAGCAATAATTTCCCATTTTAAAATGTTAAACTGGATGAAATTTTGGCTATCCTTTTCTCTAAGATTTTAACTGATTTTATTCAGAAAAATAAAATCAATCTCAGAAACTAAAGCTCCAGAAGATTAGAACTTTTTCTCATAAATGGCACATATCTTACTACTTTCATACATATAAACACACATACATAATATGTGTATACGTGTGCGTATGTATGTATCTCAGTCACTTTCACATTACTGAACCAATATTGCACTGGTCTCATCCTATTTATCTAAGTAGACATAACACAGATCTCTTATAGTTTATCCATTAAATGCAGTAAGAAGCAAAATTGTATTCAACAACCCTTTCTCATTAAAAAGGCTATCTGAATTTAACTGTCAAGATTCAGGATGTGGTTTATATCCTTTTTTTCAATAAATGCTAAGGGTGACATAAATAATAGGAATCCAAAAGAAGATTTTAAGTACACCACTTCAAAAATATGCTTCTTTGTCATTCTGGGATTCACAATGTTTCAGATGTAATTAGAATAATAGAAACCTAGTAAAAACAGTCCTATACATTATGATGGGGGATGATGATGTACATAAGTTATTTATTTTCTACCGAATGATTCTAGATGCTCAACTTTACACTTAAATGTATTTTATAATTTCATTTATATAAAATGTCCAGAAGAGACAAATGGGAGAGGGAAGGGAACACCTAGGGAATGTGGGGTTTCTTCTAAGGGTCATAAAAACATTCTAAAATTTTTTTGCAATGAAGGTTCATTCAATGACTGAAATATGCTAAATGTATTTTAGACTTACTTGACAGACTTAATGGCATGGAAGACTTCCAGCATCTTCTCAACAATCAGCATTCTCAGGTTGTCAAAGCGCTGAATAGCTTCACGAACAAACTCCAAGACATCAGCAGCTGCTGCTTCATTACTATCACTGAGAAACTCCATGAGCTAACAGAAGAAACAGGACAAATAATTACATAGAATTCGGAAAGTTAGGTAAAGTCAGAAATAACTAATGAACAAAGAATAAAAGACTCAACATCCCTGTGTGCAGCAAAGATTCTGATGAAGGTTAAGACAAAGAAATCTGAGCTCTCATCCTAGTTAATATGGGGATACACATAAAGATCAGAAATAGACAGTAAAATTTTTGTTATCTCAAGACAGTTGCAATTTCAGAAGATAAGATGTAAAATAACTCAAAAAGAAAAATAAAAACATCTAGAGAACCTTACAGGTAAGATGATAAGAACTACACACCACAGGAATAACATTTGCAGCCATGTCTGGAAAGCGGACAGAGCAGGAATGCAGAGTCCGCACAAGGAGCTGTCGGTATTTGTCAGTGTCTTCATGCTCAGAAACATTATTTGTTTTAATTACTTCCTTCTTCAAGACAATCACCAACTGGGGGGAAAGCAGAAGCAGGTGAGAATTACGTATGTTTGAGCCACCCCCACACAGTGTCACTAAGTGCCCTCTTTACCTCTTCAACATTCCTAGAGGACACAAGATCCAGTGCCAACTGCAGCGTTTTCTTACGCACTTCTAAGTCTGGTGTACTCAGAACTCTGAGGATGTCCATGACAAGATCCTGAAAGAGAACAAAAACTATAGAGTGACACCAGTCTTTTCCTTCATAAGAAAAATATGCTAATTGCACCATAGTGCTTTCTGCCCTTCATCAGTCCAATCCTCTGATTAAGAATGAAATTACTAGCCGGGCGGTGGTGGCGCACGCCTTTAATCCCAGTACTCGGGAGGCAGAGGCAGGCGGATCTCTGAGTTCGAGGCCAGCCTGGTCTACAAGAGCTAGTTCCAGGACAGGCTCTAGAAACTACAAGGAAACCCTGTCTCGAAAAAACCAAAAAAAAAAAAAAGAATGAAATTACTAGTGTTGATTGGAAGATAATGAGACATAATGTAATAACATCACATGACGTAACCAAGCTGACAATATATACTTTGACTCTATCAAGTTTTAGATCCAACTGGTTTCATGGAAAATACAAAAGTCAGAGGGACAAGTTAAGAGAAATAACCAGTGATATCCAGGAAAAGCTAGTTTTACAGGAAAGCTAGTTTAGTTCATCTTCAACAAATCAATGTCATGTAAAAACCTAAAAGGAAATGGTGATTTAAGAATTACACCTGGGCTGTAGAGATGGCTCAGAGGTTAAGAGCACTGGCTGCTCTTCCAGAGGCCTTAAGTTCAATTCCCAGCAACCACATGATGGCTCACAACCATCTATAATGAGATCTGGTGCCCTCTTCTGTCCTACAGGCAGAGATACAACCATAACACTGTATGCATAATAACCAAATAAAAAAAATTAAAATTAAAAAAAAAATAGAAAAAAAGAGTTACACTTCAGCACCTCAGTTACCCAAAATTTACACTGCCAGGCTTCAAGTTCTAGGTTAGGTTACCTACAGTGGCAAGGATTGAGGATAATCTAAATATAAAGGATAACAATACTTACCTGGAGGACTCGTTCATGAGCAGGATGCTCTTTTAATTCTACCAATCGGTCCAGAACTATGAGCTTTACATTATTATCACTCTCCTTAATAATTAAATCAATGTAACACTGAGCAGCAGCCTAGAGAAAAAAGAAATGCATTCTGAAAATTCAAATAGTATGAAAATAAGAACTGCCTCTCCCCCTAGCCTCCCAGGCCACTAAGAATCTAAAATAGTCAGTAGTCTTTGCACTAGTATTTATGTATTTTATTTAGAGAAATATGTATGTCTGGCCCCTATTTATAATAAGCCTCAGTGTTACTCTAACAAGGCATTGGAAAGATTACAAAGTGAAGGATGAAAAGGAGCTGCCATGGGTAGAAATGCTTATGGACTGTAACCAAGGAAACAGGAGAGGAGGACAGCAAATCTGAGTATGGCTATTAAATACCTTTCACATCAAGGATAAAATTTAATACATCTTTGTATCTTTATTACAGTGATAAAAAGCAATAAAGAAAACCCGAGTTAAGAAATATTTTTAGCATATATTTAAAACTATTTAGGAAGTAGTGCTGGTGACTGAACCCAGGGCCTTAAACATCCCAATCAAGAGCTTTAGTAACTGATTTATATCCCTAGTAGCCTATTTTCATTTTTACATAAGATTTTTAAAGGTACAATGGTTTGTAGAATGATCAAGTTTAAAAATCAAAGAAAAAATTAGTCAATCTAGAAAAGTTTCCAATAGTCAAAGCTGGAACAACCTGAACAAAATAAATAATGATAACGGGATTATGATCTATGGAATAAATTATTCATACTGATATAAATGAAAAAAGGAAGGGGAAGTCAGCACTTCCTTACATGGGAACTCCATAGTAACTGCACAATGAGGTACTACAAAACCACCCTCACAGTGTCCAGTAATAACTGCTGCCGTGGAAAATCTACTCACTGGTGTTAAAATCAGTGGGTACCGATCTGAGGAGTGACAGGGCATCTACAGTGTCTGAATACCTCGGATACATTTTGAATACAAAGAGAAAAATCAGAACAGGGAATCAGCACTTGACCTAACCGATCATGAATAAGGTATACAGATCCCACATACTAAGAACATGCTACACAGAAGATCAGTTTTGTGGCATTCTTCCCCAAATGCTTAATTGCAGTGATTATGAGAAAACATGAGATGAACTCAAGGTTTGGAATCTCTTATAAACAAACTAGTATACTTTATGAAGGCATGAAAAATAAGGAAAGTCGAAGAACCCTTACAGATTAGAGGAGACTCAGACAGAAAACAAAATAAACTGTGGAATCCTAGAGTGATCATGAAACAGAAAGGGGCATTAATGGAAAAACGAAAGAAAGATTTCAACAAAATCTATTTAGTTTATTTGACAATACTATTTCACTGTTAATTTAGTTTTGATAATTATATGATGATTACATAATATATGAACATTATAGGATGCTAGAAGAGGAATATATGGGAATTCTGTCCTATTTCTGTGACTTCCCTATAAGTTTAAAATTATTTCTAAATAAAAAGTATTTTAGGTATTAATGGGTAAAATAGTAAATTCAATAATTTATATCAGCTGGCTTTCTAGAGTAATAATTCTCTGAATATATTAAAGTTTTTTATAAAGTTTTGATGGAATGAATAGAAGAAAAGAAATGCAATTTTTTTTTTTTTTTTTTTTTTTTTTTGGTTTTTCAAGACAGGGTTTCTCTGTAGCTTTGGAGCCTGTCCTGGAAATAGCTCTTGTAGACCAGGCTGGTCTCGAACTCACAGAGATCTGCCTGCCTCTGCCTCCCGAGTGCAAGCATACATGGAAGGAATGTTGTATACATCATTATAGATCAGTGAAACTATTTATTAGGTGTGTGGCTTAGCTGGAATAGGTGTGGCCTTGGAGGAAGTTTATCACTGTGGGGTGAACTTTGAGGTCTCCTTTATTCAAGTTTTGCTAATTGTGACACTCAGACCACTTCCTGTTGCCTGGAGGTCAAGATGTAGGACTCTCACATTCTTCTCCAGCTCCATGTCTGCCTGCATGTCATCATGTATCATGATAACGGACTAAACCTCTAAAATGTAAGCCACCCCAATTAAATGTTTTTCCTTTATAAGAGTTGCTATGGTCACGGTGTCTCTTTACAGCAATAGAAACCCTAACATACTGTTATTCTCCATTTCTTGCTCTCTTTTTTACATACATGTGTGGAAACAGGAAGAAAAGGCTGAATTATATAAGGAGGCAAATCATCTTACAAACTCTGTAGTCCTCTCTACCACATGTCCAGTCTGTGGTCTCATAGCAGGGCAGTTATGGTACCCAGCACAAAACTGTACTTATTTAAAGTAGAGTGTGAGTGTGTTGGGGGGTACTGAGTTTTCCCCCTCTAACTCAGATGTATGGGTCTCAAGCAGGAACTTTGTAGATGTTGTGTTAATGATGTCATAGGTTGGACATACAGGCACAAGTATATCAAGCAAGCGCACAATGAACTGCAGTGTCATTAAATCATGATGGATAAGACAGGACGTTGAGCATCTAATCCTCAAAGTACCTTTATTGCAGTTGGCGCACTTGACAGTGTCACCAGTGTGCCAGCAGCTTCGTATTTTACAGCAGGGCTAGATGACTGCAGTAAGTTATAGATACAGCGAATGAAACGGGCCCTTTCTGATGGATTAGCATGACAGACCTGGGAAAATAAAGCATTTAGGCTTAAGTTGATTTCAAGAACACTATCCACATAAAATATAATATGAAAGCTATGAACAATCTTTCAAAGATATATAAAAACACCAGCCAACCCTGTGTGAGATGTAACAAACACTGATGTTCTCAGAGATAGCCGTCACAGGAGCTGACAAGAGGGCTAAAGGTACAGTGTCTGTGCAGCAGGCTGGACGTGCGCTAGACCCTGCAGTCAGACAAAGAGACAGCTCCTACGCCAGCAAGTCACCTCTAACCTCCACAGGTGTGCTATGACATGTCTACCCACACAAACAAATTAAAAAGGAAATTAAAGTAACTGTCACGGCTACTCATCTCATCACAATTTACTTCACATAAGGTCTTCAGTTGGCTTGTAAGAGATTTCTATATTTTAAACAAGTGAGAAAAGTTAGAGAAATTCACCATTCTATTAACATAAATGACCTGAAAGACCCTTACATTTTATCTCAATTTTTATTCTGGGTGCCAAGCCAAAAAAGAAACATGCTGATAGTAGTGGTAGTGGATACCTGTAACCCCAGCCTCAGAAAGCTAATGAAGAAGGACTGTGACTATGAGCGCGACCCGGATGATATTCACCTTTTATTTTATCAGAATACTATGACATCAACTCTTTCAAAGACACTGCACACTAGAGTGCAGTCAAGGCAGGAGTTCAAGGCTAGGCTGGGTTGCACAGTCAAGACTCCGCCCTCCAACCGTTACAAAACCCCAATAACAAAAAGGCTGCCAATGAAGTGCTGACCCTCTCCCTAGTTTTAACAGTACTGAGAGCAAATCCAGGGTGTGTGTGGGCCAGGCAGTGTTCTACAAGTTCTTTGGTTTAAGCCTCAGGGCTTCCTACAGTGTCCTCTGAGAACTACCTCAGGGTTTCATGAGAATCCCCTCAACCCCTGCTTTTTTTTCCCCCGTGACAGGGTTTCTCTGAAGCTTTTTGGAGCCTGTCCTGGAACTTACCTTTTTATTTATTTAAATTTTTTATTATGTACATAGTGTTCTGCCTGCATGTATGCCTGCAGGCCAGAAGAGGGCACCAGGGCTCATTATAGATGGTTGTGAGCCACCATAAGGCTGCTGGGAATTGAACTCAGGACCTCTGGAAGAGCAGCCAGTGTTCTTAACCTTTGAGCCATCTCTCCAGCCCCCACTTTTGTCTTTTAAGGGCAGTAGTTCCCCAGAAATTTTCACTAGGCTTTGCCTCCTATGTTCCAACACTTCTATACTGACACATAGAGACCCAAGACTTTTGGGGACACACTCAAACCATATCCAAACCACAGCACCAAGTTTAATTATTTCTAGTATTTGATTCATATTGAGAGAGATATGTCCTTTATATTCTACCTAACCCAGAGCCACTTTAGGGTTATTAGCTGGTAATATTGTAAAATATTGACAATATTATTGGAAAAATAATAATGAGAGATTTGCTTACCACAGGATTGCCACAAACCTTAAAACTGCAACACTCCCAAATGTTTCAGAAGCATGATAAGGAGATTCTTTTCAGTTTCTCTTCATTTTAAATTAAAAATATTTTTTCAAAAAAAATTATTGTCTATCTGTGTCCATGATGTGGGGAACAAGGGGTTGTAGATGCATGTGTGCATAGTATCTAGTTCCCTCCTTCCAACTTTATGTGGGTTCTGGAGATGAAACTGAGGACACCAGGCTTGTGCCTTAAGTACCTTTGCCAGTTGAGCCACTTCACTGCCCCTGTCTAATCACTCTTAAAAATAAGGCATGTATAGAGTTTATTAATTTTTAGTTTTTTCAGAGCAGTTTGATATATAATAAAGAAAAATTTTGCATTTTATTCTAAAGCTTAATTCATAATCCACTCAATGGCTGGGCAGTATACAATGTATTTTTTGAGCTATACTGCCTGGTTTAAAAATAGAAGCAAGCACTTGGGAAACATAATAAAGTTAATTAAAAAATGCTTTAAAAAGGCATAAATTAAGATATTTAATAATATCTCTATTATTAAAATATCACTATTGGGGACAGAGAGATGGCTATGTGGGTTAAGACACTTGCCATGAAGCCTGATGATCTGAGTCCTATCCCTAGGACCCACACAGAGGAAAGAGAAAACTGACTCTCAAAAGTTATCCCGAGGGGGCCGGAGAGATGGCTTAGAGGTTAAGAGCACCGACTGCTCTTCCAAAGGCCCTGAGTTCAATTCCCAGCAACCACATGGTGGCTCACAACCACCTGTAATGAGATCTGGTGCCCTCTTCTGGCATGCGATCATACATGGAAGGAATATTGTATACATAATGAATAAATCTTTAAAAAAAAGTTATCCCGAGGCATGCCACCAATCACAATAAATACATATATACAGTATCAAATAAAAATTATGATAGCAATTGAAGAATATTCCAGAATAAGACTATTTACTTTTGTCTTAAGCTGTTAAATTTATTTACACATCATAAATTATCATTCTTACCTTATATATTAGTTCGACAATAACCAACTGTAGAATGTCTCCAAATGTCTGAACTTGATCAATACATGTACTTAAATAATCCAAAGCTCGATCCTAAAAAATAAGAATACATTTATCATAAGCTTCATTTAGTGTAATGAATACAACTTTAGAAATATTATTCCAAATATAAAACTAATGAAGAAACTGGGCTAAAGGGAATTATTTGGGGGGAGGGGAAGTAAAAAAAATAAGAAAAAAGCTAACACAAATGTACATCAGAAAATTAAAAAAATTGTCAGATGGTGGTGGGGCACGCCTTTAATCCTAGCACTTGGGAGGCAGAGGCAGGCGGATCTCAGTAAGTTCGAGGCCAGCTTGGTCTACAAAGTGAGTTCCAGTACAGCCTGGGCTATACAAGAGAAACCCTGTCATAAAAAACAAACAAACAAAAAGCAAAAAAATTTCTGGAATAGGCCACATATGTATTACCTGAATTTTTTTTTAAATTTAAGTTATTTATTTATATGTATGGATGTTTTGTCTGCACACCAGTAGAGGGCATTGGATCCTATGGAACTACAGTTATAGGTGGTTGTGAGCAGCCATATGGGCGCTGGGAATTGAACCCAGGACCTCTAGGCAAGCAGTCAGTGCTCTTAACCACTGAGCCATTTCTCCAGCTCCTATACTATCTGAATTTCTTTAACAGGTAAATCTAGGGGAAAGTACTAGTCCTACATGTCAGGATACTCACATAATTGAAGTAAATTAGCCATTTAAGTGTGTGGTTATTTCTAAATCAGGTGTGGTGACACATGCCTGTAATCCCAACATCTGAGGCAGAGGCAGAAGGCAGAAGAATTGCTGCAAATTTGCGGCCAGCCTGATCTACACAGCAAGTACTACATAGGGAAATTCTGTTATAAAACCCCAAATGAATAAAGAACATAGCTATATTCCTATTACTGAGACCCAAAAGAAAAATCTCCCAAGCAGCCTTATGACCAGACAATGTAAACACAAAACTATGACCTTAAAATCTCTTCAGTAAAAACATTAATACTTTTTTTTTTAAGAGACAGGGTTTCTCTGTGTAGCCCTGGCTAACTTGGAATTTGCTCTGTAGACCTCAAACTACAGTACTCCAAACCAACCTACAAATTAAAAACATGCTACATGCTGAGGCCAAGCATAGTGGCACATGCCTTTAATCCTAGTACCTGGAAGACAGAAGTAGGTAGATTTCTGTGAGTTCAAAGCTAGCCTAGTTCTAGGACAGCCAGAGCTACATAGTAAGACCCTGCTTCAAAAAAACCAATAAAGAAAAGACACATGCCAAGGACCTTGCAGCATTTTCAATTTTCATTTTACTATAAAAAGAAAGTATTTTAGGCACTTTACCTGATCTGCATGAATTAACATCATAAATGCATTTCTTTTGCAGCTTGCATCCTTCTCATTTACCAGAAAATCATGGATCAGCTCAGGAGCATCAGGTATAAGATGTTCAAAATTTCTTTAAACAAAACAGGTAACATCCAGAGTAAATAAAAACCCACTTCCTATTTTAGTTACTTTCCAGACATTACCAACATTAAAACTTTATTCCATAACACAATTCTTTTGTTTTAGAACTGTACATCAACTAGAAATGGGAGAAGAAATCATAGCCTAAAACGATCTATTGAATTAACAAATTATTTTCTAGTTTAATCAGATAAAATCTGATTTAATTAATACATATTCTAATAACTGATGTCAAATGACTGACTTTAGGACTATAGTATCGACAACTTTTCTTAAGAATTATATAATGAATAAAACAGTGTTTTTAGCTGGGCAGTGGTGGCGCACACCTTTAATCCCAGTATTCAGGAGGCAGAGGCAGGTGGATCTCTCTGAGTTCGAGGCCAGCCTGGTCTACAAGAGCTAGTTCCAGGACAGGTTCTAAAACTACAACAAAACTCTGTCTCAAAAAACCAAAAAAAAAAACAAAACAACAAACCAGTCTGTTTTCATTATCTGTGCAATGTATTTACTAACAGTTCTTTAGAAACATAAAAGCATTTGTAGTATGCAGAAGGATAAATATTAAAATAATACTATATAGGAGCAGGAGAGACAGGTCAGTGTGGCTGCTCTCCCAGAGGATACAGATCCTATTCCCAGCACCCACACAGTAACTCACAACTGTCTATAACTCCATTTTCAGAGTACTTCACACCCCCTTCTGGCTTTCTTGAGCACTAGGTACACAAGTGGTACACATACACAAATGCAGGCAAAACACCTATATACATTAAACAAAACACTAATCATTTTAAAAAGGAATATGTAATAAAGTATGTATCATAACAGAATCTGTTATCATAGTTCCAAAAATTCCTAACTGCATCATACAGCCGGGTTGCTGATCAAATTTTCAATTGTCTTCTGTCTCCATTTTTATGAGCCCTGTAAATTTCTAAAACATACATAGTGCCTCTGTAACATTTAAGAATTCAGTTACATTATCAACAAAATATCACTGTCAACAGAGATCATAACATTAAGATAAATGTAACTGTGTTTCAGCCAAGTAATATATTAAAGTACAAAGATGCTTATAAAAATATTCCATGGGTTTTAGAAATAGCTTAGATGGTAAAGTCCTTACAGACCTAAATTCCATCCCCAGAGCCTATGTTTAAAAACAAACAAACAAAGAAAAAACCAAGCTGGGCATGATGGCACATGCCTTTAATCCCAGTACTCTGTGAGGCAAAGGAAGGCAGAGCTCTGTGAGTTTGAGGCCAGCCAGGTCTACAAAGGGATGTAGTGTGGAGCTGCAGGCCACTTCCCGCCGCCACAGCTCTCGGCCACCTGGCTAGCTTATGCCCCAAAATAACAACACACAAACTGTATTCAATTAAACACTGCCTGGCCCATTAGTTTCAACCTCTTACTCACATCTTGACTAATCCATATCTAATAATCTGTGTAGCACCACGAAGTGGTGTCTTACCGGGAAGGATTCAGCATGTCTGACCTGGTGGCTGGCTCCATGGCATCTGTCCCACTCAGGAGAGGCATGGCGATTGCCCGAGGCATCTGCCTCACTTCCCTTCTTCCCAGCATTCTGTTCTGTCTACTCCACCAACCTATGTTCTAACCTATCAGGCCAAGCAGTTTCTTTATTAATTAACCAATGAAATCATCAGACACCCACATCAAAAGGAGTTCCAGGATCACCAAAACTCTTAAACAGAGAAATCCTGTCTCAAAAAACCAAAAAGAGGGGCTGGAGAGATGGCTCAGTGGTTAAGAGCATTGCCTGCTCTTCCAAAGGTCCTGAGTTCAATTCCCAGCAACCACATGGTGGCTCACAACTATCTGTAATGAGATCTGGTGCCCTCTTCTGGCCTGCCTGTATAAATAATAAATAAATAAATATTAAAAAAAAAACAAAAAGAAAAGAAAAAAAAAAAAAAGCCAGGCTTGATGCTGTGTACTTGAAATCCCAGCGCTGTAAAGGTGACTGACAAGAAGATACCTGGGGACCTCTGGTCAGCCAGCATAGACTACTTGGTGAGTTCTTGGCCAATGAGAGACCTTGTGTTAAAGTAAAAGGTTGATGGTGCCTGATACCTAATACCTGATATACAATACCTAATGTGGTTCTCTAGCCTGAGTATACATATATGCTTATACAAACATGCACATACACACACATGCAAAGACACAGACACACACACACATATATACATACATACATACATATACATTCTATGTTAAACTGGTAGTGCTAGGAATCCAACTCAGGATCACCCTCACACATTCTAAGCAAGGCTGTTTCTGGGCTCTACCCCCCAGTCCCACAATCTAACTGGACTGACAACCATGACGAGCACTCTAGCCTCCTCTGAACCTTTACAACTGTTTTAAAGTTCAAAATCTTCACCATTACTATTTCACTCTAATGACTGTCCAAGGCCTTGTTACTGCTAAATAAACATTCACCCACTGAGGCATGTCCCCAACGTTTTTCTTTTTCTATTTTCAGAGATTATTAAGTTGCCTAGACTGGCCTCAAGCCTGTCATTCTCCTGACTCAGGCCCCCTAGAAGCTAGACTTAAGAGGATGCACCACTTGTCCAGGGCAAATTTTCTGCTGTTCTAATAACAAGAATAGCAGCCTTTTTCACTAAAAGAATTCCTTCCTCAAAGCCTCTAGTACAAGAACCATACTGTTCAAAATGAGAATTTTCTTTCTTTCTTTCTTTCTTTCTTTCTTTATTTATTTATTTATTATGTATACAATATTCTGTCTGTGTGTATACCTGCAGGCCAGAAGAGGGAACCATACCCCATTACAGATGGTTGTGAGCCACCATGTGGTTGCTGGGAATTGAACTCAGGACCTTTGGAAGAACAAGCAATGCTCTTAACTTCTGAGCCATCTCTCCAGCCCCAAAATGAGAATTTTAAAACAAGGTTAAGATGCAATGCCCTTAGCAAGTAAATAAACGAACTAAGTGAACTGCAACAATACAATTAAAAATGATGGCCATCGCCTATTTGTTTTTTTTTTTTTGGGGGGGGGGGTTTGAGACAGGGTTTCTCTGTAGCTATTTGGAGCCTATCCTGGAACTAGCTCTTGTAGACCAGGCTAGCCTTGAACTACAGAGATCTGCCTGCCTCTGCCTCCCCAGTGCTGGGATTAAAAGCGTGCATCACCACCGCCCAGCTGATGGCCATGGTCTTAAACTAGAAATCATACAATACTGTTAAATGGCACAATTTTATCTGAATGTTGTCATACAGAAACTAGTGTCCATTACTGCCAACGTTTTTGATTTCTCCATGTTAACAATTTAATGATAGTAAGGGAAAAAATACTATGTTGAATAGCAAAACGTATTTACAAGTACAATCATTCTGCAACTAACCACGCTGGAACCTCTAGTCTAAAACATTTAAAACATAAATAAAGGTGTATTTTTCCTTACCTGTAGATGGTATAGATGGCCAAAACAGCGTTTCTCCTAACATAACTGTGACGATGTTCCAAACAAGCACGGATAGCGGGCATTAAAGGTTCGAGCAACTCTGCTTCCTTCAATTTGCAAAGGAAACGAAGAGTAGATCCGCGGATAAACTCATTAGGATGCTGAAGATCCTGATATAAAAATTATAGTAGGAAACACTGAATTTCAACTTTAAAAACCTTACATTTAATTACATGTGTGTGTGTGTGCGCGCGGTAAAAGGACAACTTGGAGGAATCGGTTCTCTCCTTTCACCATGTGGATCCTAGGGATCAAATTCGGGTATCAGGCTTGGCAGAAAGCACTTTACCTGCTGAGCGATCAGACAGGCCTAAGTTTCTGCCATTTATAAAAATCAGGTTTTAAATGTAAAACTTTATAATTTGAAAAATTAAAGTTAGTTTTAAGAAAAAGATCTAGATTGATTTCCTTCTCATTCCTCTAGAGCAAAGCAATTTTCATGCATTTCACCAGTTTTCTTAGTAACACAAAAATACATAGGAAAGGGGCCGGAGAGATGGCTCAGAGGTTAAGAGCATTGCCTGCTCTTCCAAAGGTCCTGAGTTCAATTCCCAGCAACCACATGGTGGCTCACAACCATCTGTAATGAGGTCTGGTGCCCTCTTCTGGCCTGCAGGCATACACACAGACAGAATATTATATACATAATAAATAAATATTTTAAAAAAATGCATAGGAAATATAGGAAAAGCCAACAACATAATTTTTTACAGTAATTTTTACAGGTATAACATTACAATAAGACATTGTCATCTACAAAGTTCATGCTAAGACTCAGAATACTTACCATGAAAAACAAAATCAAATAAAATTTCCCAGTCCAAAATCCACCAAAAAATATCAGATAATGTTAGGTTTTTATGTCGGGCAGCATTCACAGATATCCCCAGTGTCATGCACGGTAACAGTATATTATTTGTGTGTTAATAAATAAAGGTTGCCTGAAGATCAGACAGCAAACAGCCATACTAGCCAGCCACACAGGCAAGAGAGTAGTGGCACATATATTTAATTGCAGGACTCGGGGAGACAGAGGCAGGTGGATCTCTGTGAATTCAAGGCCACCCTGGGCTACAGGGATTGAATCTGTCTAAAGGAGAAAGAGAGCACACAGAGAGGTGATGTCAGCACTTAGGAGCACAGGCCTTTAATCCCAGCACCAGGGAGGTGGAGACAGGAGCGATATGGCTGGGCAGAGAGAATAGAAAGGGAAGATACAGGAACTCAGTAGATGTGTGGACTCTGAGGTTGGTGGGAAGCATTGCAGGATTGCCCCTTTTGTTTGTCTGAGCCTTGGGAGAGGTAAGAAGTCACTAGTGTGATGTAGGTGGGTCTTCTGTTTTGTGTTGATTTCACTGGTCAAATAAAGAAACTGTGTTGGCCCTTTAATAGGACAGAAAATTAGGTAGGCGGAGTAAACAGAACAGGATGCTGGGTAGAAGGCAGTGAAGCAGTCGCCATGAAGCTCCAGCCCAAGATGGACATAGGTTAGAATCTTCTCGGTAAGCCACCACCTCATGGTGCTACACACATTAATAAAATGGGTTAATCAAGATATGAGAGTTAGCCAGTAAGAGGCTAGAGCTAATGAGCCAGGCAGTGCTAGAAATACAATTTGTGTGTTGTTATTTCGGGTTTAAAGCTAGCTGTGTGGGAGCTGGGTGGGACGAAAAGCAGGCCTGCTTGCTTCTTCACTACAATAGTGGCTGGCTGCTTTGCTTTTCTGATCTTCAGGCTGAACCCCAATATCTGTCTCTGGGTTTTTATTAATGGTGCAGCAATGCACCCTAAGCCTATATACAGCCATATGTTGAATACATTTTTGAGCTTACAACTACCATAACAAATATTTACAATTTTCGTCTCATCAAAGATTTAATTTTGAAAACTAAAAAAGTATCTATTAGAGCAATTTTATATTACAAAAGAACAAAGCAAACAGTTATGGCTTGGCTTACCTTTCTATATGCGTCACATACAAGAATCATTTCATGTAAAAGTCTCCCATCTGGAGTTGTTTTAGGAACAATCTCCCAGAACACGAGAAGCAGCTTTTTGATGGTGTGGTCCTGAAGAGGCAGCACAAAACGGATGATAGTCATCAGGAGTCCAGGGAGCTTCTCACCATTCAGAATCATGATGATTACTTTCTTCAAAGCTTCAGTCTTGGACTTCACATCACCTTTCTCTGATTCCATAATTTAAAAAACATAAACCAAAAAAGCACAATTACTTCAAATCAAAGTTCCTCACACAGTTCAAAAAGTTATGAAAACTTACTATCAGTTGTGGTAATAAGGTTACAAATCCAAATGACGTGCTTGTGACTCTATTTTGCCTCTGAATCTCAGATTCTTTACACATGATCTGAGGTACTAGATTAGAATTCTGGTCTCTAACCAATTAATGTAGTTAATGTAGTTTCTGGCCTATAGCTACACCACATGCCTTTGGTTTTCAAACAGATGTGATAGCACCATTCCCCCAATACCAAAAACAACCCAAGCAAATCCTGTTAAGTACTTCTAAACCCCAAATAACTTAATTTTATATGCATTTTCTCAGTTATAACTATTTTTTAAAAGGATAGCATGAACAGAGTGAGTTTTAATATTTTAGATATTTTAATAATTTAGAAAACGGTCCTCAATAATCATATAACGTTAGAGACTTTCTTTTCTTGTCCATCTGAACAACTGGAAAAAATTATAACACTGAACCAGTAGTCACTGATTAGAATTAAGGATACACCAAAAAAAAAAAAAAAAAAAAAAAAAAAAAAAAAAAAAAAAGCCAGGTGGTGATGATGCATGCCTTTAATCCCAACACTCGGAAGGCAGAGGCAGGCGAATCTCTGTGAGTTTGAGGCCAGCCTGGCCTACAAGAGCAAGTTCCAGGACAGGCTCTAAAGCTACAACATTCCTTCCATGTATGCTTGCATGCCAGAAGAGGGCACCAGATCTCATTATAGATGGCTGTGAGCCACCATGTGGTTGCTGGGAATTGAACTCAGGACCTCTGGAAGAGCAGTCAGTGCTCTTAACCTCTGAGCCAACTCTCCACCCCAGGATATGTTATTTTTAAGTTTAATGTTAGTAAAAGTAAAAACTACTCAATATAAAGTATTTTATGGAGGCTTTAATCCCAGCACTTGAGAAGCAGAGCAGGTAAATCTCTAAGTTTGAGGACAGCCTGATCTACAGAGAGTTTCAAGACAGTCAAGACCACACAGGGAAACCTTGTTTTAAGAAAACAAAGAAAACCAAAAAAATTTTTCTTAATACTTCATGAAAAAAATCTATAATTTCAATTATCATGAACATTGAAAAATGAATGGTATTAAAAGTCTTCTGGAGCTGGAGAGATGGCTCAGAGGCTAAGAACACTGGCTGCTCTTTCAGATGTCCTGAGTTCAATTCCCAGCAACCACATAGTGGCTCACAACCATCTATAATGAGCCCTGGTGCCCTCTTCTGGCCTGCAGGCATACATGCAGACAGAACCCTGTATATATAATAAATAAATAAATCTTAAAAAAAAACAAACAAAACAAACAAACAAAAACCTTCTGGGTCCAAAATTCAAAAGCAGACAGAAGTACAGAATAAGTACATTGCTACCGTAATTGTGTCTATCATAAATAAGAGCTGGACAGAAGTCTTAGCAGTAGGGCACTGGCTGCTCATCCAGAGGAGCTGGGTTTAAGACTAACACCCTGTTCTGACCTCTGAAGACAAAACACTAATAATACCCATAACATAAATGAATCAAATATTAGAAAAAAGAAAGGACAAAGAGAGAGAAGAGAGAGATTTAATCCTATGGCTGTGCTACCATAAGGAAAATAATGACAACTGGGTTTAATGATAAGAATGGCTACTGGCAGAGTTCTTGGGACTGGAGAGATGGCTGGATAGCTTAGGGCACTTGTTGCTCTTGCAGAGGACCTGTGCTTGAGGGATTCCTAGCAGCCTCCCTCTTCATGGGTCACAAGCATCTCTAACTCCAGTTCCGAGGACCTACGCCTTTTTCTGACCAATCTGGGCATCAGACATACATACGGTGCCTATACATAAGTACTGGCAAAACTTTCATACATGTAAATAAATGAATCTTTAAAAATACTTTTAAAGGGGGCTGGAAAGATGGCTCAGAAGGTAAGAATATTGCCTGATCTTCCAAAGGACCCGAGTTCAATTCCCAGCAACCACATGGTGGCTCACAACCATCTGTAATGAGGTCTGGTGTCCTCTTGTAGCATGCATATATGCAAACAGAATATTGTATCCATAATAAATAAATAAATATTAAAAAAATACTTTTAAAGACAGTTCTTTTTGTCAAAGAGACAGACTGTACACGACTACTTATTAGGGTTACAAGCAGAGCTCAAGCTTCAGAGGAATCATACTAAATAAATCAGTTGTTTGTCCCCAATTCTGACAGCACTTTTCTATAATCCAGCAATCTAGTGTGAGGCAGGATGATCAAGAGGCCAAAGCCAATCTCATCTACATATTGCATAGAAGGCCAGTCTCAAAAACAAACAAAAAACCCAAAATATCATCCTAAAGGCTGTATATTACTATCCCATAGCTATATCTTCCTATGTTGCAGAATAGAGAAAAATCCTCATGTTTGAGTAATTCAAACAATGTTTTAAGTGGTTAAAGTGGTACTCAGAGCCTAAAAGATCTTGTTTCTTTAAATTAAGCTCCCTCCCTCTTTAGGTCTTGTTTTGGTTCTGGATTGAATCTAGAACCTTTTCATGAGTGCACGACCACTGGGCTTACCTCCCTTTAGGATGTTTCAGGTGTTTTGTTCCCTATTCTATTTGATAATATAAAAGACACAAAGTCTAAAAGTCATAAAATTATGTTATTATAACATTGATGGCTTCTTCTGTTTATAAATTATTACATTTCCAAAAGTTCAGCAGACTAGGTCTCTATTTATTTATTATGTTTGTTTTTCGAGACAGGGTTTTTATTGTAGCTTTTAGAGTCTGTCTTAGAACTTGCTCTGTAGACCAGGTTGGCCTCAAACACAGAGATCCACCTGTCTCTGCCTACTAAGTGCTGGGATTAAAGACAAGCACCACCACTGCCCAGCTAGATCTCATTTTTTTTTTTTTTTTTTTTTTTTGGTTTTTCGAGACAGGGTTTCTCTGCAGCTTTTTTAGAGCCTGTCCTGGAACTAGCTCTTGTAGACCAGGCTGGCCTCGAACTCAGAGATCCGCCTGCCTCTGCCTCCTGAGTGCTGGGATTAAAAGCGTGCGCCACCACCGCCCGGCTCAATTTATAACTATACTTTCAAAAGCAAGTTTAACACCAAACAAAAAACTTATGATATTTATATTTTAAATGCCCTAACTTCAATTTCCTTTTATTCTAACAACTTAAACTGAGAAAAGATATATTGTTCCTTTTTCTCCCACCTCTGCCTTCTTAGTGCTGGGATTACAGGTATGTGCTACCATGGGCAAGTAAAATATTAAGATTCTTTCAAAAATTCAAAGTACCTCCGAAAAGATAATTTCCAATATTTGAAATATAATTTTCATTGTATTTAAAACAATGTTGGGCCAGGTGTGATAGCACACATCTTTAATCCCTGTACTTGAAGAGGCAGAAGCAGGTGAATCTCAGTGAGTTCTAGGGCAGCCAGAGCAAATAGTGAGACCCTGTCTCAAAATACAAAAACCAAATAAAAAAAGTGTTATCAGTTCGATTTGTACTTGCTAATAATTCAACTAAGAATTAAGTATATAAAAATCTTTTCTTTAGTGCTGTGTGGTGGTGGTGCATGCCTTTAATCCCGGTACTTAGGAGGCAGAGACAAGCGGATCTCTGTGAGTTCAAGGCCAGCCTGGTCTATAAGAGCTAGTTCCAGGACAGCTAGGACTGTTACACAGAGAAACCCTGTCTCGATAAATAAATACACAAACCAAACAACCAAAGAAAAGCCCTTTGGCAGGCCCACTTTGCACACTGGGATGAGAGCACACACCTCTTCTCATAGTGCATGAAAACTGGAGCCAGGAGGATCCGGAGCTAGCCAGCTCTAGGCCGGCTATAGAGCAGGACCTTGTCCTCAACCCCACACTCTAAAATTACACAGCACATTTTTTCCCTTCTTAGTACTGGGTATTGAAGTCAGGGCCTCCCAAGTGCTTGGTAAGTAAGTGCTATACTTAACAATATCCACATCCCTGTCACTTCACAGGACAGGGGCCAGGGTTGCCCAGACTAGCTTTCAAAATGTAACCTTCTGTTTCAGGCTTCTGAGCAGTTGGAACTACAAGTACGTATCACTGGGAATGGCCAGCATATACTTTAAAAGGAGCAGAGGCTTTCAATCGGGTCTACATAGTGAGTTCCAGGACAGGCTCCACTAGCTACTGAGAAGTCTTGTCTTGAAAAACCAACCAACCAACCAACCAACCAAACAAACAAACAAAAATTTTATTTATTGAGAAATCCTGTCTCTAAAAAACAAAACAAAACAACAAAAGGTTTTATTTATTATGTATACAGTGTCTGTCTGCATGACAGAAGAGGACACTAGATCTCATTATAGATGGTTGTGAGCCACCATGTGGTTGCTGGGAACTGAATCCAGGACCTCTGGAGAGCAGTCAGTGCTTTTAACCTCTGAGCCATCTTTACAGCCCCTAAGAAATTGTATTTTAAGGGACAAGTAATTAAATGATTTTATTTTCTTAGCTTTACTACATTAGACTGGGATATTATTCTATTTCTGTATGCCAATACTGCAAGCTCAAAAGTTAAAAAAAAAATCCTTTTTCATAAGACATTCTCAAAAATTCTAGATGGGAGGCTGGAGAGATGGCTTCGTAGTAGTTAAGGGCAGTATGTGCAATTAAAGAAATCAAATTCAAGCCGGGCGGTGGTGGCGCACGCCTTTAATCCCAGCACGCGGGAGGCAGAGGCAGGCGGATCTCTGTGAGTTCGAGACCAGCCTGGTCTACAAGAGCTAGCTCCAGGACAGGCTCTAAAGCTGCAGAGAAACCCTGTCTCGAAAAACCAAAAAAAAAAAAAAAAAAAAAAAAAAGAAATCAAATTCAGTTCCTAACACCCACATCAGACAGCTCACAACCACCCGTAACTCCAGCTCCAGGGGATTAGATACACCCTCTTCTTACCTGAGGGGACCTGTACTAATGTGCACATATTCACATACGAGCACTCTTAACTTACTGAAAGAAACTTCTAACAAAACTCTAGAAAAATCAAGCACGTCTAACTATGGGGAATGTGAAACGTAGGTGGGATGGGACTGAGAAAGGGACCTAAGGTTTACCTCTGGACTGCCATATAACTACACAGACCGTGCACATATCTGTATACACGGACACACGATAAAGAAAATACTTCCTCAAGTGAAAAAGGGGTTGTGAGTGGAAAGTTTTAAGACATACCAATCTACATTATCACAGAAGTTCAAAGTAAAAGCTGATTAATGGCTGAGGTAAGAGAAGTGAACTTACATAGTCTGAGGCCGCCCTGGCCTAGTATTGAGTTCTAGGCCAGCCTGGGAGAAGAGTATGACCTTAATTCAAGAAAGAAAAAGAAATGGGGGTGGGGGATGGTGGTTAAGTGAGGCTGGGGAGAGGAAGAAGGAAGGATGGGTAAGGCTGACCAATGGATGAGTAACAGAAAAGAAGTTCTGATATGACACCAGGAAGACTGCTAAATAGTTAACAACTATGTACTATATATTTTTTAAAATCTCGATGAAAGTTTTTGAAATGTTTCCAGCATAAAGAAATGATGAATGATAAGGAGACAATCATATTTGACAGGATTTAAATATTACACAATATAGACATGTATAAAGACATTCATTTGTCCAGTCCTTAATGTTCTTAATCTATCAATTAAAACAATTTCCGATAGAATTGAGAAACTATTTACCCAGATCATTTTTTAAGCTGATTTCAGAAGGGGGTTCTGAATCCATGGGCACGTTAATTAACGTATAGCACACGTTCTCAGCTGCCGTCATGGTTTCTGGTTATAATCAACCCGATACAAGATAAAAAGGATGAAAAAGTGCCAGGAAAATCTACAAAAATGAACACAGGTATGAATTAGGAAAACAAAACAAGGCAAATTTCGCAAATCAGTCCTGATCTTTATACTGTCTGAAAGTTCTTTCCGTACGGCTTCTGAGGATGTCAATCCACAGTGCTCACCCTCTTCCACGAACTCTAGTGAGAACCACACCGTCCTGATCTGCTCCCCGGCCCAGGGTGTGGAAAGCTGTGGAGTCGAGGTCCACACGACAGTGACAACCCGGAGCACCACGTCACAGGGCAGTGATTTCCAACACAACACAGCCCGATCACAGCCCAGGAGGGCAGCCCGCGAGCAAAGAAGCTGCAGAAACTTAGGCGCCTCCGCCGTGGCGGGTCCCCGGTGGGTGCGCCCCGGCCGCCCCTCCCCGGCCTCCGCCCACGCACGGCCAGGCCACGGGCTGCTCAGACCCCGGTCTCACAGCCCCGGGGCCGCGGCCCAGCTCCCCGCCCCCACCGCCTGTCGCCGCGGCCTAGTCAAGCGCCCGGCGTCTCCCCGGTCGGTGGCTCGCCGATACTGCGCGACTCACGCAAAATCACGGCTCGGGGCTCAGGCCGCTACCTGGCTCCGAGGGACGACGGCCGGGAAGGAACCGCGGGACCGTCGACTAGGGCTCCAGCCAGCGGCTGCCGGGACGGCTCCACCAAGTCCTTGGCTGACGTGGAAGGAGGCGGGGAGACGAGGAAGGATGCAGCCACAGATCCTGTACGGCGGCCCAGAGAGGCCAAGCCTTCTCCGTTCTGCGGCTGCGTGCTGGAAGGGTGTGCTGTCCTCTTCCTTTCTCAGAAGTGGTTTCAGAGAGAGCAAGTATTTTAGTTTTTTTCCGTGAGTCCCCTGTGGTCACTTAACAGTTCCCAGGAACTAAAACTTGTACAAAAGAGAAACAGAAGTCCAGCGGACTCTCTTTGTTCTCACGTATAATACACTGGGAAATTAACTGATTATTTGGCAGATGATTTTAGATATTAAATTTAATAAAGCAACTAGGTTATAATATGAAGATATACTTGAGGGCTAACACTTCTGGTGATCTGAATCTGACTTTATTCAGTTGACCTGGAGTTACGTGGATATCAGAAACTGCCTGGCCACTATTAATATCTACTCTTTATTCAGGAACGACCTCTTTCGATCCTCTCAGAGCTCCCAATAGTTTAAAAGTTTTTATGCATAAGGGAGATAGCCTCAAAGGATTTTCCTTTGTCTCCAAAGAACGAATTGTTACAGCCACAATTATATATTTTTAGCTCTTGTTCATTTGTGGTCCCATATCCCACGCCAATGTCCTAGTAATTATTAATAACAAAATATTGGGAAAGTACCACAGGGTCTACCCAAATTACCGGAATGGTTTTAAGAAGGTGGTTTTCCATTTCTGGGCAGTACTAACTACAGGCCTGTGTCACATGGATACATGCCGTGTATACAGGTCTGATAGGACCTCTTCTATTGACCTGTTCACCTCATTTGGGGACACAGACTACAAACAACATCATCTACACGGAATACAGCAATCCTGACATTTCTCTTTTCTGGAACCATTAAATTAAAAAAAAAATCCCTCAGCACTCAAAATATCCTAGAGACACTGTATGTCTACAGCACTGTAAGAGTGACCTCTCTGGTAGCATTTTTGATTTTAGATGGTCTCACTATGTACGCCCAAACTGACCTTCATCTCTATCTACTGTCTCTTGCCTAGGATTACAGGCACATGGAATCACACCTAGCCTGTGCATTAAAAAAAAATTCTTTCTCTCCCCCCCACTCCATTTTCTTTCGTTTTTCAAGACGGCTTCTCTGTGTAGATTTGGAGCCTGTCCTGGAAATCGATCTATATGTAGACCAGGCTGGCCTCGAACTCACAGAGCTCCACCTACCTCTGCCTCCCAAATGCTGAGATTAAATGTGTGCGCCACCACTGCCTAGCTTAAAAAATGTTTTTAATCTAAGTAATTGTGGGATAGAATTATTTTGACAAGCCTTCTGGTCATCTCTCAGTTCCTCTGTATCATGAAGTCTTGGAGGAAACTGACCTATCTCCTTATTGAGAATCCACTGGTTTATATGTTCTCATTCATGTACTTGCTTCTAGACAACAAATTCAGTTTTGTGTGATCACCAACAGTCAAGATAGAGATCAGTTCTACCAGCGATTTCTCCTGTGGTCCATCTACTGTCACAGCCATGTGCCCACTTTAACCTGGCAACTATCTTTCCATTCCAGTGGATCAATAGAATCATCCAATGGAATCTTTAAGATCAGCCTTCTTCTACTCGGCATTATTCTCTGAGAATGAGATGCAGTCAGGACTGGTCCTTTTGTGCATTTTTTTTTTTTGGTTGTTTTGAGACAGGGTTTCTCTATAGCTTTGGAGCCTGTCCTGGAGCTAGCTCTTGTAGCCCAGGCTGGCCTCGAACTCACAGAGATCTACCTGCCCCTGCCTCCTGAGTGCTGGGATTAAAGGCGCGTGCCACCACTGCTGGGCTCTGCACTCATTTTTTTCACATGGAATGCAGTCATTGATTTTCCAGACTCACTTGAAATTACATCACACAAGTGGAGATTAAGTTTAGCAATGAGAAGGCTCAACAGTTTAGGATAACAGTTAACCATATCCATTGTGTTAAACTTTAGGACTCTTCATGACTGATTCACTAAGTATGACAAGATAGCATTTTAGGTGTGCACCTGAACTTGCCACTGGTAATGTGTGTGGTTTTGCTTTTTAAAACTCAGAGTTTCTTGAGGAGATTAGGAAGACCTTATATAGCTTCACTAATGCTTATATAAATTATTTTGGGGACCTTTAACCTTAGCACATAATCATATCATTTTGAATACTCTCCAAATCACAAATTATTTCAATGTAAAAAACTTTGTATGCCAGAATTACATAAGAACACAAGTCAAGGGCAGAAAGGACTAGAGATTTGCTCCAAACTGCTTAACGGTCAACAGTAAGAGCCATTTTTCAGCTTTTTTTTTTTTTTTTTTTTTTTTTTTTTTTTTTTTTTTTGGTTTTTCGAGACAGGGTTTCCCTGTAGTTTCTAGAGCCTGTCCTGGAACTAGCTCTTGTAGACCAGGCTGGCCTCCTTCAGCTTTTTATTTCTGACTGTACCAGTTCTTCTGCACGTGAAGATGCTCAGATTCCAGATGATATCATCTGTATCCGTGGGAAGACTTCCATGACACTAGGGATCTTCCCGTTCAGTTATTCAGCAGACTAAACTGAGTAACTGAGCTCAACAGACTAAACAGACAAGGACATCACAACAAACTCTGTAAGGTCCTTAGTGTGGAAAAACTTGTGTGTGAGGCACACGCATCCGAGTGGAAGGCCAGAGGACCATAAGCACGCTGTTCTATCATCCTGATGTACGCTCCCAAGACAGGGTCTCCCTGAACCTGGACATAGACTGGCAGCCAGGAAGCCGCAGCAAGCCTTGTATCCTGTAGTGCTAGTTAGTGGTTGCACAGCATGTCCCTCTAACTAACTGGTTTTTTTATATTTCCAAAGTGGGAAGGATTTTTAAAATCCATCTTGACACTAAAATCACATACATATTGGAAAAAAACAAAAACAAAACTTTCCAAAACCAACTTATTTGCCGGAGTCCAGCTTCAGGGAGTTTAGAACCCAAAGATGAGGGGTGGAGTCAGTGAGGGGAAGGAGACTGACAAAGAGAGGCTACACCGTTTCTACTCTAATACTTGCACAGAGGATTAAATGGGAGGAAGGGGCATGTGAGCTAGGCTGTGTCTTGTGGGGAGGAATTGGTGAAACTAGCATGACTTTGACAACGGGCACCAGTCATGTTAATGGAGGCCCCAAGTTCTTGCCGGAGATAAGAATGACTCTTTTTAGCAAGCAGAAAGCTTTCTTCAAGCCCCACAGGGAATGGGAGCTTTGGTCTAAATGACTGACCTTGGGAAAAGGACTTTCTTGGGGAGACCAGACACTCCATTATAGAATATTGCAGGGATTTTTTTGTTAATATGGCTTAGTTTATCAGAATAACTAAAGTTTAATTAAAAAGTGAGAAAAGACGATGCTCAACAAATATTAGTGTGAACCTGAGCAGACCTTAGGAATTTACAATTCTTTATTATCAAATATACCTTATTTATCAAACATGTTATTTATCTAAATTTGCTAGCATCTTGCTGTTAACTTGTGTGGGAATATGAAGTTACCATGTTACATGGTTTCACAGTGGCAGGGATTTTTTTTTCCAAATAATTACTTTGTTTAAAGAGGCTACCATTTTATACATCCTTGTTATGGAATGATCTTTTTGCACACTGTGAAGATGTATCTTGGTCAAGGTGCCTTCTGGTTGCTTTAAAAAGCCAAATGGCTAGTAGCTGGGCAGGGAGAGGTTAGTCGGGACTCGCAGACAAAGAGGAAGAAGGTGGGGTCGAAAGCCAAAAGCAGAGGAAGCAGGAGATGAACATGCCCTGTTGAAAAGAGGTGCCACCACGAGGTAGAGAGTAAGATATATGGGCTAATTTAAGATGCAAGAGAAAGTTAGTAACAAACCTAAGCCATCAGCCAAGTATTTATAGTTAATAATAAAGTATGTGGGTTTTTTTTTTTTTTTTGAGAGTTGACTGGTGGGTCAGAAAAACCCTGCCTATACATCCTTATCCTCCACTGAAGCCCACGGAAAAGGCAAAATAGTGAGAATCATTAAAAATGAGAGTAAAGGGTGCTGCAGAATTGTGATCCAAAGTCAAAATGCTGGAACTTTGTCAAGCAGCATGTCACCGTGAGGTCCACACCACCTACTAAAGCTGTCCTCAGAATTAAGTTCAATGTAAACACTGTCACTTTTTAATCTTTAGTTGAAGTTCAGCCAAGTAAGTTTGTATTTAGGAAACAGATTTTAAAAAAATAGCACAGTTCTTATTTCTTAACAACAAAACCACTCAGCTAAGTGAGAAGGGGACAGGGGAAGAAATTCATGTTATTAATTTTAGCCTCTCTCTAAACTCTACACCAAAAGTCCAAGAAGTTAGGAACTCTGTAGTTTTAGTGTTTAGCATGTGCTTGATGCAACTATTCAGTAGTTCAGTCACATGGTACTGGTGGTCTGTTCCCAAGCTTAAACAACAGGTGTCCGAGGTTGTTTCCAGTGCAGACTGACATCACACACCCGCAAATAACCAGAGATGATAATAAAGCTGAGGTTGTTTCCAGTGCAGACTGACATCACGCACCCGCATATAGCCAGAGATTGCTAATAAAGCTGCTAGGTTGTGTGTGTCCATTTTGTTTCCATAGTGTCTTCAAAAAGTTATAGAGGGATCTAAGCTACTGAGTGGGTTTCTCTGTGTAACAGCCCTAGCTGTCCTGGAACTCACTTTGTAGACCAGTATGGTTTCGAACTCACAGAGATAAGCCTGCATTTACCTACCAAGTGCTAGGATTAAAGGCATGAGCCACCAGGACCCACCACAAAGTCTCTCTTTTAAGATTATGTATGCATGTTCTGCCTGCATGTCTCTTCTGCAGGCCAGAGGAAGGTACCAGATCTTATTACAGATGGTTGTGAGCCACCATGTGGTTGTTGGGAATTGCATTCAAGGACCTCTGAAGAGCAGTCAGTGCTCTTATGCTGTGAGCCATCCCTCCAGCCCCCACAAATTCTCTTGACTACAGTAGTTCTTCAAAAGGCTTCTCTAAGACAGGAGGACTAGGTAACTTACCTGAATCCTAAATCAGCTTCTTAAGAGAATTTGGTCTATACTCTTCTCTAGAAAGGGGTGCAACATTTGGAAGTAACTCCTCCAGGCTAATTAAGTAAACATTTTTGTTCTAAAAAGGACTTCCTCTGATTTTACTCTTTATGGTTTAAGATAATGTAGCAGGGAAGTAGTGGCTCCATCTTTAATCCCAGCACTTGGGAGTCAGAGGCAGGCAGATCTCTGTGAGTTCGAGGGCAGCCTAGTCTACAAAGCAAGTTCTAGGACAGCTAGAGCTGTTACACAGAGAAATTCTGTCTCCATGAAAAAACAAAATAACAACAACAACAAAAGATAAAAACTGTCTTGCTAACCCCAAGCAGAAGGCTCATGAGGGGAACAGAGGATAGCTTCCAGATCATACTAGATTTGAGGTAAAAGGTTTGAGATGAAAACACCTTTTCTGCTACTTTTGCCAAGTTCCTCAGAGCCCAGAGCTATAACTATTGCTATCTGCTGGTTGGATGGGAAAACTGCTCATTCTAATAACTTGTTTTGGTGGGGAAGAGGAGGAAGTGGGGGGACTGAACCTAAGGTGACCACAGGTTAAGTACAGATCTATCTCCAGCTTAATATTTTGCTTCTGGTGGAAGTGGTGACATCTTACTACATAGACAAAGTCTCAAACATCATCGGTAGCAGAGCATGGTCCTTAACTCCTGATCCTTCTGCCTTTACCTCAGAAGTGCTGGAATTTAGGCCTGCACCCCTTTCTGGCGTGGCTTCTCAGTTCTAATCAGAATAATCCCTAGGAATGCATCCTGAAATTTGTATTTTGAGACCATCTGCATGGGTTTGCAATGTAGCTAGTCTATATACTAGAACATCTGAATGTGTTGGTAAGAGGTATTTTTTCTGTCTCACAAAAAAAAAAAAAAAAAGAAAAAAAAAGAAAAAAAAGTAAGGCAAAACAATATAATCTGACAGACAGGACTAATAACCACTGTAACAATGTCAATAGTTGAAACTACTTAAAAATAGAAACTCGATACAACAGGAGGTGAAACAATTTTATTTCACAGTTGTCTTTAAAACTGCAAAGACACTATTTTCTTCATATAAAAACATTGGGATAGATACCTATACTTTCTAGAAAATGATTATGTAGACCCTTTCAAAGAAAATGCACCCATTATATGGTTTCTGTGAAGCTGCTCGGAGAAAACTCACATCTGGACTGATTCCTAAAACCTCCCACCCCATGCTCTGCAGATGTTGGTTCTGAGCGCAGACTACTGCACCAGCGTATGTCTCTCCGTCCTCATAGCCCTGCATCCTTTATCACTTAGTGCTCCATTGGTTCATCTGCTTTTTCTGCAGGTTCATCAGCAGCCTGTGACGGCTTTAAAGAAGAAGAAATAAAAAGATGTAAGGTGAACATTTAATATACGCTCCTAAATCACAAGCATTAAAATGTAAAAAATTAATGAGAAAAGGGGGTTAAAAGATATCAGATACTAGATTTTAGTTCAGCATCCTGCCAAAATTTTTGAATAAAACTTAAAAAAAAATCACAATTCTTAAAACTTAAAGATCATTCACGATTAATTCTACATTTTATCATTTGTCTTAAGACTTTCTTTCAAGATTTTCTTATGTTACACTGCTATGCTTAAAACACAGCCAGCAGCACCTTTTAAACTTCCTTCTCTTCAACTAGCAAACAGAAAAAAACACCAACAAACTAGCTACACGGAACTCTGGAGCATTCTTCCTAACAGTGCTAATTCTTACTAACAACTTAAATGCAGATCGTACCCTCCCAAACAGCACCAATAGTATATTTGTCAAGCTGAGGAAAACTCAAAGACTCAAACTGGAAGAAACTCTACCACCACCCCTTTTGGGAGGGAGGGTTTCAGTGTGCTGGGATTACAGGCCTGACCCTAAAATCTGTAAGGGAAACTCCGCACCACTTTTTCTACCCCCAGCCGTGACATCTCCTCCATTCGTACCACATGTGAGCTGTGTGTGTAGTGTAGGCCTGTATCCCTACAAGCTTGGAGGCTGTGGCAGGAAGATAAGTTTGAGGAGGAAAATCTCAAATGCATATTCTCAGGAAAAATTCATAACCCTAGATTCACCATTTTGATTTTCAGTTTTTAAGTCAGTATTTCTTAATGTTTTTGGTTGCCATTTATGGAGAGCCAACCTAAATGCCCAAAGTTAGCTCCCAATAAGTATTCCTTTCCGGACCTTTCTCAGAAGATCTAGGCTGCCCTGTCTCTCATTTTAATCTAAAGAATTTGCTAAAGTGAGGTTGTATCTGTCAGTCCTGAGTTCCAGCCTTAAGAACGGCTGGTAACTTTCACTTTAGAGCTTTTGCAAGCTCTGACCCACCACTTTGTTGGAGGGGCCCTCAGAATACACAGAGCCTACACATTCCAGTCGTCCACAGCCTTCTGGCTGATTCTCTGAGATACCAAGAAAGCAGGTAAAGAATAGAGTCATCTTGGATGCTCTGCCCCTTCTTCAATCAGACTGCAGCATCTGTGAGATCCCAACTGAAAGCAGCAGTAGAACCATTTAGCTATGCCTTGGTCCATAAGAGAACTCTGAGAAATGTGGTCTAACTCTGAAAATTTTGGGGTCACCTTAAATACGTTACAATAGAAAACCAAACTCTTCTCCCTTTTTGTGTTTATGAGATCACACTTCAATATTTTACTTGACTCCTCAGTTCTTTCTTGTTATTTCAATTATGGGCCTATCAACAGGACAAGAGCAGGGAATGGACACGGTTGTGATAGGAACAGCAGAGCCTCATGTTACAATTAGTAACATACCTGTGCTTTTCTCTGTGGTCTTTCTTCAAGACCATCCAGGAAAGGAGACACATCATCATCATCATAGATTGTAAACTCCAAGTCTTTACCAACAATTCCAATGGAAACATTCTGAGGGTGGAAAGGGACAATTAATGTATGATAAAAGCTGGGCAATAAAGTAGAAAAATTAAAATAGCATTTAAATTCAAAGTTTAAAAAACTGTATGTAGGAGTGAAAAGAGGCAGGGAACTATCCTTTCTTCAAATACAGACTCAACATTCACTTTCGGTTATCATGAGTAGTCTCAAAGCTCCATGGTGTCTAGAAACAAAGTCTTCACCAGAACAGTGGTTCTCAACCTTCCTAATACTTCAATACTTTAATACAGTTCCTTATGTTGTGGTGACCCCACAACTACAAGACTATTTTGTTGTTACTTTGCAACTAATTTTGCTATTATGATGAGTCAGAATGTAAATATTTGATATGCAATCCCTGTGAAAGGGTTATTTGACCCCCCCCCCAAGGTGGGGGTGTCATAGCCTACAGGCCAAGACCACGGAACTAGATACTAAATAGTAATTATCCAATAACCAACCAATAGCTTTACAATGCTATCCCACTTAACTGTAGTAAACCCTGCTCTTTTATGTGAATCACACAACTCAGAACCTGCACCATCCCACCTCCCCTCTTCCTCCCCCAGGGCTGAGGACTGGTGTCAGGAGCACATGCTGTATTGCTGAACCACACCTCTAACCCCAATCTCTCATTCTCAGATATTTCCTTAACACTCTCCATGCTCCTTCAGCTGGAAACCGGGTTTTCTATTTCACTGAGAACACAGAAGCAACTGGAAGACAGACAGAGGTGTCTAGGTTTTTTTTTTCCTTCTCATTACTATGAAAAACACTCCAGTTTTTTTCATGACAGCTAATCTTTTCTGTGTTGATAAAAGACATGGATCTGGCCATTTTCCCCATATCTTTCCTATATAACTATTTCATTTTACACTGAATTATTATCAATATTATTTTAGTTTTTGAGGCAGTGTTTCTCTGTGTAGCTTTGGAGCCTATGCTGGAAATCACTCTGCAGACCAGACTGGCCTTGAACTCACAGAGATCCACCTGCCTCTGCCTCCAGAGTGCTGGGATAAGTGGCACGTGTGTGCCACCACTGCCTGGCCGCCATCCTAAAAATCTTAAACAGTGAAAAATATTTACCTCCTCTTCTCTCAGTCAGTACTCCATATTTCTGGGATATCAGTGGAAAACCCCCTATCTCCTCCAAAGAGACATTTCAGTTCCTCTTCTCTAGATTCCATTCCTCTCAGGGCTTTTCTTTTCCAAACAACTAAAACTGCTTGTCAAAACCTTGGGATACCACTCTGAACACAATGGGCAATTTTCAATTTGCATCTTTTTTGGTTTCTTAGCAGTACTTCATTGTCTTATCCAAAGTTTCTTCATTTGTTTTCAAGGATGCCTCATTTTCCAGGATTTTGTCTATCTCTGGTTGTCTGTAAGAATTTCTTGCTGATACCAATTAATCTCTCAGTCTCTTAAAGGTTAGTGTGTTTGACCTAGTCCTCAAAGTCATTATCTATTTGATGTCTTCAGAAATTCATTTCTATGTAAAGACTCCCAACATTTTAAACTCTAATCTGGACCACTCTCTGCAGAAGTCTGGTGGGCACTGAAAATTGCTTCTTTATCAAATACTAGACAGATAAGCATTTAGAATTTAGATAAACTAACTTATCTTTTTCTATGACTTCCACCCCCAAACCTGTTCCTTTCGCTCTCATATCCATCTCAGTAAAATTTAACTCTCTCCTCCGGTTTATCAGGTCAAAAACCCCGAAAGCATCCTATTTCAAACCAACGCTAATTCCCCAACATCTGACACTGAATCACTCTCCCATCACCGCTCCTGAACATACACAATGGCCCCCACTTCAGCTCTGACTTTCTGCCTTCTCATTTTCATCCTGTTCACTGACTCCACTCTATGAATACTGGGGAAATTTGGCCTGAAGACTTTTTTGCACATGTGTTTGCTGGAATAATCTTACCCCAGACAACAGTATGGCTCACTTACTTTCTTTAGTTCTTTTCTGAAAATTTCACTCATCCTTGATCACTGTTTTAAATTACATCTATTACACTAACGACCAACCTTCAATTGCTCATTTTTTCTGTGTTATTATTCCTTCAGTATTTGTCACCTTCTAATATAGCATGTCATTATTTATGTTATGTTTACCTTCCCATCAGACTCTAATGAAGGCCACAAAACTTGTATTATACCCTCAATACCTAGAGAATGTCTGTGTATGGGAAGCACTCAATACATTTGTTAACAACATTAAAAATACAGAAAGGGTGGCTTGTCATTCTAGCATCTCTAAGGTGAAAGAGAGCAGGAGGATCAGGAGTTCAAGGCTATCCCTCAGCTACACAGCAGGCTTGAGGCTAGCCTAGGTTATATGATATTTGGTTTAAAACAAACAAAAGTAACAACAAACTAAAGACAAAGATATGACTTTCTTCTGAAACAAAATAAAACTGAAGAACATTCATACTTACTGATTTTATTGCTGCATGAACTCTCACCCCAATTTAAAACATGACATTTCAAAACCAGATCCTTTTGTGAATAAAAAGGAAATACAAGCCAAGGCAGCCCAATTAAAATAACTTAGGTCCATGCTATTTTATTACTTGCCATTGAGAATTAAACTGCACTGTTAATACCTACAATCAGAACCATGAGTTACCTTTGTGGTCAGGTCCTGCTCTGCAGGGAGTGTTTCTCTTAAGGCACGCAGACCATGTTTAACCAGCTCATCCAAATTGCCTGTATGCAATACATTAAAAATAATCTAATTTCACTATCATAAAATGCTTCTTTTAGTTATCAACTCTATAGTCTGAAATTGTGGCTTGAGCGACTACTGCACAGAATAAAATAGCCGCAAATGTAATGTTAGCTGTATAATCTAATCTAATATCAACCAGTATGAATGATTTGATGTCTTTTATTAATAAATATGACACTCTTTCACTAGGTTAAATAAAAGTCCTGGCTCACAAATGCCATCCTAGTTTTGCAAAATGTTTTATAGAACGCTGTTTTTTTTTTTGGACACAGGGTTGGAGGATATGAGATCAATATAAAGTTATCAATTTCTTACAATGGGCAACCTGCAAATGATATTTCTTAAAACATCATGAAAAGAATAAAATGTGAATGAATTAAAGAAACAAAACCACAAGACATAAACTGAAAATTACAAGATACCACTGAAAGACAAGTAGATATAACAAAATCCTACATCTAAGCATAAAAGACTTGTATAGATGTTGCCTAACTTACTATCCACAGTAAATGCAAATGTTAAGTAAAATGTTCATTCAACACAAGAATCTTGCCTACCAAATGTTATAGCTTAGCAATATGTGATTGTGTGGCTGGCTGAGACCATGCTGCCTGCTTCCCTGCATCATGATAGAGGACCCTACCAAATGTGGATAACCCAAAATTCAAATTCAGGAGTTCATTTCCTACTGAGTGCATTTGGTTTTGTACATCATAAATTCAAAATACCCTGAGCTGAGGCATCATAAATCAGTGTCATCTGTACTACAATAGCCGAGTACTACCCAAATGCTCTGCAGATTTGGATAGAAACACACAGCTGCTGTGACATTCACAAGGGTGGGAGCACGAGGAAGCCTGCAGGTGCCCAGCTTGTCTTCTCCTTCTGTGACCAAGCAATGCACCCTTATCCTGCTCTAAGTCTTAGTCAGGGTATGACTACATGCTAAGTTCTTAGCCCTTGAAATTTCCCAAGAAGCAGGTGATCTTGTGAATGTCCAGTTCAATTGTAACTCCTGTATTCACTAAGCCTCAAGTATTTCCTTCAAAGAATACTATACTGCCACAGGAAATCTTATAAGACAACCAAGAGAAATCTTTAAAGTCTGGATATTAACTCTTCTTCTAATGCAAAGCAAACACCTGAAAACCAGCTCATTGTCTTATACCCTTCACTCTCTTTTCCCACAGCTATACTGCCTTTACTTATTTATGGGCCACTTAAAGCACAAATTCTATGTTGCCTAAAGTAGAAACAGACGCACAGACCACAAGTTGTAAACAGAACTTCCAAATACCAACTAGTATAATGGTTTCCAGCTCTGACCAATGCATCAAGAATTCTCAAGGTTGGACACACACACTGTTTCTTAGTGTTTTCAAGACAGGGTTTTTCGGTGTAGCCTTGGCTGTCCTGGAAATTGCTTTGTAAATCAGGCTGGCCTCAAACTCAGAGATTCACTTGCCTCTGCTTCCTGAGTGCTATGATTAAAGGCGTGCACACCTGGCTTGACACATTTATGTTTTGGTAAAGTTCTCTTAGTAGCTCAGAAGTACAAGTTAGTATGTGTTACATCAACAACAGACACTTTATGAACTTAGGATTATTAAAAACTAAAGTCTGATAGTTTTTCTCAAATAGGATCAATTTACTAACTATATAAAGGCAAAACAAAATAAAGTGAGCCAAACTACACTTACACTCCAAAAATTCAGCCATATGTCTCTCCAGGTAAGTACGAGCTGATTGAGAACGGGCGCCAATAGACATGGCTCTGCAGTCAAAATAGTTGGCGGACGGACAAGTTTGGAAAATGTGAGGGCCCATATCCTATGAACAGAAAAACATGCTATGTAATTCTTGCCTTCGGCTGACCTAAAAAGTGCAGTTTCTAGGCTTTAAACGTTGTTAGGATATAATTGTGGTAACTGATGGTTAATCATTGTCAATCTATGAGGGCATTTCTAGAAAGTTTGTTGTTTTCTCAAGACGAGGTTTCTCTATGTAGTCCTGGCTGTCCTCGAACTCATTCTGTAGATCAGGTGAGCCTCAAACTCAAGATATTTGACAGCCTCTGCCTCCCAAGGACCAAGATTAAGGGCGTGCACCACCACGCCCAGCACCAGACAGGTTTAAATGAAAAGGGAAAACTCACTCGGACAGTGACTAGTACCATCTCACGAGCTTTGTCCTGGACTTAAGTACAGGAGAAATAAGCTGAACACCAGCACTCATCTCTTCCAGCATTCTAAGTGGGATGCAGCAAGACAGTCTACCTCAAGTTCCTACCACGATGAACTTTGTCTCTCCTTAGATTATTTCTGTCAGTTATTTTCTCACAGAAACAGAAAAGTAACTAATACAAGAACAATACTCTATGAACTTACATCATAACCAGCAATAAGCAGTCCAACACCATATGGTCTCCGGCCATATCGCTGTGTTGGGATCTGGGTCTCTGAAACTAGTTAAGGAGCCTGTTTCAACAAGAAATAAATTAAAGACTTCCAGTTTCTTTTTTTAGTTTTTCTTTTCTTCAAAACAGGGTATCATTATATAACCCTGGCTGTTCTGGAATTCTCTCTGTAGATCAGGCTGGGCTCAAACTCACAGATATCTGCTTGTCTCTGCCTGCCGAGTGTGTGTGCCACACTGCCCAGCCTCTTCTAGCCTCTTAATTGTTCCATAATCTTCTAGAAGTAACAGAAAGGCATTCCTTTGGCCTAATATCATATAAAGTTTGAATTCCACCAAAGTCAAGCATGAACACTAACAGAATGATCTCTTCCTATATGGGGATTTGTCTTGGATATAAAGGTCCAGAACTCTGGGGGATTACTAGAATCATTCAGAAACTTTCCTCTCTAAGACTGACGATTGAACAGTTTCCTTAAATTGGGCTTTTGCAACTGTTTATCACGGCTAGTAAAAGAGTGATCCGAAAACTTTACAATCTGATTTACAGTTTATACTACAGCGTTCCAAATAATTAAGACAAACTCTGTACCCAAACTCTTTAAAGTTTACATTTATAAATGCCAACATAAAGGATACTGCTTCCAATTAGAGACACAAGGCGAGACACAGGAAGTGGTCTGTCAAATACAAATCTGGAATCCAAACACTCCTGGCGCATAAAATTACTGAAAAGGAAAACAAAAATTAATCAGTTCATATTTCAAAAAATAAATACAATCTAAACATTAAAAGCAGTTTGATTCCATTTTGCTTGACTGCAAACATTTTCATGGAGTATATCCATAAAAATCAGAAAGATAAGATATGGCCCTCTCTCTCTCTCTCTCTCTCTCTCTCTCTCTCTCTCTCTCTCTCTCTCTCTCTCTGTGTGTGTGTGTGTGTGTGTTCAACTCTGGAGCCAAATGAAGATTTAAAAATAAATGACCAAGTTAGGCAAGGCATTTGGAATCAAGCATTTAGAAAATGAAGGCAAGAATTCTGAAACTAGTTTCATAATATAAAATGCTTAATACATTAAGAACTAAATAAACGACTGAATTGTTCCTCTGGACAAAATCTTGGACTCCAGAGAAGCCGCCGACTACAGAAGGCTGAGCTAAGGAAAGCACCCTCTTTCTCCTTGTCCTTCCCATTGTCAACAACCATGTACCTTAACTTTAGGCTTCAAACCAGAAAAAAGAGGAAGAACTTTGCTTTTTTCTTCAAAGCAGACAGTAAGTGCCACTCTAGAGGAAACACAAGCAATCCCACGGCTAAATCTCACTGGTAATTCTGACAAGATCCAAGCTAGGTAAATATCAAGAAGAAAACTCAGGACTATAAAAGAGGAGCTGTGCTCCTTTTTCTCCACACTGGCTTCCTAGTATATGCACATGACAGCTGATGAGCTGATGACCAGATTTTCTCTGGAGTGTTTTTTGTTGTTGTTGTTGTTTTTTTTTTTTTTTTTTTTTTTTTTTTGTGGAAGTCAAACCCAGGCCTCAAACGAGACAGCTAAGTCTCCTGATCTCCTGGTGTTAGTATTCAGGCATCTGTACTGGCCTGCCCTTGAGGTCCTGACAGGATACGTCCTCAGCTGTAGCCACCCAACAGCACCTCCTCTGCACATTCCCTATGCTTCCTTTTAAAAGGGTCTCACCCACCTTCCATCTATCTGTCTGTCTTTCTCTCTCTGTCTCTGCCTCTCTCTTCTTTACTGCTGCCTCTGTCCCCAGAGGCTGGACTTCTCCCCTCTTTTTCCATTCTCCTACCCCCAATAAAAAACCCTTCACGTGAGCTCTCTCACATGGGGTCTTTCTCTCTCACTCCGCTTTTTAAAAAATTGCAACTCCTGGTCCTCATCAAATGTTGACCATATGTAAATATTAAGCTATTTAGTATTTTAAAGTCAATTTCCTAAGGCTTGCTAAAATTAAACTACTTAACATGGCAAGGACTAATTACATGTGGGCCTAAGGACTTGGAAGGCAGCTAACTAAAATGTATTTTAAACAAAAGACAACACCAACCCACTCACAACATCTTAGTACTAAGGCTCTCACACTAACTGAATGATGTCCTGGTAGTAATTTAGATCTGAGTTAGCAGCACTTTGAGCACACACTAGACTTCGTATACTGAGAGCAGAAGCACAAGCAACGCCACTCTACTTCTGACCTAGAGACTGGCTGAATAACCTGAAAATTAACCTATGGCAATATGGCCCTTCCTCTTACATTCTCTCTTAATCAAACCATGACGAACTAAAGAGATTGCTTTGGCCACTTTCACTTCCAGTCCTCTCCCACTTTCTGAAAGCCGCAGTATTAAGTGTTTTACACGTCTGGGAAAGATTATGTAAGTAACGAGCCCAGTGTCAGATAATAAGTTATGAGGTGAGAATTCAATTAGTATGATCTCAAAGTCCTACCACTTCATTTATGTGCTATTTCTAAACAAGAAATATCCATCTCCTCAGGTTAGTCAAAGAAATTTGCCTATTACTCTCTATTTTGTACCTTGTATTATAAATAAAATAGGTTTATGTTCCCTGAAGAAAAAATCTATAATTGAGTCACCTTTCTATATTATATTATATACTACTGAGCTTTGTTGAAACAAATGTATAATAACTACTGACATAGCAAAGAAAACTAGAATGGTTCAGGTCATCCTTGAACAGAGGAGTGCCCAGCTCTTAGGCATACTGGGCCTGAAACAATACACATGCCAATAACTATCTCATTCAGGGACTTTTCAAAAGCATTAGGATGTTTAAGAATGCTGTAAGAAAAACAAACAAACAAACAAACAAAAAAGAATGCTGTAAGAATAAGGAAACGGGAGTTACTATACTTAGTAACTCACTCAAATATTATAAATTATAATATATTAGGTGCTGGAGAGATAGCTTAGTTTCTCTTTCAGAGGACCCAGATTCAAATCCAGTATCTACATGGCAGCTTACAACCTTCTGTAACTCTAATACCAGGGAAATCTAATGTCCTCTTCTGGCTTCTGAGGGAACTGGGAACACACCAGTACATGCAAACATACACGCAAACAAAGTACCCATAAAGATAAAATAAGTAATTAAAATTATAATATTTTGGGGAACAACTTTCTAAACTATGTCATTAGGGTATATCCTAGAAAAATGAACCATTATGAATCAAAGGGATACTTAATTTTTCATGGTCATACATACCATAACAGTCGAGCATCAGCAGTCAGACCCGCAATCGAGATACCAATATGGTTATCAACATGGAGAATTTTCTTCTGGTGAGCTGCAAGTTCTGACTGTGCCCTCTAAATAGAGACAGAGTACGACAGCTATTTTAGTTTACAGCTTCATTACTCACCAGTGAAGTTTACATTAATGGTTCTGTCTCCAGAAGAAGAAAGGCGGGGTTATCATTTCACTCACCTTCAGTGCAACCAACACTGCGTGTGTTTTTGACTTTAGACCAACTGTGGCAGAACCCTGTTTAACAGCTTCCATTGCATATTCAATCTGATGAATCCTGCCCTAGAGGCAAAAAGAAAAGCACGTTTTAACTTCATCTTAGAAGATGCTTTAACATATTAAAAGTTAAAGTTTCCAGATCTCAGATGAGTATAATTAAATTTCATTTTTAAAACCAATAAATCATTTTTCTTTTCTTTTCTTTTCTTTTTTGAGACATGGTTTCTCTGTGTAATGCCCCTGGTTGTCCTGGAACTTCCTCTATAGACCAGGCTGGCCTTGAGTTCAGATCTCTTGTCTCCTCCAGAGTGATATGATTAAAGGTGTGTACCCCATCACCCGGCTAACTAATTTTAATTCTAACTTTAAGTTCACAGCCTATAATTTCACAAGTTTTGTTTCTCTGTCTTTTAAAGGCAAGGTTCTACTAAGTGCTCAAACTGGCCTTCATCTCCATGATCTTCAGCATCCTGATCAATAAGGATTAAGATAAGCACCACCAAGCACCGTTGACACTCTCAAAAGTTTCTGAACCTATTCCAGCCACAAAAAGCCACTTCATAGATATGTCACAAAACATTTTACCTGAGGGCTCCAAACAGTGACATCATTGTCATACTGGTTGCGAAACTGAAAGTGGAAGAAAGACCGATTACTATGAGAACATTATAACCCTCAAATTTTAACATTCAGACGTGTCCTTGCATGTGTTTCTGTTCAACTGTTAAAGCCTTTTTGCTAGGGCAGCTTTCCTGAGACACGATTACAGCGCTCAGTTTGTAGGTCAATTCTACCTTAACCATGAGATGCTGGGATGAGAGGACCGGGGTCTTCCTAACTTTCTATTCTGCTCCTGTCCACAGCACTCCCCCGGGCAGTCAAGTGCTAAAGTATGTACACACTTACTTTTCTTTCTCTTTGCTTAAACCATTCTCTTATACAGAGCTCTAATAATTTGCCAAAGATGTTTAATTGACTCAAACGTCTAGGTTTCATTTTTTCCCCCTTCAAACTCTCAGCATATCTACCTGTTTTTCGAGACAAGCTCTCATGCACCCCAGTTTGGCTTTCATTTGCCTTGTACCTGGGAGAATGACCTTGGGGCCCTCCCTTAACCTAGCAAGTGCTGAGACTACAGGTGTGTGCTATCGTGCCCAACTCTGTACTTTTTTTTTCTTTGACAGGGTCTCTACACTCTGGCTGTTCTAGAACTCATTACGCAGGTCAGAGGCCAGCCTCAAACTCACAGATATCTGCCTGCGTCTGCCTCCTGAGTGCTGAGATTAAATGCGTGTGCCAACACACCGGACTTTCTATACATCTTTTTATCTTTACAGTATGATTAAAGTTATGTCTGGTTTAACTTTTTGCTCTCTCCTGGCACCTTGTCACCGAATGAATTAAGATATACACAAAGCCTCAGTAAAGAGGTGGGCACAAACAGATACAGTGGCAGAACCACGACAGTTATAATGTCATTACTAAAGCCAGTGTCTGGGCACTTGGGAGAATATGGGTGAGGGTGAGAAAGAAAAGAGTTCTGGGGCAGTCCAGGACCCTTACTTTGTGAACCTTGACTCCATCACTTCCCCTCTCATCTATAACTAGGTGACCAAACTGTCTGAATGGAGTCATTTCTCATAGCACTATAAGGAGTCGGATAAAGCCAAATGGACCCATGAAGAAGATGGGCATGTTCTAAGGACCTGACTAGGGCTCAGATGCGCGCTAGTGGTGCCTAGAGGCTAAGGGCACCACCTATCCTCTCGCTCCAATGCAGCCATGAGGGACCACAGAAATCAGCCACTGAAGTAAACTGAGTGGCGAGGGTGGCTAGCTGGCCGAGGAAGAAGCGCCTGGACCCCGGGTGAGGTGGAGAAGACGCGCGAAAGGTCGCCCCGGCTACCGAGCTCTCCTCGCCGGCCAGGCCGCAGATGCTGAATCACTGCCGGAGCCCGTCCATGAGCCAAGCTCCCTCTCCCACCGCCCCGCGCCGCGCCGCAAGGAACAGAGGCCGATCCCCGACCGCGTGAGCGGACCTCAGCCCCACACCCTCCGAGGACCCGGGGCTCAACACACCATAGCTCCGGCGCAGCGACAATCACACCCAGCAGCCGACCCAGGAGCACGGACCCAACTCCGGTTCGGTGATCGTCAGAGACGCCTGCGAAGTTTTGACGGCAGCGGCGCAGGGAGTAGAGTCTATCCCAGAGCCACGGATCGGCGTTTAACGCTTCCCCGCCCTCTAGCTCTGGGTGGGCGGGGTCTGGGAAGGCGGAGGAACTGGGATTGGCGGGAAACCCTGGGGCGGGACTGCCTGTGCGCGGAGAGAGCCGGGGCGTGGCCACACGGTGTGCACGGACTTTCCTTGCTCTTTTCCTGGTGGATTGCAGATTCCCGCCAACTCTCCGACTGCCAGGCTGTACACCGCAACCCAGCTTCGGATGATGCGGCCGTGCTGCTTATCATCTGGGGAGCTGCCTGACTGAAAGAGGCTGCCGAACCGTAGTGTGTGTGTGTGTGTGTGTGTGTGTGTGTGCGCGGTATGTGTTTGTGTTCATATTTCTGGCCTCGATTGCAAGCCCATCCTTCATGGTTCCATGGTCGTATCGCTCATTTTATGATCATTACTCGTTAGTATCGGATTTTGAACGTCATCAGGGTTCTGTTCTGCTATTTGATAAATTCGCTGTCCACAACTAAATGCCATGCCTGGTAGATTGGCCACTAGGGGGAAGGTGCGAGTTTTCTTAGGAATTTTTAAAGAGCGGCTTTTGATGTGTCCTCAAATGAAATGGAGACTGATGTGTGCTCGCTGCCCACCTGACAGACTGCTAATTCTGTTGAAGAAGGATAAGTACCCAGATTCGGTTGAGGGCCCTTAAAATATGAACTTTGAAGGCAGAGCAAGACATCACTTAAATGTTCACGTTCAGAGCAATTAGTACCACATTCTAAATATTTTCATGTATATATATGTAATTTATATATTTGCTTTTACATTTATCTATTTTATGTGTGTGTTTATGTCCCTGTGTACATTTATATGAAAGTCAGAAGATAATTTGAAAGAGCTGGTTCTCTCCTTACACCTTGTGGATTCTGGGGAGCTGAACTAAGGGTTTGCAACTTGGCAGCAAGTGCCCTGAACCATTGTGCTGGTTCCTGTTTCCTGTTTTTTGTTTGTTTTTTTCTTTTCTTGTCTTTCTCTCTTTCTCAGTCTTTACACCCACCCCCATGCTCTCAACAGTTTATGAGATTGGTTTGTTCTCTAAGTTGATCAACACTGGCTCTTGTTAGTTTTGTAATTATTTATTTTATGTGCATTGCCTGTATGTATGTCTGTGTGAGGGTGTTAGATCCTCTGCAGCTGATACAGATAACTGAGCTGCCATGTGGTGCTGGGAATTGAACCCGGGTCCGCTGGAAGAGCAGCCAGTACTCTTAACCACTGAGCTGTCTCTCCAGACCAGGCTCTTCTTATTATATTTATTATATATTATTTTATATATTTTATATTTATTTATTATGCATACAATGTTCTGTTAACACCAGAAGAGGGCACCAGATCTCATTATTTTTTTTTTGTTTTGTTTTGTTTTTTTTTGTTTTTCGAGACAGGGTTTCTCTGCAGCTTTTTTAGAGCCTGTCCTGGAACTAGCTCTTGTAGACCAGGCTGGCCTCGAACTCACAGAGATCCGCCTGCCTCTGCCTCCCGAGTACTGGGATTAAAGGCGTGCGCCACCACCGCCCAGCTTTTTCCAGATCTCATTATTAATGGCTGTGAGCCACCATGGGTTGCTGGGAATTGAACTCAAGACCTCTGGAAGAGCAGCTGGTGCTCTTAACCTCTGAACCATCTCTCCAGCCTGGCTCGTGTTATTTTTTAAGAAGAACTTCCAACTTTAAATTGATAGATAAAGTTGTTTTATTTGCCCTGAAGTAGCACAGTGCCTAGCACATCTAAGTGCTTAATTTGTATTGCCGACTGAATAATGGATTTTGAATAAATGGGCAAGTTAAATACTCATTTAAAAATAACTGTGGAACTGGAGAGATGGCTCAGCATTTACCTTGTAGAGGGCTTGGATTCAGTTCCCAGCATGCATTTGGTTCATCTTACAATCATCTGTAACTCTAGTTTCAGGAAATCTGAGTTCCTTTTCTGGCTTCTATGACGCTTGCACACATATAGTGTTCTTACATATATGCAGGTAGAACACTCATACACATAAAAATAATTTTTTAAAAAGGTATCCAGATTAGCTCATCTACCCTTAAGGGAGATTTTAAAAAAATATTGTAAAAATCTTCACAATGCTTGTTTATAATTGTGTGCCTCACACAAGTAAACAATTTTTAAATAAATAAGATCATGTTAAACTGGCTCATACTAATACACTTAAAAAGTTTTAGTCAACTTATTATGCCTATAAGAAATGACCTGTATTATTCTTAGTAGTTGAATGGAGGTCTAGTATATGGGAATATAATAACTTATTGTTGGTGCTCTACTAGGTTATTTTCATGTTTTGCTGTTATGAAAGTAGTACAGTGACTGTTCTTATACATGAATACCTTTTGTGTACTTGATGAGTTTATAAAGCTCGTGAGGCCCAAGGGAAGAAGACACATTTACAAATATAGTAAATGTATGTTAATTATAAGGTTTGACATCAATTTCTGCTCTGTGATGCCTGACAGGCCGCTTTGTATATAACTTCCCCAGCACTGAATATTGTTTATTCCTTTTATGTTGTCAAGTTGCTGAGCAGACAAAGCTAACAGCCTCTATGTTAATTTTAATTGTTCTTAATAAAAACCCAGGGTCAGATATTGGGTGAAAGCTAAGAGATCAGAGAAGCAGAGTGGCCAGCCACTAAAGAGACATTTTACCTCTATTGAATCCTCAGACTAAAGGGGTGATTGATCCTGTCCTCCAGACTGCCCCGAGCTCCTGTCTCCTCCTGCCTTATATTCCTCTCTTCATACAGCCATACCACTCCTGTCTCCACCTTCCTTGTGTTGGGATTAAAGGCGGGAATCCCAGGTGCTTGGATTAAAGGTGTGAGCCACTTCCCCCTGACTGTTTCTCTTTGAGACTAGATTAATCTAGCGTAGCCCAGGGTGGCCTCGAACTCACAGAGATCCATCCGCCTCTACTCCAGAGTGCTGGGATTAAAGGTGTGTGCCACCACTGCCTGACTTTTATGACTAGCTAGTGATTTAGCTCTGCACTCTGATCTTCAGGTAAGCTTTATTTGTTAGATCACAAACAAAATATCACTACACCACTAATATGAGTTTGTCTTTTATTTGCTAGTAAAAATCTTTTCATATGTGTTTTTCTTTAATGATTGGCCCCTCATTTTGTTTGCATTGTTTTCTCATTAGCTTGTAGTCATGGTAATGTCATTGTGTTCCTACTAAAGAAAGATCTTTCTGGACACAACCAAAAGGAAAACCTTCTGACACTAGCTCACATAAAAGCTGGTGTGTGTGTGTGTGTGTGTGTGTGTTGTAAATGTATAACAGAAACCATTCAAAGATAGCGATTATTTATTTATTTTTATTTTATTTTATTTGTAGCCCTGGCTGTCCTGGAACTCCTTCTGTAGGCCAGGCTGGCTTTGACCTCACAGAGATCCACCGGCCTCTACCCGCTGAGTGCTAGGATTAAAGGCAAGCACCATCACTGTCCAGCAAGAGTAACTTTTAAATAAGAGCAAAGTTGAATTTTATTCCCTGCGGACTTGCAAATTTCCATAATCATATGTTAGCAGTTGTAACTCTACGCTGGAGAACTGAGACGGAGCTGGTGCTACATACAAGTGAGTTTGTACCCTCTGGGAAAACAAACCCAGTGTGGACTTGACTCTTCCATGCTTTCAAATAAAATATGTTGTAAATCTCATGACATTTTTGGTCTATCAGGCTTTTTAAAAAGCCAACAAATCAGCTAAAGTCAACTAGTCAGTTACCTGAAATCAGTAATAACACATTTCGTATAATCAGACAAATATTAAGGGAGACGTTTCTTGTTTTTCCTGGCTCGAGCCTGCAGTGGCAAATGGGGAAATGGTGACTGTGCCCTGCCTACATTTCCCCTTCACACTCTGTCCTTGCCAACTAGGCTATCTTCTGAGGTGAAGCAGGGAGGGAGAAGAAAGTCCTAAGTCAGCAGCTTCAGTTCTGTGACTGAGAGCTGGTGGCTGGTCACAGTTAACCTGCTCACTTCCTGAGTCCTGTGAGAACATACTGGTAATCTTTCACACTTGGCTAAATGTACTGTCTGGCTGTCTGCTCATTGGTTTTTGTTTGCTTGTTTGTTTTGGTTTTGGTTTTTTTGAGACAGGGTTTCTCCATGTAGCCCTGGCTGTCCTGGAACTCACTCTGGAGGCCAGGATGGCCTTGAACTCAGAGATCTGCAGTACCTCTGCCTCCAAAGTTTTGTGATTCAAGGCGTGCACCACCACTGCCCAGTGCCAGCTCATTGTTAATCGTTAGCGTCTTCAGGTACATGGCTAGCTTCTTTGTGTGGATTTTTTTTTTTATCCTCCGATGTGATCCTTTTCAGTAGCCTAGTACGATCCAAAGAAACAAACTCACAGAGGAGTACTTTGCCTCAGACCTCAGTAACTGTGGACTTTGACCAAACCCCAAACTCGTTTTTCAGTGCATCAGCAAAATTCCCCCAGCTCGCTGGCTCCATGAAGGCAGAGAGGTTTTGTTCATTCTGCTCACTGGTTTATTTTAAACTCGCTAGAACAGTGACAGTGCGCGATGAAGTTACATGAGCACTGACTGAATAAAGCCCTCAGTGTGAGCCGGGCGCTGGTCCACCGTGGCCTCTGACGCTATGGTTCTATCAGCAAAACTGCACTAAATCCTTGAAGTTTCTTCCCCCTACGAACAGCCGAGGAGAAAACTGTTACTCACGATGCACCAAGAATTGCTCTAAAAATCTTCTAAATTCAAAAACTTCCCCCTAACTTAGGAGTGAAGAGATAGTCAGGAGTTGCAAAAGGCAGCCCCTCCCCCTCTTTTACTGAGGATTTCTACTTTTGGTGGTTTTCCACTTTATGGTGGAATAGTTGGCATTTTACTTACTTGGAGCCTCCGCCAAAATCGAGACAGAGTCCCATTTTACCATTCACGTAATACTTAACTTCACTTGCTTGTTTACATATTGTCTCTCTCTAGTAAGCCTCGAGCCCCCAGGAGACAAGAACTCTGGCCGCGTTTCCGACTGCACACTAAGTGTGTCACACAAACACAGCGCTCAGTGACATGTAGTTAGGAGAGTCAGCAGTAGCCGGCAGGATGGTGCAGCATACATAATAAACACCCAGGAGCAGATACTGGGGTTCAAGCCGAAGATCTGGAAAGCAAAGCAGCCAAACCATGAAAGAGATCTTACCTCTACCAAGGTTCAGACAAACAAAGGGGCGATCCTGCCTCTACGCATTCTAAGATTGAGACTGAGACCTGTCTCCCATTTTATATTCCTTTCTAGTGTTGAGATTAAAGGCATGCATCACCACTGCCCAACCTCTATGGCTAACTAGTATGGCTGCTGGGATTAGAGGTGTGTGCCACCACAGCCTGGCCTGTATGGCTGACTAGTGTGGCTGCTTTGGCAAGCTTTATTTATTAAAATACAAATAATATACCACTATAAAATGGGTCAGCAGGTGAAGGAACAACTCGAGTTTGGTCCTTAGGATCTACATGGTAGATAGAGAGGACTGGCTCCTGCAGTGTCTTTAACTTCCACATGCGTGTGTACATGTGCATACACAACAAAAGATAAAGGAAGACAGGCTTAGTGATTTCCCCAGACAGGTACTATGGCCCACTTTTGCTTCCCACAGCCCTAGCAATAAACAGGAGGATTTGGCTGATGATGTCTCTTGATCATTAGCCAGGAACTGCAAAATTGATCAACAAAAACATTGGAGGACAACCAACTTAGCAGAACACTGTTTCTTTAAAGCCAGCTAAGAGTAATTTCTAGGCCTGAAGAGATACCTGAGAGGTTAAAGCACTTGCTGCTCTTGCAGAGGACCTGGGTTCAGCTCCTAGTACGCCAACAGCCTGTAACCCCAGTGTGAACAAATCTGATGCCCTCTTCTGGCCTCCACAGGCCCCTCAACCGATGACTATAACCCTTTAACATTTACAATGTTATTTTCAGTTTTCGCCGGGGGGGCAGGAGGCATATTTCTCACGTGAAATAAATTCTATTAAAGTGGAGTTTATGTTATACTTCTAGAAATATATTTCACATTTAAAGTTTGTGATGTCAGGCATCCAGGTGCAGGTATGAAATAAACGGTGGGCATATGTGTGGAGGGCTAGACTTTTCTTGTTGCTGAAACAGAATCCCTGGCAAATGCTACTTAAGGAAGGAAGGGTTCGTTTTGGCTCACAGTTTGAGACTGTGATCCATTATGGCCAGGAAGGCATGATGGCAGTAGCTTAAGGCAGATGGTCACAGGGCATCCATCGCCAGGAAGCAAAGAAGGTGGATATTTGTGCTCACCTTGCCTTCAGTGCCGTCTGGACCTCAGCCCATGGGATGGTGCTGTGCTCTTTTAGAGTAAGTGTTCTACCCTAGTTAACCTGATCTAGGTAATCCCTCGCAGGCTGGACCAGGGGCGTGTCTCCTAAAGGATTTATTTTTAAGATTTATTTATGTATTTATGTATTTAATGTGCACTGGTATATTCCATGTATATATTCTGTGTGAGGGTGCCGGGTCCCCTGGAACTGGAGTTACAGACAGTACAGACAGTTGTGAGCTGCTATGTGAATGCTGGGAACTGAGCCCTGGTCCTGTGGAAAAGCAGTCAGTGCTCTTAACCACTGAGCCATCTCTCCAGCCCCCTCTTAGATGATTCTTGATCCTGTCAAGTTAACAACATTAACCATCATAGCTGGCAACCCAAAAGGGGGTGGGGTGGGGTGCATTTTCATGGACTGGACGGACTGAGAATAGACAAGAGTTCTAAGGATTGTATGCTGGGCACTCAAAAATTATGGTAGATTATGGAAGGTATAAGTTTTGTTTGTTTGTTTTGTTGTTGAAACTTGTTAAATGAAGATCATCCGTAGACTGAAGTTCAGTGGTAGAATGTTTGCCCTAGCGTGAGAGAGTCTGAAAGTTTGATCGCCAACTCCAGATAGGTCAAAGACGATGGAACTCCTTAGATTCCAAACCAGCTTGAAGAAAAGGTGAGGAAAACTCCTTACGATCCAGGCACAGGCAAGGACTCAGTTCCTTAGCAAATAGTCTCAGCACTTGACAAACAGGCTCACACAAAATTCAAAAGCTCTGCACAGGAAGGAAAGAGTAAACAAAGGGACAACCCACAGAATGGAAGAAACTCTTTGCCAGCTATGCATCTGACAGGATTAATATCTAAACATACAAAGAAATCAAAAGTACTAAGAAATAAAACAACTCAACAAATAAGTGAACTAATAAATGGAACAGATACTTCAAAAGGTGAAACACACATGATTAATAAATACAAGAGATAAATATTCAATTTTACCCTTATCAGAGAAATGCAAACTAAAATCACATTGAGATTCCATCTCACCCCAACTGGGATGGCAGTCATTAAGAATATATATATATATATATATATATATATATATATATATATATATATATGCGTGGTGGTGCTCGCCTTTAATCCCAGCACTCTGGAGGCAGAGGCAGGTGGATCCCTTTGAGGCCAGCCTGGTCTACATAGCAAGTTTCAGGAAAGCAGAGCTATATAGAGCTATATAATAGATAGAACTTGTCTCAAAAAAACAAAACAAAAAACCAAACCAAATTAAATTAATAAAATTAAAAAGAAAACAAAACCAAGTGCGAACAAGGACATGAACAAAAGAATCCTTAGATGCAGCTGATGGGGATTTAGTTCAGTCAATATGGAAATCAGAATGAATGCTGGTTGTTTTTGAATTGTTTTTATTTTTCAGACAAGCTTTCACTAGGTAGGCTCTGGCTGTCCTGGAACTCACTATGCAGACCAGGCTGGCCTCGAACTCACAGGTATACAGGTATCCCCTGCCTCTACCTCCAGAGTTCTGGGATCAAAGGCTTTTGCCACCAGCAGAATGGTGGTTCTAAGGGAAAACAACAACAACAAAACTAAAAATTGATTGATCATATGGCCCAGCTTGGCCATTCTTAGGTATTTACCCAAAGTATTTAAGTCGGCATATAGAGACACGTTGTGTATCAACGTGTATTGTAGCTATATTCACAGTGCTTAAAATATGAAAACAGCCTATATATAGGAACGGCCAACAGTATAGGAATGGTAAAATGTGGCATATACACGCAATAAAACTTTCTCAGCCTTAAAAAAGAATTGAAGTTATTCAATTACAGGAAAATGGGAGCAACGAGATAATCACATTGGGAAAATTGGGAAGTATTAGAAAGATAGATATTGCATATTTTCTCTCACTTGTGTTTCCTTGATTTTATGCATACAAGTAGAAGTAAAATTGTCTAGGGGGAAATGGTACTAAAAAGAGGGAGCTGAGAAAGTTAGGGATGGGGATGCGGGACTATGTTCCAAACACATTATATTCTCGTGTGAAAATATCCTTCTGTATGCTAGTTCATTTCCATTCTTCTGATAGAACACCATGACCAGAAGCAACTCGCGGAAGTGTTTGTTTGGGCTTACTGTCCAGAGACTCTGTGATGGCCAGATCAAGTCCAGACTGGACTTGAACTCAGAGATCCACCTGCCTTTCGAGTATTGGGATTAAAGGCGTGTGATATCATGTCTAGTCCCTAAGTATTTGGTTTTAGCTTATCTTTCTTTTTTAAAAAATATTTATTTATTTATTGTGTATACAATATTCTGTCTGCGTGTATGCCTGCAGGCCAGAAGAGGGCAGCAGACCTCATTTGCAGATGGTTGTGAGCCACCATGTGGTTGTCGGGAATTGAACTCAGGACCTTTGGAAGAGCAGGCAGTGCTCTTAACCACTGAGCCATGTCTCCAGCCCCTAGCTTATCTTTCTTGCCAGTTTTACTCAGTTGCCAAGGTGAAGCACAATCATATAGTACACCCTTAAAGACTGACATGCAGGGTGCCTGATGGATAAAAATAAACCATAGTAGTGGGGTTTGAAGTACAGACTCCTGGTCTTGGAGGTGGCTCAGTTAGATACAGTGGTACACACTTAACCTTGCCCACTTTAGGTGAAGTGGGAGGCAGAGACCGGAGACCACTCCAGGTCCAGCTAGCCCGGTGTTTGCAGAAGGAACAAAAAAACTAGACTCAAACAAGGTGGCATGTGAGAGCCAGCACCTTAGCTTGACCTCTGACCTCCACGGGCAGGCCACAGGTACATATGCATATATACCACGCATGCACACAAGTGCAGAAATATAAACTGAGATTTTTTTTCCTTTGTTTGTATTTTGAGACAAGGTTTTTCTGTGTAGCTCTGACTGTCCTGGAACTTGGTAGCCTCGAACTCAGAGATGTGTCTAAACTAAGATTTATAAAGAAGTAAAGACACCTTTCTTTAATATATTTGAATAATAGTTTCATGTAGAAATTATTTTACCTCTTATAAGTGCTTTCTATTTTTTCTAAAGAAGCTTCTACTTACTGTCCTAGCAGAATAAAATATATTCTGTTCTAGATTTTGAAAATAGGAATGTATCCTGAGGTTATTTGGGAAAGTGTTCTCTGAACTATGCACAAGTATTTCTCTCCCTACAGGCCACAACCAGTTTCCTTTGTTTTTTTTTTTTTTTTCTCATGGTTTATTTTTTTTATATTTAAAAATTTCCATCTCCTTCCCTCCTCCTCCCCCCTCCCTCCCCTCCTCCTCCCCCTTCCCTCCCCTCCTTTTCCCCCTTCCCTCCCCTCCCCTCCACCCATACCTCCCCTCCCTCCCTCTCAAGGCCAAGGAGCCATCAGGGTTCCCCACTCTATGCTAAGACCAAGGTCCTCCCAACTCCCCCCAGGTCCAGGAAGGTGATCGACCAAGCTGAGAAGGCTCCCACAGAGCCCGTCCATGCAGAAGAATCAGAGCCCAGAGCCATTGTCCTTTGCTTCTCAGTCAGCCCCCGCTGTTGGCCACATTCAGAGAGACGGGTTTGGTCGCATGATCCATCAGTCCCATTCCAACTGGAGTTGGTGATCTCCCATTAGTTCTGTCCCACCGTCTCCATGAGTGAACGCTCCCCTCTCGTTCCTGACTTTCTCCCTCATGTTCTCGCTCCTTCTGCTCCTCATCAGGACCTTGGGAGCTCAGTCCAGTGCTCCAATGTGGGGCTCAGTCACCTTCCCCATCTGTCGCCAGCTGGAGGTTCCCTCACGGTCCTGACTTTCTTTCTCATGTTCTCTCTCCTTCTGCTCCTCATCAGGACCTTGGGAGCTCAGTCCGGTGCTCCAATGTGGGGCTCTGTCATTTTCTTCATCTATCGTCAGGTGGAGGTTCTATGGTGATATGCAAGAAATTCATCAGTATGGCTATAGGATCTGGCCTTTTCAGGCTCCCTCTCCTCAGCTGCCCAAGGAACTAACTGGGGGCGTCTCCCTGGAAACCTGGGAACCCCTCTAGGGTCAAGTCTCTTGACAACCCTCAGGTAGCTCCTTAAATTAAGATATATGCTTCCCTGCTCCCATATCCACCCTTCCTATATCCCAAGCACCCCATTCCTCCGAGCTCCCCCCATTCTCCCCTTCACACTTTTCTCTCCCCATCTTCCCTTGGCCCAGTCTTGCCCAACCCTCAAGTTCCCAATTTTGCCTGGCGATCGTGTCTACTTCCAATATCCAGGAGGATTACTATATCTTTTTTTGGGAGTTCACCTTCTTATTATCTTCTCAAGGATCCCAAATTTATAGGCTCGATGTCCTTTAATTATGGCTAGAAACCGATTATGAGTGAGTACATCCCATGTTCATCTTTTTGGGTCTGGGTTACCTCACTCAGAATAGTGTTTTCTATTTCCATCCATCAAACCACACACACTAATAGTTGGAGACTTCAACACTCCTCTCTCACCAATGGACAGGTCAATCAGACAGAAACCTAACAGAGAATTGAAAGACTTAATGAAGGTAATGAACCAAATGGACTTAACAGACATCTATAGAACATTCCACCCAAATAGGAAAGAATATACCTTCTTCTCTGCGGCTCATGGAACCTTTTCGAAAATTGACCATATACTTGGTAACAAAGCAAACTTCCACAGTTACAAAAAAATATTAGCAACCACCTGTGTCTTATCGGATCACCATGGATTAAAATTAGAATTCAACAACAATGCTACCCCCAGAAAGCCCACAAACTCAGTTTCCTTTGTTGATGGGACTATTCCTAGGCTTCCTTGTCCTCTGGCCTGTTACTGAGGTAGCAAAGGTAACAGAAGAATGGACATTCCATGATGGAAATAATATTTTTTTTAAAGTTTATTATTTATTTATTCTGTATACAGTGTCCTGCCTGCAGGCCAGAAGAGGGCACCAGATCTCATTCTAGAGGGTTGTGAGTGACCATGTGGGTGCTGGGAGTTGAACTCAAGACCTCTGGAAGAGCAATCAGTGCTCTGAGCGATCTCTCTAGCCCCTGGAAATAATACTTTTATAAATAATTCAGACATATGCATCTGCTCTGTTCTATTTTCTTCCCTCAAGGAGAGAGAAGGTCAGCCCTGCAGTAGGCTAATGATGCTTCAGGTATTTTTCACAATAACAGCAGTGCACCCTTCTGAAATGGTATTAGAACCTTGGTCTGAAGCTAAGTGTGAGATTCTCTTCTCTGCTGCTAGGGGGCAATTAATGCCTTGGAAAGGGGGGGGAACTCATTAAAAAATTAAAAATCCTCCCCTCTCTCCATCCACAGTCCCTTGGTAAGGTACGGCTCTCTGAAGGAAATTCTTCATTCTTCATTTTGTTGAATTTGCATTCACTTTTTCCTTTCAGAGCTAAGAACTACACATGCAAACCAAACGTGCCACAGCCAGTGGAGAACAGGCGGTATCTTGAGGGAGGTGGCTTCCAGAGTGTGTTAGAAAGTGATAGAGGGCCGGGCGGTGGTGGCGCACGCCTTTAATCCCAGCACTCGGGAGGCAGAGGCAGGCGGATCTCTGTGAGTTCGAGGCCAGCCTGGTCTACAAGAGCTAGTTCCAGGACAGGACAGGCTCTAAAAAAGCTGCAGAGAAACCCTGTCTCGAAAAACCAAAAAAAAAAAAAAAAGAAAAAAAAAAAAAAGAAAGTGATAGAGGGTGGCAAATTGCTGCAGTTTCCCTCCAGGATATTTTCTTTTATTGTGTATTTTTCATTTTTACTAAGGCAAAAAAATATTCCTACAAAAGGAACTTCATTTGACCCACACTGACATTATGCCTGTGTAATTAATTGCGAGTGTAAATAGCTATTACTTTTCAGCTGCCTTTAAGAAAAATACATCTTTAGAAGAACACTATAGAAAATAAAAAGCAACTTTATCTTCCAAGTAATCTATCCAAATTTCTAGCAGAAATATTGAAACTCATTAAGAGTCTCTATATACTTTTAAATTTAGAAAAATCTGCTCTCTTTCATATATATGAATGTATGTATGTATGTATGTATGTATGTATGTATGTATGTATGTATACACACACATAGTAGGACTCAAACTAGGGCTTTGTGTATGATGGTTAAGACATCTTCCGTTGAGCCCAAGCCTTATTTCCCGAAATATGTTTACTCATGTATACATTGTTCCAGTGACCTTTTTGCCAAAGAATATGTATCGTAGATGTCTGTTTTACATAAAATTCAAAATATCAAATCCCTGTTGCAAGAAGACTCCAGTGTGCTTCTCAAACCTAAGACTCTCCAGGCCAAACTCAATGAAGCCTAACACTGAAAAGTTGCTGCTGGCATTCTGGGTCCTCCCAGCATCCAGATGGCCTGTCTGTAGCCTAGCCAGAACCAAAACCCTTCCTGCTGCCTGTTCAGCTGGCCCTGGATGGCAGCCCCAGACTACACCAGCTACGGTACCCCTTAACTCTTGATTGCCCAATACTTTTAAGAGGTAGGTCTTGTAACGTGAATTTGATTGAAAAGGTAAGTCAAGTTTTAATTTAGAAGCTGAGTTTGTAAAATGTCGATCCCTGTGACTTCCCCGCTCCATGACGGGCTTCCTCTCACAGCAGCCCAGCCAACCATTGGCATGAGAGGAGCAGCATTTTGGAAGGGAGTGTGTGTGGGCAGCTTGCAGGTGAGGGCAGGGCTGCCAAGGCAGACCATGCGGTTTGTCTTGTGCCTACACCCAGTACCCGACTCGGGCCTTTCCAGAGCTGTCCTATACACAGGGCTGTTCTACTGTTTGGGGTGTGGTCATTCTCAAAAAGCATTTTAAAAAACCAAACACACAAAACAAAACAGAAAGAGAAAACAACTCATCGGTAAGACTTTTCATGCAGCAAACAAGAATGTGTAATGGCAGATATAAAATGACCATACGTGGATTTAAGTGGGGACTTCTAGGAAAACAAGCCTGCCCGGTGTTTTTAAAGCACCCTTGTAAATCTTACAAGAGGCAGCCATTGTTTGCATTTGAATCTCACACAGTAGCAAGCTAAGCTTGAAGGGAGAGATTCCCTGCGGCTTTGCTCTTCTTCATCTACAGATGCTAGCAGTTCCTCTGCAAGGGTGCTTCTCAACTGGTTGGAAAAGGTATTTCCAGATAAGGCTGTGACTCCATGTTACGTTCCTCCTTATACCTCTGCGCTCACTGTTAAATGTTATTATTACTGTTATTGCTGCTGTTACTATTGCCAAGTTGGCCCAGTTGATTAGCGACCCGAGATATCCAGGTCAGTACAAAGTCCTGGTTTGGGACTGGAGATGTAGCTCAGTTGGTAGTATCTGCCTGGAAGGCACAAAGCCCGGGGTTTGCTCCCCAGTACCCAAAAGGTGGTGTGGTGGCACGCACCGTGATCCCTGCACTTGAGAGGTGAAAGAAAGAGGGTCAAAAGTTTAAGGTCATCCTTAGCTACATAACAACTTCAAGGCCAGCCTGGGAGACGTGAGACCCTCTCAAACAATAAACAAATGAAAGAAAACAGCCGGGTGTACACTTTTAATCCCAGCACTTGGCAGGCAGAGGCAGGTTGCTCTCTGTGAGTTCTAGGCCAGCCTGGTTTACAGAGCAATTTCCAGGGCAACCAAGGCTGTGCAGAGAAATCATATCTTGAAAAATAAGACCAAAAAACAAACAAACCAACAAACAAAACAAAATAAACCAAAACCAACCAAAAAAAAAAGGAAAAGAAAATTTCTGGTTTATAGACCAGACTGTACGTGAACAAAGGTAGAAAATTGTCAAAGTTTTAGGTTTTTTTTTTAAATATTTATTTATTCATTATGTATACAATATTCTGTGTGTATGTCTGCAGGCCAGAAGAGGGCACCAGACCCCATTACAGATGGTTGTGAGCCACCAGGTGGTTGCTGGGAATTGAACTCAGGACCTTTGGAAGAGCAGGCAATGCTCTTAACCTCTGAGCCATCTCTCCAGCCCCAAGTGTTAGGTTTTTATAAGCTCTATGAGGAGGGGCATCAGAAGAAAGAAAGAAAAATTAAATAAGCAAATAAATGACCAAGCAAACATAAATTAGAATTGTGAAGAACAGACCTTAAAAACAGAACTTATGGAAGGAAGAATTAAAAATTAAAAGGCCAGAGATTCATACGCCCTGATCCCACTGACTATGAAGGGCAAGGAAGGTATTTCTGCAGTGGCATCGATCACTACAGTCTCACAGTTGAGAAAGAGGGACAGAGAAGGCTTCGGTGACAATCTCTACCTCCAGCCCCCAGCCCCCACCCCAAAACGTATCCTAGACAGGAAACTATGGGAGAGTCGGAGAAGTGTAGCTCTCCACAACTGAGGACTTCCGGCAGGGGTGCGGGTGGGGAAGGACTCAGTTTCTTTAAGGGCTGGTCACTGGGTGTTTGACCGTGCTCCCTGAGTACATAGGCAACGCATTGGACTGTTTATTTCTTCTTCCTTCCTTCCTTCCTTCCTTCCTTCCTTCCTTCCTTCCTTCCTTCTTTCCTTCCTTCCCTCCCTCACTCCCTTCCTCCCTCCCTCCCTCCCTCCTTCCCTCTCTTTCTTTCTTTCCTCCTCCTTCCTCGTGGGAGGGAGGTCATAAGGGTGGAGGGGCAGACCTGGGAGGACTAGGAAGTGAGCGTGATGGGGCGTGTGATATGAACTTCCCAAACAATAAAAATATTATAAAAATGTTCTTAATATAATCAAGACAAAAAGGAAGTCTATAAAAATAAACACAGCTCCTCTCTCTGCTGATTTGCCGCATTCAACCTGTAGCAATGGCTGGCTACCCACCCGACCCGAACTGCTCAGCAGTCAACAGAAGGGCAACCTGGCACAGGCTTCCTCTGTGGCTCACAACTCACGCTCTTGCCTTGACCCTCTCACCCACTGAACTCTCATCAGATCTTCTCTCCCTACATGTTTCTCTGTGTAAAACGTACCGAGTTGCCTCCTGTGCCCAGATCTTGTCTCCTTGCAATGATCTAAGAGTGTGAAAACTGGGCCTGTGCATCCAGCCATGCTGTCTCAGGCTGGGTAACACTCCTCCCAGTTGGACTCAGTCCTCAGGCTCTTTCATCTGAAACGCAGTGCGCTAGAGAGGCGCTTGGGAAAGAGTGTGTCCCCAGGAGAGGTGCAGTATCACCACCTTGATGTCACAGTCAGTGCACACTTCCAGAAAACAAGCCTTGACCACCCACAAGCAGAGAGCAAACAGCACACCACTTCTGCATGCGGATGTCTGCTTTCCAGTCCTACGCTTGCTTTCTCTTGAAAAACTGACACTTTTTGGTTTGCAGCTGGGTTTTCACGGGACAATAAAATACTACCACCATAGAGGAGATGTGAGAAAAATTATTACGAAAGCAAAAAGGGAACTAAATAGGGGTTAGACGTCAGCTTTTCCTCTTAGTATGTCTGAAGATAAGCCCAGTTAAAGAGGAAGATTGGTAAAAAAAGGAAGAAAAGAAAACATTAGGTTGTCTAATGTTGGTTTACTATTCTTGTTAAAATTCTTTTTTAAAGTACACTTTAGTTCTGTGAAAAGAACTTTGCTTTTCATTCATGGGAGAGGACCAAAACTTAGGAGACCATTCCCAGGGTCTAGTGTCAAAGAAAACAGTTGTTGGCATGAAAAATACAAGTTGATACATAACGACAGTTATTTTTCTCCATTGCCACGAAGACTCTTTTTTTTTTAACAGCATCCTTGCATAAAACCCTTTGACCAAATTTCACAATGCTCGACTTATGCTAATAAGTCTTTATTTAGTTTCAGTCTTTCCAAACAAGCCCGTGTGTTTCTGACGCAGCACACAGCACGTACTCATCTGGTCTTCACTGTCCCCTGTCCCTTGACCCGCTATGGAAACCTGGTTCAGTCTGTTCACTTACAAAGGTGAAACCAGACCCCATGCCCAGTGAGCATGTTTTGTTTCGGTGCAGGGGTCCACACGACTGTGCGGAGCTCCCCTCTCCGACCCAGGAAAAAGGTCGAGACTGGCCGCCATCTCCTCTCTGACCCAGGAAGGAGGTTGAAACTGGCTGCCATCCAGCCCAGCTGCCTCAAGAGCAGCTCAGTTTGCTTGTGGCTCTTACTGACAGACAGGCCCTTCCCAGCTGGCTGGTAACTCCTCGGCAGGGCTTATGACCACTTCTTCACTGCCCATACGCCTCTTCCCTACACAGTTGGAAAAGGAACAGTCCAGAAGTGCTAGGGACAAAAGGAGTCCTGACTGTGGAGCCCCCTAGGATTTTCTCCCTTCCTTGCGGAGGCAGTGGGGCTGTTAAGAGGATGCCAGCATGTTGAGGGAGCAGTTTACCGAGAATCCAGCACCGTCTGTGAGTTAGGGTGGCTGGTTCTCACACATCAGGAGAACATGTTAGCCACCTTCTGCAGCTAGAGGAGATTTTGTCTGCTGTGTGTGTATGGATTGCTGGGGACTGAACTCACTGCTCAACTGCTACTCTCCAGTGGCCCACAAAAGGATTTGAATTAATTTTTTTAGATAAGACTTGGCTGCATTGCCCAGGCTGGCCTTGAACTCTGATCATCCTGGGATTGCAGGTTTATTCCACCTCACTTCATATTGAGTGGTGACAGGGGCAGAACATAGTTTGTCTTCTATTTAAAATTGTCATCAATATTTCCACCGTGTGGAAATAGAGTCCAGGAAGAGTTAAAAAGTATTAAATTTCTTTAGAACTTGAAGCAAAAGTTTTTGAAAATGCAAGTTATCTAGCATTTAATTGATTTTAAAAGATAGTCAATCCTTACTTAAAGTCCTCTATGACATACCCCTGCACCCCCAGAGAGAGGGTCTTGCTATGTTTGTGGACCATGCCGACCTTGAACCCATAATTCTCTTTCCTTAGCCTCTTGAGTGCTGGGGCTACATAGTTGTGCCGCCTTGCCCCGTGGCATTTACTCTCAAAAAGAAAATGACACAGAGTAGTAAACTTGTGGAAGGGCCTTTACCAGAACAAGGGTAGAACCCTGGTTGTATTTTTCTCATTTTTGTTCCTTTTGATGACTTCAGCCACAGTGACAGTGACTCAGTTGCTTGCGTTTTTCTTTTTTTTCTTTTTTTTTTTTAAATATTTATTTTATTATGTTAACAATATTCTATCTGTGTGTATGCCTGCAGGCCAGAAGAGGGCACCAGACCCCTTTACAGATGGTTGTGAGCCACCATGTGGTTGCTGGGAATTGAACTCAGGACCTTTGGTAGAGCAGGCAATGCTCTTAACCTCTGAGCCATCTCTCCAGCCCTGCTTGCGTTTTTCTATTGCTAGCATTATCCCAACAGTGTCCTGTCTTGTTTGAGGATGTCTGTAACCCAGTCATCTAGCCCCCTTTATGTATCTTCCAAAAGCCGTCATTCGGCCTCACCTAAAAACAAAGCAAAACTCACTTTCCATTTGTTGGCAACTTGCAGAAGGCAATTGACGGCTTTCGGGAGAGACTGTTTCCTTCCCCTATTATGTCACCTTTACCCCTAGCGTACTTCTCGGAGCTCTGGCCGAGTCTTTCTGTGAGTGCCAGACAATGGCTTCCTTTGGAAAAAAGAAGTAGTGAGCTTTGCAGACGTGAGGTGTTTACTGAAGCAGCACAGCTCTCCAGTCAGCGCCTGCACAGTAAATACCGCCACAGAGATGGGAGGGGACGCAAGGGGCGGTCTTTCCCACCATTTTACTGCAGAGGAAAAGGAGGCCCAGACAAATTGGGTATCTTTAAATCTAGAGCAAGAGTTCTCCTTTTCTCTGTCATGAATCATCTCATCCAGCCAGGAAAACCTATGGGTTCCTTCAGAATACTATTTTTTTTTTAAGATTTATTTATTATGTACACAGTGTCTGTTTGCATGGATGTTTACAGGCCAGAAGAAGGCACTGGATCTCATTATAGATGGTTGTGAGCCACAATGTGGTTGCTGGGAATTGAACTCAGGACCTCTGAAAGAACAGTCAGTGTTCTTAACCTCTGAGCCATCTCTCCAGCCCCCAGAATACTATTTTTAAGAGCATAAAATGAAGCAAAGAGGCTGGATATTTACAAAGCTGTGCAACAGCTATAGGATCAATTAAAAATAATAAGGGAATTTATTGGCTTATCTACATTTTTTATTATGTCATTTTTTTTCTTAAAACAGTTTTTATTGAAACTCATATATAAACTATCCACACCATCCATTCATAATATACTATTTGATAGATTTTGGTCTATTGCCAGAGTTGTATAACCATTATGTAGATAATAATTTGTAACATATTATGTCAAAAGTTCTGTCAATAAAAGAAAAAAACTATCTCAAACTTTAAAACTGTTATACTTATTTATATTTATTTATTTGTTTGTTTATTTGTTTGTTTGTTTGTTATTGTGCTTGAGCATGTGTGTGTGTGTCGTGGAATAATCCTTCTGTACACTGTGAAAATGTGTTTCTCTCGTTGTTAATACAAAGCTGATTGGCTGATAGCTAAACAGGATTTTCAGGGTAAGAAAATGCTGGGAGGAAAGAAGGCAGAGTCTGAATACTTGAAGCAGATATAGAGAGAAGCAAGATGAACATCCTGTGTTGAAAGAAGGTACCACCACATGGTGGAGGGTAAATAAAAGTATGGGTTAATTTATAATGTAAGAGCTAGTTAGTAAAAAGCCTGAGCTATCAGCTAATCATTTATAATTAATAATAAGTCTTTGAGTGGTTATTTGGGAGTGACAGCCCAGACACAGAGAAACTCCACCTACATGTGTGTAGGACATGTGTATGATCATTTGCAGGCTAGCGAAGGCCAGAGGAGAACAATGAGTGTCCTGCTCTATCAGCTCCCTGCCTTATTCCCTTGACATGGTCTTACACTGAATGTGGAGCTAGGCTGGTAACCAGCAAGCCCCAGCATCCTCTACTCACCCCAGTGAAGGATACAGACCAATGTATGATCACACCCAGTTTTTTTGAACATGTGCTGGGGATTTGAACTCAGGTACTCTTAAACAAGTGCTCTTACCCATTGAGCCATCTCCTCAGCCCACAAATTAAATGTTTTGCTTTCTTTTTTTATTTTGTGATAGGATCTCACTATGTAGTTGCCTTTAGACTAGAACTTACACCACCCGCCATGGGCTGGGTGCTTTCTCATCAATCACTAATTAAGGAAATTCCCACAGGCTTGTCTACCTACAGCCCAAGTCGTATCCTTACTTGAGGTTCGTTTTTCTCAGATGACTATAGGTTGTGTCAAATTGACATAGAACTAGCCAGAACTCTATGTAAACCAGGCTGGCCACGAACGCAGAGGAATATACCTTATCATGTCTTCCAAGGGCTGAGATTAAAGGTGCACCCACTATGCCTGGCCCCGAACCAGAATTTGTATGTTATAAATGCTACACCATCAAGGAAGTGAACAGACAGTCCACAGAATGGGAGAAAAACATTTGCAAATCATGCGTCTGATAAGGGCTTTGTATCCAAAACATGTAAAGAACATTTGTAACTTAGCAATAAAAAGATAATACAATTAAAGAATGGACAAAAGGTTGGAGTAGATAGAAATCTTTCTCCAAAGAAGATAGAAACATGACCTTTAGGAAGAAGGAAAAATGTTAAGCATCATTAACCATTAAGGAAATGCAAACAAGATACTGGATTCATGCCTACTAAGATGGCTATAATAAAAAAGACAGAATAGCTAAGGTTGGAGAGGACCTCAAGAAATCGGAACCTTTACTTCCATACACTGCTAGTGACGGAAGAGCGTGCAGCCACTTTGGAGTATATATAGTCCAGCAGTTTCTCAAAGGGTTAAGCATAGAGTTGCCAAGTGACCATGAAGTTCTAAGTATACTTCCCTAGACAAATTAACAAGTATATTTAACAACTTCTATAGTATTCTTTTTTTAAAAAAACAAAATTTTTAAATTGAGTCTTTGGGAATTTCACATCATGCACCCCAATCCCACTCATTCCCCAGTCCCTCTGTATCTACCCTTCACCCTTGTTGTGTCCCCTCCTCAAGGAAAGCTTAAAAAGAAATAATAAAAATAAAAAACAACACAAATAAGAATATTAATTAAAAACAAACAAAAACAAAAATAATACAAACAAAACCCTGCTTTGCTCCTCTAACTTTCCTGCCTCTCCATTGCCTCTTCATCTTAGTGGCACTGGGAGCTCCAGTGTTATCATGAAGTATATGCTTGCAAATGTTCATTGTGTAAAGCATTGTTGGTCAGGTTCAAGGTCTGTGGTTTCTGGTACACCGTCAATGCTGGGCCCTCACCAAGACTCTTCTCAGATATCCTGCCCTTGCCCCTAGTCGTGAAGATCCTGGGGCTATGGTTCCACAGGGCCAACCTCTTCACATCTTCCAGCAGGACATAGATGGGGTAGATGATGAGGTGTGCCAACTCAAAGCCCCGGATGTGTCTCTGGGTGGCAGCTGAGTTGGTCAGTCACCTCAGGTGAGGGGTGGGGCCCATTTTCCCAAGGGGGTGGGGCCAGCTCTCTGGTGAGGTGGGGCAACTCTCCCTGGGCCAGTGAGGGCTAGGGCCAGCTCGGCACTGCCCTTGTACTTCAACATGTGGTTCGACACATTGTTTAGCACATGGTTTGCATGGGCCATTGTCGGAACATGGTCAGTGAACCTCTACACAGACCCCAGCTGCATCAAGATCACAGATCCAGAAAATGGCCATCAGCTGCAGCTTGGGCTTGGTTGTCACTATGGCCCCGTAGTGGCAGTTCAGGCTTCTCAGGCCAGCAAGAGCACAGCAGCATTGTGGTTCCAAACTCCACCATGGCCCCAGGTGGCAGCCTAGACCCTGGACAGTCGCAGGCCTTCGGTGGTAAGAGGAGCCACAGATTTCAACACTGACCCTGGCTGCGGTGCAGCCGCAGACCCAGACATGGTTCCCGGTCACAGCTTGTGCACTGATATCACTATGGCCCCAGGGGACAGCACAGGCCACCAGGCTACCCCAGTCTGTATGCCTCTGGTGGCAGCCTGACCCTCTAGCATGAACATGGCCTCAGTTGTGGGCCCAGACCTTGGGCATCTGTTACCAGTCTTGGTTGGTAACAGGAGACACAGATATTGATGCAGTTCCTGGCTGTGGTAGGACTATGGTCCCAAACATGGCCCTGAGGAAGCTCAGGCCCCAGAAAATACCCTGGCACACAGTCCACCCAGATCAGGATGACCCCAGCAACGACAAGTCCCTCGGACCCCAAGACGGCCACAGGTGGTGGTTCAAAACCCAGGCATCCTTTTGCCTTTTGGTGATAATACGGGCTGTGGCTGTGGTAAGATCATGACCCAGACGTGGTCCTTGGCTGTGGCTTGGGCCCCCATGATAGATACCATGGCTCCAGGTGGCATCACAGGGCACTCAGATCCGTATGACCCTGAAGGCAGCATGACCCTCAGATATCATCATGGCCCCAAGTGTGGACTCAGCCCCTTGGCATCTACATGGCCTTTGTACACCAACATTCTTAATAGTGTTATTCTTCGGTCAGCAGAACAAAGGCATCTACTTCATCCTGGGACCCTCAGGCAGAGTTAAGTAGAACCTTGTTGACATCATTAGTCTTTATTATAAGCATACTTTGTGTGGATGTGGTGTGTACAAGTTTATGTATGTGTGTGGGCACGTACACATGCACATATATGCATGAGAGGCCGGAGGCGTCTTGTTCAGTCGGTCTCTATATTATTATTATTATTATTGTTGTTATTATTATTATTCTCTCACATATCACATCCCAACCACAGTTTCCCCTCCCTTCCCTCCCTCCAGTTTCTCCCCATCTCACCTCTCCCCCATGTTCACTCCCCCACATCTCCCATCAGAAAAGAGCAGGCCTCTCAGAGACATCAAACAAACGGCATAATACGCTCCAATAAGACCAAGTATATACCATCATATCAAGTCTGGATAAGGCAACCCAGTGGGATGAAAAGCATCCCATAAATAGGCAAAAGAGTCAGTGACCATCCCCACTCTCACTGTTAGGAATCCCACAAGAACACCAAACCACTCAGCCATAAAATATGCAGAGGACATGGGTCAGACGCCTATAGGCTCTGTGAGCTCCCATGAGTCCCAATCAATTGATTCTGTGGGCCATGTTCCATGTTCTCTTGGTGTCTCTGGCCCCTCTGTTCCTCTTGTCCTTCCTTCCCCTCCTCCCCAGGACTCCTCGAGCTCTGCCTGAGTTCTGGCTGTGGAACTCTGCATGTGTTCCCATCGGTTGCTGAATGAAGCCTCACTGGTCACTTTGGTGAGGATTCAGCTAGACTCCAGTCCCATAATATTCTGCAGGCAGACAAACTGCCAAGTACAAGGTTTTGTGGCTGGGTTGGTGTCCGAATCCCTCCATTTGGGGCCTTGCCTGGCTACAGAAGATGGCCAGTTCAGTCTGTGTCCCTCATGACTAGGAGTCTTGGCTAGGGTTACTCTCATAGGCTGTATGGAGTTGCCATTTCACTAGGGTTTTCCCTCGCCTCCAAAATGCCCCACCATTCCAGTCATTTCTCCCAGCATTTTCTCCCTTCCCCCAGTGGATGCTCCTTGTCCACCAGCAAAATCTATTCTATTTCCTCTTCCCAGGGAGATCTTTGCATACCCCCAATTAATCCCTCCTTGTTACTTAGCCTCTCTGGATCTGTGGACTATAGCGTGACTATCTTTTACTTTGCAGCTAATATTCACTTATGAGTGAGTACATACCATATTTGTCTTTGTCTTTCTGGGTCTCAGTTACTTACTCAGGATGACTTTTTTAAAATTTCTTTTCTTTTCTTTCTTTTTCTGTTTTATTTTTTGTTTTTTTTCAAGACAGAGTTCTTTATATCTCTATAGCTCTATAACTTTGGAGCCTATCCTGGAACTAGCTCTTAGCTCTTATAGACCAGGCTGGCCTCGAACTCACAGAGATCCGCCTGCCTCTGCCTCCTGAGTGCTGGGATTAAAGGCATATACCACTGTTTTCTTTTTTTTAACAGTTGAGCAGTACTCCGTCATGTAAATGTATCACATTTTCTTTATCCATTCTTTGGTTGATGGGCATCTAGGTTATTTCCAGTTTCTGACTATTATGAACAAAGCTGCAATGAACACTTGGAGAGATCAGGGATATAAGGGATGTACTAAAATATAATAAAGGAGATTTACAGCAAGTCTATAGCCAATATTAAATTAAATGGAGGTAAACTCAAAGCAGTTTCCATAAAACCAGGGACAAGACAAGGCTGGCCACTCTCTCCATATCAGTTCAATTTAGTTCTTGAAGTTCTAGCTAGAGCAATAACACAACTAAAGGAGATCAAGGGGATACAAATCGGAAAGGAAGAAGTCAAAGTATTGCTATTTGCAGATGATATAATAGTATACATAAGTGACTCCACCTTGTTTTTTGAGACAGGGTCTCTTATTGGACCTGGAGCTTACCCATTCAGCTGGACTGGCTGGTCAGTGAGTGCTAGGGATTTCCAGTGCTTAGAATTATAGGTGCAGGTCACTGCCCACTTTTACATGGGTGCTGGGAATCCGAACTAAGGTTTCGATGTTAGCATGCCAAGCACTGTAGCGAGAGTAAGTTCCCCAGCCCTGCAAGCACCCATTTAACGTTTTGTGTGAATGATTCAAACTGTCAAGAGGTGATGTTTGATGGGCCCTTCCCTTAAATCTGACACCCTCCAGTGTGAAACTGCTGACCCAGCATCTCCCTCATTACAGCCCAGCTATTCTAGACACTTTACAGTCACGGGGAGTGTGCTCAGGCGGCAGGAGGACCCTACAACTACAGCTGAACACACACTCCGGTCATAACCGCTCCTGACAGCCCGCACCAGCTTCTGAAAGCTGCCCGCTAAGCAAAACAAGCCTTGGTGAGCTGCATGTGACCCCGTGGGGCTTCTCAGTCAAACAATAGCAGGATCATTTCCCTTGGTGGTGTTTGTGACTGGGGCCAATACAGTCATTCATTTGTACGAAAGACTGTGTTGTGCTTGGCGCGAAGACCCTAGCCACACATCCTTTCCTCACTATTTAATCAAGGTCTTTGGCTCACCTTTTGGGTTCTGTGCTGACCCGTGCTGTAGCAATCTTAGGTCTACTGAAAGTTCATCTCCGGTAGCCTTTCTCTCCCGCATTAGCTCTTTAGCATTAATAAGGTGGACCGAACGGATAACATGAAGAGGAGGCAGTGGAGACCTAGCGGCAGTTGTGGTAGCAGACGTGGCAAGAGGCAAGCTGAATGGTTCCACAAAGTGACAGGGTCTGAGGAGAGATGGGGAGTAGGAGACAGAGTGACCAAGGCAGTGGAGATGTGGGAAAACCAGGGGAAGAGGTACAGGGAGCTGGCGAGACTCACAGGCGGAGAGTTTGAGCACCCAGTACGTCTGTTTGAATAGCTAAAAAGAGTCAAACTGTCTGATGACATAGATAAATAAAACACAGTTTAAAGGGTCGGGAGGTGGTGCAGTCTTTAATTCCAGTAATCAGGAGGCAGAGGCAGGCAGATCTCTGTGAGTTCGAGGCCAGCCTGGTCTATGGAGCAAGTGTCAGGACAGGCTCCAAAGTTACACAGAGAAACCCTGTCTCGAGGAAGCAACAACAACAAAACAAAACCACAGTTTAGCCACACAGTGGACTATTACTAGGCAATAAAGGGAAGGAAAGCTCCAGAGAGCACAGAGAAGTTTCAGGGTACTGACAGGAGGTATAAGTTTATTTTGTAGTGATGAAAATGTCCCAAATTAAGATTATAGTGATAATTACATAATTCTGTGAAAATAGTAAAGCCACTGAGTTGCACCCTTTGTGGGACAGAGCAGTGGGGACAGAGTCTCATCACATATCCCTGGCTGGCCTGGAACTTGTCACATAGCTCAGGCTGGCTTCCATTTGTAGCAATCCTCCTGGTTCGACATCTCAGATGCTGGTATTACTACATGTACCACTGGACTCAGCTGATTTATACATTTTAAATGGGTGGATTTTATATTAATTTTTTGAATAAAGATGTTTTTTTAAAAAATAAAATACCCAAGGATCCAAAGAGAACAAATTCTATTGAAAGCTAATAACTATCAAAAACATTACATTATAGCAGTGATTCTCAACCTGTGTGTCATGAACCCTTTGGGGGCCAAAGACTGAAGGCCATCAGAAAACACAGATGTTCACATTATCACTCATAACAATACCGAAATTACAGTCGTGAAGTAACAACAAAAATAATTTTATGGTTGGCCAGGCGGTAGTGGCGCATGCCTTTAATCCCAGCAGAGGCAGGTGGATCTCTGTGAGTTTGAGGCCAACCTGGTCCACAAAGTGAGTTCCAGGACAACCTGGGTAGTTTTGCAGAGAATCCCTGTCTCAAAAAGCAGAGAGAGAGAGAGAGAGAGAGAGAGAGAGAGAGAGAGAGAGAGAGAGAGAGAGAGAGAGACGGAGGGAGGGAGGGAGGGAGGGAGGGAGGGAGGGAGGGAGGGAGGGAGGGGGGGGGAGAGGGAGAAGGAGAGGGAGAGGGAGAATGAATAAATTGTGGTTGGGGATCACCACAACATGAGAAACTGTATTAAAGGGTCATAACGTTAGAAAGATTAAGAATCACTGCATTATGGAAATAAGTGCTTGTTATTAGACTATGAGATTTGCAGTGAGTCTATCAAAATATGACCCAAAGCAGTGATAAGACAATATGATGCTTTGAGATACCCACTATGAATATAAAAGTCACAGGAAGACAGCTCTGATTTCTCCTAGTGAAATCTATAAGGTCTGTGGACACCGCAACTACATTAATAACTGAAGGACCATCGGCCAGTGTAAACCTACAAATGAGGAGGTAATATGTGTAGATGGTATAGATGAGGAGGTGGGGTAGATCCTCAAGGAGTACTGAGTTCCAGGCAGAGCTAAGCAAAGACAGGATGCAATTTTGTTTTCTTTCCAAGTTCACTAATACCCTGAATTCTATTCATAGATTCCATGCGAATCCTCAATCCTGGGTTAGAGACCTCTGTAGAGAGCAGGAGTGAGGTAGAGAGGTCTCTGGGGGTAGGAGATCGTGGCTCAGCTGATGGAGAGAGGAGGCTTTGAGTTTGGTCCTTAGCACAACGTAAAACCAGTGCACGCTTGTAATCCCAGTACTCCATCCTTGACTACATAGCAAGTTGAGGCCTACCTGGGCTACATGAGACCCTGTCTCCAAAAACAAAAATCTTGTCTCTTGACTCAGTTTCCTTCCTTTGAATAGAGGGACGGTTGACATAAAGAGTTTTATTTTAGCGGCTAGACTGGTCCAGTTTTCAAAACAGCAGGGAGTGGAAGTGGGGACAGCTGGAACTGTAGGTTGGTTGTCTAACACCCTGTGTCCTGGGTTCAGTAGCTCTCAGGACTCAGACAAATACACAAACAGACAATCTTTGCACTGAAAAGTTGATGGGAGGATGTTTTTTTCTGGGGGTTTCTGAAGGAGGCTTCTTTGGCCCTCCCCTCCAGCCTGCCCATGGCCCTCCTCCTGCACCAGGACCCCCCAGTGGTGTGAGCTTTTCCCCTTTAACAGGAGATGTTAGCTTAGAGAACCGACTGCAGTTAGAGCGGGAGGAGAAACAGAGATTCTGAAGTTTCCTTAGGAGACATAGTTTCTAATTTGAGCCCCTGGTGAGGCAGAAGAGCTGCCTGCAGAGGTGAAGTGGGTGGGGGTGGGGGGGAGATACATGACGATGACACAGAGAAGTTTCACAGTGATGTTTCTGGAGGCTTCTTTGAGCTTCTCCACCACGTGAGATGGAAGCAGCCCTTAGACAGTAGAATATGGACTTTGGCTTAGAATTAGAAACTGAGTTATGATCACTTCGATCCTAGTATTTAACCTTTAAATATGATAGCTGTACATACTCAATACAAAACCATGTAGAGCACCCGATTAGCATGCTTGAGACCTTGAGTTCAAGTCCCGACTAGGGGTGGGAGCTCACCAAAGTTGCATTTTCAGTATGGGATTTTGTATTTATGAAGAATTCATTGTAGGCAAGGTGGGCGGACACACCTAGAACCCTAGTACTTGAAACGATTGCTCTGAGTCTGATGATAGCCTGGGCTACATGATGAGTTCTAGACTAGCCTGGGCTAAAGAGTAATACCCTATCTCAAACAAATACCCCTTTATTCCTCAGACAAATACCCCTTTATTCCTCAGATTACCGAACAACAAAAAAGAGAGTACTTCTTTTTTTAAAATAAAATTTCAGTGTAGAAAAAAAAGATAATTCTGCTGGGCATGAGGGCTCACACTTCTCATCCCAGCACCGAGGAGGCTGAGGCCAGAGGACTGCTGTAGGTTTGGGGTCAGCTGGGTGGCTCAGTGATAGGAGCAACAACTAGGGCTTCTTTGTGGATAGTTCAGGACAGGTCCCAGTCAAGCCTAAACCTGTAATGTAGCTATCGTGGGTTTCAGCTCAATTTATATTCATTTTATTTTTATTTTTTGAGACAGGGTTGCTCTATGTAGCCCTGGCTGTCCTGGAACTTGCTCTGCAGATGAGGCTGGCCTCGAACTCACAGAGATCTACCTGCCTCTGTCTCCCGAGTGCTGGGACTAAAGGCGTGCGCCACCACTGCTCTGGCTTAATTTTTATTTAGTAAAAAAAGATTCATTACATTGTCTACCTCTGGCCTTTAATGAAATGAGCCCATGGATTGTTGAGAATTTTAATATGAAATCTTTCCTGGGACCCCACAACTTATTTTTTGAGCAGAATAAAGTCCTGCAGGTGTAAATTAACTTCCTTTGCTTAGCATTTACTGTTTTGTCTGCACTGAGATGGGAACAAGAAGCATTTTGATAAGTGGGTTGAACTGTCCTACAGCTCGCCGTAGACTCTCAGAGTGAGCCCTGCTGTGTTCAGTAATCTGATTCTGTTATTTCCTATAATGGAAACCACATCTAGCGCGAAACTCTTGCCACCTCATAGCTCATGGCAACAGCAGACAGCGCTCCTCACCCTTACGCCTACTGCATCCTCCTGGCCAAGCGAGTGTCAGAGTGTGCTCGAGACCAGAGTGCCGGCTGGGGTCATGAGAGTAAGAACAGATGTGTCCTTATGCTCCACCTGCAAGAGGGTGGAGTCAGTAGCTGGCAGTAAGTGGGGCTGGATCCTTATCTTAGCAAAGCAAAGCACATGAACTCTGCTCAGCCTACCGTCCCCTTAACACATTGTGTCCGGTACTGAATACCATGTACTTTGGGTGAAGTGGTCTGTACAGGCTGTGAGCACATGCTAAGAGACTAAGGCCATCAAGTGACCACCCTCTGGGGCTCTGACTGTACTTCTTCATTGAAGAGGACAGAGCTAAATACAACCAGCTTATTATTATTATTATTATGTAATGTTTACATAAATGAAAAGGGTCATTACAGATGTTAGCATCAAGGAGAGCTCAAAGCAATGGCTAGAGTGTGTGATGGAAGCTCCTCACATTCTGGTGGATCAGAAAGCAAAAACCTTGAGCCAGAATTAGAGCTGGGTTACTAATCTCAAAATCCAATATCCAGTATCCCACCTCTGCCAGCCATATATCCCGTTTCTTCAATCACCCCTAATGACACCACCAGTTGGGGATCAAAAGTTTAGACACACAGAGGGGTATATCCCACATTCAGACCATAACAGTTTGTGTGTGTGTCTGTGTATGTGTGTGTATGTCTGTGTGTGTGTGTCTCTGTGTGTGTGTGTCTGTGTGTGTGTTGAATCTTGAGCCCTGGGTTTCATGCATACTGGGCAACAACTCTACCATGATCTGTAGTATATCTTCAGCCTGTAGGGTTTTTATATGTACCTGTGCTGTTTTGTGTGTGCATAAGCATGTTGTTCTGTGTAGTTCTATGTAGCACATGTGATACTGATCTAGATTCAGCACCGTTTTGTTACCATGATATCCCTCATGCCATCCCGTTAGGGGCACGCCTCTTTTCCAGCCCCAGCACTCTAAATTGTTCTCCATGTGTATAGTTTCGTCATTTCTAGAACGTTGCGTAGATGGAATCACATAGCATCTAATATTCGAATCCTTTTTTTTTTTTTTTTTAAATCTGTTGCTATCAACCCAAGAGGCTGACTCTCCCTGGTCATTCTTTTTAACCAATGAGTCGTGGTCCCTGACAGCAGATACACTATGGCTTTTGTCAGTCGCCGACTACAGGATCACTTAGGCTGTTTCCAGCGCCAGGCAATTACAAGTAGAGCCACAATAAGCGCTCTTCTCTTCCCCTTGTGTCTGTTTTTGTACATGTATTTGTGCCCACATATATATGGAGGCTAGTGACAACTTCAGGGGTCATTCCTCAGGGCTCCTTCTTGTTTTTCTTTCTTTCTGTCCTTGTTTTTGACACTTGGTCTCTCAATGGCCTGGAGCTCCCCAAACAGACAAAGCTGGCCAGCCAGGGATCTGTAGGGATCTGTAGGGATCTGTAGGGATCTGCCTGTCTCCATCTACCCAGCGAAGACATTAGCCTGAGCCACCACACACCTGGCTCTTTTGTGTGAGTTCTGGGAATCAAACTCAGGTCCCCACGCTTATGAGTAAGTGGTTTACCAACTGAGCTGTCTCCTCAGTCCCCACAGTGAATGCTTGTGTACTGTTTTTAATGTGCGAATATTACTCTGAGTAAATGACTAGGAATATGATTACTGGGTCACATGGTAAGCTCTGGTTTAATTTTGAAATCAACTGTCAAGGCACACCATAGAGTTGCTATACCTTTTCACGTGTGTTATCTGGGAAAGTCAGCTTCCTGCGTCATTTCTGCTGTTGTCACGGCTTGTGCGTGCTGACAGCCAGTGCAACCTCACAGTGGTTTCCTAATAGCTAATGGCTGGGAGGCACTTTCATTTGCTTATTTGTCTCCTTTGCAGAAAGATTTCCTTATGCTTTCTGTTCATTTTCTGGACTTTTCATTGTTGTTTGAAATCTCTTTATGGTCTTTTGGCAGTCGTCTGGTTAACAATGCTTCTTGCCGGGTGATGGTAGTGTACCCCTTTGATCCCAGCACTTGGCAGAGGCAAGCAGATCTCTTTGAGCTCAAGGCCAGCCTGGTCTACAAAGTGAGTTCTAAGACAGCCAGGGCTGTCACATAGAAAAAAAAAACCCTATCTCAAAAAAACCCAAACAACAACAACAACAAGAAAACAATGTTTCTTTTAAAGACTTATTTATTACATATACAATGTTAGAATAGGTCATGGGATCTCATTATAGATGGTTGTGAGCCAACATGTGGTTGCTGGGAATTGAACTCAGGACCTTTGGAAGCGCAGTCAATGCTCTTAACCTCTGAGCTATTTCTCCAGCCCCAAAACAATGTTTCTTATAACATTGCCTCCTCCTCAGGTCTTATCTTTTCATTTTTGGCAGGACCTTTTGTAGAGCAAAGGTTTTAAACTTGATCAAGTCCAATTTATCAATTTTTCTCATGCTTCATTTTTGGGCACCAAATATAAGAACTCCATTGAGCCACAGACCTGGAAGATCTTTCTCCCTCTCCCCCCTTTTCCTAACCAGAGATTTTTATTTGTTTGTTCTGCTTGTCTGTTTGTAGACGGTGTCTCACACAAATCAGGCTAGCCTTAAACTCTCTCTGTAGCTGAGGATGATCTTGAACTTCTGATCTTACTGCCTCCATCTCCTGGATGCTGGAATTACGGTGTTGGTCTCTGCTAATGCAGTGTTGAGGATGGAACCCAGGGCTTCATGCATACTAGACAAGCACTCTACCAGTCCCTAAAAGAATGTATAATTTGGCATTTCCTTCTAAATCTCTTAGGTATTTTGAGTTAATCTTTGTGTGATGTATGCGATTAGGCTGAAATTAATTTCTTCGCCTATGGGGAATCCTGGCTGTTTGGCACAATTCTCCAGGAAACTATTTCCTGCATTGAATTATGAAGCTAGCGTTTCTGTGGTGATTACATCTTTGTTATTCTTATGTCATTGGTCCGTGTCTATCCTCCACCAATATATGCTACTCTACTGTCCTAACTAGATCTGGTGTAATGGAGATCTTTTCAAGTCTTGTTTCCTTTCTATCTGACCCTTACCACGCTGCCTCTGATGATCTCAAATTCATAGACTCAAGCCACATTTCTGCGTTCCACCCCCGTGTGCTGGGATACAGGCACAGCCCAGGACATCCAGTTTGAGCAAGGAGTATCTTGTTTTTAAAGTTCTATTAATCTTCACAAAAATCCTAAGAAATGGGCCGGGCGGTGGTGGCGCACGCCTTTAATCCCAGCACTCAGGAGGCAGAGGCAGGCGGATCTCTGAGTTCGAGGCCAGCCTGGTCTACAAGAGCTAGTTCCAGGCTCTAGAAACTACAGGGAAACCCTGTCTCAAAAAAAATCCTAAGAAATGGTTACATTTAGACCCATTCTAAAGACAAGAGCACTGAATATGGACAGAGTGGTTATGTGAATTGTTTGAGAGATTTGGAAGCTGGGCCTGTCCTCTAACCATCAGGCTATACTGTGAGCACGTTTTCATCTCCTCTGGGAGCTGCTTTCAGTGGACTTGGTGCTGGCGTCTTGCCAGTGACCTATGCAGAGAGACAGGATACACAGTAGCTCTCTGGCACCGTTATATTGGCTGTAGGCAGGTTGAGGATGTGGTTGACTCTGTCACATGGTGTCCTCTTTAGGTGGACAGATGGGAAAACTGTCTCTCAGCCTCAGTACCACAAATAGATCTGTTTCTCCTGAGTAAGTGGTTTGTTTCTGTCTCCTGGACACTCTGAAACTGTGCGGATGGTTACATTTCCCACTTTGTGCTGGCTGCTCTAAGCTCAGAATGGAACGTTGGCCTCCCAGTTGCAGTAATGTACCCTGAACCTAGATTGGCTTCTGATCCAGTTTTGTATTTTCTACCCTTAGTATTTTTGTCTCTATTATTTCCCACAATCTGAGTTTTTAACTAACAAACAAGCCAAACAAAAGGGCCCAATTTAAAATCCCGTGTGAAGTTTGAATGATGACAAGACAGTGGCCCACTGGCCAGAGTTTCCCACCCCAGACACTTGGCTGTCCCCCACGGCCACGTGTTGCTACACTGTAGCTGCTTTGCCTGAGGCTTGTAGTATTTGTCTCTTGACTTTACACCCTTAGATTATCTCTTGATTTTCTAAGCAGGTTAAGATTTGGTTCTGTTGCCTCCGTTAACAACAACCCTCCCTCACCCATTGTTTGCCTTTCATTATATTATAATTGTGCTTAAGTCTAGTTTCAGGGCATAGACTATTTAGATTGTGGAAATACTTTCTTATCTGTTATTTTCATATCTGACATCATTTTCCTTTTCCTTTGCTTGTGTTTTTGAGCTTCTGTTTCCTTGCATGAGTTTCTCCCCAGTGCTCCTGACAGTGCTGTGCAGCCCAGGCTGTCCCAGCTATCTGGATGTCAGTGTGGATGCCTTCTTCCCTGGTCCAGCTCTGGTGAGGGGCCGTTTCCTGTCAGTCATCCGGCTGTCTGAGAGTTCCCTTTTCCTTCATTTGTGTTTAAAACCCCTTGTCAATTCCTTCTGTACCAGTCCTTTGCTGGATGCCTCTTGCCCAAGATCTCCTCACTTTTATCTTCTAATTATTGTATTGAATTAAAAATTCCTGCCAACATACTTTAATTTCTGATAATATTTTTCTTATTTTCCAAGTGTTCCTAATTCCCAAATTCTTTTCCTCCAGAACTCCCAATTCCTTTATTGGATCATCTACTTTACTTGCCTCTATTTCTTCAACTCTCCTCTCCAAACCCCTTACCCAAGTGATTTCCTAATTTTTTTCTTCTAACATTTCTATTAAATTTAAATTTTCTGCCATAAAATTTTTATTTAAAAAATATTTTGCTCTTTTCTTTGAAGACAGAATCTCATTATGTAGCTCTAGTTGTCTTGGAATTATGTAGACCAGAGTGGCCTCAAACTCACAGAGATCCTCCTGCTTCTGCCTCCCAAGTGCTGGGGCTAAATGCATGGGCCACGTCCCGGCTTTATTTTTATTTTGCAACAGCCTTCTTTGGCTCTCTGAACGTCCCCTGGTGTCCATTTGTCCTTAGTGTTCTGTTCTTTTTCTTCTTCTTCAGTTCTCTTCTTCTTCTTTGCTCACAGCAGAGGCAATGGGAGTGGAGGAATGAATTGTGTGAAACTCAGATATACACAAAGGAAGTTAATATAACAGTCATAACCTGAAATCCATTGAAAATCCAAACCTGCCACTTGGGGGTTTGTACAGAAGATCCAAACTCGGAACCTTATGATCCACTAAACGACAATTCTTTTAGTGATTTCTCATGGTTTGCAACAGGAACTTTGTAACAAGATGACTTCAACAACCTTTTAGCTGCCCCTTATCTGAGGAAAATTGGAAGGTTTGAGGATTCCTATTTCCTGGACAACTTTCTCTGAGGCCACTGCTTCTCAGGAAAGCGTGTGAGGGCAAAGAGGCTGTGAGGCACCCACGGCTAGTTTACACGTCTTGGTCATGGCTGTGGGGACAAAGGCCTGCTGAGAGTACAGTCTGCTGTGACGGGGATGGAGCCATCAACTGCCATTGTGGAAAGGCTCTTCCCCCCTACTGGTCAGTTTTTGCCATCAGAGAAATCTGTTGCTTACGGGTTTACAAACCCAGTTCCCACCCTTCTGTAGGCTGAAGCCTACATAGAGAGGGCCAGAAACCACGGGGAAGCCCCACTTGTTCTTACAGTCAGGAGTCCTATAAAAACATCAAGCTAAAAGCTATATTATATACACAGAGGACCTGGTGCAGACCCATGGAGGCCCTGTGCTTGCTGCTTCAGTCTCTGTGAGCTCATAAGTGCCTTGCTTAGTTGGTTCAGAAGGCCTTGTTCTCCTGGTGTCCTCCATCCCTCTCACTCCTACAATCTCTGTGGGGTTGTCTGAACTCTGAGGTGAGGGATTTGATGGAGATGTTCCAGTCAAAATCTCTCCCCTCTCTCTCTCTCTCTCTCTCTCATCTCTCTCTCTCTCGAGTAAGTCTGGCCCTGTGGGGTCTTTGTATTTGTTCCCAACTGATGATGGACCGGATAAGTACAGATGAATATCATTAGGGTTAATTTTATTGGTACTTTTTTTTTTTTTAAAAAAAAAAGATCAGTAGTATTTCATTTTATCCTAGGTCTCTAGGCTATGCAGTCTCTGGTTCTTGGTTATTCTAGCTGTTTCAGGCATGAGTTCCTTCTCATGGAGTGGGCCTCAGGTCAAATCAGACACAAGTTCTGTGCCACCATTGCCTTAACATATTTGCAAGCTGGGCAGATTGTAGGTTACGGGTTCTGTGGGCTGGGCTGGTGTCCACATTTCTCTTCGGTAGCCTGCAGAGCACCTTCCTGCATCAGCGACACCAGACAGAAGGGGGAAGGCTCCATGTAGGCACCAGTTCCACTTGTCCATGTTCAGTGAGTTGTGTGTGTGTTGTTCTCAGCGATGGAGCTCCACTCTCAGTTTTCAGAGAGCAAAGCTTTGTCGTAGCAACACCATGGGTTGTTTGGGGATTTCCATGGGACCCCCTTAGCCAACAACTCAATTGATGCAATCAGTCCCACCATTGGAAGCCTCACCTGGCAAAGGATGCCCCAGTATCCTCCATTACTAGTTCTCATTAGAACCATCTCCATAGATTCCAGGCAATTCCTCCTGAACCAGGCAGGTTTCAGCACCACCCCCCAAATCCCCCAATTCTAGCCATATCTGCCCACACTCTCTCCCCATCTCATCTTCTCCCCCTGCCTGATACCCCCATTCTTGTTCCTGCACCCACCTCTGCTCCTATCCCTCTCCCCCTTCCCTGCTTCCAGTCTGTCCTAATTTCTCCTCCCAGGAAGATCCACATGCCCCCCCAACCCCTCTCTTTATCTAACTTCTCTGGGTCTACAGTTTGTAACTTGGTTATTATTTATTTAACAGCTAATATCCAATATGAGAGAATAATACTATATCTTTCTGGGTCTGAGTTACCTCGTTCAGGACGATTTTTTCTGGTTCCGTAGATTTACCTGCACATATCATGATGCCATTATTTCAACAGTCAAGTAATGCTTCGTTGTAAATGCACTACCTTTTCTTTATTCATTCTTCCGTTGAGGGACATAGAGGCTGTTTCCAGGTTCTGGTTATTATGAATAAAGTCTCAGTGAACATGGCTGAGCAATTGTTCTGTAGTAGGATATGAAACGTCCTTTGGTCCTATGCCCTAAGAGTGTATAGATGGATCTTGAGGTAGATCGATTCCCAGTTTCTGAGGAACCACCTTATTGATTTCCATAGTGGCTGTACAAGTTTGCTCTCCAACTAGCAGTGGAGGAGTGTTCCCCTTGTTTTGCATCCTTGCCAGCAAGAGCTGTCCCTTGTGTTATTGATCTTAGTCATTCGGACAGGTGTAAGATGAATCGCAAAGCAGTTTGATTTGCATTCCCTGATGGCTAAGGATGTTGAACATTTCTTAAGTGTTTCTCCACCATTGTGTCTGTTTAGGTCTGTACCCCCTTTTTAATTAGAATTATTTCCCTTTTTGATGTTTAGTTTCTTGAGATATTCCTATCCCCTCTCTCTCTCTCTCTCTCTCTCTCTCTCTCTCTCTCTATTTCTAAAGCACAATTAATAAAAAGTTAAAGACAGATTTTGGGATTCAGCCTGAAAACCAGAAAAGCAAAGCAGCCAACCCCTGACTCTTTTCTTGACTTCAGTTCAAATATGATGCTCCTTCCTCCAGGAAACCTTCAGAATGAGACTGAGACTAAGAGTTATCTCCTCCCATTTTATAATCCTCTCTAGTTCTGGGCGTAAGGGCGTGCACCAACTACCCACCTGGTTTCTAGGCAAGCTAGTGTGGCTACTGGGATATAAAGGTGTGTGTCATCACTGCTGGTCTGTAACACTGACAATGTGGCTGTTTTTACTTTTCTGATCTTCAGGCAAGCTTTATTTATTAAAATACAAATGAAATGTCACTACATATCTCTATCTATCTATTGGTTTTTAGAGACAAGGTTTTCTCTATGTAGCTTTGGAGACTGTCCTGGAACTTCTATAGATCAGGCTGGCCTAGAACTCACAGAGATCTTCCTGCTTCTGCCTCCTGAGTGCTGAGCTTAAAGGTGTGCACCACCACTGCCTAGCAATAGTTCTATAAATATTGGATATTATTTCTCTGTCAACACATGGAATTGGTAAAAATCTTTTCCTATTCAGAGGCTGCCCTTTGACAGTGTCCTTTGCTGACAGAAGTGTTTCAGTTGTGAGGTCCCGGTACCCATTGTTGATCTTAGTACCTGCGCTACCGCTGCTCTGCTCGGAGAGTCGTCTCTTGTGTCAGTGCTTTGAGGATCCTCCCCCTTTCTCTTCTCTCAGGCTCAGTGTACCTGGATTATGTTGAGGTCTTTGATCCACTTGGACTTGAGTTTTGCGCAGGGTGATAAGTATGAATCTATTTCATCCTTCTACATGCAGTCATCCAGTTTGACAGCACCATTTGCTGAAGATGCTTTTTTTCCCAGTGTGTATTTCTGGATCCTTTATCAAAAGAAATTAGGTGTCCATATATGTGTAGGTTTAAGTCTGGGTCTTCAATTTCATACAAAAATATTTTAAACAAGAATACATATATATATATATATATATAATATTCTGACATAAGTTACCTTAAATTTGAATTGATACACAAAATTCCTTTAAACAAGAGTAGAAATGTATACAGTATGCTCTAACAAAAAAACCTTAAATTTGTATCAATATACAAAAATCCACACCAATGTAAAATATTTTAGATTAAAAGTTACTTTTTAGTTTAAAAGCAGATTCAATAATCTATCATTTTATCCTATCATTCCTGTATCCCTCCTTTTCATGTTTTCAGAAGAGATCCTGAATCTACCCTCCTTTGTTTATTTTCCTCCCTGACCAATAACCAATAAAATCTTGCAACCAATCTCCTTACACCATGATACATACCCATAGTTCACCAAACAACCAAAACCCACTCACCCCACCTCTTGGGAATGTTGGCATCCTGTTCTTAAAATTACCTCTTGTTGTCTGGGGATGATGACATCTTTAGAGGACCCCGAGAAAACTGAGATAATGGACAAGTCCTGGGGAAGCTAGCTGTTGCTCAGTGGTCAGTTTTTGTGTAATGAGAAAGCTTATCTGAAGTCCTGGCTGGGGTGGTATGTGAGGTTGGACCATCTTAGTCCACCACTTTGACGTTGTTCTGAGTCCAAAACTCATCTTTTTTTAAAAAAAATATTTATTTATTTATTTATTATGTATACAGTATTCTGTCTGTCTGTATGCCTGCAGGCCAGAAGAGGGCACCAGACCCCATTACAGATGGTTGTGAGCCACCATGTGGTTGCTGGGAATTGAACTCAGGACCTTTGGAAGAGCAGGCAATGCTCTTAACCTCTGAGCCATCTCTCCAGCCCCCAAACTCATCTTTTTTTTTTTTTTTTTGGTTTTTCGAGACAGGGTTTCTCTGTGGCTTTGGAGCCTGTCCTGGAACTAGCTCTTGTAGACCAGGCTGGTCTCGAACTCACAGAGATCCACCTGCCTCTGCCTCCCGAGTGCTGGGATTAAAGGCGTGCGCCACCACCGCCCGGCCCAAACTCATCTTTTGATAGTGCTTGTCGGCTTAGTGCTATTACCACAATCCATGTGGATTCATCATTCAGGGCCCCATGATTTTGGAGACCTCAAAGGTCACTGCCAGGAATGGTTACAGTTCACTAAAGAAAGCTTAAACATATGCATATGTCGTATGCAGTAGATCTCTGAAAGGTTAAAGGACCACAATCTGTTAAATATATTCATGGTACACAAGCTTTAATTCCGAGTTACCTACTTCAGAGTCAAGACCAAAATCATACACAGGAAGCTGGATGAAGTTTATATCTAGAGTTGGTTAGAACTCTATATGATCATTAATATCACAACAGAAAGTTTACATATATATATCTGTATGTAATAATCTCATAAATTTTGAAATAATATTTGTACCTTGAGAAAGTTTTAAGGAGTCAAAATAAAACCAAAGAATTGTGAGATTAGTGGCAATAGAATAGTTCCTTAATTTTGATTTCCTTCTGTCTCATAGCAGGTGGTTCTGACATGAGGCAGAGATTTTGGATTTTCCTTTAACAAGTATCCTTGGGTTTAGAGAAGGAGGGAACCATGCTCCAACTCCAAAGCCAGCATTGAGTTTTAGTTGAATTGGTACTACAAAAGACCATTTGCCTTATATGTCTATAGAGACTAGCATCAACAAACATTTGGGAACATTTATGAAATTCTATCCTGTTGGAAGCATGTTATGTCTTTAGGCCAATTTACTCTTTTTCTTGGTACATTTTCTCTTTATGATTTGTCCTTCCTCCAATGTCTCATTTGTCCAGTGGTCTTTAGATTCCTTAATTAGATGCCTTTAGTCTTCTGGAAAGACAAAAAATAAAACCCTGCCCCAACTCTAACTTTGGGGAGTTCCCTTTTTTTTGGCAAGTTGTAGCTGATCAAATGAAAGGCATTTGTTAGTCTTTTAAGTTAGTTTAGATTGAATGGCCATGCTGTTTGATGAACTATTGCTTTTCCTAATCAAAAGTTCTCTCCTGAAACAGAGAACTCTCAACAGAGGAATCTAAAATGGCTGAAAGACGCTTAAGGAAAATGCTCAACATCCTTAGCCATCAGAGAAATACAAATCAAAACAACCATGATATTCTATCTTATACCTGTAAGAATAGTCAATATCAAAAATAATGATGACAACTTAGGCTGGAGAGGATGTGGGGTAATGGGAACACTCCTCTATTGCTAGTAGGAATACAAGCTCGTACAACCCCTTTGAATATCAGTATGGTGATTTCTCAGAAAATTAGGAAACAACCTACTTCAAGACCCAGCAGTACTACTTTTGGGTATATACCCAAAGGATGCTCAATCATACCACAAGGACATGTGCTCAGGTATGTTCATAGCAGCATTGTTTGTCATAGCCAGAACCTGGAAACAACCTAAATGCCCTTTGACCAAAGAATGGATAAGGAAAATGTGGTACATTTACACAATGGAGTACTACACAGCTAAAAAAAAAAATAGCATCTTGAAATTTGCAGACAAATGGATGTATCTAGAAAACATTATATTGAGTGAACCCAGACCCAGAAAAGCAAATATCATATGTACTCATTTATAAGTGACTTTTAGACATAAAGCAAAGAAAAACCAGTTTACAATTCACAATCCCAGAGAACCTAGACAACAATGAGGACACTAAGAGAGACTTACATAGATCTAATCTACATGGGAAGTAGAAAAAGATAAGATCTCCTGAGTAAATTGGGAGCATAGGGACCATGGGAGAGGGTAGAAGGGGAGGGGAGCAGAGAAAAATATATAGCTCAATCAAAACAATAAAAAGAGTTCTCTCCTGTTTAATCTAATCTTTATCAATCTTAATGGTATCCCTAACTTTTCTTCTCTTGTGGAAACAAAAGCAAAACCTCTTTCCTAATGTAACACATATCAGCACATCTTTAAAGTATAGGGTCTGATTTAATCCAGCAGTTTTTTCTACTTACTATCTAATGTCTCTCTATACCTGTGATTCTTTTCTTTTCTTCTCTTCTCTTTCTTCCTTCTTTTCTTTTCTTTTTTTTCTTTTCTCAAGTCAGAGTTTCTTTGTGTATCCCTGGCTGTCTTGGAACTAGTTGGCCTTGAATTCACAGAGCTTTGTCTGCCTCTGCCAACCTAGTGCTAGGATTAAAGGTGTGTGCCACCACTACCTGAATGTCATTTCTTTCTTAATAGAATTTAAAAATTTTAAACTAATAAAGCATGTGTAATCTAGCTCAAGGGGTCTTTATTACAACTTTCTGATTATTAAACATACCTTTTAAAAATAACATTTATTTGTATTTTATGTGCATTGTTGTTTTGCCTGAATGCATGTCTGTGTGAGGGTGTCAGATCCTCTGGAACAGGAGTTGTAAACAATCGTGAGCTGCCATGTGGTTACAGAAAATTGAACTCAGGTCCTCAGGAAGAGCAGCCAGTGTTGAGCTACCTTTCCAACCCCTTAAGCACATCTTTTAAAGTATGATGAGATCTTTCTGTAACTGCTTGTCCTGTAAGATTGTATGGTAATGTAATATAATATGTAATATAATATGCTTTATGGTGTAATATGCAAAAAAACCTGTTTCATTATACTAGAGACACATGCTGGAGTATTGCCAGTCTTAATTTGTACATGTTTTCCCATAATGGCCATGTCTTCTAATAAATGTATAGCTACATAATAAGCCTTTTCAGAGCTCAAAGCTGTTGCATATTAAAATCCTGAATATGTATGTATGGTCCAGTGCACATTCTTTAATTTTCCAAACTCTGCAAAATGAAACACATCCACTTGCCAAATTTCATTTCTTTGAATGTCCTTTGGGTTAGTTCCTGAAGGTAGTAGACTTTGGCTATATAGAAAAGGAGTAGGGCATTTCCTTATAATTTTCTTAACTTGTTGCCAAGTGATATAAAAATCTTTCTTCAAACCTTTGCTATTAATATGGTCCTTCTTATGAAATTCTGAGTCTTCTAGCACATTTCTTACCAATGCTCATCAATTTCATCATTACCTTGTGCTATAGGTCCTGGTAGATCCCTATGAAATCTGGTGTGGGTTATATACAATGTATGATTTCTATTTTTCATTACTTGGTATTGTTGAATAAGTAAAAAAAAGTTAGTTCTGAATCATCTGGAATAAATTTAGTGGTTTCAATATGTAAAACAAATTTTTCTGCATATTGAGAGTCACTAACTATATTAAGAGGGTCTGGAAAATCTAATAACACCATGAGAATAGCACATAATTCTGATTTCTGAACAGAATCATAAGGGATTTGAACGACTTTACTCATTTTTTCCTGACTTATATCCTGTCTTTCCTGATTTATTTGCACCAGTATAGACTGTTGGTGCTTCAGAATTTGATGTTCCCTGCACCATGTGAGAGAGCATCCAAATAGTTCTTTTAGAAATGAAAGTCTCTTGTTTTAGGGATATTTTGTGCTAATTTCTCCCAAGAAATTTACTGCAAGCTCTTTGCCAATGTTCATTTTTTTTGCCCATAATGAGGCAATTTCAGAATTAGTAAAAGGCACCACAGTTTCTGCTGGGGTCTATTCTTGCTAGTTGACAAAGCCTCAATTTTCTGTTGGAGAAGGCTGCTTATTGGTTCCCGGCCACCTGGCTAGCTTAGACCGGAAATAATAACCACACAGAAACTGTATTAATTAAATCATTGTTTGGCCCATTAGCTCTAACTTCTTATTGGCTAACTCATATTGATTTAATCCATTTCTATTAATTTGTATATCGCCACGTGGCTGTGGGTTACCCGGTAAAGTTTCCAGCGTCTGTCTCCAGCGGCTTCCATGGCTTCTGTCTAACTCCGTCTTCCTCCTCCAATGCTACAGGCCAAGCCAGTTTCTTTACTCATTAACCAATAAAAGCAACACATAGACAGAAGGACCTCCTACACCAATTTTCCTCTCAGAATCAATTCAGAAAACTTTTCTACATAGGTCTTTAACTTTTTACTCTGTTTGTGTGGCAAAAGTATTTATTCTAAAATATTATCTTCTCTCGGCATAATAATTACTGTGGGAGAATGTGTAGAAGTTAAAATAACCGGAATGCAATCAAACTCTAGATACAAGAGATCTGCACATGCATCCTGAAATTTCTTTTCTACCAGAGCCGATTCTCTTTCACCCTCAGCTGGCGATTTTCTTGCACTATTTAGGTCTGTGTCATCCTGTAAGGTTTGAAATAAATTGCCCACTATTAATATAATATTAATTAATATAATATCAATATTAATATCTCCTGAAAATCACTAAGAATCACTAATTAATATCTCTGAAAATCACTAAGAGTTCATAATGGATCTCTCCTGAGTTGTACTTTCTGTGGTTGAATCTCCTGTATATCTATCTTATATCCTAGGAAATTAATAGAATTTCCTCTTTGTAATTTTTTATGAGTAATTTGTAATCCCCAACAAAGCAAAATTTTCTTTACTTCATCAAATGTTTTTTTCTAAGGTGTCTGTATCTGAATCATCTAGTAAGATACCGTCCATATAATCAATGGCAAATTATGGATTGAGGAAGCTCTTTATGAATTAATTCTAGTAGCTTTTGTACAAAATATTGTCACAATATGGGTCTGTTTAACATTCCTTGTGGAAAGATTCTCTACTGGTATTTTCTAGAAGATAATTATTGTCAGTGGGCGGGCACTATGAAGGCAATTTTTTTTCTCTAAGTTGTTCTTATAAAGGTATAGTAAAAATAGCAGTTTTTTTAATCAATCACTATAATAGATCATCCCTTGTGTAATAAAGACAGCAAGGGAATTCCAGGTTGTAGAGAACCATTGGCTGAATCACCTTATTTATGGCTCTCAGATCTGTTACCATTATCTATTTTCCAGATTTCTTTTTAATGACAAATATAGGAGAATTCCAAGGATTGGTTGATTCTTTAATATGTTGAGCATTTTGTTGCTATTGTACCAGCTGTACCAGTGCCAGTCATTTTTCTGATGTCAAAGGCCATTTTCCACCCAGAGAGGTTTGTCAGTTAGCCATTTAAAGGTAGAGCTGTTGGTACCTCTGAAAGATCAACAGCTCTTGTGCCCTGCTTATGTAAAACCTGAGCAGTTGGTGACTGTTTTTGATAACACCTTGTAACATTTCTCTTAGAGGCATTCTTTATTTTGTGGTTTGTTTCTGAGATTTGAGGAATGTTATTCTGTGTTTTCCATTGCTGTAACAAGTCATGTCCCCATAAATTCATTGCTATGTTAGCCACACATGGCTTTAATTTTCATATCTGTCCTTCTGACTTTATACATGCAACCCACTTTGTACTTTGTTTAAACATGAGATAAAGTCCCAATCCCTAGAAGTTAAATATTTAACCCTTGAATAGGTCAATCTGGATGCCAAGATTTGGGTGAAATTATTGTTATGTCCTCACTTTTGCCAACCAAACCTTCAATTACAATGCCATTTTTTATTTTTTAGCTTTGGTCTTTGATTGTTTATAGATACTGGACAAAATATTTCTTTTATGGTTTCTCCTGAAAATTTTGTTCTATTTACTAAAACTGTTCTATCATCCAGAACAGTATGGTTTTTAACAAAAGGCATTCATTGCCTTGTTGATGAGTTTCTCCAGTGTTGACAGGTAACGACTGAACCAAGTTCAACACTGGGGCCAGCAATAGGCCCTCTAAGGCGTTTCCCAATGGCAAAGGGTGACCTTGCCTGACCCTTGTTGACGTGCATTTGTTAGTCCAATGCCAGCCTTTGCTATATCTTCTGCATACTCCACAAGGCAGGGCCTTCTATTTGGGCTATCTCTAGAAAAAAACATTGTTTCTAGGAATGCCTTGCCCACACCCTCTCTTCTGGTGATTTTATTTAGCACAATTAAAACACCTAACATTTTGATTTTTCTTAAAATTTTTAGAAATTACTTCTCCTATCCAACTACCATCATAAGCATAAGATCCAATATCAGCCCTGTTTCTAATCCATTCATCTACTGGGGCTGGTCTTGCCTTTAAAGGCCTAATCACCCTTTTGTATTCTGAATTACATTCTCAAAAACCAAAGATTTAATTAGTATTTGTCTAACTTCTGGATCTAATACTACTCGATTTACAGCTAAAGTCAGTCTTTGCAAACATCAGTGAAAGATTCTTTTGGGCCGTGTAGAATTTTAGTAAATAACTCAGACCCATTTCTTAATTCTTCAACCTTGTCCCAAGCATTCAAAGCTTCTAGAAGACACAGGGCAAAGGTGCGATAATCAAATCCAAACTGTCTTTGCGAATCAGGATACTGACCTTCACCAAGAATCTGGTCTTGGGAAATATCAATAACTCTAGCTCCATTTTGTTCTTTTCTGGTTCTAGCCTCCTCTTTCCACTGAGGACTAACGGCCAATATTGCTGTAGCTAAATCTTTCCAGTCTTGGGGGATAATTCTATACTGAGTTGCCCATGAGTTTAACATCTGCTTCACATAGGGTGAATGCACTCTATGGAACGACTGCTTCCTTAGATCTAAAATCTAACTTTTCTACAGGGTTCCACTTAACTCTGCACAGTCTTGGGGTGCCTGTCATCTAGTGGTCATTCTTGCACGGCAGCTTGGGTAAACTAAGGTTGGTTTTCTAATGGCCTCGGATTACTCCACTCTTCTTCCTTTTCATCATGTAATTGTGTGGCACGTTCTGCTGTAAATTCCCCTGTCTGTGTGAATATTTTTCTTAGCTCCATTAGTAGGTCTTTCTGAGGCTTGTATCTCATCAATAGTAAGTCTTTCTCATGTTTGTATTTTATCAGTCAATTTTTCATGTTTCACACAGTTATCAAACCCACCTTTTAAAGGATAAAATATGAATTACCAAACTGATAATAATTAGAATTGAAGTTATGTCAATTCCAGCTAATTTGGTTATACTGTCATTTAATTTTTCCTTTTTTAAGCCAACCATTGTAAATGGTCCTAAATCCAGAATCTTAAATTCCTGCATTGTATTAATGTTCCCCATTTTTAACGTGGGAAGGATTCTTTTTTTTTATTTTTATTTATTTATTTTATTTATTTTATTTTTTATTTATTTATTTTTTTCGAGACAGAGTTTCTCTGTGGCTTTGGAGCCTGTCCTGGAACTAGCTCTTGTAGACCAGGCTGGTCTCGAACTCACAGAGATCCATCTGCCTCTGCCTCCCGAGTGCTGGGATTAAAGGCGTGCGCCACCACCGCCCGGCCAGGATTCTTTTTTTTTTTAAAATAGAACCTAATTGCCTCCTTAAGAATTCCCAGGTATCTCACCAGATCTGCTGACTTTTCCGTTTGTCCACAGCAGTGACTGCAACGACGGTGGAGTTGTGCAGGGTTAGCCAGTGTAGTGTCAGGGTGTGGCTGTGTGTGTATGGAAGTGAGACACGGTGCCTGGGTGCTGCTCAGGCTGGGCTAAAGGCGCCGGTAGCTGCTCACGTGCATCCAAGGATTGAGGGTGCAGACTGTGTGTGGCAATGGCAGCAGCAGCAGAAGCCAAAGCAGGGGTGAGCACGTGAGCTGAGCTGGTGCAGCGGCGCCCAGGAAACAGTTCCAGAGAAAGCCTAGGGTGCTTCCTGTGAGGGTATGGGCCTCAGGTGACTGTGACTGCAGTATTCCGGGTTGAGGCTGGTGGCAGAAGGCGTTCAGGGCCAGGGTGGATAGCTGCTGGTGGCTGCTGCAGATTTGGAGGGAGCAGAAGTGTGAGGGAATGGTGTGTCCTGTGGTGGCAGCAGAATTATTGTTAGCACAATTTCGTGTAGCACGTTAGACACCAGATGAAGTGCTTATCTAAATTGTTCTATTATTAATAAAAATTTGGGAGTCAGATATTGGAGTAAAAACCTCATAGATCAAGAAAGCATTGGAGGAATGTCCAGTTGACCCTCTCCATGATTCTCAAGCAGAAAATCTTTGTAAGATCCTAAGCCCATTCCTACTATTCTCTGTGCCTCCAAAGTCTCTATGACTAATTTTGGTCAGCTAGTCACTGACTCCGTCCATGATTCAAGGTTAACTTTAGCATTCTCCGAGTATCAATGTGATCAATTATCCTGCAACAGTTTCTATTTCACTAGGGGCTACAGGTCAATTTCAATTGTTTACCTGATATTGATTTAAGTGGCATTTTGGAGAAAAATAGCATTTTTTTTATTTTCGAATTTGGTGGAGTACAGGTTTGTAAAGTATGCCCTTATGATTCTCTGGATTTTCTTGCTATCTGTTGTTATGTCCCCCTTTTGTTTCTCATTGTGTTAATTTGGATATTCTCTCTCTCTCTCTGCCTTTTAGTTAGTTTGGATAAGGGTTGTCTATCTTGTTGATTCTCTGGCAATGGAAGCTGGAGAGAATAGGAACAGTCAGCCCTCACCGCACACTCATGGTTTACTCAGCTGTAGTTTTCTGAGTCCAATAAAATCTCTATGCAGAACTCTGGGGTGATGGGTCAGATACTCCAGATTTTGATCCCTGAGGGCAGAAAAGGTGAATCCACACTCAGGCTACTTTTAGCTCTAGTCAAAACATATCCCTGATCCCTCAAGTGCAGCCAGTTCGCTATCAAGCAGACAGATGACTGGTTTCGTGGAAGAATTGGAAAAATGGCATCTTCGCTGTTTTTTTTTTTTTGTTTGTTTTTGAGACAGGATTTCCCTGTGTAGTTTTGGAGCCTGTCCTGGCACTAGCTGTGCAGACCAGGCTGGACCCTCAGTGTTGGTCTCTGGACAAAGTGGTACTAGCTGGGTGTGATGGAGCACACTGGTAATCTCAGCTTGTGGGAGCCCGAGGCGGAAAGATCTCTATGAGTTTGAGGCCAACCTTAGCTACAAAGTGAGTGTGAGGCAAGCTTGAATTCCACAGTGGGATCCTATCTCAGCAACATCGAAGACAAAGCAAAATAGCAACAAAATGCAAAACTCACCTTCACAGACAAAACAAAGACACAGTGATGGAGTCTGTGCAGTGACCCAGGAAAAGAGGCTTTCACGGGAACTATTCTTCAGAGCTTCCTTCTTGAAGTAAAAGAGCCTGGCCTTAGACCCTGTCTCCCATCATTGACCAGTCGTTGGAAGTTACTGAACTCCAGGAAAGGATTGTAACCTTGGGCAGGGCAGCTTTCTTCAGTGGAGGGAAACTCTCAGAAAGACACAGGGCAGAGAGTTGACTGCCAACTCCCTTATCAGGATAGAGAATAGGCGTTTCATTGAGAAGGGGGCAGTTTAACTTAGTATTTTTCATTTACCTAGTCTAATATATGTTATGTCCACAATTATCACTACCTATTCCTTCTATGTTTATAAAAAGAAACTCTTCAAATAAAATGAGGAAAATAAAATATTAACTTAAACAAGAAAACATTTATAAGAAAAATAATAATGAGGGGGAGGTTGGGAAATATGTCACATCAAGGTAATTTCAGGTGATGGCATTTGTGCCAAGTGCCTTCATGTCATTCAGCAGACCCCCCTCCAGACTTCTGTGTGATCCTTGGTATCCCCGAAATGTCCTCTGCTGTCCCCATCTGTCTTAGTTCTATTCCTGGAAGAGATGCCGTTTACCTCTGAGTGGGCTTCAGCCATGACTTCCTCAACATTCCCTTCAACAGAATAATCAGAGCAGTTCCTTAAACTCAGCGAATTTTCCTTATTCTTCAATTTGTCCACTGTTCCACGCTGTGCACTATGATCAGACTCCTTCTGCTAACTGCCCTCTCTCTTCCTCCCTAACTCGTGCCCACTCCCTCCTTCCCACGTAGTCCCTTTCCTACCTCCATGTCCTCCCTCCCTCAACTTCTTGTAACATGAGGGGGCCAGGCCTGCTTGTTTGGGTTTCTGTCCTGCCTGGTACCCCACAACTGTTTAGCCCCAAAGAAAATCACACAAAGATCTCTATAAGTTATAAAGCTGATTGGCCCAGTAGCTCTAGCCTCTCACTGGCTAACTCTCACATCTTGATTAACCCATTTTTCTGATCTATGTTAGCCATGTGGCTCAGTACCTTTTTTTCAGTGGTGGAGATCACATCCTGCTGCTTCAGTGATCTGGGCAGGAATGGAAGGAATCAACTTCCTCCTTCCCAGAATTCTCCTGTTCTCATCACATCATTTCTACTTCCTGTCTGGTTTTCCCACCTGTACCTCCTGCCTGGCCAATCAGTGTTTATTTAAAACATGATTGACAGATGACAGACAATTCTCCAACTTCTTCCTTCATACAGTCCACCCCCTTTTTGAGCAGGTCTTATGCAAGCAGCCACAGCTGCTGTGTGTTCATGATTACCATGGTCACGGCATACACAGAAACACTTCACAGCACCCCCCCCAACCCTCCGGATCCCACAGACTTCCCTCACCCTCTCCTGTGATACTCCCTGTGCACTGGAGGGGGTGACACAGATATCCCTTTAGAGCTGAGCATCCAACAGCCACTTATTCACAGGATTTTTGACCAGTTACAAATTCCTATTTTGACTGCCCTCTAATGACAAAAAGCTTCTCAGACCAAGGCTGAAACTACACTGGACCATGGGTATAAATGTAAATTCTATCTATCCATTTATCAAACATCAGTAGCAGATTCCTCCACAGGGCCTGTGACCTCCTAGCCACAGGCTTTTGCCTGCTCTACGGTTCCAAGAGTGAATTTACTCCGACAGAGCAGACCCCCAAGCAGACCTCCAATCCAGTCAGGAAGTGGACAGTCTCTGCAGAGCATTTATGCCACATTTATACCAGTGGGTCATATTTTGCCAGACAACCAGTATGGCAGCCTACAAGTGAACGAAAACTTTTGGTAATTTCTAATTGCATTAGAACATCACAATTTTTAACATCCATGAAAACGTTCTGTAACGTATTTTTCTTTCTTGCGTAACACTGATGATATGCTTCTATTGATGCAAAATTTGAGATTGTTTTGTTGTTCTGTCTTATAAAACTCTTGGTGTCCCATCAGTCGGTGCCACATTGGCATTGGTTGCTTCTCTCAGTACTGTGACGAGTTACCTGGCATACATACGATAAAGGAAAAGTTAACTTTAGCTCACAATTCTGTTGCTTCTAGCCGCAGGCGTGATAGAACAGAGCAGTTCACATCATGACAGCAAGGACATAGAGGGTACCAGAAAGGAACAAGGGATAAGATACTTCCGGGGATCCAGTTCACTGGGACCTACTTTCTTCAGCTAGGTCCCATTTATCGAAACTTCTGTAACCTCCCATAATCGTGCCACCAGCTCAGAAATAAACATTCAGAACTTAAGCCTGTGGAGACATTTCATATTCAAACCATAGCAGCTTTAAACATGCGAGCGAACATGGGTTGTGCCGTTTGTTTAGTCTTCCCAGGCGTGCACAGCATCTGCTTCCCGTCTAGTCTGAGTTCCTACAGTGTGTCCTTAAGGTTTTGGAGTTTTCTTATTAAGTTCTTGCTAATTTGGCTCCATACTGTTTAACGGAGTCCCCCTTGTAAATGGGATTGCCTTTTACACCTTCACTTCCAGCTACCAATGATGAGATCATAGGGATGGCTTTAACATCTGTGCTTCCTGCCGACCACTCGAAAGCGCGTTGGTCCAGTGTGAGCAGAGGTGCCTAGCAGAGCTGGATTTCCCCCGCCTGCCCGCTTCCATGTTTGTGTCTCTCGAGGACAGCATCTAGCAGTGCTTGTCCAGGAGCCAGGCGGGTGGCGGTGAACCTTTACCATTTCCCTCTGTCAATAATCCAAGTTAACTGACCCATGTGGGAACTAAATGCACGCCCCCAGCTAGAGACACAGCACTACAGGCCTACGCTTTCCCCAGCTCATTTTTGCAGCAACCAAAGCTTCCTGGTTACTTTGGGAGCTCTTGGTTTCTGTAATATTGAAGGCAGACATGACAAATTACTTGACGATTGGTTACAGATTTTCAATCAACAGATAGAGCTTCTAAACCATGTCTCAGAGTGTGGTGTGCTTTGAAATTACATAAACAGTGTGTGTTCACTACAGAAAATAAATGAGAAGATGAATAAGCTAAAAAATATTATGGCTAGTAGCTCTTCTTCTTTTTTATTGATTTTATTGATCTCTACATTTTTCTCTGCTCCCCTCCCTGTAACTCCCCTCCCCTTCAACCTTCTCCCATGGTCCCTATGCTCCCAATTTACTCAGGAGATCTTGTCTTTTTTTTTTACTTCCCATGTAGATTAGATCCATGTATGTCTCTCTTAGGGTCCTCATTGTTGTCTAAGTTCTCTGGGATTGTGATTTGTAGGCTGGTTTTCTTTGGTTTATGTTTAAAAACCACTTATGAGTGAGTACATGTGATAATTGTCTTTCTGTGTCTGGGTTACCTCACTCAATATAATGTTTTCTAGCTCCATCCATTTGCCTGCAAATTTCAAGATGTCATTATTTTTCTCTGCTGTGTAGTACTCCATTGTGTAAATGTACCACATTTTCCTTATCCATTCTTTAGTCGAGGGGCATTTAGGTTGTTTGGCTATGAACATACCTGAGCACATGTCCTTGTGGTATGATTGAGCATCCTTTGGATATATACCCAAAAGTGGTATTACTGGGTCTTGAGGAAGGTTGTTTCCTAATTTTCTGAGAAATCACCACACTGACATCCAAAGTGGCCATACTAGCTTGCACTCCCACCAGCAACACAGAAGTGTTCCCTTTATCCCACAACCTTTCCAGCATAAGTTGTCATCAGTGTTTTTGATCTTGGCCATTCTTACAGGTGTAAGATGGAATCTCAGAGTTGTTTTGATTTGCATTTCTCTGATGAGTAAGGATGTTGAACATTTCCTTAAGTATCTTTCAGCCATTTTAGATTCCTCTGTTGGGAGTTTTCTTTTTAGGTCTGTACTCCATTTTTTATTGGGTTATTTGTTCTTTTGCTGATCAATTTCTTGAGTCCTTTGTATATTTTGGAGATCAGATCTCTGTCTGATGTGGGGTTGGTGAAGATCTTTTCCCATTCTGTAGGCTGTCGTTTGTCTTGTTGACCATGTCCTTTGGTTTCAGAAGTAGCTTTTCTTCTAATGGTTTTCTGTGGGATAAATATACACAATAACACAAACAAATTTGCATAGTTAAGATATTTCCTTGGGCTAGGAGTGTTTTTTCCATGGCAGAGGGTCTAGTGAGCATACTTAAAACCTTAGTGTGATCCTCAGTACTGTGTATCTGTCTGTCTGTCAGCCTATCGCCCAGTTTGAGGGGTATACTTTTGCACATTTTAACATTTCTAATACTGAAAAGCAGTTTTTAAAAGAAATGATTTATTTATTTAAAATTTCAAAATGATTTTCTATGAATGGATGCTTTGCCTGCATACATGTCTGTGCACCGCCTTCTCCTGAAGGGACCAGAAGAGGGCGTCAGATCCCAGGGAACTGGAGTTAACTGATGATTGTAAGCTGCCATGTGGGTGCTGGAAACTGAGCCCGGGTCCTCTGGAAGAGCAGCTAGTGCTCCTAACCACTGGGCCACCTCTGCAGACCATAATGGTTAATTTTAATAAAGTCTCTCTTCTCCTTTAAATTTACTCTTGATTATAGTGAAATGGTTGGAATATGAAGTCACTGCATATGAAGCATAAGAATAACAAACACAGTGTAACTCGGGTTCTAAAAAATTGCATTTTAAAGTACAAAGTATTCCTTGTGGTGTTTTGACATGCATATGCCATTATATGTTAGTTCATCCCCACTCCATCTTCCTGATACATCCTGACTGGTCCCTTCCTTTCCCCAAACTATGCCCTTCTTCTGAGTTTACATCACATTGCCTTTTTAAAGGGGGAGAAAACAAAAGGATTTGATACATCATTTTATGCAGTGCCTTCAGAAAGTTTTCAAGAGTTGTCTCACATGTGAGAGACCAAGAAACAGAAATTCCAATCTGGAGCCAGAAACCTGGAACGATCCCAGAGAGCCACTGATTCCCAGTCCATGTCAGAAACCTGCAAGTGCTAGCTCTTCTTTCTTTCTTTCTTTCTTTCTTTCTTTCTTTCTTTCTTTCTTTCTTTCTTTCTTCCTTCCTTCCTTCCTTCCTTCCTTCCTTCCTCCTCCTCCTCCTCCTTCTCCTCCTCCTTCTTCTTGTTCTTTCTCTCTTCTTCTTCTTCTTCTTCTTCTTCTTCTTCTTCTTCTTCTTCTTCTTCTTCTTCTTCTTCCTCTTCCTCTTCCTCTTCTTCTTCCTCCTCCTCTTCCTCCTCCTCCTTCTTTTTTCCCTGAGACAGGGTTTCTTTGTGTAATCACCCTGGCTGTCCTGGAACTAGCTTTTGTAGACCAGGCTGGCCTTGAACTCACAGAGATCCACGTGCCTCTGCCTCTCTTCCGCCCGGCTGGAAGTGCTATTTCTAACACCAGCAGAAGAATCAGCAGCAGCAGAGGGAAGGTCAAGCCATTATAGGGTCAATAATCATTCTTCTTTTGTGTTTTGTTATTTGGGCTGCTACCAGAAGGTGCTGCCTACATTTTGGGTAGCTCTTCTCATATAGATTAAGACAATTCTTTAAGTGAGGCTCTCTGATCAGGTTGCTCTAAATTGTGGCAAGCTGACATTTAAGCCAACCACCACACACAGGTATTCCATTGGTCTCTCTGTTCTCATCCCCCTCCCTCCCGCTAAGATCTCTTCCTCTCTTCAATGTCCTGCCCCCCATTTTACATTTATGACCTACACTACACACGCAGACAAACACACACACACTACATTTTTAAGAGAGAAGGATTTGGGTAACCAGTTTGTTGAAATCCTTAAGCATACATGTCTACACCCCAGAGGCATCCTCTGACCCTTCCAGTTCTACCCACTGCTTTGGAGGCAGTGGTAGACCCTTACCTAACGACGGTGGATCAATAGCCTAGAAGATAACATGGCAAAAAAAAGGTTCTACCCAAATATGTGGTGATTAACCGTGCTAAAATGATTTTTTCTTTTAAGCATCTGAACTGGAGAAACAGGAAAAAAATTGTGAGTGAAGACACATTCAGAAGTCAGCCTTCATGAGTAAGCAGAAACCCTGAATAAACAGGAGCTCTGAGCAAACAAAGCCAGGAGGCAGCAGAAAGATCCACAGAGCGATGACAGAAGTGACAGAGAATAACCAGACCAGACCAGGCTCCCAGGAGAGAGCCAGGGCCCGAGCCTGGCTGAAGGCCAACCCTGGAGCCAGAGGTGCTCTCAGTTCATCTGTTACCAGAAACGAGAGCCGTGAAAGACAGGGCGGTATGACAGGTGTGCAGTGCACAGGCCATGGAGAGTCTGGCGAGAATCAGTGCCACGGAAGCCAAAACCACATAAGAGCCAGTGTTATGAGGGTGCAGGAAAGCCAGAGCAGGCAGAGGAAGCCTGACTGCTGAGAGAAGCAGCCAAGGACGGCAGACACTCAGAAGCACGGGAGGAAGGCAGAGGACGGAGCCCCGTGGAAGGTGGAACTGTTTGTTTCACACCAGGCCTATTTGTGGTGGCCTGGCTGTAACCCTGGCATTTAAGTACCTTCTAAAGGTTACTTCGGGTACATATTTAAATGACACAGCCTCCTTCTCTCCTGGGGCTGTAGCTCTGTCTGGCCTGGAATTCACTGTGTAAACCGGACTGGCCTTGAACTCACAGAGGTCCAACTACCACTGCCTTCTGAGTACACAGAAAGATATAGTTCACTGTGCTCAGCAACAGCCTCCTTTTCTACCTGAGCCAGAAAGAGTAGATTTTGGTTTGTGCTCCAAGGGAAAAGGTGATATATTTGGCAGGAAATTTCTTGTTGTCTACTCACGTCTCAAGTTTGGGTACAGCAGACAAGGTGCAGAGTGTGCACTCAGCAGTTGGTCTACAGAGCTACCAGGCATCACAGAAGCATGGTATATGCTTTTCCATATGACTTGCTGTATGTGGGAGTACCATAACCCAGGCTCAGATAAGGTTTCCTGTAACCCATCCTCATCATGCATACATTCTATAATTGCAAATCTATGTACTTGATGACATTTGTCAACCCAGACCAATCCTTCTGTGGCTCTTCACAGACATGTGCAGAGAGCTAAGACAAACACAAAAAGTTGTTCAATGTGCATTTTTCCAGCTGAGCTAAAGCAAAGCAATAGCTTACTTTCTGCTCTTCCAAGTAAACGAGATTCTTTTTGCATCCTACTTACTGCTGGTTCTCCCAATTTTTTTATGTTTTTGTTGTTGTTTTAAAATGGTCCTAACTGTGACGTTAACATGTAATGTGGTCTTCTTAAGCCTAACAAGGCTGTCCATGCCTTACAGAGAAAATAATATCATGAAACGCATAAATATAAAATAAAAATAAAACGCATCATTCAGTTACGTTTTATATGCAATGGGTCTCAAGTTCATGGCTGAGTCAAACACACAAACACACACTCTCTCCCTCTCCCTCCCTTCCTCCAGAAGATAGGATCTTGCTATGTAGCCCAAGCTGGCCTTATTGCTATACAACCCAGGTTGGCCTTAACTCTGTGGTCCTCCTATTTTAACTCTGTGTTGAGATTACTGGTGCAAACCCCTATACTGAGTGACAATGGATATTAACTATCTTTAAATGAATGGAATGAAAGTAGGTATTGATTCTGATAAAAATGGCGGCTGTAGGCACCAAAATTTTGCTTTCCCACGACCAAGATCATTTGCAAACATTCATTCGGAGGTCACAAACACTTCACAGGGCACAACTAGTGTGAAAAACAAATCAGCTGGGACATGTCCGGGCTCAGTCTGTGGAAGGATGGGATACTCAGTTCCAAAGTCAGGCTTCCCTGAGTCTGGTGCTTTGTGCTAGCTTGTTCTACCATGCTTCCTTTAAGAAGAGTTCAGTCTCTGGCTTTTCTTACTTCAGGCAATGATGCCATTCCTAAAAATTATGGCCTCATCAAGAAGTGAACAGTCATAAAACAACGGTGAAAATGAAAATTGTCTACATAAACGCTATGACAGAAATGGGTAGTAACCTGGTCTTCAGCCTTTTCTTACGCTGACAGAAACCTCCCGTTTAGCTTAGCTCCTTTTCCTGGGGAACACACATGGAGTTTTATAATTCTTCTCAGCATAAGACTCTAGGTAACCATATCATGTTGATGAGAATTGGCCATCCAAGGTGAAACATTCACTCTTCCTTGCATGATGATCCATGACCTTATAAGATAAGTATATACTTGGGGGTTGAAGTTTGATGTGGGAGTCCCCTCTGTGTGCTGTGATTACCATTAATGAATAAAGAAACTGCTTTGGTCCTATAGCAGGGCAGAACTTAGGTAGGCAGGGAAAATTAAACTGAATGATGGGAGGAAGAAGGCAGAGTCAGAGCGACGCCATGGAGCCGCCAGAGTCAGATATGCCGCATCTTTGCAGGTAAGCCACAGCCCCTTCTTCCTACAGAAGTTGTACAGCAAAGTTATCCATCTTTTTCAATGCCTGAACCTCAGAGCATCTCAACTGATTATGGCTTGGAAGGGCCTCATGGAGTCCACTGCATAAGACTTGGCTCCTGTAAAAGTATAATGGGAACATCTTCCTTGTTGAGCTCTGAATCACCAGTCAAGCATATAGCTGATGTTCAACATGTCTGTTGAATGACTGCCTAGATCGATACCTTGATAGTAACACTTTTCTGGGACAACAAAGGAGGATGCTGGTTCACAGTGTCAGAGGCGACAACCTACAGCCAGCTGGTTTCCATGATCAGACCAAGTATCACGGTGGAGAGTTTGGTGGAATAGAGCTGTTTACCTCACAGCAGCTGAGTGGCAGAGAGGACAAAGGAAGAGGCTAGGGACAGCAGACATCCCAAGCACATGACCCCAGTGGCCTACTTTGTCTAACTAGTACCCATCTTCGAAAGTTTCTATCATTTTCCAGCAATGCCATTAAATTATGAATCTGCCCATGGACTGATTCATTGATTAAGTCAGAGTGCACATGCTCCATTCACTTCTCAGTGATTGACTACACACCAGCTGGAGACCAAGTCTTCCAACAGGTGAGACCTTGGTGGGCAGGGCACGTCCTAGCTAACCCACAATATCACCTTTCTTCCCCAGGGAGAAAACACTGGTGTAGGCTGAGAACAGAATGGGAATTTGGAGCACAGTTTAGAACCAACATTGCTAAGGGAAGAACTCTTTAGAGCAACAGCCAGGGGACAGAACAAAACTGAACTGGACAATTGTTCCATCAACCACCTCTGCTTCCTTCCTTTGTATTTTCCCCTGTGGCTCACCTCTATGAGTTTCTGTGTGATTATTTCGGGTCTAAGCTCGCTGGGAGGCCAGGAACCAACAAGCAGCCTCCTCTAACACCTCTACTTCCAGAAAGATGGATCTGAGTATCCCATGCAAAGTTAGGGTGGAGGAACCATAAAGAGGAGGCAGGAGTCACAGTGCTTGGGCTGTGATACCATCTTGACTCCGAGCCCATAACTGAGCTGCAGTTTCCCTACTTGCTAGACACACAGTGCTGTGCATGTCGTCTAGGGCTCTGGATTCTTATCCCTTCCTCTCCCTAGCCTTCTCCCTCGATGACATCTCATCTTTCTCTTCACTGTGTTAGCTGCTAAGTGAGGTTGGTACCTTAACAGAATAACTTTCAGTGTACTTTCCTTTATTTTCTGCTGAAACTTTCTGAGAGAAGTAAGCATGCCTAGTGGCTTCTTCTGTATGCCATTTTAATCTTTTCAAGCTGTGCTCCATGACCATGAGGTAAGTATGCCCAAAAATACATCTACTACTGTTCCCCCTTAAATTAGGAACTGAAACTGAGCATGCTCAGGAATGGGCCAACACCTACAAAAAATACATATAGGTTCCCTGAATAAAATCCTTCAACGCTGCTTCTTCTCAAAGAGATAACCGCTTTATAAATAACTCCCACGTTCTTTTTGCTTGCTGCAGGAAATAAATCCTTTTCATTGGTAGACATGTTTGTCTTGGGCCTTGCCCTTGCCAAGATGAAAACCCATTGTGTCACACTTTCTTCTATCATCTACGCCAAATGACATTTGAGAGGAAATAAGGATAAAGGGGAGAAGAGAACCCAGGAAGAAATGGGCACATTTGACTGGGAGCCTAAGGAAGGGTATCACTCAGGGGGCAATATTAGGAAGTCAGGCCTGGAAGAATGTTACTGATTTCTGAATTGTTCCTATATCATCATAGGTGATTTTATGTCCAGATCTCAGCCCTATGTGAGGGACACTTCTGGATCTGGAGGTCCCGGGTAGCTAGAAGTTGTGTGGAGCTGAGGCAGTGGGTTGTGTGGTGTACAAAGGATATGGACTCTGAAATAAGACCGAGCTGGGTTACTACCTGCATTATGGGGGACGAACTTTTTAATTCTTCTGGATTTTAGATTTTTATATATGGAATAAAAAGGTTTACTTTATGGGATCATAGTGATTAAGAAAAGAAAGACAGTCTATTTTTTTGTGTGTGTATGTGTATAAAGTGTGCTTATAAAACTCAGGGTGTTTTTGTTCACACTAGTAATATTCTCTTGTCTGGTATTTCCTTGTAGGTGGTGATGGCTTTTCTTTTTGGTCCCAAGAAAGTAAGCAAAGCACAGTGAGTTTCTAGAACTCTATGAGGAAGATGAGCACTCATACATACGATACAGTCCTATCTACTACACTAGAAGCAATCCTGGTAGCATGTCAGAGAGTCCGCAGTCTTCCCTATCAGGGAGAATAGGTGTTGCTGTTAGTTTCTAAAACCACAGAGGACTGACTAGGAAAATCCAGAGAGGCTGACTTTGGGAAACTTTGCCCACATTGCTTACTGCCCTTCCTCTGTAGGCTTGGAGAGTAAAGTGTGATCCTCTCCAGTTGATCCAGGAAATGCTACAACAGATCAGAAAGACTGGGATGGAGTCACCTTCAGCATTGATGTGTTTACTTTCACCTCCCAGCTTCTCTGACACAGAATCCCATAGCCTGAATCTGTGTACTGCTCCCACAAATACACACACTGCCTTGCATAGGAAAACCAATGCCTAACCACCATCCATAGCACTGGATTTCTAGTGCTGTCATAACAAATTATCGTAAACTTGAGGCTTAAACCACACATTTTAAAAAATCATTTTACTCTTCTGTAGGCCAGAAAACCAGAGCAGTTACACAGATTAAAATCCAGTTGTTCCACAAGCCTGAAGACTTTCCTAGGGGCTCCGGAGAAAACAACCTCTTCCTTGCCTTTTCTATCTTCCATTTCTTGGCCTTTAGTCCTCTTTCATCTTCAAAGTCAGTAGTGACAGGCTGGGTCCTGATATTGAGTCATCCCCGGCATCTCTGTTTTCGTGATTGTATTGCTTTCTGGGTTATGGTTTGAATATGCCCTCCCAAAAATCATACTGAAATTTAAACTTCATTGTGGTGGCATTAAGAGACAAGGACCAGCCAGGTTTGGTGGCACAAGCCTTTAATCCCAGTACTAGGGAGGCAAAGGCAGGCAGATTTCTGAGTTCAAGGCCAGCCTGGTCCACAGAGTGAGTTCCATGACAGCCAGAGCTACACAGAGAAATTTTACCTTAAAACAAAACAAAACAAAACAAAAAAGGGTCAGGCACTTTCTGGAAAATTATTAAGTACCTTGTAAGAGGTCTGGAGGGAGCTAGCTTATGTCTTTTGGGGCCTTCTGCTTTATTTATGTGATGACACATTTGGCCCCTCCAAAGTATGAAGCAACAAGGTGCCATCTTGAAAGCAAGGAATGGAACCTCAGCAGATGCTCATTCTGCTATACCACCTTGACCCTGTGTCTCCCAGCCTCTGGACAGGTAAGGGATGGCTAAGCTTTATAAATGATCCAGCTATTTTATCATGGCAACACTAATGAACTAAGACATACTGATCCACATTTAAGGATGCTATGATTATACTGAATGTGTTCACATAATCTAGGATTACGCCCTTAACTTTAAACCAGCTGACTAGCTACTTTAACTCCACTCACAACCCTTTCCATAATTCTATAAATTACCCTGGTATGTAACATGACATATTCTTAGATTCTAGGGACTACGGTGTAGATTTCTTTGGGAATTATCAGTCTGCCTTCTGAAGCCATTATCTGTATTCCTTGTTCTCTGGTTCTAGCTTTAAGACTGAAGCTAATAAACGCCTCAGATATCAGGCCTCTGTGATGGTTTCTGTAAGTCCCAGACCTGGAGGAATGGTCCCTATTTGGCTTGACTTTTTTATATAAAATGATATAGTGCATTCATTACACTGAACATGAAGGTACTTTGGATTCCCTGAAGATCAGGTGAATAGAGAGAAGACATTGTTTTTTATTTTTTCAACAATACTTATATTCTTTATTGTGATAGACAGTTTAATAAGTCCCATTTGTCTTTAAAGAAAAAAGATGCTAAGCCCACATTAGGTCCTTTTCTATTGCTGTGATAAGACCCTATGACCAAGAAAATTTATGGAGGAAGGAGTTTATCTGGGCTTTCAGTTTTATACGAATAAGAATCCATCATGGTATGAAGTGTGGTACCAGGTGGCAGATACAGTGGCAGGAACAGCAAGCCTCTGCTTGTGAAGTCACCCCTCCTAAACTTTCCCAAACAGAATCACCAACTGGGAACCAAGTATTCAAACATCTGAGCCCGCACGGGTGGGGGAGGCATCCGTGCCCACGGGGGTGGGGTGGGGTGGGGGGGAGGCATCCGTGCCCGCGGGGGTGGGGGAGGCATCCGAGCCCACAGGGGTGGGGGAAGGCATCCGAGCCCACGGGGGTGGGGAAGGCATCCGAGCCCACGGGGGTAGGGGAGGCTTCTGAGCCCACAGGGTGGGGGAGGCTTCTGAGCCCACGAGGGTGGGGGAGGCTTCTGAGCCCACGGGGGTGGGGGAGGCATCTGAGCCCACGGGGTGGTGGGGAGGCTTCTTAGCCCACGGGGTGGGGGGGAGGCTTCTGAGCCCACGGGGGTGTGGGGAGGCTTCTGAGCCCACAGTTGGGGGGAGGCATTCTCATTTGAACCATCACACTGTCCAAAACCCCACAAATGGTAGCACTGATAGTAACTTCACTGATAGTAACACTTTTAGTAACTCAATGGCATGAACAATGGCAATCATTAGCTACTAGTTCCTAAAACTACCCAGAAGTGACCTTTACTTTCTGATTTGCACATAAAGGCACGAAACACACACACACACACACACACACACACACACACACACACACACACACACACACACGAGCAGTGAAGGTGATAGGAAAAAGATAGTAAACATTTCCTAAAGATGTATTAGGTGTCATTTTACACTAAGGGGCAAGAAGAGGGAACCTACAATGAGAACTTGCTCTGTGTCACCAATTTTATACTCCTAAACTCACCCAGTTTCCCTGGCAATGCAAGAAAGCAGCTCTCCTAAAATGTGGCCCAAGGACCATCTATTGAGAGATTGAGCCCAACATCTGACAATAAGTTTGTCTAAGGCAAAGCTTTTTTTTTTTTTTTTTTTATCTGAGCACCTGGCAAGGCAAGGAGAATGGACTGAAACAGGATATGTTCAAACCTGGCCAGATCGCAAGTCCCAGGGATTCATGGAGACACCTGCAGGCACTTGGCACACCCTAGTAAAGGTTTTGGCAATAAGCAAACTGATTGGCGTGAGCTTAGGTTCTTTTACCTTCAGGACCAGCAATTCTGTTACAAATGTTAAACCTTGGGAAACAAGGCAACAAGGTGTAAATGGTGTATTAAAAAGTGGGATAAAGTTCTACTAAGTTAGCTTTTTTTTTGGCTTAATACAAAAGATATTTATCATTAGTTGGTCATTCCTTCCATCACTTTGAAATACCAACTAATCCAATACATACTTATTGAATTTTTCTAAAAGCTAATAGTCTAAAATCTGTGAAGATATAAACACATATAAGATAGGACTTGCAAGAACCTGGAGAATGTAATTTTAGCAAGAGAGATAACAGCACCTCCTTTCAATAATAAGGTTTTTAATTACTATATGTGTCAAATGTGATTGGCAATGTATTTCCTTGTCACATACTTTATGAGACCAAATTTTATACATAGACTTTTATTAATATTATGATTTAATATAAAAGATAGTAGAACCTGATTTCAAGATGCAACATATAAGAATTCAACTTTGTATCACTTCTGATTTCCACACTAGAGTTTTAACTTTCAAAATCACACATCATATTTTTACAAAACCCTGAGCTATCTTCTCTCTGGATAATTTTTTTCCCATATAAATATAAAAAATAGAGGGGCTGGAGAGATGGCTCAGAGGTTAAGAGCATTGCCTGCTCTTCCAAAGGTCCTGAGTTCAATTCCCAGCAACCACATGGTGGCTCACAACCATCTGTAATGGGGTCTGGTGCCCTCTTCTGGCCTGCAGGCAGACACACAGGCAGAAAACTGTATACATAAATAAATAAATATAAAAAATAAGTTATGTGGTATATTTTATGTCTTACTACAATTATGCATATCATAAAAACATCATCATGGAGCTATTATTATAAGTAATTATGTATAAAAGCAAAGAGACTGTATTCATTCATTTTCATCGGTTAAAATCTACCATTTTTAAAGCAGTGCTGTAATTACGACATTAGATTGTTAGACCGGAATCTGACCACCAGCCCCAGGATTTGGAGCATTTTGCCCTAGTTTTCCTCAGTCAATCAGTTCTTTCAAAGTCTCCCTTTACACAGGATACTCATGAGGGGTTCCGTAAGGACAACGGTCTGTGGAACAGAAGAGATTGTGCAGTGCATCTCATTCAGAGAGCGAGTAACGCAGGCATTACACGGAAGAAAGGAGCTCCTCCCAAGAGTCGTCTGAATCAGTGTCATCAGGAAGGAAGGCAGCGTTCTGTTAGAAACAAGGCTGACTGGACCCCACACAGTGGAAGCCGGTACAGAAACGGAAACCCTTACCATGATGGCGATGTGGTATGAGAAGGCACACAGTGCTCTTGAGAATCATTGCTTCCAAAGATCCTATGGAGTTAGGCTATCTTCTCAGAATCTGCCTTGCTGTGGGAAATGAAGTTCCACATTTGAATCTGTAACGGTGATAATGACTTTGAAAATTTTTAAGTTGCCCAGGTGGTAGGGGCACATACCTTTAATCCCAGCACTCGGGAGGCAGAGGCAGACGGATCTCTGTGAGTCCGAGACCAGCCTGGTCTACAAGAGCTAGTTCCAGGATAGGCCCCAAAGCTACAGAGAAACCCTGTCTTAAAAGAAAAAAAAAAAGAAAAAATTTAAGTCAGCATCTGATAGTTTGCAGTGCCAGACTGAATCACGATGCCAACAAAGAGTAGAATAAAAGTCATATCTGTTTTTTTCTGTTATTTTGTTTTATTTTTTATTTTATTTTATTTGTGTTTGAAATGCTTTTTATTTGTTCAAAGAAGAATTTACATTTTATAGTGTCTATCTACTTGGACTTCCAAAGACTCAAGAGTTTTAGTGTGTTTGAATGAAATGAGTCTTTATCTTTTTGAGACCATATCTTTTTAAATAAATAAAGAAAGAAAGAAATAAAATAATTTTATGCACATAGGTGTTTTGCCTGCATGTATGTCTGTGCACCATGTGTGTGCCTGGTACTTATGGAGGCCAGAAGAGGGAGTCAGATCCTCTGAAACTGGAGTTACCAATGACTGTGAGCTGTCATGTAGGTGCTGAGAATTGAACCTGGGTCTTCTGGAAGAGCATCCGGTGTTCTTAACCATTGAGTCATCTCTCTAGATCTTGATTTACGGCCCCGACTGGCCTTGAACTCAAAATTTCCCTGTTTCTTTTTTTATTATTATTGATTTTTATTGAGCTATACATTTTTCTCTGTTCCCCTCCCTGCCTCTCTGCTTCCCTTCAACCCTCCCCCAAGGTCCCCATGCTCCCAATTTACTCAGGAGATCTTGTCTTTTTCTACTTCCCATGTAGTTAGATCTATGTAAGTCTCTCTTAGTGTCCTCATTGTTGTCTAAGTTCTCTGGGGTTGTGGTTTGTAGGCTGGTTTTCTTCGCTCTATGTTTAAAAACCACCTATGAGTGCATACATGTGATAATTGTCTTTCTGTGTGTGGGTCACCTCACTCAAAATAATATTTTCTAGCTCCATCCATTTTCCTGGAAATGTCAAGATGTCGTTATTGTTTTTCTGCTGGATTTCTCAGTCTAGCCTCAGATTCTTGAGCTCAAACTCTTCTCCTGCCTCAGCCTCTCCATAGCCAAGATGACTGATTGGAAGGTCACCCCAAGCTCTAACCTGGGAGTTGCCTTGGTCCAGACTCCAACTCCCAGCCTGCCAAGTGCTGACCCCTCCAGTCAGGACCACTCCCACAGGGTTTTTAGGCGGCTACCCAGAGAAGAAACAAGGTCTGGGATTTGCGCGGCTCCCCCACCATGCTCTTCCGGCCACCGGGGAGAGCGCTGCATTTATTAGACGTAGGTGTTTTTGATTTGGTCTAATCTGGTTTAATTGGAGTTATTTTGCATCAGCAGAGAGGCTCTCCTTAAGATTTTTTTTCTAACAGTTGGAGGTTTCCCACAGAAAAGGCCTGTTTTTTTTCCCCCTCGTAGGCCCAGGACCCAGGGCCACGTACTGGAAAATACCCTTCCCATGCATGCTCTCCGCCAGGTAAGACAGGCTTCAGGTTAAAGTGCATGAATGGAAAGGTTCCTGGAGTAACCCATTAGATTTTCGGGCTTTCCGCTGAAGTGGCAGCCTGCGTCGGAAGCCTGACCCATGCGGCTTTGTCGCTGAGGTGAAGACTGTGTGGCCAGGAACACCTGCCATTCAAATTTCACAGCCCTGTTTTGGCTCAAGTGTTGTCCCAGCGGACTACCTATGATAGACTTTTAAAATGGGTTTCTTGTGATTCCAAGCCAATTTCTAAAATGCCCTTGGGAAACATTTTTTAAAAATCCCTTTCAATTGGGGCTAACATAAAGCAAACAAGGCTCTATAACCTGCGGTTCCTAGATGCTCGCTTCTGCCCCCTTCCTTGTCTCTCTTTCCCGCTTCTCCATATGAGTGCTCCTGCCCCGTTCCCCTTCCACCCTCCCTGCTATTTGCTGTTTGTCTCACTCTGCAATTTAAAAAAATCTATTTCCTCCTGTCCTTCCATTCTCCTGGCATCTGCTAAACTACAGCAGGATTTTTTAAGTTGGTCAGCTGACACAGGTTTCTACAAGTGTCCTCTTTGTCTGTCTGTTAGAATAATGTGGCCACAGTATGTATGTATGTATGAGTGTGAAAATGTGTTTCCACCATGTGTTTGATTTATATTTCTGTGTGCACAGTCCGCCATCTTTGGTAAGGATACCCATGTGTGCTAGTCCACCATCTTTGGTAAGGGTACCTACATATGCTAGTATCCTTTGACTTATTAAAATATTCCTTTTAATCTTCTTGCATCTACTGGCATTGATAAACTGTAACTAACTGGATAAAATACATGACTAAATTTAGCTTATATGCCCAGTTTAAAATAACAGGTAATGCCGGGTGGTGGTGGCGCACGCCTTTAATCCCAGCACTCGGGAGGCAGAGGCAGGCGGATCTCTGTGAGTTCGAGACCAGCCTGGTCTACAAGAGTTAGCTCCAGGACAGGCTCTAAAAAAGCTGCAGAGAAACCCAGTCTTGAAAAACCAAAAACCAAACCAAACCAAAACAAAAAACAGGTAATGGTACCCTGACTCTCAAGTGCCTTTACAGATCTGAGAATATGGCATTTAACAAAAAAGCCTCTAACACAAAGACATATCAGCTTCTGCAGCACCCTTTAGCTCCTCCAAGAAGACACATGGTTCCTTCCGCCTCCAGCTTTGTCTTTGGGTTTGGCAGAGCCACCCACACAGCAAAAAGTGGCCTTCCACCTCTTCAGCTTCCTGGATACTTCACCTGGGGAAATCAATCTCCTCATCCTGCCAAGACAGGTAGACTAAATCTTCCCCCAACAGGAAAACATCTTTGGGACTTTTGTACTCAGCAGCTAACGGCAAACACTGCTTCTAAGACTGGTGGTCTCCAAGGACTGAGTAGAGGATTTGGGATTGCCTGTGTAGCTAAAAAGCTGTCTCATTTTTGCTCATTTATCGCTCTCAGATCTGTCTAATGACATTTGAAGGTACTGGTAGCTCAATACTTTATTTGTGAAGTTTCCTGATAAAATACAGACAGGTATGCCTCTTTAACAGGTTTCATAGTTCAAGATTAACAGGTTTCAGGTGTATAAAAACTAACAGTCTCCAGAGCCTTTTGCTAACCTCAGCCAGTTTCAAGCATATTTTACAGGTCACTCCTGCTGTCTGGGCCAAGACCACCTCACAAAGTGCTCTCCAGACAATGCCAAACACCTAAACCAGCTCCTGGGACTTCATCATTGGGATGTTTGATCAAATGTGAGACTCCAGCCCTCTGACACCCCTATATCCAAGAAGTTTGGGATGATTGGAAGTGTCACCCCAGCCCCTGGCCTGGGAGTTGTCTTAGTCTAGACTCCCAACTCCGAGCCTGCCAAGCAGTGATCCCTCTCCAGGGACGGTCAGGACCACTCCTACAAGCTATTTAGGCTCACACGGGGGTGGGGGTGGGGGTAGGGATGGGGGGATGGGGGGTGGTTGTGGGTTTTGCGTGTGCTCTCCCTGTCTACCCCCCTCCCCGCCATGCTCCCGGCCACCCGGGAGGGCTGCATTTATTAAACATGGCATTATTGATTTGGTCTAATCTGGTCTAATTGGAGTTATTTTGCGTTGGCGGAGAGGCTCTTCTTAAGATTTTTCCTAACAGGCACATGCTTTCATTCCTGGTGCGGCTGATCACTTGCTCCTGCAGCCCCAGTTCACCCTTCGGTTGGTGCTCAAAGAAGGACTTTTAAAATGACCATCATTGTGCTGGGGAGAAGGGAGTGGCTAAGAGCATTTGCTGTTCAAGCATGAGGATTTGAATTCATATCTACAGCACCCATGTGAAAAGCTGGCCATGGCCACATGTGGCTGTAACTCTAGTGCCAACTGAGGACTGAGCTTAGTACTAAGACCTTGAAGGGGCTGGGACAAGACGGGACAGGTTTCTGCCTTTGTTATAACAGAAACAGGAAGTCTAAGGTCCATCCGACTCAGTTCAGTGGCCAGAAAGAGGCCCAGATATTCAGCTGGGTGCCGCTCAAGAAGCAGCTTGCTCCTTGTTCATGTTATGGCTTTGCTACAAGAACCAGAAGAAAGTCAGTCAAGGAGGCATTTAGTTTGGGTCCAGGGGAAAGCCAGCCTGGCAGAAACTCTTTAGCTCCCTCGGTCAGGAAGTAGCAATCTACGTAAACAGGAAGTAGAAAAGGTTGGGGGGAGAGGTTGGTGGTTAAGTCGGTAAGAAAGAAGAGCTGACTGCAGATGGGTCTCAGCGGTTATATGCAAAAGAGCTAGCTCCCGACCAGGGTTTGCATGTTAAATGCCCGGTGTGTTCCTTGGAGGCTTTTCCTCACCCAGGTGTCTGGGCAGTGTGTGTTGTAAAAGGATACATTTGAACATCTAAATCTGCCAAATGTCTGCGAGGTAGTTCAGTTTTATTTCATTATCTTGGCATTCTGTGAGCCTGGGACTAGTAGAAGACTTGCAAAAAGAAACTAACTCAGAGTAAGTTACCTTGCTCAACTCCATTTACACGATGTTACTATATAGCACATCTGGAAAGCTGTCTTTTCTGAAAACTGTTATCACGACCTACTAACAGTTGTGAGGCCAGTGACAGTGAAGTCGTTGTTCTGGGCAGTGACCCTTGCCACCAAGCCTGATCACCCGAGTTTGATCCCTGGAACCCATACACGGGAAAGAGAGAAGAGATTACTAGTCACTGTCCTCAGAGAGAGCTATGGCATGCATGTGCTCTGTCCCCAGTAAAATAAGTAAATGTAAGAAAAAGACAATGTACCACACCCCTGTGTGTGTGCTTGTGTGCACGCATGCTTGCGTTACCAGCTAGGTGCTGACTACCTCAAGATGACCCCAAATACCTTCTCAGACACCAGCTGTCAGAAACTCATGGAACTGGGAGGAGACATGAATGGCCACAGAGGCTGCTGTTCAGAAGGCCTACCTCTAAGTCAGAGTTCAGTACAAAATGAGAGTCTTTAAGAGTAACAAAGAAATTATCCTACTCTGAAAATAAAGATGCATCGAGGAGAGAGACTCAGAGAAGAGGACGTCGATCAAGGAGGGAGAGAAGAAAGGGGTATGGACGGTATTACAAAGAATCAGTGTGATCAAGATATACTCACATATCAACATTCCACGGTGGTATTATTTTTAAAAAATATTTATTTTTAAATTACATGTATGTGTGCATGTGTCTGTGTATTTATGCACTTGTGCACTTGTATGTGGGTACTTGTGGAGGCCGGAAGAGGGAGTCTTGATTTCCTGAGCTGGGGTTACAGGTGGTGTGAGCTGACCAATGTGGATGCTGGGAACTGAACTTGGGCTTTCTGCAAGAGCAGTACTCCCTTTTAACTACTGAGCTCTCTCTTGTTGTGTAATATTTGTTTAACTACATAAGAATGTGTTACTTTGTTTAATTATGTAAAGATGTATTGCTGTTTAACTTGTCTGCCTAAGACTCATGGTTGGTCTAATACAAAGCTGAATGACCAATAGTGAGGGAGGAGTTATAGGTAGGGAGGGTAAGTTGGGGGGGAGGAGGAATTTAGGCCCAAGGAAGAAAGAAAAGGAGATGCCAGGGAGATGACAGGGTCCAGCCAGCTAGATCTGGAGTAAGCAGGAAAAGTAGGACATACAACAGAATGAAATAAAGAGAAAAAGGCCCAAGGCAAAACATAGATGAATAGAAACTTAATTTAAAGTTAAAAGAGCTGGAGGGACAAGCCTAAGCTAAGCCAAAAATTCATAATTAATAGCAAGTCTATGTATCTTTATTTGGGAGCTGGTTGGCAGCCCCAAGAAAATTCCAACTACACTCTCTAGCCCCCCACAGTGATATTTCTAGTATGACTAATTAATATGCACAAGTGAAAAAAAGAATATATTTCTAGGGAATAGCAAACTGTCACAAATCTCGTGGTTTAAACCACAGCAGGAATCTGTATGCACACTCCGAAGGCCAGCCATCAGCAATCCAGGTGTCATCAGAGCCACACTTCTGATGGCTCTAGCAGAGAATCCTCCCTGACCTTGGCCAGCTGCTGCTGACTCCTAACATTCATTGGCTGTGGTAACATAACTATTGTCTTGGTTTCCATCTCCACGTGGCCTTTTCCTCTGCCCTTGTCTCCACCTCTCTTTCATAAGGGTGCTTGTCCTCGTCTTTAAGGCCAACCTGGATGATCTCATCTCAGATCCTTAAATTACAGCTGCCAGAGCCCGCCATCCAAATAAGGCTGGATTTCAGAGGCGTTTTCAAAGGCTGGATAGTAGGACATGGACATACTTTCGGAGCCAACATTCAACCACGTATAAAGAGTATCATTATTATAATACAAATGCGGATTTCGTAGTATTTTTAGAAACAATCTTGGAATTGAAAGAAAGATTATCTGGCTTAAAATTTCTGTTTCCACATCCATATATTTTATTTAAAAAACTGTTTAAAGACAGTTTATTAGCGTAAAGCCAACGAGTCGAAAGGTTGGTGGGGTAGGCTCACAAGGGCCAGTGACAAAGGAAAACAGCGGCACTGTTGACACTGGATCGTTTTAACAGAGACTCACGCATGCCGACTAACCTAAGCGATAATTCATACGTTTCGGCAGTTGACAGCATTTTTAGAAAGTAGATAACAGCATTCAAATAAGGCATCGTAGAAACTTTTACAAGGAACAAAATGTCCACTGTAATCCTTTTAAAAGGCTTAGTCCATTTTGAAAGATCAACAATGAATTTTTACAAAATCGAACAGAAAATTCTCACCCGTAATACTAAGTACATGGCATTTGTATTTCCCGTGTCTGGAATAAAATGGGCCGGTGTCTTAAAACACTGCGCAAAGCTGGATTATTTGATTTAGCACCAAGTAAAATAAACATCTAACTTATGGAAGATGGAGTTGTCTTTTTCTTCCACCCCTCATGCTCTCCTGCCTTTGCTAGCCCACAACAACAGTAATAATAAGGGTGTAGCGCCACGTCCAGCTGAGAAATCTAAAATGATTGAGGTTTAAAAATGATTGCTCAGGCTAGCTCTGGTGGCCCACCCCTTAACTCCAGCATTCGGGAGCCTCAAGCAGAAGGGTCATGAGTGTGAGTCCAGCCTGGGCCACCTAGTAGCTTCAAAGGCCATGCGGACTCCAAGACCGTGTCTCAAAAGCTAAGGGCTGGAAACGTAGCTCAGAGGCAGGATGCCTGCCCAGCATCTGGAAGGCCCTGATGTGTATCCCTAGCACTGCAGAAGTGACACCAGAAGACTTCTTTCCCTTGACTCTAGGGTGGCAAATAGTGACACACAGTGATTTTAGTCCCTGAGGGAGGCTGAAGCAGGCAACGTTTGAGTTCAAGGCCTTTAAGTTAGGAATATAATGTCCTTGAGAGAACTCAGTTACTTTCACGATCCTTTTTTTTTTAATTTATCATGTAAATTACTTTTATTACTATACTTGTTTGCTAATTAATTGGTATTTATGTTAAGGGACAACACATTCTTTGAAAAGCCTGATCTATTTCATTTTTCTTAATGATGAATGATCTACACCGTGCCATAGGTGTGCTCTTACATCTTTTTTCTTTTCACTATAACTTGTTTATGAAAGCAGGTTATATATTTGGATCAAAAAGAGAAACTGGTAAATCCTAAAACATACTTCTTTTCTTTCTCTCTCTCTCTTTCTTTTTTTGGTTTTTCGAGACAGGGTTTTTCTAAGTAGTTCTGGCTGTCCTGGAACTCACTCTGTAGAGCAGGCTAGCCTTGAAATCACAGAGATCTATCTACCTCTTTCTCCCAAGTGTTGGGATTAAAGGTGTGTGCCATCACTGCCCGGCTAAAACATGTTTCTTAACCAGAGTAACATCTGAAAATCCAAGCCTTGATTACATTGTCTGCTGAAATTAATTCAATGTTTTCTAAAAAATGTACAAAGTTAATTTCTAACACAAACCATATTATCCAAGTAGTTTGAAAAGAAACAAGCCATATGTTTTTTAAAGGATTTTTTAATATGTTGCGTGTCTTTGCGTGTATGTATACCACATGCCTCACCTGTGTGTAGGTGCTCATAGAGGCCACAAGAGGGCATCTGACTCCCTGGAACTGCAGTTACAGTTGGTTGTGAACTGTCTGACATGGGTGTTGGGAGCCGAATTGGGGTCCTCTGAAAGATCAACAAGTGCTTTCAACTGTGCCACCATCTCTAGTTCCCCAAACAAGTCATATTTTTAATGTACTGAAGGATGCATTTTTATAGCAAATTGAAAATTCTGATAAATTGAGGATCTGAGGAGAAATGCAATTTCCATGACTGCCTTCCATGTTAGAGCAGCAGTCGCTTTGCAACCTACAACTCATCTATAAATCTTGAAAAATACGTAGTGTCTCCCGAGAGGATGTCCTCTGGGGTTATAAAATACCCTTTTTTGGGGGGATTCTCTTATGCAAAAGCCTCTAATTAGACATTTATCCTAAGTGATATGTAGTTCTATAAACTTTTCCAGAAAAATATGGAAATTTTATTAGTCATTTCTGGTTGGCTAAAAGGCTTGATTACTTCCAACTGGTGTTTTAATTTCACTCTGAGAGATTAAAAAATTAATGACTGTGATGTTTTTTAATTATATATCCATAGAAGACAAATGGATGCAATATATTAGATGATTTTAATAGATCAGCCTTAGTATCTGGCTTCTTTAGCCCATACTTCATAATATCTGCAACAAAATCAGTAAAAATAATATTTTTCAAATAATTCATACAGTGTTGAGTCTTAGGAAAGGAGCTGCTCACTGCAGCTCCTGCTCATCCCGTTAGCTGTTGCCTTCATCCTCAGGCAGTGAGAGAGGCTTTCTGGACTGTTTGCCTAGAAGAAAGCTGGGAGAGACGGCTCAGCAGTCAAGAGAGCTTGTTCTTGCAGAGGCGCAGGGGTTGTTGTCCAAGCACTGATTATCTCTAAGAACAGTTCTAGGGAATCTGATGCCCTCTTTGGGCCTCTGCGGGCACCAGGAACACATGTAGTACGTATACACACATTCAGGTAAGGCACACAGGCACATAAAACAAATGTATCTTTAAAAAAAAATTAAAAAAGAAGGCAGAGGGCCGGATAGAGCTGGTTTCTGTCGTAAGTCACCAATCTCTTGATGACATCTCTGTTCTGCCTTCCATTAGATTAAGTCTGATGTCCTCATGTCAAGACATTAATGCCTTCATTTTGGGGAGGGTTGAGTTCCATGTCATTATCTAGGCACTGACTGGAGGGAGTCTACCGAGCAGTGAAGCGTCCCTTAATGACCTCAAAGGGCACATTCAGGCTTTTCGCTGTGTCTGGTGAGCTCCACGTGGGCCTTGTGCTTGTGGCCATGTCTTGGGAAAAGCATCCACCAGCCAGCTTCCCTGGGTGAGGTTTTCCAGCTGAGTCATGTGTCAAGCGATACAATCAGGTCTTGGCTTCTTTCTCATCTCGGCTCAGATTCCTTCTTTGCTATTTGTATTTCCAGGAGGCTTCCTGATATCTGTTGGCAGTGTCAGACTTACATTCTCATCGTTTTTAGCACTGGTCCCAGATCCTCCCTAGCACCAAACTGGATCGCATGCTTATTTCTGAATCAGCCCCAGTCTTCCTGATTGGGTAGGCCTGGATCGCTTGTCCACCAAATCAAGGTGCAGTCACCAGGGTTAAAAGGAAGCAGAGGCAAATAGGGATGGAGTCAGATGATGTCGAACTCGAAACTTTTATAATTTTGGTCTCCAAGGAAATAATTTAAGGGAAAAAAAGAAAAAGTAATAATTTAAAGGTTTACAACTAGGTATAAAAGTGAGTCTTATTTTGAACCGAAAGGCAAACCTAATGAATGACCAGAATCTTGGTGACACGGGCCATTTTCTCCTCAGATCTAGTTCAGGCAGTTTTCCAGGAAATGTTTAGACACTCACTCATCTTGGTGACATAATCCTGTTTCCTCACACTCACTTGAGTGTTTCGTGATTTCAGTGACCCAGGCAGCGTCACAATAGATTCCTCTTCTGGACACAGAGCAAACGACATCGGGGGTGAGGGGGGTGGGGAGGGGTGGAGGGGAGGGGGGGGGTGTTCATTTCTTGACTGCAGACTGCTTGTTGTAAGGATGGAGAGCTGGATGTGTAGCAAGCAAGTGTGTCCTGGCCACCACATCTGGGAAACTCAGGTGCTGGCAGTACGCATGATTGTCATTTTGTACTTTGTGGCAGGCACTGGCCAAACCCAGTTGGATTTTTGCTACACTGATTTTAACAGCGTTGTGCTCACGTAATTCAGTGCTGTAAAAGCCATGTTTTCCTTGGCACTGCTGCTCCAGTAAACTTGCAGGGACCAATTGGCCTCGGGAGTTGCATGCTGAACCCGTTCCAGCACAGCTCTTGCTTGGGTCCTGATTGCCTCTTCTTTTTTTGTCTGTCACCTCTTCTTTTCTTCCTCCTGTTTTCCCCACCTCATCCCTTCCTCTTTTCTTACTCTCTGATTGTTTTGACAGATCATTTAGTTCAGACAGTACATCACACATGAGGCCTAAATTATGAGTAAATTCCATTGACGTCAGGCCATTTGTACATCCAGTGATTTGGCTCAGTTTTTTGGCAATCTCTAAGCTGTGTCCATTGCAGCCCCAGACAAGTGCCTTCGGGGGCAACAGAGGCATTCCAGATGGTAGTACTCAGCCATGAATACTCCCCAGCACATGGCCTCCCATCTGGACCGGCACTCAGCATGCCATAGGCCACTGTGGGCCACATCCCTGCAGCTGCTGTTGACTCTTGGAAGGAGCACAGCAAACACACTGTGACTTATCAGGGGAAACCTGCAGATGATTAACTCTGGGTTCATTATAGGGTGCCTTTCCACCCAAGTGGACTCTAGGCTGGGGGTTAAAAGCAGAGCAGCAGAGAGGGCAGGGATAGAAAACCAGGAGGTTGATGGCGATTTTAAATGTACTCCCTAGCAAAGGAGACATAACGGTAGGGGAAAAAAATCTGAAGCGCTACCCACATGGTTTTAATCCTTTCTTTTTACTTCTATCTGCGCGACCCCTGGTAGAGGAGAGAAAGACACTGAGTAGTGTTTTCTTATACAGTTCTCACTGCGGAAAATAGCAGTCTCGCCGCTCCTTGACAACACTCTTCCTGTTCCACATGACCTTAGGGTTCTTGTCCTCCAACCCACAAGCCCTTCTTTCCTGCCCTCAGAAGCGGTTGCCCAGTAGGGTCAGTTGCAGCCAACATCAGAGCTTTTTAGACACAGTGAACGAGGCTGAGGGTTTATGCCAGCCCGCAGCTCTCATTCCCTGATAGTTCTCTCAGTTTTCACGTGAACACCTCTGTAAGAACGCTGAAATGCCTCACCAACGGCGAAATAAGGGAGAGAGGTAAGATGGCAGCCTCTGCAGCTGGGAGAAAGCATCCAAAGTCCAAGTCACGCTTCTCCTCTGAGCCACGCCACCACTGAGCGGGGGCTGTGGAGGTGTGTAAAACACTTGTGAGGCTGTCGTGTCAGGGGCAACAGGGACTTCGTGAAGAACAAAACAAACTGTGCTGTTTGCAAAGTTTTCTGAAATATCTCACGGATCTCCCTTACCCTTAACATTAAGGACACCAGTTTTAACCTTTTCTGGATTGTTCAGGGTCATCAAAGCAAGCGTCAACTAATATGGTGTGTGACTTGGATGGGTTCCTCCCTCCCTCCCTCGCTCTTTTCCTTTCTTCCCTTGCTGACGTCCAGAGCTATGGAAGGACAGGTTTAACTTTGACTTCTAGGGCCAATGGTCCCTGTAAGTTTGCTGGAAGCATCACTGCCAAATAAAACAACGTCAGAGGGTACAACTGTCCTTCCTTCTTCCCTCTTCTTCCCTGCCTTAACCTCCTCACTGCCCCATCCTGCACTTCCTAACTCCTATTTTCTTACCTAAGCACCAATAGGGCAAGCTCCCAAGCACAATGAGCTTGTGGTCCCTGGCTCAACCTGTCTGTCTCTTCCCATTCTTGAATCTCCTCCTGCTGCGCTGGTACTGCGGACTTTTGCATAGTTCCCGCTGTGAAGTGGGCAGTTTCCCACTGGATCTCAGCTGGGATGGAGCTCTCCTGTGGACAGGACTTTGGTCCTTTTCCTCCTTGCGCGTGGGCACAATTTTGCCTCCAGTTGTCAACTGTATTGAGCTAAGCTGGAGTCTCATGACAGGGAGCAGATGCTGGTGTTCTGGTTCCTTCCACGTGTTTTAATGTCTGGGGTTAGTTATCGCAGCAACAAATGACCTTAGGGTACTACAGAAGCGCTCTAGGGTAAGACTAAATGTAGCCGGAACAAGGGGGACGTTGTAGAAGATAAGAGCGTGGAAAATTATTTCTCAGGGGGAACGTCAGCTTTTCATTGATTAACTGAAATACAATTGCACAGCTGGAGCTGTCAAATCTTCGGATTCCTCAGCTCAGATTATGACCAGCCCGGTTCTCTCCAGGCCTTCCTTTCCTCTGCTCACTCTCCGTGGACATGAACTAAAGGCCCCTGAGGTTAGATGTTCTGTTTATCTCCAAAGAGATGGCACAACGCTAGTAAAACATAAATGTATTTGGTGTACATGTGAAAAGTGCAATCTTCACACTTCTCAAGACTTAATTAAGAAATGCTAACAGGGTCAAACTGTCACTCTGAATGCATGGATATTCTTGTTTAAAAAACATGGGAAGTATGGCAAGGGTGAACCATTCCGAATGAAGGAGCTTAAATTAACTACCAACATTCCATCCATAGGTTAAGACCTTTAGCGACCTCTGACCCATCCTATATCCTTAACAACTCACCAAGCAGCTGCTCTTCTCATTCCCTCTTTCACAGAGCCACCTCGGCATGGAAAGTGCAGCCCTGTAGCTTATCTCTGATAGTGATGTAGAAATTTGCTCCTCTGCCCACCCTCCTATTTGTTCCATGTCCTCTTTTTTGCCTCACCTTGGCTCTACAATCATAGCGTAGCTGGGTTTTCCTGTGTGGTGCTGTCTTTTGTGTGTGTGCGCGCGTCTGTGGGTATGCATATGTTTTAATAGACGGCAGAGCTCTGTGTTGAGTGTCTTTCTCAGTTTCTCTTCCCCTTATTTTTGAGACAGTTTCGCACTGAACTAGAGCTGGCTGGCTGGCTTGTCTCCAGCGCTCCAGCCACTGGGACTACAGGGCGCACCCTATCCAGGGCTGTCACTTGGGTCCCAGGGATTGAGCTCTTCCTAGCTCTTTAGCAAACTGAGCCATTCCTCCAGGCATTGTGCAGAGAGTTCTCCTCCCGGGCTGTACACTGGATCTTGTCTTGTAGGAAAAAAAAGAAAAATCTGATGTCTCGATACAAATAGAAACTAATTCCATCAGAGTCCCTGAGCCTGGTGCCTAAAGCACATTTTTGTTGAGAAAAATTCAAACAGCAGGAAGTTGAAAGTTTTACCTGTTTAATGGCCGCCTAGAGTCTACGTCAGCACCACGGTCACACATCAGCATCCCCTGAGTTGTATGCATTTTTTTCTCCAATCTCCTAAAGCAATCCTTACTTAGACACCAATCTGTTTTGTTTTTATGTACTGAAATAAGTTAATTATGCCTGCGAAGGAAGGAAATGTTGAGCTTTTATTTACTTGTTCAGAGTTTTTGTTAACGGGGGATGGAAAAAGTTTAGAAGTTCTGGTTGTAATTGCACAGCATGTGAAAATAACAATGTTACGAGACATTTCCTCCTTTTTTTTTTCAGATGGAGCCATATCCCTATGGTTGAGGTTGGCTTTGAACTCCTCAACGCCCCCCTCCCCAGCTCCTCAGATGAAGCCGTCAATGTGAGGAGTAAAGTAAAGCTACGTTCTAAGTTTAAATCACTGTGCTTAAGAGATAGAAAAAAGCAAAATGCCTCTAACCTGTATCCCCACTTTTCCAAGGACGGATAACTTCCTGAATGCTGTGGCAGGAGTTGTTTGGCGTAAGATAGCCATGTTCTTTTGCTTCTGTAAACAAGCTTGGTTGTCCCAACTGCACAGGATGGTGCTCGATAACACATAGGCAGGAGGGACGCAGGATGCATGCTCGCCCCTGATTGGATGTAGGTGGGAAAATACATAGCCTTGTGTGTTTTTCCTTTATAAGCCCTCTGACTAATGTAATTTGGTACCATACTCTGGGAATCCTGGGTATAGACCTGGCCAGTATAATAAAGCTTGCTTCAAATTTGGCTCAGAATTGTGGTAGTGGACTTATTATCACCTGGTAGGGTTAACATTATGGAGGTCCCAGTGAGGTCATACCCACCTACCCATACTGTAATACTGGACATTCAGTCTGGTACTTCAGGTCTGAAGGGGCTGCCTCAGGAGGTGTACACCTTAAGGTGTTCTAAGGCTCTGAGTCAAGCTTTGATTTTGTGCACTATCAGAGTTAATTGCCGTGCTGAGAGAGACAGCAAGCATCTACAGAGGCTTTCCCTGGGAAAGTCATAGTAATTTTCTGTGACATCTGGTCTGCTGGGATTCCATTCTGGGATGTGCAGGGGTTTGATGGGACTTACATATCTTTTTCCAGGACAAAAAAGCGAGACGCTGCCTGTTCACCTAGTTCTGGTTGTTTGCAAAGTTTTGTCTGTTTTTTTCTTTTTCTTTGTGTGTGTGTGCATCTGTGTGTGTGTGTGTGGTGTGTGTGTGGTGTGTTGGGGCTGGATCTGCATTTTCTGGTTGCATTCATAAGTTTTGTTGCAAACATGGGAGCTGAGGCAGAAAGGGGTCAGGCTCATTTGGGTGTATGAGTGATGGTGGCCGCCATGGTTTGATCTGAGTGCATGAGGCTTTCTATGTTTTCTGTGTTTATTCGACTTTGCCTTTTGCTTCTCTACTGCTGCCAGCTCCCACTGCTAACATTGCTTACTAAGGCCTGCTTTAATGGTCAGGTTCAGAATTTATTCTCTGGGTTTTTCTGGTCACTGGATTCAGTGTAGCAGAGATTCAAATGTCTTTTGGGTTATGGATTACTATTAAGGTTTTGTTTTATGCTGTTCTACTTATAGAAAGCTGACTCTGGAGTTGGGTTATGGGCTTCCCCCTTCTCTAGACCCAAGCCATGCTCATTTAAATCATCTCCTGTTATCAGGAGCTACCATCTGACTCCGTGACAGGGAAAAGAGAGCAACACAAGCAGCCCAAAATTACCACTACCGATTGTTCCTTGCAACTGGCTCAAACTTTTGCTAAGATATAAGACAATATGAACTTACTGTACCTCAAGATTTGTACGTTTATTGGGTATGGTTAGAAACCTTCAAAACTTGTAACACAAGAGGCTGATAGTTAAAAATCATATATAGATAATCTTAAAGGACCCAAGTGTCATGACTCCCTCTTGGGGTATAAATATTATGTGGCTGCTATCATCTTAACCATTGTTCCCCATCAAGATAGAGGCAGCCACATGAATGGCAGCCATCTTTGCTACTGGTGGGAGAGGGTGAATGCCATGTGACTTTACCACTGTCTTGATTAAAGGTGACAGCATGGTATAAGCCAACCAAAGAGTCAATAACATTTTTGTATGATAATTCTCGCTCTGAAAACAAAGTCATAAAAACAAGGTTTACGAAAGATGAGATTTAAAAACAAATGCTTGTTTAATGAGGCATTGAAGCTGCACTTCCATGCTTTCAAGAATGTACCTTGTGTGGCCCGCCAAACTTTGTAATGTAAGAGTCACCCAGGTGGTGTTGGTTTTAAAGGCATGGAGGGGTTGTGGAGAGCAGTTGAGACTTGGCATGTGTGCAGGCTGAAATTCCTAAAGAGGGGCCAGGAGAGGGACCCTAGTAGTTTCGGAGATTCCAGGCCATGTGATGGCCACAGGGACAGCAGCTGCAATGAACTGGAGCCAGCCAAAGCCTAGAAGACAGACTATGTATGCTGCCAAGGGCAGGGCCAGAGTACCAACCAATCCCTCCTGGGGAAGCCAGAGGACCACGAGTGAATCCCAGATGTTGGCAATGAGTTGCTTGCGTTGTCAGACTTTGGTTTTTGCCTGGTCAAGACTGTGGCTGTGCCCTCTTTCTTCCCTCTTGAAGTAAAAAAGGTACTTAATTTATTACCGATATTGTAGGAGCCCACTATTGAGAGACTTTAAACTTTTTTTTTTAAAAAAAAATTTGGAGTTTTTATAGAAGTTTAAATTTAAAAAAGCTGGATTTTTAAAACAAGGAGCAGCTTTTAATTTTAAATTTATAAGACTATGGGATGTTTTAAGTTCATAGACTGTTTTTGTGTTATGATGCCTTTATTAGTATATAAGCAAAAGAGAAAAAGCTAAAGAGTTAGGGCCACAACTATGAGCACCCAACACTAACACTAGAACTGGGATGTTCCTATCTTATGATGCAGCAAGACAATGACCTAAACAGTCTGGCAAAGAGCCTATTGTCTGCTCCTTACCAAAGGTCTGCCTCAGGCTAGCAGAGACTGACTGAAGAATGTGTGGTCTGCCGCACACCTCCCCCCCCCCCCCGCCCCCCGTGGATTTGCTAGCTTGTTAAGCTTTAGCTATTAGGATAAACTGAGTCATAGAAGAAACTGCAATGCTCTGTAATGCGCGCAGTGAAAGGTCTAGGGAAGTACAAATTTCCAGTCTCCCTATGGACATTTGATACTAATTGAGCTTCAATTAAAAAATTGTTATTTTTTTAAGGCTAAACGTAACAGGGATAAAAATGCAAATCCTAATCTTACAAAAGTTGCTAACTTGTTATAAATTGTTAAAGATAATTAGACATGTAAGTTAATAGTCACCTTATAAAATGCTCAAAAATATTTTTTTTGAGACAGGGTTTATTTGTGTAGTTTTGGCTCCCCTAGAACTCACTCTGTAGACCAGGCTGGCGACGAACTCAGATGTTGCCTGCCTCTGCTCCTGAGTGCTGTGATCAAAGGTGAGAGCCACCACCTTACTTGACTGCCTTATGGTCAAATTCTTTAATGCGTTCAGAACTGTATCTGAAGCCGGGCGGTGGTGGTGCACGCCTTTAATCCCCAGCAACTCGGGAGGCAGAGGCAGGCGGATCTCTGTGAGTTCGAGACCAGCCTGGTCTACAAGAGCTAGCTCCAGGACATGCTCTAAAGCTGCAGAGAAACCCTGTCTCGAAAAAACAAAAAAAAAACAAACAAAAAACAAAACAAACAAACAAACAAAAAAACAGAACTGTATCTGTAGTTATGCTAAATTCAATGTAATTAATTACTGGAATAAGCTTTATTTAGCTTCATTCATATGTTTTCTTGTTTAAGCCTAAGCAAGTAGATAAACATAAGTATAGTTATTAAAATAGGGCATACTTAATATATTATGTTTCTCAAACTCTTCAGATATGCTGATATGGCATTTAAAATGTTTAATGTAAAAAGGTTCTTGTGATAGAAATTCCAGCTTCTAGCGTCAATTGTAAGGTCTCTAAAGAAGACTGTGGGGAGCAATGATGCCACCCGGATGGTGATAATCATTGAGAAAAACTGTCCCAGGCATGCCTGCTGCGAGGACTCTGCCCAAACTCTGGATAAGCAGGGCAGGATTGTTGGTTGCCCCACTCAGCCTAGACAAGGTAAGGCCAGTGCCCCAAGTTCCTTCTCCACAGGAAATCTCTCAGACCTCATGCATCCGGCAGCTGAAGCCTGATGCTGCCCAACCAAAGCCATGGAGACCACAGGAGCCTAGGGTCATTGTCTTGGTGGTGGGTAATTATCTGTCATTTCAATTAATACATAGAGCCGTTTGTACATATCCTTCTCAATCTCTGACAATGTTGACAGCTAATTGTAGCTTTGTCAGTTTGGAGAGCAAGTACCCAGCTTCTCCTCCAGGGCTGCAGGCACCTTGTTAGGTTCATTCATTGGTAAACCCAGGCCTTCCTTTTCCTAGAGCTACTATGTCTCCTGCTCAGAAAAGCAGACATGATTGTCTTTGCTAAACAGGTTTCACATGTAACTTTTTATTATTCTTTTATTTAAAAGAATTTGCTTTGCAATGACGTCTCTCACTAATAAGTATCTCATGGCTCTGATAAACGATAGATGGAAAGAAAATGTTAAAGTTTGTGCAGGTTCTGAGGGGCTTGGCTAAGAAAGTGTTCCAGGCAAATCCGAGTTGTAATTGTCTGAGGATGAGAAAGCTGAAGCAGATTGTGAGGGTCTAACCTGTGTATGGTGAGTTATAAAAGTCTAAGGAACTGGTTTAATGGACATAAAATGAGAACTCTATCAGATTTCTTTCCCCTTCTGTGTTATTGTTATACTAAGATTTTAAAGGCTCAGCGTTTTAACATTAATCAATAGAGTTCTGATAAACTGGCAAGCACTGACTACTGGTTTTAGTCACACGCTTAAGACTTTCCATTTCCTTTGGTTGGCCTCTAAGTTTAGACTTAAATGTGCTTCTCGTCATGCTAAAAACATCTGTCCATCTATATATCAAGCTCTCTGGACAGAGGAAATAATGGTTTTTAAACCCAAAGCCATAGCTTTTGCTTGACGCAAAGGCTTGAGTCTACTCCAGCTGTTTTGAAGACACCTGTTAGCTTCTTTTTCTTACAATGGGATTTCAGTACAGATTACAACAGTGGTAATGTTAATATAGCTAAAATGTTTATATTCATGTAAACAAAAAAATTCATGTAAGCATCAGAGATCAGCGGAGTCTTAGGAGTTGAATCCACCTGTCACAGGTCAGATGGACTCTGGATAAGTATTCCTGTCATGTCAATCAACGCCTTAAGCTTCTCTGCCTAGTGCCTTTCCTGAGGGGGAAAACTCCAAATGTAAGATTTTCCCTAATTGCTTAATCTTTAACTGTTACCCCGAGTCTATATCTGTCCAGCAGATTTCCACTTGACTCCACAGACCCCACAAAGCTTTGGATTCCAAACTGCTCCAAATGGCTGTGAGCTCTGGGCTTGCTGAAAAGTGGATGTGAACCAGTCTAGCTGATGAGATTGCTCTCTGTTTCTTCAGCTGAGTCAGATAAGCAGATGCTTCTGAGAATGCATCATTGCCTGAACCCACCTCTACAACCTTGACTGGCATTCCAGATCCCTGAGTCCTGACAATGACATCATAATTTCAGCAGGAAATAGTTACAGAAGACAATACATTACCCCTTTCCTCAACAGGCTGGAACTTAGGTCAAAAAACCAACAACCACCACCATCACCATCAACAACAACAGTACTTCTTGGCATATGGGGTTACCTAGAGTGCCCAATTGGTATACCAGGAAAAAAAAGCATTTTAATTTTAAAAATAGTGCCAGTTGGTATACCAGGAAACTTACCTGTTGAAATCTATCAAAGGTAGATTTATTATCTGAAGTAGTTCTACAATTATGATAGGACACTCAACCTGCTCTATGTAGAACAAGTGAGGTTATTGTGTGGCTTTTAAGAAAAAAAAATGCTTTTTGTATACAGACCAGTTGGGAATCTTTAGAAATACTCTGGTTGTACAAAAAACAAAATAAACAAAAAACCCAAACAACAACAACAACAAATTGCAAAAAAGGGGACCCGAGATAACATAAAAATACATGACTGGTCCCCCCTTCTCATTTCAAAGTGACTCTTAAGTCAGGTCAATCACAGTACCTTTGGCCCTTCTGTTTCTGCTAATTACTGTTGACCTTTGCATCATTAATGCCTTAACTAGGGAAATAAATGCCCAGTCTGGGTGCCATTAAGCTGATGGCTATTAGATTCCAATATAAACAGATACCCACCCCAGAATTAAGGATTTGACTTAGGATACAGCTCAAAGGGGAATGTTAGGGCTAAAGTGCGTTTTTAATTTTAAATTTACGGTGCTTAAGAGATAGAGAAAGCAAAATGCCTCTAACCTGTAATCCCCACTGTCCAAGGACGGAAAACTTCCTGGAATGCTGGCAGGAGTTGTTGGTGTAAGATAGCCACGTTCCTTTTGCTTCTGTAAACAAGCTCGGTTGTCCCAACTGCACAGGAGTTGCTTGATCACACATAGGCAGGAGGGACGTCAGGATGCATGCTTGCCCCTTATTGGACGTAGGTGGGAAGTACATAGCCCTTGTGTGTTTTTCTTTATAAGCCTCTGACTAATGTAATTTGGTACCATATCTGCTGGGAATCCTGGGTATAGACCTGGCCAGTATAATAAAGCTTGCTTCAAATTTGGCTCAGAAATTGTGGTAGTGGTCTTATTCTCACCTGGTGGTATTAGCACATGCCATTTTCACATATATATTTTTATCAACAATTTTTTTCTGTAAATAAACAAAGATAATCATGTCAATTTCTGTGCCTCTATAGCTCTATGGTTATTTTTCCATTGCTCTCTCTACTGTGCCCACATATTTATAGACACTCCATTTGTCTATGGAGACTGAATATAGTCTTTGTCCACAGGAAAATACTTGAGATGGTTTCTGTCATGAACATTCTGTCAGTTATTTTTGTGCTGTGATCAAACTGAGACAACTTAAGAACAAGAGATTTGGTCCGGGTGTTGGTGGCGCACGCCTTTAATTCCAGCACTTGGGAGGCAGAGGCAGGGCGGATCTCTGTGAGTTTGAGACCAGCCTGGTCTACAAGAGCTAGCTCCAGGACAGGCTCTAAAGTTGCAGAGAAACCCTGTCTCGAACCCCCCCCCCCAAAAAAAAAACAAAAACAAGAGATTTTGACTTACATTTTTAGTTTTGTCCATCATGGCGGGGGAGGCCTGGCAATTTAGCCATGGCAGCAGGAGTGTGACTGAGAACTGTTCACATCATTGAAAACCTGGGGAAGAAGAAGGAACCAGAGACTGGGTAATGACGTTCAGAAGTTCACTGCTAGTGACCTATTTCAACCAGCGAGGTTCTACTTCCTAAAGGTTCCACGGTTTCCCCCAAATAGCAGCACCAGATGAAGAACAAAGTATCCCAGATGATGCTGTGGGAAATATTTCAGATTCAAGCCACAATAGCACTTATTTTTATTTACTCGCAGATCTACATTTCTGTGGGACTCAACATTGCTTTCTGCTCTCTGTGGAGAGAAATTGCTGGTCCCAATCTTTCCTCCATTTGAATTTATATAGCATCTTTGCCATTCATTTGGGTCATTCAATGGTTACCGAGGGATCATACTGATATAACTATTGATACTCACCCTGATTGGCTCCCACCCATTAACTGCTCTCCGTGTTACTACATTCCACATAGCTCTTTCTTCTTTGACTTTTGAACTCACCTAGGTAGTGAGCGCACCTTAAGGAGTTTGGCAGCAGAAAGGGGGAATTTCTTCCTCTTCTCTGTTCCGCAGTTTTGTTTGTCTGCACAATGGGAGCATCCTCTTTTCCCCAGTGTCACCCGTGCAACGAAAGGAACGACTTCCTGATTCATTAATCTACAGATACAGGTTGCTTCATTATTTTAGATTTGAGTTCTTAATGCTTCAATTCATCTGTTAAAGAAGAAAGTAATTCCTGATAGACCTGTTTTTTTTTTTTTTTTTTTTTTTTTCCTAGCTAGATTTTGGTGGACCATGAATAGTGAAAGAGCAATAGGCTCAGAAGCTGGACGACCTAAATATATATACTATCTATCTTGTTGTTGACTTGTTTCCAGAGTCTAGAACACAGTAAGTGCTTAATAAGCATTTGTTTTGGTAGATGAGTGAACGGATGGCTGATAACAGCCTCTGCCTGCTCAGGTCTCGGGTAAAATGTCTTCTCAGAAACTCCATTCTAAGCCGGGCGGTGGTGCGCATGCCTTTAATCCCAGCACTCGGGAGGCAGAGGCAGGGGATCTCTGTGAGTTCGAGGCCAGCCTGGTTACAAGAGCTAGTTCCAGGACAAGGGCTCCAAAAAAGCTGCAGAGAAACCCTGTCTCGAAAAACCAAAAAAAGAAAAAAGAAGAAAAAAAAAAAAAAAGAACTCCATTCTATGATTCCCATCTAAAGCATCTATGGTGGTTTGGAAAAAAAAATGGCACCCATAAGCTCATAGGGTGTGGCACTCTTAGGAGGTGTGGCTTGTTGGAGGGGTGTGGTATTGTTGGAGGAAATGTGGTCCCTGGGGATAGGCTTTGAGATCTCAGAAGCTCAAGCTAGGCCTAGTGGTTCACTGTTTCTTCCTGCTTCCTATGTATCCAAATACAGAACTCCCATCTTCTCCAGTACCATGTCTGCCTGCACGCCACCGTACTTCTCACCATGGTGAGAATGGACTAAATCTCTGAAGCTGTAAGCCAGTCCCAATTAAATTGTTTTCCTTTATAAGAGTTGCCATGTTCACAGTGTCTCTTCATAGCAATAGAAATCCAAACTAAATAGACGTTGATGCCGGGGACCTGGGGCATTGTTGTGATAGGCCTGCCAATGGTTTTGTTGGAGGAATGGTGGCCTTTGGATTGGAAATGCAGTGGGAATGCTTTAAATGCTGCTTAATGGGTCATACTAAGAGGATCATGGACGACAGTGTTGCTGAGGATGATTTGAACTGTGGGGCTTGGCTTTAAGAGATTTCAAAGGAGAATATTTGTACATAGCCTAGAGACCATTTTTTTGTGATATTTTTGGTAAAGAATGTGGTTGTTTTTTGCCCTTATCTTAAAGGTCTGTCTGGGGCTAATTAAAGAGATTTAGATTAATTGTTGGCAGAGGAAATCTCAAAACAGCCTGGTATTGACTATGTTGAGGGGTTTATCGGTGTTTACTCTTGTGCAGATCTATATAAAAAAAGGAGCAAACTGAGTAAGGAAAAGTATAAAATGTGCTGTTTGAGGAGAAAAGGGGTATCAGGAAGTGGAGTGGAGCCAAAGTCCTGTGTTCAAGGAGATAAACATATTAAAGAAATACCTCATGCTAAATGGGATAAGGAATGGTGATCTCAGGGAAAGACTCCACTCAGCTAAGCTTCCAACTTGTGAAAAGGAATTAGAGAAAAACCTTAGACCAAGGTGTGGTGATGCATACCTGTAATCCCAAGATCCCCAGAGGAAAAAGGCAGGAGGATCACTGAGTTCCAGGCCAGCTTGATCTATAGATCGATTCAAGCCAATCTTAGGCGGTGAAGAAAGCATTGCAAAAGAAAGCTGTTGAAGATGTAATTGAACAAGGGGCCATGCTCCAGCCCCAGCAAACAGCAGAACTTGGCAGCTTTGGCCACATGGTTTGCTTTTGAATCACAGATATAAGAAAGAGGAATCTCCCTCTGGACTAAGGAAAGCTGCTAAGGCCAGACATCTATTGGGGGTTTCCTGAATGGAAGCCTAGAGTGGCCATTGTGTGAAGCTGTGATGGGGAAGACAGGATTGCCTTGGAGACCCCCAAGATGTTGGAGATGTCAGGGTTGTGGGACACTGTTAAGGAGAGCTGCTGACAGGGAGCGGAACCAGCCCCAAGGGAAAGAAGCGTGTTGTAGTCAGAGCTAAACGGAGTAGTTAGAGATCTGAAGAGCACTTTGACATTAGACATGGAGATGCAAAAGTTTGGAGTTTGCCCAGCTGATCTTTTGGTCTTGCGTGGTCCCAGTATCTCCCCACTATGCTCCCTTCCCTGGCATTGGAATGGTAATGTATATCCTGTGCCATTCTATGTTGGGAACATGTGATGCTGCTGTAAGCCTATGGGAGCCAGTGAGTGGGATGTGGTGGTTTGAGAGGAAAATGCCATCGGTGTCTCTTCACAACAATAGAAAGCCTAACTAAGACAGCATCCTAGTCCTTGTCTACCATGTTATGTACATCCCCTTCGGAGGATTCATCACAAGTTTGAAATGGTACATTTGCTTTTTTACCTGCTTAGCCTTTGTCTCCTCTCCCCCCCCCCCATTCGACTGCAGGCTCCGGGATACCCTGGTATCTTGGCATATGGGAGATACCTAATAAACATGCCAGTAATGAACATACACACACCTGTGCTGAAAGCTCCCCATGGATGGCCTCATAGGCATCTCACAGTAAACCCAGAAAGTTTTAAGTGTCATTAGCCTCACCTTTCCCAAATGAGAAACACAGGATTATGGAACCTGTACAGCTGGAAAACAATAGATCTAGATTGAACACAGATTGAACTGATCCTATTAACTCATTATTAGTTATTTAGTGGTAGTACTCCTCATAGCCTTTAAATGCACAAATGGCAAGAAAAGAAGTATGTTTATCCCTGTCCCAAACCTCTTATGACCATAGTCCTTTTAAGTGTAATATTGCCAGAGTATGAGAAATAGATTTTTTAGAAATATTCCAATTTTTTTCTGACCTTTTGATTGGGAAGTTGGTAACCTTTGTACAAACTTAAGAATATCATTCTATGCTTAGGAGACAGGGAGAGATGAATGTTACCATTGTTGAGCAAAGTATGAGTAGTTTCACTTATGGTCCTGAAAATTAATTTTAGCATCCACATGAACGAATGGTCTTTAGTGTTGTTTATTCAGCCATCTATTGTTTTCATCAATTCTACAAAACCGGTCATTCGTCCCCTTGGAACTCATTCCCTCTCTGTCAGCCTCAGTGGAGACACACTTTAAAGTGTGCTTCGTATAGCCACCAGTGATGGTTATAGAAACCAACAGGCTGCCTTCGGAAGCTTCTGGCTAAAGAGAGTTCTGGGCATTGTTTGGTTGTGCATGCCTAAGATTCGAACAGGAAAGAGATGCTGTGTCTAACGTGATGTTGGAATGTTGGAGAAAGTCACACCACAAAAAAGACTTTGCATCTATGATTATTATTTACGCTAGCCACACGCTTACTTGGATTTCGTATCATGTGAGATAATAAATGCTTTGTAAAAAGTTATTTTTAGGTTTTCTGTTTTGTGGGCACTGAATATTACCTGTACATGTAGCAATGGACCCATTGCATCATTTGCATGTATTCCTGCAGGCCATAGTTCAATACACCAGACAGAGCAGTGCAACACTGAGGAAATCCCCATAAAGAGGTCCACATCTCCCTGGTAAGATATAGAAATGAGCGTGGGAAATAGGTGGGCAGGAGAAGAGGAACAGTTTCTGCTTATATTTCATTGTGTCTAACAAGTTAAAATGCAATTGTTTTAACCCAATATTCACTGAATATTGCTCAATATTATTTAATAGGAATGAGAAATCTGATTTTTTTCTCATTGAAATTATGGGTTTCTTTCTAGTATTTGAAATAAGAAAACATCACATATATTGACTATAATTTAATACTTTAACTTCTCTGGAATTTTAAAAAATAGTATAACATTAGATTCTAGTTGTTATATGTTAGTTAAGTTAATGTACTTGTATGGATGTAGCTATCAGTGATTAAACATATATAAAATTTCTACTTTTTACTTTCTACTTTTGTGTAGTGTTTGTTTTTTTTTTGTAGTTTTCTTATATACTTTTCTTCCTTAAACACATATCTTCAAATCAATATTCAGTGTGTCCAAACTTTAATTTCTGTTTATTATTTTTATGTGTGTGTTTTCTGAATTATATCTATGTACTATGTCATGCTGTGTCTGAGAAGTTCAGAAGTGACTATTGGTTGCCTGATGGGAAAACTGGAGTTACATGAGGTTGTGAGTCACTATGGTGGTGCTGCTGGAGATTAGAACCTAGGTCCTATGGAAGACAGCCAGTGCTCTTAACTACAGAGCCATCTCTCCAGTCACCAATGGGTCCAATTTTAAACAGAGAAAGAAGCACTCATCTCCAGTGACCAGCATTCTGCTATGCATTATTGGACCCTGTTTAGGTATTAGTTGAGTTGATCAGGATTGGAGGCCTAGTTCCTCATCATGCAACTTGCATCAGTTTGCAATACAAATAGTGTTAAGGCCAGCTTGAGGGTGCAGTCTAAAATGATGGGCGAGAGAGACTTTCATTGCAATGAGACACAAGGACATAGCTGTCCAGTCAATGTTTCACAGAGGAGTAAAGATCTCCAAACTATCCAGCTGAGGATTTTACAGATTTGTTCTTTCCTAAACTGGGTTCTTACCTTCTGGATACATGCTTATATAGATTTCTCTAGGTCTTATTTAATTCCCACTTAAAATCCAAAAGGGTTGTATTTTCCATTTCAAATCACAAAACTGGTTCCTTCTTGTCTTGGAGCTGTAGTCATGGCTCTTTGGCTGTCTTCTGGGTTGTTGATAACTTTGGGGGATTATCTTTGCTTATATGCTCCCTGTAAGGATTCAGATTGTTCTGGGCTTTCAGAACCTGATTTTACCAACTGAGCTTCAAAGAGTAAAGTGAGTGTTCCTAGCTCTCAACAAAGTTGCTGAGGTAGTTTGTGTAAGACCACGTATACAATAAATGGGAATGAGAATTAAAATCCAAGTTATTTAACTTTCAACAGATAGACACATAACTATTATGCTAAATTGGTTTTCCATTAAAATCTGTGTCAAGTAACTTCCTATGTGAGAAAGCACTGTGATTGGCCTTAGGCTTGGAAAGACAATGAGACTCACTTCCTTGCCCTCGCTTAACTATGCTAGAAATTTCACTTCTACCCCCAAATTCTGTTACTTTTAATTTGATGTTTTTTGACATGAATGTATGTATGACTGTAGGCTTCGCATCCAGCATAGGTACCAAGACATCCACACTCACCAGGGCAAACCTATGAGGGTACACCAATCAAAGAAGTGGATCTTGCCATGGAGGAGCATGTGACCTGCTAGGAATCTCAGTTTGCTATAAAACATACGATGGCTACCAGAATTGGACACTGTGGGCGAAACTGTCTAGTTCCGTGAGAAAGTTGAGCTGTTACCAAATGCTTGGCAATAGTAAGGAAATTACCTCATCCATCACCCTTGTTCTACAGCAGTGTCCTCTGAATGGAGGCCTTCCTTCCTGAGGGGAAGCTCCTGAGACTGGGGAAGCTCAGGAGAGTACAGGTTCCTAGGGCCTTTTCCCTGGATTATTAGGCAGTAAAGACTTGCTCAGGAGAAAGACTCTGGTGGAGCTGCCTGGAATTGGGCAGGGAGCCCCAGGGATGCAGCTTTTATCAGTTGTCATGCATGCTGGGGTGGGATTTTTGGTGATAAAGCTGTCTCTGAGTCACTCATGGTCCTCGATAAACTTATTATTTCACCCAAATTGGTTTTATTAGAACGAGTTTCTTTGGTCTGTCATTAATGCCCCATCTGAGGTGAATAAACATTATTAATGTTTCCCTAGGAAAACTACACAGAAATTCATTCTCTGGATATATGTTAAGAGAAAAGAATGGATTTTATTTCATAGTCTGTTCCTTGCCTTGGGGACATTCACTCGCAAGCCTCCGAATAGGTCTTCACATCACATGAAAACTCAACTGTAGAGCCAAGAAATCTTTGGGCAGGTACTAAAAAATGGTTCCTTGGTCGGATGTGGTAGCACATACCTTTAATTCCAATACCTGGGATGCAGAGGTAGGCAGGTATCTGTGAGAAGGCTATCTTCATTACATGATGAGTTCTAGGCCGGCCAGGGCTATGTAGTGAGACCCTGTCTCAAAAATAAAACAAAAACACAATAAATCAAAGATGGTTTGGTAATGCAATGGATGAAAGGTGATTAAATTTAAATATGTAAGTGTAGATAAGTAAGAGGCTGTAAGCTTTAGTATGAAGTGCAGAGAAACAAAGACAGAGTTAAACCTATCTTGAGTATTAATCACATTTACATTGAAAGCAGGAAAAATATTTCTTATGGTGTAGTAGAGGGCTCTTCCGAGCAGAGCTAGTCCATAGTCACTTCACATTAGTACTAGAGTTTCACTCAGAAGGAGACATAACCCCAAATAAACCCTTACTTATCCTGATTTACTCTTCTTCAGGAGTAATGTAAGTGGCCAACAGAAGGCAGGAGTATGGGCCCTTCCAGAAATGGGGGGCTTCTCTAGAAATACCATGGAGAGAGAAGTTGGTTTTGACTATCATTAGTGTGGAGTGCAGACATTAGCTCTAGCTAGAACACAATGAAGTGCCAGGACAGATGTTCCTGTCATGATTTCTGCTTCTCCCTGGTTTAATCTGGATGAGGAAGAAGCAGCCTAATGGTGAGAAAAGGGAGACTAGAAGCACCAAGTGGGACAGAATACGCTAACCAAACGGTCTCCTGCTGCCAAAAACACCTTTTTCAGGGGATACGATTCAGCTTTAAATAAAAGTCAGGATTTTATTCATATTTATGTTATAGAACATTTGGATTACTGGATTCTAACAAGGAATACTCAAAAGGTATGCATGTTCTAGAATGATCTGTTCTGAATTTCTCTTGAAGGACTAATTCTCTAAATGGGGTACAAGGAAAAGAAGGGCAAAGTTAGTTTTGATGTTCTTTTTTTGTGATGGTTATTCTTTATTTTTAAAAAGATTTACTATTATTTTATGTGTATGAGTGTTTAGCTCTTCTGCATGTATGCATTGTGTACCACATGTTTGCCTGGTACCTTTGGAGTCCAGAAGAGGGTATTGGATCCCCTGCTCTGTGAGTGCTCTACAAGACTAGTAAGTGCTCTTAAATGCTGAGCCATCTCTCTAGTGCATGTCCCTTCCCACTTTTAAATTTTTTTAATTAAGTTTACAGGGTTGGAGATATGGCTCAATGGTTAAGAGAACATTTGTTTGCTCTCATCGATGATCTGGCTTCAACTCTTCATATGGTTGTTTAAAACCATCCTTAACTCTAGTCCATGAGACCGGATTTCTTCTTCTGACCTCTGTGGGTAACAGGCATGCACATGGTACATAGATATTCATGTATGCAAAACACTCACATGTGGTGATATTTTATTTGTGCTTTGACCAGTAATGCTTGCCTGAAGATGAGAGTGTGGAGCTAGCCACACTATTTAGCCATAGAGGCCAGGCAGTGGTGGAACACACCTTTAACCCTAGCATTTGAGAGACAGAGGCAGATGGATCTCTGTGAGTTCAAGGCTACCCTGGCTACACAAGGTTGAGTCAGTCTAAAAGAGAAAAAGAGTCAAGTGGTGGTAGCACACATCTTTAATCCCAGCACTAGGGGAGGTGGAGACAGGAGTGATATGGCTGGGCAGAGAGAGGAATATAAAGCGGGAGGAGACAGGTACTCACTACATTCAGTCTGAGGTTTTATAGAGACAGAATTCAGTCTGAGGACTTGTAGAAAAGGATGCCCATTCGGTGCGAGGATTTCATAGAGGTTAAGAACTAAGGGCTGGCTGCTCTATTTCTCTGACCTTTTCACTTTACCCCCCTAATATCTGACTCTGGGTTTTTATTATTAAGACTAATTAGAAATCATGCTACACTCACACATAAGTTAAATATAATACAAGGATTTTAGAGTTTACACTAACATATGTGTGTGTGTCTGCATGCATACCACAGCATAAATGTGGATATAAGAGAACAGTGAGGACAATTTGTAATAGTCAGTGGGTCTTGGGTTTTGACCTCAGGTCATTAGGTTTGGCAGCCAATGCCTTTTCCTACTGAGCCATCTTTCAAGTCTATGGTGGTTAATCTTGATGTCAGCTTAATAGGATCTAGACTCACCTATGAGAAAAGTCTTTTTGTGTTTTTATTTACATTGTTCTATTTACCAGCAAAGACTTGGGAATCAGATATTGGGGTGAAAACCTGATATATCAGAGAAGTTGAAAACCAATCATCTCACCTTCCCTTTTGGCAGGAGATCCAGAAAGAGAATGTCTCTCTCTCTCTTTTTTTTTTTTTTTTTTTTTTTTTTTTTTTTTTTTTTTTCGAGACAGGGTTTCTCTGTGGCTTTGGAGCCTGTCCTGGAACTAGCTCTTGTAGACCAGGCTGGTCTCGAACTCACAGAGATCCGCCTGCCTCTGCCTCCCGAGTGCTGGGATTAAAGGCGTGCACCACCACTGCCCGGCGAGAATGTCTCTCTTTTATCCCAAACCAAAGAGGATCACGAATCTCTTAAGTCTCTTCCTACTCTTTCCTATTTGTCTATCTAATCATCTAACAGGTCCTCTGGACTCTCTATGATTAATTCTTGTCAACCAATTCAGGCTCCACCCCTGATGCAAGGTTAATTTTTTAAAATAAAGTCTCAGAGTTTCACAAAACAATCAAATATCCCACAATGTTTTCTCTTTTTTGTTTAAATAAAAGGAAAGGTTTTAACTTTAACACAGTAGAACTGTATACAATAAAACAGTTATCAGATATGCATTACATAATGATGTCCAGTCCATTAGTATCATAGAAAGTACTTTATTAATCTTTCTTGTCTTGATGAGTCCAAAGTTTTATCACTTTCTATCAGAACTTATATTATCAACCTAAAAATATCTTTTGAGACCTTAAAACAACTTAAACTTTTATGTCCTTTAACTTTATAAACTTTACATTTCCTTTGTAAGTTTCTTTTCTGAATTTGGTAACAAAGAAAATGGTATAACTATCTAGTCTTCAACCCCCATTAGAGATCCAAATAGGATATAATATTACCTGAGTAAACAGGAAGTACAGATTAAGCAATTTCTAAAACTGTAGAAATAACAGAAACAGTTGGCTGCCTGGACAGTCACCCAAGGCTCCTCTGCAACATTGAGGGCTCATGTCTTCAGCCTACAGGCCTAGAATATCAGTCTGAAAGACTCTTGTGAAGCAGGAATTTTGAAAGTCTTGTCTACCTTGTCTTGACAAAGTTTGGCAGTCATTTTTAGTAAACAAAGGTTTCTCTGTCCCGCCCCATCCCATAGCCACTTCTAAATAACCTCTCAGAGGTTTTAATATTAATTACAAAATGCTTGGCCAAACAGCTCAGGTTTATTTTACTAACTAGCTCTTATTTCTAACATGAACCTATTTATCTTAATCTATGTTTTGCCTTGTGCCTCATGGCTACCTATGCTCTAATACATTTGCCCACTCTGGCAGCTGGATGGTGTCTATCCCAGCCTTTCTACTCTTTCTCCTCTCTCGATTTTCCCAGTTTGGTTTTCCCACTGGCCTTATTCTGCCTTGCTATAGGTCAAGCAGCTTCTTTATCTAACCAATAGAGACATACATATTCACAGCATACAGAAGTGTTGTCCAGTTTTGGACAGCATACTATCAACAGTTGAGGCAAGGGAAGTTTCTTGACCAGTGGCTAGCTTCTGCAATATTAAAGTAAACTCCATATGTAGGTTCTTCAATGGCTATCATCTTCTCTGAAGTAGATTAGTATTGCCAGAAGCAGATGTATCTCACTGTCATAAAAAGCCTCTTACATTATTAAAATACTCTATAATGCCATAGTTTGTAGAATTCTGAAGTGTCTGAAGACCATCTATCTATCTAAAATACATAAGGTTAAATAAGCTTATTTCGGAGTATATCTAAACCCTTAATACAAATTTGATTCTTATCTTAATTATCCTAAGCAATTTTTAATAGTAGCTTTCAAGGACTAGAACTTTACATTACAGTTTTAGATGAGTTGCATAGGCATGATATCTTATAGTATGCTGTAATAAAATTACCTTAAATTTGTATTAATATACAAAAATCCATACCATACTAGTAGTCTTGCTTTTTAGTCTAAAAGTAGATTAAATACTATCCATTTATCCTAACATCCTATATTCCCCCTCTTCAGAAAGAGAACCCTGAATATAACCTTCTTTGTGTAGTTTCTTCCCTGGACCTTCACCAAAAACACCTTGAAATTAATCCTCCCTTAACAATGACAAACATTCCATATCCTACCAAATGATCAAAACAACCCATCCTCCCTCTCAGGAGTGTGGGTGGTATGTTCTAAAATTGCTTCCTGCTGCCTGGGGCAAATGGCATCTTTATGGGGACTCTGAGAAAACAGGCATTAAGTCTTTTAATTGCTCTGGTGAGTTTCTCCACTGTTGACAGAGAATGATTGAAACAAATTTGGATGGGTCCTTCAGAAAACTTCTTCTTCTTTTTTTTTTAATAATATGTTTTTTTTGTTTTTTTTTTTAAAGATTTATTTATTGATTTATTATGTATACAACATCTGTCTTGATGTATGCCCCGCACGCCAGAGGAGGGCGTCAGATCTCAGTACAGATGGTTGTGAGCCCACCATGTGGTTGCTGGGAATTGAACTCAGGACCTCTGGGAAGAGCAGCCAGTGCTCTTAACCTCTGAAGCCATCTCTCCCAGCCCTTCAGAAGACTTCTTAAAGTGTTCTCTGCTGGCAAAGGGTTACCTTGCCTTGCCCCTTGTTGATCTGGATCACTTTATTAATAGCTCTCAGCTATGTTATCATTATCCATCTTCCAGATTATTTTTTAATAATGAATATAGCAATATTTCAAGGACTGGTTAATTCTTTATTATGCTGAGCATTTAGCTACCCCTAGTACCAGCTGTTCCAGGACCTGTAACTTTTCTCATGTTAAAAGACATTCTTCCACCCAGACAGGTTAACCATTTTAAAGGGAGGGTTGTTGGTACCTTCGGAAGACCAACAACTGTTGTGTCCTGCTTATGTACAACCTTGAATGGCCTGAGACTGTTTTTAATATTACTCTTTAATATGTCTCTCAGAAGCATTCTTTATTTTATGGTTTGTTTCTGAGATTGGAAGAATATTACCTACGTTTTCCATCATTGTAGCAAATCATGTCCCCCAGAGATTCATTGTTATATTAGGCACATAGGGCTTTAATTTTTGTTATCTGTCCTTCTGGCCCTATATCTTCCACTCACTTGCACTTTATTTTACCTGAGATAAAATTACCAATTCCTAAAGCTGAATATTTACTTTCTGAAGGGGCCAAACTGGATGCCAAGATTTTGGTGAATTTATGGTTACATCTACACCCTGTGTCCAACACTCTTTCAATTACAATGCCATTTTTTCAAATTTTTATATTTGGTCTTTAATATTTATAAAAGCTTGCCAAAATACTTTTATGGTCTCTTCTGAGTTTGTGTTTTATCTATTGAAGCTGTTCTATGTTCATAGATATCTGGAGTAGTATATGGTTTTTAACAACAGGCATTAGTCTTTTAATTGCTCTATGGATGAGTTTCTCCACTGTTGACAGGGAATGATTGTACAACATTGGTATCAGGACCTTCAGAAGACCCCTTAAAGTATCTCTTGATGACAAAGAGTTATCCTGCCTGCCCTTTGTTGATCTGTATTCATTAGTCCAATTACAGTCTTTGACATACCTTCTGCATACTTCAGAAGGCTGGGGACTTTTCATTTGGATTATATATTGAAAAAAACATTGTTTCTAGGAATGCCTTGCCTGCAATCCCTTTTTGGATGATCCTGATTACCACAATAAAACATTTGAAGTTTTGATTTTTCTTAAATTTTAGAAATCACTTCTATCAAATTAGCATCAGAAGTGTGAGACTCAACATCAGTTTTATTTCTAACCCATTCATCTATGGGTGCTGATCTTGCCATTAAAGGCCTAATCACTGTTTTATATTCTGAAATTAGCATTTTCAAAAGCTGAAGATTTAATTAATATTCATGTGACTTCTGGTTCTGATACTATTCTATTTACAGATGAAGTTTATCTTTGCAAAAAAATTACTAAAGACTTCTTTTGTGCCTTGTACAATTTTAGTGAATGACTCAGACCTCTTTCCTAATTTGTCATCTTTGTCCCAAGGATTCAAAGCTGCTAAATGATGACGTGACAAAGTATGATCATGAAATTCAACCTCTCTTTGCAAATCAGCATACTGGACTTCACCAAAAATTTTTATATTTGGAAACTATCAATACCTCTGACCTTATTTTGTTGTTTTATAGCTAAAGCTTTCCCCTTTCCACCAAGTTTTCCATTGTAACTGAGGACTAGCCTCCAATATTGCTGTAACTAAATTTTTCTGGTCTTGGCGGATAATTTTGTTCTGAGTCAACCATGAATTTAATACCTGCTTTCCATAGTATTAATGCATACCATTTGAAATGGTCCATTTCTCTATATCTCCTTAAATCTAATATTTCTATAGGATCCATTTTAAATTCTGCAAAACATTGGAGATGCTTATCATCTGCTGTGGTCCATTCTTGTAGAGCAACTGGATAAACTAAGGTGGGTGTTCTAATAACCTTGAGGCACCCCTCTTCAGCTTTCTCATGCAGTGGTTCTTGTGAAAACCTTCTAGATCAGAGAAGTTGAGAAGCAACCAGCTGACCTTCCGTTTTTGTCAAGAGACCCAGCAAGAGAGCATCTCTCCTGTCCGAAACCAAAAAGGACTGTGAATCTCTAATTCTCTCTCTACTCCTTCCTGTATGTCTCTCTATCCACCTACCAGGTCTTCTGTATTGTTTATGGCTAATTCTTACCAAATAGTTGCTGTTATCCACCCTGATCCAAGATTCATCTATTAACACACTCTGGGATCTTCACAATGTGATCAAATATTCTGCAACATTATACATGCTTGAGAAGAATTATCTAAATCAGATTAATTGGGCAGTGCCATTACTTGGTGGTCTCAGACAGAATAAAAGGAGAAAGAGTTCTGCATATCAGGCATTCATTGCTTTCTGTTTCCTAACTGTGGATCCATGTGACCAGCTGATTCAACTTCTTGCCATCCCTGACTTTCTTCCCATAATGTACTGTGCACTATAATGATAATCAAAAATAAACCCTTCCTTTATTAATTGATTTGACATATACTTTGCCACAGCAACAAGACAAGCAGTTAGTCTAATCATAATGCTTGAGGTTGTATCTTTTTACTTATTTCCAAGTGTTCCAATTCCATGCCAAATAATCCATGCATAGATTAAGCATCAAGTATATGCAACATAAATTAATTTATTTCTTTTCTTTTATTTTTTTTCCAGACAAGTTTTCTCTGTATAACAGTCCTGGATGTCCTGGATCTCACTTGTAGACCAGGCTGGCTTCAAACTCACAGAGATCCTACTGCCTCTGCCTCCAAGTGCTGGGATTAAAGGCGTGTACTGTGGCTGCCCAGAAGATGAATTTTCCAAAGTCATATCTTCCTTTAGATTCTAGCTTTCTATGCAAGCTGTTTGGGGAGAAATATAGGAAATGGTCCTAATTACCTGTGGACCCAATGACCCACAATAACCATCTGCTTGACAAGATGTGTTACTGGCTCAGTAGTGAGAGGGCTAACATGGGAGTGATCAACCACCTTCTCATTAGACTTGAAACCCCACTCCACAGGAGAAGATTCATTTCTGGTACTGGAACTGTAAACCTTGTCAGAAGCTCATGCTTTGGTAAGTCCATATGCCCTAGAGGAGAGCTGCTGCTGTTGTTTTGATAAATGGACATAGTGTTAAACTGCCCTCTGAATTCTGTGTTTTATCCCATAGATCAGTGCCAAATTCTGTTGCCAACATAAGATGTAGCCTGGCCCCCTTGGACTGTGGCTGTATTCGCTTCTGTGTGCCAACTCTGTGGAAACCCTTCTCAGGCAGTTGTAAAGGGAAGGGAAATTGCGACATTTGCAGGTAAATGGATGGAACTAGATATTATTATGTTAACTGAAATAAGCCACACGTAGAAAAACAATTATCCCACACCTTTTGATCATATATGGAATATAGATTTAAATTTATACATATCTCTGTGTGTATATACATGCATGATCTCACTCTCTCTTTTTCTGAATATGCATGTGTAGGACATGAAAGTAGAGAAGGGGCTGTGAGAAGGATGAGGGATGGGGGGAATGGGTATGATGGAATATGTGGGACATGAATTCAGAAGGAGGTTTCTATTGTAGAAAGGAAGACATCATCATGGATCAGGGAGATAGGAGGGTGAATAAAAGTATGGTGATATATTGTATGAATATATTATAACAAAAATCATTACTTTGGAAATAATTGATTCTTATAAGTTGTCCTCCAGCTTCCAACAAGTGCACTATTGTCACATGTAACATTCCCAGCCCGATAAAAAAATTACAAAAAAAATTACAAAAAAAGACAATCAATCTCTGACTTCCAATCATGGATGAAGAGGTACCTCTGTATATCGCCTCCTTTCTCTAGGATTTCATTTGTAGTACTTCTAAAGGTTTTAATATCTCCACATGGCAGCGGCCCTCATCAATAGATTTTACTAAAATTGCTTTCCTTTCTATCTTATGTATTTATTAAACCTCTTAATTTCTATTGTCCCAAAGAGTCCCACGCTCCTGATTCCTGTGCTAAAGAGGGCTTGTATCTAGTGATCTAGGTATCTCTGGTACCTTATGGACAGATTTCCCCAGTCCGTTGCCACAGTAGCTTTTGCTTTCACACCTGCTGTGACCTAAGACACCTGTCTCCTATGGATGACTTATGTGGGAGAGTCTTCTGTTTGTGTTGATTTCATTCGTTAATAAAGAAAACTGCCTTGGCCCATTTAATAGGCCAGCCCTTAGGTGAGTGGAGTAGACAGAACAGGAAGAAGGAAGTGAGTAGATGGCTCAGACAATAGCTATGTCTCTCCTCTCTGGGTCAGATGCGATGAAGCTCTGGCCCCAAGATGGACGTATGTAGAATCTTCCCGGTAAGCCACCACCTCGTGGTGCTACATAGATTATTAGATATGGGTTAAAGCAAGATATGTGAGAATTAGCTAATAAGAGGCTGAAAATAATGGGCCAGGTAGTGTTTAAATGAATACAGTTGTGTGTTGTTATTTCGGGTGTAAAGCTAGCCGTGTGTGGGAGCCGAGAGGGATGAAAAGCAGCCTGCCCGCAGCTCATTACTACAGATGACTTCCTCTTGTTTCCAGAGTTGCATTTAATACTAGAATTTAATTTAGCAGAAGTTTAATTAAGCCTATATTGGAAGCCTGTGCTCCTTATTAGTTTTGGGACTTTCTATGTCTACCATGGAGTACTCAAGTCCTTTTCTTTCTTTTTTTAAAAATTGATTTTATTGAGCTATACATTTTTCTCTGCTCCCCTCCTTTCCTCTACCCTCCCCTTCAATCCTCTCCCATGGTCCCCATGCTCTCAATTTACTCAGGAGATCTTGTCTTTTTCTATGTCCCATGTAGGTTTAGATCCATGTATGTCTCTCTTAGGGTCCTCTTTGTTGTCTAAGTTCTCTGAGATTGTGAATTGTAGGCTGGTTTTCTTTGTTTTATGCCTAAAAGCCATTTATGAGTGAGTACCATATGATATTTGTCTTTATGTGTCTGGGTTATCTCATTCAATATGATGTTTTTTTAGATCCATCCATTTGCCTGCAAATTTCAAGATGTCATTATTTTTTACTGCTGTGAAGTATTCCACTGTGTAAATGTACCACATTTTTCCTTACCCATTCTTTGATCGAGGGACATTTAGGTTGTTTTCTGGTTCCGGCTATGACAAACAATGTTGCTATGAACATAGTTGAGCACATGTCCTTGTGGCACAATTGAGCATCCTTTGGGTATATACCAAAAGTGGTATTGCTGGGTCTTGAGGAAGGCTGTTTCCTAATTTCTGAGAAATCGTCAAGGCCTTTATCTTCTTCCTTTGACTGTCACAATCTTTAACAACATTTCTTTGGGCTATATCTTTTTCTGAAGGGAAGTGTATTTCTCTCCTGTGTCCTACAACTCTTCATTGAAAAGGCTCATCTGAGTCTATAACAATTCAGCATGTAATTCAGTGGGGTCTCATTCTTTGTGTGCCTGTGATAAGAAAATACTGTGTTGGACTTTCCTGTTCTCATGCTTTCTTATGCAGATGTTTCCTCCATTTCTTACCCAGACAGACATTTTGTTACATCTCCTCTAGGTTTTGCAACTGAGGTATGATGTTTCACTGTGTCTGTCAGCCCGCCTGACTGAATTAAGAACTTGTAGTGAGTTCCAGGACAGCCAGGGCTACAGAGGGAGGACACTGTTGAGAGGAGAGAGAGAGACGAGAGAGAGAGAGAGAGAGAGAGAGAGAAGAGAGAGAGAGAGAGAGAGAGGAGGAGGAGAGAGAGAGAGAGAGAGAGAAGAATCTTGTAGGATATTTATGGGCACTGCTTGAATATATATGAGGGGCTTTCAGAGAGGCTTTTAACTGAGGGTGAGGAGATCTACCTTGAATGTAAGCTGCACTGTCCCTCAGTCTGGAATTTCTGCTGAGCCAAAAAGTATAAAGAGGGAAAAAGCCAGCTAACCGACAAGATTGTCCCTTTCTCTGCCTTCTGGCACACTGAACATGAGCAAGCAACTTCGTTTTCCTGTGGCCAGAGCCAAAAGCTGCTCGCACTGTCTTCCCCCTGCACAAAGAAGCTGCTATAACCCCTTCACACCATGAATCAAAATAAAACCTTCCTCCCCTAAGCTGATCCCTTTAAGGTTATCTGGTCCTGGCAATGAGAAAAGTAGTATTACATGGCATCTCTTGTCCAGATGTCGTGTTAGTTTCTTTTTGTTATGACAAATATTTTAGTAAAAGAACTTAAAGAGAAAATTATTTATTCTGTCAGTTTAGGAGTTTCCCCCCTACTGTGGTAGGGAGGCGCACATCATAGAGGGTTCACATATGGTGACCAGGAGGCACAGAGTGTATGCCTATGCTAGTCAGCTTCTTCTTTTTCCTTTTATTGTTTCTGGTCCTAGGGAACCAATGTTGCTACCCATATTCAGTGTTCCCTCTTAGTTAATGCTGGCTGGAAGTCCTCACTGACACACCCATAGGTGTGTTCTGCTAATCTAGATATGTCTCTACCCAAACAAGTTAACAGTTGAGATTAGTCCTCACCTATATGAACTGTATGAATTTTGTGTTTACTAAAAGCAAAGACATTTTCACCTTCACCTTTTTGCACTTTCTAATATTCTCAGGAGACCATTCTTTGTAGATTCATATCCTACCCTGGGCTTGCTGAGAGAAGACCAGAAAACATATGTTTCGAGGTTGGAGCATCTAAATGAAAGGTGTCGAAGAAGGAACGCCAGTGATACTTGCTTTCGTCATGGGTCCCATTCCTTACCCTAAACTCAGCAGTGTTTTCTTTACCCTGTCAATGCCTTAGTAAAGTGGTTATTATAATGAATGCCAATCTACAATGAAGGGAAAACAGGATTGAGGAATAAGTGCTCCTCTATAAAATTCGGCAAGATATTTATCGCTGCACCTAAAATGAAGTCTGTAATAAATGGTGACTGATCTATAGCCGGACTAAGAAACTGCGATGAAAATTACTTCCCAGTTTAACTACAGATAGAGCTAATGTAGAGGAGTAAAATGGAATCCACCCAGCTAACTGCAACATTGCTTTTTATTTGCTCTCTCAGATTTATAAAATATTTATAAAATATTTATTTGGTCACTTTTTATGTGTTATGCATCTGCACGAGTTCATGTGCACCATGTATGTGAGGGTGCTTGTGGTGGAGGTGGGAAGGTGTTGGAGCCCCTGGAGAAGTTACAGGTGTTCGCATTACCCGGTGTAGGTGTTTGGTAACTGAACCAGGGTTCTCTGAAAGAGCAGCAAGTGTCTCTAACCACTGAGATTTTTGGATTTCGAGACATGGTTTCTCTGTGTAGCTCTGAAGCCTGTCCTGAAGCTAGAGCTCTTGCAGACTAGGCTGGCCTCGAACTCACAGAGATCCACCTGCCTGTGCCTCCTGAGTGCTGGGATTAAAGCCTGCGCCACCACTGCCTGACTTAGCCATCTCTTTTTAAATACCTTTCTCAGGTACTTAAGTAAAAGTAAAACTCTGTGCCTTAAAATTGTCTTTTGGGTGAACATCTAGAATACAATATACCTTAGACAAAAGAACATGATTAAGTCTGATGTGGATCTTTTTTAAATCTCATAACCATAAATTGTATTAATCTTAATTTTTGGCCTTCGCATACATTTCTCATTGGTTCACTCCATTGTTCTTCTTGTCCTTCCTCGTTCTTTCCCTCTGCCATACCTTCTCTCTAACTTGTGCCCTCTTGTAAATCTTCAACATCAGTGTTTTGAGTGGAATAGAACTTTCAGAGTCCCTAACCTTCCACCTATTGTATTAGCTGTGTTAAATTTGGAATTTGAATAAACACTGGATGTGACAGGCGTACCTCATCAGGAGGAAAACAGTCACCATTCTTTTGATTTCTCTAGAATTTAAGTGCACCCCTAAAGCTCGAAGGAAGGGTGTGGTTTTGACTCAAACGTTGCCCTATTGGCCAACCTCAGGGAGTCTGGGTTGTGTTCGAGGGAATGCAACAAACAGGAGACAAGTCTGATGCGGTTTGAAGTTTCATTGTGAAACTTCTGTGCACTTCTGCTTTTCACCCAGTTGTGTCATCGGAAAACAACCAGAACATTCGTTCCAGTTTTCCTGACCATCTGTTTAGAGTAACACGAATGCACAGCATTTAGATGTTCTGCATTGTCATGAGCAGCTTATCTTAAGATACTGAAACTGAATCATTTACTTATTCATTAGTTAGTTTTTAAAGCTTTTAAAATGTTTCTTCAATTGTGATTACATATATACATACACATACACTATATACATATTACAGCTGTCTCATGGTATCCATGGGGTATTAGATTCCAGGACCTTCCTTGTATACCAAAATCTGAATATGTTCAGATGCATTATAAAATATGGATAATATTTTCATATAAATTATGTCTATCATCCTATATACTTTTAAATCATGCTAGATTACCTTCATTTTATGCAAGGAAAAAAATCCTGTATGACGAAAACATGTTTGTGCTCAATACAGTTAATTATTTTTCAGTAAGTTTGATCTGTATTTGGTTAAATGTAGGTTAGTTCTTATAGAGGACAAGGGTGTGGTCTGGTTGATCCCTTACTTGATTCTTGTGCTGCGAGGGGGTCTGATGAAGTCCTTCTGACTCTCATCTCTTCAAGAGATCAATCTGCCTCCTATAAATGATCATTTCTGCTCCAGAGTATAGTGTTACCATAATGGATTATTGTCCTCACCTACGCGTGGTTCTGTCCTGTGAAGATTTGTTTTTCCTGGAAACCCAGGTGACTTCAAGTTTAGGACAGTTACTTACCTCTGTGCTGTTGTTTAATTATGTAAAGATGGATGTGTTGTTGTTTCACCTTGCCCCCCTGAGGCACCTGATTGGTCTAATAAAAAATCAAGTGGCCAATAGCAAGGGAGTAGGTGTAGGTAGGACTTCTAGACAGTAGTAGTAGTAGGAATTTAGGCTCAAAGAAGAAAGAAAAAGAGATGCCAGGGACCAGTCAGCCAGACACAGAGGAAGCAGGGAAGTAGAACGTGGAGAGAGAAAGTTAAAATCCCCAGTGCAGAATGTAGATGAAGAGAAACAGGTTAAGTTAAATGAGCTAGTGGGACAAGCCTAAGCTAAGGTCAAACACTCATAATTAATAATAAGTCTTTGCGTCTTAATTTGGGAACTGGTTGGTGGCCCAAAGAAAACTCCAACTACACTGTGCCTTCAGCCAAAGGAGACACAAAATAAAGACATGGATATCAGACTTTGATTCTGCTTTCAGTCACCTGTGGTCCAAGTAAGAAGTTGATGCTATTAGCAAAAGCAGCTTCTAAGTTCCTATTTCATCCGTTCTACATTTCATAAGATTCACAGCCACACACTGCATAGTGTTTTTCTCCTAAACTGGGATCAAACCAAGGACACTGGCAATGCTAATAAGCCCTCCACTGGAGTCACACCCTCATATTTGGTAGGTATATTATGTCACACAATGGTAATGAATAAATTTAGGAGTGAAAAAAAATCAAAATGCTCTACTGTGTCTCCTCATGCAAGACTAATGGCAGACTTCCTGTTGGTTTCAGATAATCAGAAGCAGGCTTCTGAAACTTCAGAACAATTATGCTGGGGACTACAGGAAAGAAATCAAGCTGCGAGACCATAAACCTATGCATTTAACCCATGCATTAGCAGGAATAAAATGGCATGTCAGTTCTTAAATAAAGCAGTTACAGCAGATAGACACAAAGGAGAATCCAGCAGTCTAAATAATTCTGCCTGTCTCATGGATGAAGTCAAACTGGACAGCTTTTAATTCTCTCTTGGTTGTTTTAAAATAAATTACTATGTACACATCAAGCTTATAAAGAGACCAAAATGACTTTAATACAGCCTACTACCTTCATTTATCAGCCTGCCTACCTATCCCGCCACTTCTCCAGTAAATATTTATTATGTAGCCACCGTGAAGGAAAGAGCTCGGCTCGTACCAGTATTGGCAAATGCCTTAGTTGAGAAATAATTACACATCACTGGATGTGGGCTACAAAGCCGACTGAACTGCTATGGGAAACTCAGCTTTATTTACAAGAGGGAATGGGTTTCAAGTTAAAGGGCAAAACAGCCCTCAGTGTTCAAAACTTACAGTTGTTTTTCTTCCCCATAAGAAACAAAAACACTTCAAAACTACTGTGTAATTCTGAACTGTATCACCAGTAAACAAACAGAAACCCTCCCATGGTAAGGAATATCAGTAGTGTTTATTTCCGAATCTTATTAAAGTTTACTTCATTTTATGATGAGTCCACATTTCTTTTTTATTTGCTACCAACAGAGGCTCAGGAAAATCTGGTGGGTATGTTTTATATAAGGCAAAAAATGTCCCCTAAACTAGAACATGTGGTGGTCAACTGGCTATCACCTAGTGCTCCACAATAACAACAAACTCTGTCTGGTAAGGCTGAAGTCTAGGCAGACTCCCAGGAACCAGACCTCTTTATGTCTTCTGACTTACAGTGTCTCCATTTACGTCACCTCTGGAGCTGGAAATGGGTACTCATCCAGTCCCTGCACTTTTTTGCGGGGGCACTCTTCATTTTGGTTCATCCAATTATTGATTCTATTTTCGCAATAAAACTCTTCTTCTTACCATCACAGCCACTGCTGTTTGCCACCTTCATCATCAACACCCCCAAAATGATCTTCCTGCTTCTGGAGCTGCTCTGGCCCACAACTTCCTGAACAATAAATAGGGTCTGACTTGATATGGGGTTTGTGTAACCGAATGTGGGGATCATGAAATAAGTTTTTTTTTTTTTTGCAACAGTCAATAGTTCTGACTGCAACAACCATAAGTAAATTCAAAATCAAATGGGTAATGAATCCAAGGTGTTTCTGATCATGCTCACCTATGCTGTATCATATGGCTTCAGTGCAGCCTTGGCTGTGAACATACAACATGCATGCTTTGTACCATACATGTTACCATTCCACACAATGCCAATGATTGCTGCCTGAATTATGTAGCTCAGATTTGTGACTATTTGTGTTATGTATTTCAGTCTTTTTTATTGTACATATAAAATTTTCTATTACATAAAGTTTTAATTACAGAAAACCAAGACTATATATGTATACATTCATACATACATACATTCATACACACACATACATATATATATTTTCAAAACAGGGTTTCGCTGTAGCTATCGAGCCCGCCCTTGTAGACCAGGCTGGCCTTGAACTCACAGAGATTCTCCTGCCTCTGTCTCCGGAGTGCTGGGATTGAAGGCATAGGCCACTGCTTGCCGGGCTTGACAATATTTTCTTATTGACATTATTTAGCATGACAGTTATCAATCAGTATTTCTTTGGATTATATTTAGGATGTTTGATTTTTAAAAACTGCTGTTTAAATTAGTAACTTGATTTTTATAAAAGTCGTTAAAATGATATTTTGTCTTCCAATTATAGGATGGAATTTTCTATGCTTTCTATAATGCCCCAAACATATTTCTGTTAATTTGTACTATGTTATGTGTGCAAAGCAATGTTCTCAGCATTAACAATTATAAAATCAAAATATCAATCAACTCTGAATAAAATATTGAAGAGGCAGTATTTCTGTAATATTAAATATTCAGCCTAGGTCCTGGCAGGATGGCTCATCAGGTAATGTGCTTTTTGAGAAAGCATGAAGACCTGAGGGTGGATCCTCAGCACACATGTAAAAGGCTGAGTGTGGCGGTGAGTGTCTCCAGCCTTAGCATGGAAGATTGTGGTAGAGACAAGGAGACTTTCAGGAGTTTGCTGGCCAGCTAATATGGTCAACACGGCAAGCTCTAGGTTCAGTGACAAACCCTATCTCAAAAACATATGGGGAGGGGGAAGCTATAGAGGATGATTGACATCAACATCTGGTCTACAAATGAACACATACAGTTGAGTATACCTGCACAAACATCTGCACACATGCACATGTGGTATCCATACAGCACACCACAACACGCACAATTGCGCACACATAAACACATTAGAAAGCATTGAACAATATTTAATTCTTGATGTAAAAGAATAAGCAAGCACATTTCTTTTCATGGTATGCAAATTTCCCTCATCTTTAATAAATGGCAAAATTATATGAATACCAAAGTATTTTATTTTTTCACAACAATTATTTTATTTATTCATACTTTAAAACTTTTAAATTTTTTTCTTCTGTCTTTTACAGCATGCGTCTTGATCCCAGTCATTTCCTTGTCCCTGCGTATCCTCCTTCTGCTCTCTCAGTTCCCCCCGCCCCACGGGGGGAACTTAAGATTTAAGAGAAAAGGGAAAAAAAATCTCATCATGGTAGTTGTAGTGTGACATAGCGAGAATGCATTAAACCCTTTTGTCCGTATGCTTTTACTCGCAAGTGTTCATTGCAAGTCATCGATCTGGTTTGAGGCCCCTGGTTTCTGCTACGCTATCCATGCTGGGCCCTCACTGGCTCTCCCCTTGGTTATCCTGCTGTTGCTATGTGTTGTGGAGATCCTGCAGCTTTGGGTCTGCAGGACCGGTCCCTTCACATGCTCCAGCAGATCACAGATGGGGTGGACGTTGGGGTGGGCCAATACATAAACCTGGTTCTGGTTCTGGGTTGTTGTAGGGTTGGTCAGCCCACCAAGCTCACCCTTTGCCGTGATGAGAAAGGGGCAGGGCCAGTTCTCCTGCTTTCACATCCTCAGGGTCAGAACTCCCAGACCCTACACCGTCAGAGTCAGTTCTACTGTGTTGCCCAGGTGTGCCATAGGGGGCACGCTCCAAGCGCTGCAGCAGATGAGGGGCAGGGCTAGCTCTCCCTCACTTATGACCCCAGGATTAGCGCTCCCACCTGCCTCAGGCGTTGATGGGCAGGGGGCTCATCTCTCTCCTGCCCATGCTGAAGCGTGAATGGTGAACAATGGGTACAGCTCTTCCATGCTCACACTATCGGGACTGGCTTGCCCACACCTCTGCCAACGGGGTTGGCTCAATTGTCCTGTCCATGAGAGGTGCAGGGCCTGCTCTCCCAAGTGTTGCAGTTGGTGATGGGCACGGCCAGCTCTCTCGCCCATCTGACCTTAGGGTCAGCTATCCCACCTGCCTCATGCATTAATGGGCATGAGTGGGGACTAGGGCTTCTCTCCCTCACTCATGCCACCACATGACAGATGAGTAATGGAGACAGCTTTCCCATGCTTATAATTTCAGGGCTTACTCACCCATGCATCCACCAGCAGGACTGTCTTTAATGGCTGCCCAGGCAAGGTGCAAGACCCTGCTCTCTTGAGAATTATTTAGAACAAACACATAATTTTTTATCAACATATGTTCATAAAACATTTGTAAATCAATTTTACTTATCTATATGCTCAAGGTCACATAAAACTTTCCTAAGGAAAAGAACCACAAGTGGGAAAAAGTTTAAGAAGCTCTGTTCTAATGGAGACTGTACATACCTGGGTCACCCTTTCCAGCTTAACTATACTCATGTTACTTTCTGAAATCTTTATATGGATTCTCATTTATTACAGGAGACTTCATAATCTTTCCCTAACTATTTTAAGATCATTTCAGCAAAGAGCTTGTGTTTCTCCCAAATATGATAGTTTCTTTTCTGTTCTGTGATAAAATGCATTACTAACTAAGACAATTTATTAAGAAGGAGTTTATTTTGGCTTGTGGTTCTAGAGGGTAAGAGTCTATCATGGTGGTGGGAAGACACAGCAGCAAGCAAATAGGAGGCTTGGTGGAAGAGGCAGGAATCTGACTGATAACACTTTATAGGAATGTGGGAATCAAGAGAGCAAACAGGAAGTACAGTGAGCCTATAAACTCTCAAAGTCTGTCCCAGTAAAATACTTCCTCCAGCAAGATTTTGCCTCAGAAGGGTTCCACAACCTCCCCAATCACTACAATCACGGGCAACTAAGTATGCAGTTAACTGAGCCTATGTGGAACACTTCCCATTTTAACCACCACATATTGCTTATCTAAACAGACTATGCATGTTCTTCTTGTGTCCATGAACAGCTAAACATTCTATCTCTTTTCCTGGAATGTCTTTGCTTATTTACTTGGTAATCTACTTATCTTCTGTGTCTAACTCAGATATCATGTTTTCTAAAGAGTCACTGAAGTCCTCAGTTTGTTTGCTCTCTGTGATAAGCTTAATATGGGATACGTTTTTCATAGTTTTCTGCTTGCTCTGTGTCCTCAGAGGTTGATTTTTTTTTTGTACACCATTAATCAGGTTTCTGTCTCTACTTTCTCGTGGACTGGAACAACCAGAAGCTCTGGAAGAAGCTAGGGAGTCAACAGAGAGTGATAATAATAGTAGCATTTTCCCAACTCCTCTTGGCAGGGAAAATACTACTATTATTATATTAAATGCCCTGACAGTGTCTGCATTAATCTACTAAATCAGAACTCCTACCACAACTCTTCTATAGGCTTGTTTCTGGATTTTAGTAATAACCTCTCCAGGCCTAGAGGGGTCAAGTCTTGGCCATTTGTAGTAGGCTTTCTTGGACCACCAACCAGCTCCCAAATCAAGACACAGACACTTACTGTAAGTTATAAATTCTTGGTCTTATCTTAGGCTTGTCACACCAGCTCTCACAACTTAGCCTGTTTCTCTTTATCTACGTTTTGTCTCAGGGCTTTTTACCTTTCTTTCCTTCTCTGTATTTCACTTTATTGCTTCTAGTGCCTGTGAGTCTGGCTGGTGGCTGCCTGACCTCTGACCCCAGGGCATACCCCTTTCTTCCTAGTCTTTCACCCTTCTTCTCTTGAGCCTAGATTCTTCCTCCTACTTATTCCCTCTACAAGCCAGCTCCACCTATCACTCCTCTGCCTCACTATTGGCCATTCAGCTTTTTATCAGACCAATCAGGTACCCTAGTCAGGCAAAGCAGCACATCTTCACATCATTAAACAAATGCAATATAAAACAAAACATAACACATATTTGCCTAGTTAAATAAACATTCTACAACAGCCTTTCATTATCTTCAATTGTGTACACCTTTGTGAATAAATCTCTTACTACACTCTTAAATCTTTTAAATCATTTCTTTTGAGCTTGCCATCTCTTTACTAATATGACTGGCTTATGCTTGTGGTATTATATATATTATATATAATTGTAGTTAGCATATTTTATTCCAAATATTGTGGCTTTTCTATTTCTCTTATTAATTTCCAAGAAGTTAGGTCTGGATCCAGAATAAAGGGCATGGCTATGTAGGGAATTCCCATCTTTTCTACGGAGGGCTGTGTGGTAGAATATGCAGAGGCCAGAACAAGGAGGGATATACAGAATGTGATGGACCTGGGAGTCATCATTTGGGTAAAGAGCTAGATGACAGTTTGGTATGCACCTTGAATTATCTTCATTTGGCAGAAAGTAGTACATGCAGAAAATACTGGTTTTGATGTAACCTGGTCTTGGAAACCCACTTTGCATCTCATTAGCCATGCAACACTGGGCAGATTATGCTTGCAGCAAAGGAGCTATGTTCTAGCTGTTTTTTAGGTCATTTTGTCTGTGAGGACGTCATCTGCTTCTCAGACAGTGCCCGTTTCATTGCTTATTATGGAATTACTCACTCCCCAGCCCTTGGCTTTCTTTTCCACTTTTGAAATATGCCTGCTTTATCTTCCAGACATCAGATTATGCAGTCTGATGACATGTGACTATCCAGAAATGTGATTGTTCTTCTTACTTCTTTAATTTTTCCTGTTTTTCAAGTTTGAGATTGTATCTCATTTAACTATTTCCTTAGTTACTGATTGACTGAATGGAATCTGGCTTCCCCAGCATTATCTCTGCACTTTGTCTACCTCTAACATCTATTCGAACCACAGTAGCTTTGTCAAATTGCCCTGTTATTTTTATTGCCTCTTCCAGAACTACTGAAGCTTGTTACCAATGGTCACTTCAAAATACTTCTGCTATTTTAGTCTCTCAATAGTTATTCAAATGTAACACACTTTTCCTTGACATTGAAACCTGCATGCTTTGTACCTGGCAGTATACATTTCTGGGATTGCTATGTGGAATTCTTTTTTTTTTTTTTTTTTTTTTGTTTTTTTCGAGGACAGGGTTTCTCTGTAGCTTTGGAGCTGTCCTGGAACTAGCTCTTGTAGACCAGGCTGGCCTCGAACTCACAGAGATCCGCCTGCCTCTGCCTCCCGAGTGCTGGGATTAAAGGCGTGCGCCACCACCGCCCGGCACTATGTGGAATTCTATATGGAATTGTCCAAATCCTTAATATATAGTTTAAGAGCCATCTATACACCAAAATACAGAAACGAGTATTTGAAAAGGTTCTCAAGGTCTCGTTTTCCATAATGAGACATTAGCTGCATAATAGGGCAGCTTTCTGCTAACATTCTTCTATTTCCTATTCCTTCCATGGTCCTCTTATTTTAATGAGCTAAGTAAGTTTTTTTTTGTCTCAGACAGTTGATTCACAGATTGAGAAACTATTTTCTATAGTTTCAGAAGTAATAAGCAACAGTGATATTTGGTCAATGTTATGCAGGACTTCAAAGTTTTTATGGTCTTTTTAATTGCATTCGACTCTAGAACACAGGATCTTACATGAGTAGCTTTTAAATTACTAGAATAACAATTCTCTGGTTAGTATTTTGATATACTGGCATGTTTCTGCTTCCAAGGAAATTACTCATTAATTAATTAATTCAATTAATATTTATTGATTCCTCATTGTATTAAGCTCTTTATTAGAAATCCTATACAAAAAAGAGATAAATATAGCATAGCCCTTGTATTTATGTTAGGGAGAAAATTTAAGATTAACAAGCAAAAATACTATGTTAAATAGTGTCATATAGCAGGCTAGAGAGATGGTTTTGTGGTTAAGAGCACTGCCTGCTCTTCCAGAGGACTCCAGCTCAATTTCTAGCTACCACATGGCAACTCACAACTGTCTGTAATTCTAGTTATAGGGCTTCTGACACCCATACAGGACATACATGTAGGCAAAACACCAATGAACATAAAATAAGATAAATTGAAAAAGTATTGTTTTATACATTTATACAAAGAACTAAAAGAATATAGCAGAAGAGGAAGTTAATTTTTGCCTAAAATTTGTGGTGGCCCAGGCGTCAAGAAAGAATCATACAGAAAACAACAAATAAACAAATTATAAACCTTTCAACAAAATAATATTAAATTTATGTGTTCTTAAAGTATTTCATATAATATTTTCTTTGGGGTATGTAGGATCATACCACAGAGGGGATAGTTAAGAAATCTAACAAACAAAATAGGATATTGCAGATCCACAGGTGGAATCACGGTCTATTATCCTAGACATCTGAGCACTGGATTTTCAGGCCCTGTTACATGAAATTTCTAGGCAATACCTACCAGAGGAAACTTATGCCACATAAACAGAACTTAAGGGTTTTAATTGAATCACTTACTTATCTTTAATAATCATAATACAGTAACTACATGGCAGCAAAGTCTAGGTTAGTATTTTCTGTTTTTTTAATAGTAGCATTTTAAGTTCAATATTTTTTTCTATGCTAGGACCCAAGTTCATGTATCTATAAAGATACTTTACCACTGAGTTACAATCCTTAATCTTTGAGGTTATAAACATTGTGTGTGTGTTCTAAGGAGTGAGTTTAACATTATAGTTCTTTTAAAAAGCAACCACAACAGAAAGAACAAGCAGGATTTCCTCTACAACTAATATTGACTTAACTTTACAGGGTCCCAAACCCGAATGCCTCTGTTTATTCATGAAATAGAGTCAGGCTATTGGTTCATTCGGATTCACTTCCAACTTTTGCAGTTCAGACTGTTCAGCCAGTTTAACTCTTGGCCTCTCAGGTGAATTGACTTACAAATGTTATAGAAAAGGCCACAGCAGTGCTGTTATGAAAGAAACCCATGCCCTGGAACACAGCCCAGTAGACTAGAGTCGCTCAGCAAAAGAGTTTCCACTAGCTACACTTGGGAGTTACCCTTGGTTTTGCCTTTGTCTCAGACCATCTGGATGTCAAAAGTGCTAATAAGCAACTGACTCACTGGCGGAATAAATTCAATCTGTTGATTATGTTCTGGAAAGCTCTGCAATGAAAGAAGTACTGGCAATAAAGGAGCAGAACACTTTCCCAAGTTCTGAGGTCATATAAGCCTAGCCATGAGAAGGCATATTGATATGAGTGGGCACTGGAGACTTAGTATATGGATTTTTTTTTTTTTATGAAAGAAGCCATGTTTAGATCTTGGCCAACAATATTTTTTGGCTCTCTTAATAGTAGCCAGTGTGGATTTCTTCTTAGAGATCTTGGGTTTATGTCACTTTCACTGTGACAATTACTAGGAAAGTTTTATGCAACCTGGCAGCTCCCTGAGAGTTATCAAAATAATTTTAAATTTAAATTAAAGTTCAAGCTAATGATAGAGAACAGATGCAAGTCAAAGTATTCAAGAATAAAGATGCCTTAATGAGTCATCTTAAAGAGGATTAGACATGTATGTGTTCTATCATCGTATAATACCTTTTAATTTTCTTTGTACTAGCTCTTATGCTGACTCATAACAGAAATAAAAATGTGAATGTGTGAATGTATTTTCATTCCTTAGGGGCAGATGTTTTTGGTAGGAGGAGGTGGGAGATACAGGGTTTCTCTGTGTAGTCCTGACTGTCCTGGAATTGATACACTAGGTTGGTGTTGAACTCAGAGAATTACCTACGTCTGCCTCTTAAGAGCTGGAATTAAAGGTGTACACCATCACGTTTAACTGTAGAGCCAGGGTTTTGATACATACTCAGGCTAGCCTTAAACCTGAGCTAGTTCTTCCTTGGCCTATTAAGTGACTGGTTTATTTTTATATAGAAACAGGCATTTAGGTAACAGAAAACATCACTTTGTGGAATGGCTACGGTGTACAAATGTGTTCATTTATTTTACTTCAAAGATATAGTTGATTTTATGATTATTAAAAGAATCTATCAATAATTTCAACTGGGAAATTTATAAAACTAACTTGAAAACAGCAATGCTCATGTCGAGCACTGTTTTGTCTCACCAGGGTTGAAGAAATGCCTGTTTCTAGAAGTAATTATTTCTTTCTAGCTTTGCCATTGTTTTTCTCTTTAGTTTTTCCTGGAAGCCTCTTGCTCTCTAGAAAAGCATTCCGTGTACTTTCACTTTAAAGTGTGACCCATATTGCTCACATTTCTTTCAAGCCTCTAATCCAGGGAGTTAGCCTAACACACATCTCATTATCACATCTGATGGTTCTCTGCGACTTGGAAAAGTACAGTTGATAAGGTGTACTGGGTGTTTTTGCTGTGTCAGTCACCATTGTGAATGCGCGCAATTAGTAGTTACTTAATGCTCATAATAGCTGTGAATTAGAGGCAGGTCATATAAATCTACTTATATTAGTAAGCTTCTTCTTGAACTTCATACTTTGCTCACGAATTCATTTATAAAGCAACACTGTTGTTAAATATTCGGGACTATGTACTGCATATAAAACATTTAATATGGGTATCTTCTTGGACTTTGAAGAATTCAAGGTCAAGTAGTTAGCTCTATTGCAGCTGTTTTGCTGGACATTGTGTAATTGATAACGCAGATGAATAAGGCCTCAGGCACATAGTATGTGGCAACTGATATGGCGTGTTCTTTTCTATTATAATGGAAGAGTCAGAAGCAGTTCACATTTCTGTGAGTCACACAATAACATTTGGGTGTCTATTAATTCTGCTGTTTTAATAAACTGTGAAGAGATCTGGCTTGCATAGACGGTCTCCAGACAGATTACACTGAGCATAATAACACGCTGACTTTCAGCCTTCACAAGAAGGGGCTAGTATGTTACAAAGGCTTTGATCAAATATGATGTTTCAAAAAAATTGGAAATAAATTCTATGAAAATTTAGGGATTCAACATTTCAGTGAAGGTTTTAGGGATTCAGTGATCAAAATATAACAAGATATCCCCTCTAAAGCAAAATGAAATTTTTCACAACTTATACTTAGTATAATAAAAATGGAATAAAATATCTAGCAAGCCTCTTTGGGTTTTTTGAGGCAACACATTCTAAACTTATCAATACTGCTCCATAAACAGAGTGATACATTTTCGATTGAAGAGGTCCTAGCTACAGTATAAACAACTATGTAAGTTTGATCATAAAGCCCAGCAGATCTTATTGTGTTGGATATGTCAGCAGTGAGAAAAGAGGCAGTGTTTTAAGTCAAATACCCCTGGGAGAATAATGATTCAGTGCCCTGTGATTCATCAGCAAGGCCGTTTGCTTCATATAATTACAGGTCTTTTGAGCACAAGCTCTTGTGAGTTGTTGAGAGAGACACAGTGGTTTCACACTGAGCATCAAGTGACCGTGGTCTAGAGAAGCACATTGTATGCTGCGTTCTAATGGATATGTCTTATCACAGAGTTGTGTAGGCTCAGAACCAGACCAGTCTCATATAGAAATAATGCATTTGGGCTCAAACCTGTGCAGGACAAAAGCTACAGAAACATAGTTCAGATGGGCACATCCCTCATAACAATGGCAACAACAATTTTCTCAGCTTGCTTCTTTGCCATAGGAATGGGGGGAGGCTGCATGATCAAAACAAGGAAGAATACTTTTGGATTTTGAGTGGTTATATTCTATATATGAGTACAAGCTGAAAATAGGCCATGGCTACATTACAACAATATTCAAGCTAATCTTTGAAAGACTATGGAGAAGGAAACTTCCCAGTAAGAAGAGCCATGAACAACGTTCTTTGTCACTAACTTTTGGCAGGATGATGAATAGTCCAGTAAATATATAGGTGGCAAATGGGTAATGGCTTGGTTGTCTGCTCAGGGTCCTGAAATTAAAATCATTGGAAGACTAGAGACAAATGTTTTAGGATAAAAAAATGTAGATGAGTTTTAACAGTTTTGCAGCCAAACAAAAAGTACCTACTATGAAAGAAGTAATGAACAACCAAGAAGATATATTAACTAGAACAATTGTAATAAGTATGCCTTTATCATTGGCCACAGACAACTGTTGTGACAGGCACATGAATGAAGTGGCCATGTTGACAAAACAGACTAGCTCTTGAGTCCAGGAGCACAGGCTTCTTTCTTATTACCAAGGCTGAAGTAGCTTATGCTGTTCCTGCGTGAACTTTTCCGCAAGAGAAACAAATGCCAGCACATCACTATTTCCTCATGAAGCCAATTGACCATTTAGTAGTAAGTCAACTGTAAGGGCTAAGAGTTGGTTCTTACAGGTATAGGTGCCTATTCTGGATACTACCTTATTTTTACTGATTGCTGTGCTTCAGCCAGATCCTGAAGCTTATGGGATGCTAATCCATGAATGTGGAATCTCACACAGTGTAACATATATAAAAACAAGTGAAGAAATGGGGGATTGGGCCAGGATTAGTGGGTACTAGCCATATCATGTAGTTATAGGACATCAGAAGCAGCCTTCCAGAGGCAGAGCTGAAACAAGAGCTGAGAATCAGCACTCTGAAAGGTGGCTGTCCCCTTCTTCATTGAAGGGCTCAGAATTTTTCTTTCTCCTTCAATTAGCTGTATGAAAACCTTTCTTCCTTAGCCCAATTTTATCTAAAGGCAAAGCTGGAGGAGGAGCACTGCTCCAATTGTAGTAGATAACTTGGAAATTTGAGCCAAATTAGCTAAGTCTTTGTTGGGTTGTGTTTCCTAATAGGAAGAACTTAATGACCACTAGTAGGTAGGATGGCCTCATTTGTTATAACTCCCCAAAACTCCCATAGGAAGACTTTGTGCTTTCTACTTCTTTGATACCAGGTTCTACAAGGCTTGAGGTTCCCAGAAAATAGATTTTCTATAAGCTATGAATACTGCTAGAACGCTTTGGATTCCTTGTGTCTAGAGATTAGCTAGCAGAAATGGTCATCATATCTTGCCAGAAGTAACCAACCCTGAACACAAAGAAGAGATAGTGTTACTTTCCCTACACGATGGTAGAGTATGTGTGGTTCTAAGTTGATCTACTTGGGAGTCTCCTTCCACTCACCCTCTTGGCCTTTTGTGAAGGACCAATGCAATAAATCTGCCTTGAGAAAGGTATGGTTGTTAAGGGCTAAGGCCCATAGGAATGCAACTTTGGGACACAGGACTATAAAATATATGGTGGCTTGTCAAGGTACCAGCTGAAGTTTTGAGGGCATTAGAATGGATCACAGAGGTGGGAGAGGATGAGCATCAGTGCACTGGAAAATTACTGCAGCCCTAGGATCTCTGGTTCATCTCACCGACTTCTCTTACAAGCAAGCATTCCTTCTAGAGGAGAAGGCTTACAGACCATGTGTATACTAAATCTGTACAACGGAACCTATCTGTCCAGATCAAGGGATGGACCATTGCAAACATGAAAAAGTGCTGCCAAATTCTTCTGCTTTGGGGAACATAATTTACTGTTGGGACCTTAGCTGTCTTAATCTGTCACTCGTTTTGTACTGGGTTACACTTTTCTTACTTAGTGCCAGCAGAGGTTATAACATATGCCCTCTGCTATTTTAAAAGGAGTGCTTTTATTTAAAATATGACTTCAACCAGAGGCCTGCACTTTGGCCTGGTTGAAGTGTTCTTGAGTCTTTCTAAAGTCTAAGGCTCTTCTTACTCTGTTTTCCTTCTTCTTCTGTTTCCACTACTGTCACACTGGCACCACAGTCTGAAACCTCTCCCTGCTTTCCGGATTTCCCTGATCTTCAGAGGTACTTCTCTCAGTGAATCTCTAGAATGTCTAATTCTGTCCAGACACCTGCTTCTCAGAGGACACAAACTCACAGTGCCACTGGGAAAATGACACTTTAGCTAAAAAGAAAAATTTTAAGGTACAAAGCAGATATTAAGTGTTCTTTCATGTCTGGATCTACAGAGACCTATCCCATGCTCATCTTGTTTTCTCTGAATAGCAATTTGTTTCCATATGTTTGCATCCTAATTCAGAGCAAATGCTTGCTAAAAGAAAAAAAGAAACAATTTCTTCTATTTTGAACTACTCTCTCATTTTATCTATTATCTACTTACAGTTTATCTTTTTACAGTTTTTTTAAATTAGTCTGTACTTCATTGTACAGCCAGGCATTCATAGTACTTAGCATTTGAAAAAAAAGCAAGTCTACTATTAGACTATTCAAAAGTTTACTTAGAAGTTCCCTGAAGGATTAAAAACATAACTCTAACCCAACCGAATCCAAACAAGTGGGAACAATTTATTATTGCTCAGCCAGTTGTTTAAGATGAGAAATGAACATTAGGAATCTTGTATAGAATTGAGATCTCATCTTTGCTCTTGGTGTGCAGATATACCAATTTAGTATATATTATATATTGTGTTAATATAGAGCTAAACTATAAGAACCTTTTCTATGTCAATCGTACCTCATGATGCATGTCTGTGTGAGGCAGGAAAAATGAGATTAAGACTTGGGGTCAGAAGTTCTTAACTTAGTTCTACAACATTTAAGAAATCTAAACAAGTCCTATTGCCTCATCGAATTTTGGGTAGCTCATTGGCTGTTACAAAGTTCAAGTGCAGCGGAACATGAGAAAAAGCTTTGCAAATTGTAAAATGCGGTATCAGTTGTGAATTTTTATGCTGTGATGATAGTTTGGGGGACTTATTTGGAATAGTTTCTGATATGTATTATTTAGGAGTAGTAGGAAGTTAACTGAGCTTGAAGTTAATCTGCCAGGGATGTCATGATAAAATACCACAAACTGGGTGGCTTAAACAACAGAAATGATTTTTTCTCATAGTTTTGGAAATTCAAAATCAAGGTATTGGCAGATTTTTGTTATGAGACTTGAGAATTCCAAGTCTGGAAAATGGCTGCCTTTTTATGAGGTCCTCTTCTCTTGGTGTAGGCAGCCCTAGTGCCTCTTCCTCTTATAAAGATGTCAGTTGATTATATCAGATTAGGGCCCTACCCTTATAGCTTCATTTAACCTGTACTTCTTTTAAAGAGCCCACTTGCTAACACAGTCACATTGAAATTAGGGCTTCAACACAGGAGTTGTGGAGTAACAATTGAGTCCTATATCATGCATTATTAAGTCTGTCCAGTCATTAACTGTGTCAAGTCCATTCATTGTTTGAGGTTCTATTGGAACTACTGGTCTACCTAAGGAAGTTGTGGCTCCTACATCTTCTGTTAAGCGATACTTGAGGCATGGTAAGGATGCAGATTCTTTCTTTCTATTTTTTTTTGCTTTTTCGAGACAGGGGTTTCCTGTAGTTTCTAGAGCCTGTCCTGGAACTAGCTCTTGTAGATCAGGCTGGCCTCGAACTCAGAGATCCGCCTGCCTCTGCCTCCCGAGTGCTGGGATTAAAGGCGTGCGCCACCACCGCCCAGCTGAGAGGTGATTTTTTCAAAGTAATATTGTATTTGTGAAATTGAGGCTTTTTATGACCATGATAATAAGAAGTAGGTCATAATTAGGTGCCAACAGTGTGCTAGAGAATTGAAAACAGAATTCTGACAAATGTGAATGTACGTAAGGAATTGAAACTAACATTTTCTTTTCTTTTCTTTTTTTTTTTTTTTGGTTTTTCGAGACAGGGTTTCTCTGCAGCTTTAGAGCCTGACCTGGAGCTAGCTCTTGTAGACCAGGCTGGTCTCGAACTCACAGAGATCCGCCTGCCTCTGCCTCCCGAGTGCTGGGATTAAAGGCATGCGCCACCACTGCCCGGCCCATTTTCCTTTATTCTTATATCCTGGAAAACAAAAATGTAAACTTTATTCTTATTATGAATATGTGACTGGAGAAATTTCCTGAAAGGTAGTTCTAGAAGATAGAACTTGAGAGCAAGACAGACGAAGGAGGAAGGAACTTTGATTGTTAGAGAAACTTGGAGCCCACCGTTTATTTTGAAACTATTTTTAGCAAAGATTTAGTCAGGTTCATTCCTATGAAGGTTTAGAGATGTCTGGTCTTCTTTTATAGCACAATAAAACCTCATGGTTTCCTGGTTGGCTGGTATTTGTTTAAAAATAGTAGGTTGCTGGTACTGACAATATTGGAGAGGTTATAATTGGGGGAATCTGATGTAAATTTTTTCACTGGTAAAGAAGGAGGTTGCTAAGGATTAAATCCAGGCATGACTGTAAAGAATTTTTGATTTGTTTAAAGTCTTGTTCATATTAAAGTAGATGTTAGCTATCCTTTTAAACGTGATTAAACACCTCCCCAATGCAATACTAAAATCTGAATTTATGTAAGGGTTCTTGTTATTGTTCAGCTTGCACTTATATTTAATATAGCTACCAAAGCACCAAGAATTGTTGCTGGGAAGAGTCCAAGCTTAATTTGAGTGAAGATTGATGCCAGGTTAAAACTGAAGCACTACAGTTAATCCTGGTTGTTTAGCAGGAAAAGGACACAAAGAACCCTTGGTTTTGTCTGAAATATCTAACCAAGTATTAAAAAAATTCTCTGAATGTATAAATCTGTATTTTGCTTTTAATTAGTAGAACTTGTTGGCTGTTTGCTATTACCAGAGTGATGAAAATATAGTGATTTTAAGCAAAGAACATTGAGCAAGACTAAACGATCTCTCCTGAATCTTTGAAAAAATGGAGACATGTCACTGACTTCAAAGGGGTACATGAAAGAAAGAGCTGGCTTCATATTGCCCTACTCTTTGAATCTGGATGGATAATTGTTCAATTAAAAGACTTCCAGGCCTGCTGGAGACTCCTGTTCATGTTTGTGCTATGAAGACCGTAGTCTCGCTCTCCTGTTTTGTCCTCTTCCACTTGTAAGACATGGATAGGAATGTAAAGTTATTGCTAATTTATAGAATTTGTATTAAAGACTGGAACTATACCATTAGAGAGAAATCTGTTATGTTCATTTATGATCTGGGACTGAACTCAGGACTTTGTGCACACAAGGCAAGCAGCACAAAGCCAGCACTCTACGTTTAGTTGCAACCTCAGACTGTTTTTTTTTTTTTAAATAAGAGATTGAGAGTCTGCCTCAGTTGACCAGACTGCTCTTGAGTGTGCAGTCTTCCTGCTTCAGTGCCATCCGTAGCTGGGATTTAAAGTGTGTGGTGTGTGCCACCCGGCAAATTTTTTCTTTATACACCCGAAAAAACAGAGGTGTATCAGCTTACTATTACTTCACTAGATTGTTTAAATTATGCTTGTAAGGCCGAAATTAACAAAAAGTAACAAGACAACTAAAAACTTTATCTCCTGGATAATTTTAGTTATTTTCTGGGTAATTACTTGGAATTCAACATTTTTTTTTGTTAATTCCAACACAAGTGTGCATTCATTCTTTAAGTCACCATCAATCGCCTTTGGTCTATACAAATGCAAGTGCTTTCCAATCCAAATTGCTCTTGAGTTTCAGATTCATATATCTAAGAGCAAGAAACATCCCCTTTTTTTCTTCAACCTGTTTAAAACAAAACTTGTAATCTTTACTCTCAGATATTCCTCTAATATTTTTATATCACCATTAATATCTTTAAATTATTCTTAGACTATATGGAAAAAAACTTTCTTCATAGTACCCGTTTAAATCATTTAGAATTGATCAAACTTATTATAATTATTTTTTTAAATGTTTTTCCTGGGTTTGGTCTCAGTCTTCCAAACTATCCCTATGCAATACTGGTACTGGTTTTCAAATGCACAATTGAAAGGGATCACGGCTTACTCCTCCTTTAGGACCTTTAACAGTTCCTTATTATCAATGCGATCAAGTTGTTCAGACTTCTCAGTGACCCAAAGGCTTACCAACATTTGGTCTCCACACTTCTACCTTGTGTTTTTTTCACACCCACCTTTCTTCCACCCCCAATCATACCAACCTGCTTACAGTTCTAGGATTTCTTGGTCTCATGATTCTGTACATTCTGTTCTTTGCCGGGATTCTTTTCTTTCTTCTCATACATTTGGGAAGCCTGTATTTATTCTTCAGTCTTCGGGCTAGCATCTCCTCCTCTGAGAACTCCTCTTTGTTCCACAGTGCACTTGCTAAGAACTCAGAGCATTTCACACTATGCTGCAGTTGTTTACATAGTTTCCCTTCTACTAAACTATGGGAGGCGGCTGCCATTTGTTTGAGTGTATTTGTAACTTTAGTGTCTAAATAGTGCCTGGTACATGCTAAATGAATGAAGAAAATTCTGAAAAACATAAATATTTTCTTGTCTTCAGGATGTTTGTTATTATAGATGAAATGGGTTGTTAATACCTGATTTTTTTTCTCCTTGTAGTCATAAATAGGCCCCACACCAACTACTTTTTGTAGTATGTTTCCATAGGACTACAAGAATAGGCTACAAAAAATACATAGTTATTCCACAGAAAGTAATATATTAATTCTACAATTTTAGTAACTGGGGCTCCAAAACCCTGTATCATTTGCTTTGTAATGAATGAGGGTTGTTAATATAGCTATATGATAGTGGACTTAGGAAAACAAAGACATAGGATGAAATAAAGTTGAAAGTAGGCCTTGAGAAAGAGTTGAACAAGTGGTGAGATCTAGAGATATTTTGGGTAAACTCAGAATTAGCAAGATTATGGGAAGTCCTGAAAGGATATGGGAGGTAAGGAGTAGGGTAGATGTAAGAAAAATAAACACACGTGCAAAAGCACGCGTGGGCACACACACATAAACACACACACCATCTGTTAATTGTTAATATGTCATTTGATTTAATACATAATAAAAACTCCAAGAGCTGGATATAGGCATTTTATAGATGAGGTGGGTAACAAGAGACACCAATAGAGGAGGTTGACAGGGAAGGTTCTTCATTCTCATTCTGCTGTTCCCCTTTTCCAGTCAGCTCCCAGAGCTGCTGTGCTGCTGCATACAGCTTAGTCATCCACATACAAATACAGTGTTTTCTTCTGTTTGCAATGGGCATGTATAGGCGCTTTATTTATCAGTTCAGAGTAACACAACTACAATTTTATTTTCAGTTCAACCATATAATCTATATATAAATCTATAAAACAATTGTTCACATTTATTGATGATGCTAGTTAATGCATCAGATAATTTCTCCTGAGTTTCTCTTGCAAAAATAACATGAATAAATTTTAAATAGGTTTAGCAGAACAAGCTGACTCCCAAGTTTTTCTTGGTGAGCTCCACTCCACTGCTGACTCTGTTTGGAATCCAGAAAGGACTGCTGTCTGGTGTAAAAGGCATTTTGCTCTTGCCGCCTCCTGGAGATTGCTCTGCCTGGCAGTTTGTCACTCTTCTGGGCAGGTATCCAGCTTGTGGTAGTGAGGTGGTTTTGTGGCAGAACTCCACAATTAACCACAAGTTCAGTGTCAACGGTAGGCTGCCACCGTCGTGGCTGTGATCCTTCAGATCTGCTGGTGTAGCCGGCGTTGAAGGAACTACTGCTTGTCCAAGGAGGGAGCAGGAAGGCTCGGAAAGAGTCTGCATGGCTGTGTCTTGTTCAAGACTGAGCTTTTAGGTGTAAAACAACAACAACAACAAAATCCGGGAAATTTCAGATTAATAGCTAGAGATTTAAGACCTTTAACATGATTATATTTTTAAAACTCATAGCAGTGAATTTTTGGCATAGATATAATTGTTGTTTTACAAATTAGAATGTAAAAAGGAAAAAATTTCAAGTATTAGAATATAGTCTTAGAGCAAAAGAAATCTAGGCATTATCACTTGAATTAAATTTTTAAAATCACCTACATTTCTTGTAAGAAATTAGTTCATATTATAATTTAAGTAAAATGTAAGTGTGTATTTTTTGTAAACTTAAAGAAAAGTGTCCATTTCTTAATTTTGTGAAAATGAATGTTATAAATATTTTTAAAAATATGGAAAATCTTGTCTTCTGTTAAATCTTTTGAGGGATTTCTATCAAAATTCTTTAATGAAACAAAAATTCAGAGAACGTATAACTGAAAGCTGATCTGTAAATCTGTAAAAATTGCTTTGAGAAATGTAAAATGTCTGATACTTGCAACAGGATGATGACTGTTGGTCAGGAGACTGAGCTCGTCTGGATAAGAGAATTTCCATACCTGAAGAGTATATTTTATGGTATCCACACAACAACAGGATGATGACTGTGTTGGTCAGGAGACTGAGCTCGTCTGGATAAGAGAATTTCCATACCTGAAGAGTATATTTTATGGTATCCAGGTCAATATATTGGGACAACACAAATATTTAATAAATAGGAATGATAACTCCAGTTCCATGTTGCATAGCATCATCTCTAGCCCCCCTCATACCTAATATATCCTTTTGGATTTTTTTTTTGGCCACCTTATACTTTGTAGGCATAAGGTGCTTGGAGTTAGCTGAAAATACTAGGGTGCATGGGTACAGAATTTTGTGCTTGCTTGTTTTCCCTCCCAGATTCTCTTTTCTTCCTACGTTACTTAGGGAACTTCTGTTTGCCTTTCAGTACGGACCCAGATGTGACTTCCTTCACTGCCCCAGACCCTTACTCCTCACATGCTGGTCACAAGACAGTGTAGGCAGGTGCTCTTGCTCTAGCCTCCCTGAGAGCAAAGAGCCTAGTTCAGCTCTCCATCAGCTATTCTAGTCCTGATCTTTAGCAATTATTTCTACTTCTCTATGTTCAACTAGCCTATGGATCATTATCGTTACACTATCTTTGTTATCAGGGACCAGGCACTTAATAAATGATTGCATTTACGAAGGATGGGATAGTAAATGTTTGTGGAGAAGAGTATTACAGAGGAAGTGAAAGTGAGGGAATTAAAGTATAGAAATGAAAAAAAGAAAGTATCATAAAGAAGGAAGGATAGTGGATAGTGAGACATGAGACAGATACACAGTGGGGACATTCTGACAAGAATAATTTTTTTAAATAGTCATCAATGATTGTAGTAGTTGTTGTTTTTGAGACAGGGTTTCTCTGTATATGAGGCTGGCCTTGAACTCACAGAGATCTGCCTGCCTCTGCCTCCCAAGTGCTGGGATCAAAGGCTTGCGCCAGTGCCACTGCCCAGCCGTAGCCAAATTTTTGTGATATGCTGTACTTTTTAATAGGTTACATGTATACAGCCTATTTCCTAGAGACATCTGTAACTTTGAGGAAGCTCTGAAGAATGGTTTATGGTCTTAATGGGTTTTTTCTCTACAGTAAAGTAAGTATTCTGCAAAGAGATACTTGGTGAATTGAGAGTAAGGGGCTGGGGACATAGATAAAGTGCTTGCTGCACAAGGACCAGTTTAGATTCTTGCCACCCTTTTAAATGTCCAGTAGGCCTGGTATCCTCCCTGGAATTCTAGCACTAGGAAGCTGGAGGTGCCATCCTTAGAACAAGCTGACTAGAAGACTAGAATTGGTGAACTCTGGTTTCAGCTAGATAGAGATCCTGCCTCAATGAATAAGGTGGTACATCTTGGGCTCTGCATGCATACAGATGTACCTCCTCTACACATTGTATACACCCCACCCACGCATACACATATGGATACCACATACACAGACACATTGAAAAACAAGGAATAAGGCAGACTCCATTCTGAGAAAGGTACTAGTTAGAAGGGAAACATTGTTAACCTTTGGGCAACAGAGTTACTTGCATTTTCAAAACAGAATGATCTTTTCTATACTGGAGAAAAATTTGTTTTTATTTTTTTCAGTCTTTTTTTTTCAGCTTAAGTCAGTAAATTCTCTTACTTTTTAAGTCAGTTAGTTGTCTCACTTTTTCAAAAATCTTACAAGGTTCACATGCACCTTAAGGGAAAATATTAATATTAGAAATCTGGAACCTCAATGACACTGTTATTTATTCCTGAAGGTTTCTTTGATACTTAAGATGTGCCAGATTGCTTTCTATTTTTTTCCTACAAAGTCTGGGTTGCATTTTATTGAATTCTGTGAAGTTATGTTTAGGAAGAACATTCAGAATTTTTTTTTAAATCTTTCCAAGTTCAGTTCAATTAACATTCCTTTTTCAGGGAGACTATTTCAGAGGTTTTAACTTTTTTTTCCAACCAAGGGTTCCACAGATTGGTTTAGTTCAGAATAGGAAATGCTAGAGACCAACTGAATGGTTTGAATATTTTTATTTAAAAAAGAGCAGCCTAAGGCTGGGTGTGATGACACAAGCCTTTAATCCTAACACTTGGGAGGCAGAGGCAGGAGAATCTCTGTGAGTTCAAGGCCAGAACAACCAGGGCTCAGTAGAGAGATTCTGTCTCAACAAACAAACACACACCAAAACAAAATGAAAACAGCTTATCATTGGCACAACAGATCATGGTTGAAAGTGATAGCATAGAGAGGGAACAGTATTACATGCCTTTTAAAGAGCCAGTAAATATTATTATCTTTTCAAGGCATCTTACTAAATATTTCATAATTTCTCTACCTCCATCTTTCTCTTCTTGTCTCCTCTGTTTATTCATCCCTCCCACCCTCCCCTTTCTTTTGGTGTTTTGAGTTAGGGTGTATGCTAGCCCAGATTACCTGTGAACTCATGATCTTCCTGCCTCAGCCTCCTGAGTGTTGGGATAACAGTCATGTACCACCATGCCTGGCTTCTCTTAGCTGTCAGAACCTGAGGAGTTGTCTGATTATGTAACTTTTGTCTGACAGTAAGATGAGATTCCCTTGTCCTATTCAACTTCCTATCCAATTCTTTTATACTTATATTCCATAATTATAATTATAATAATCACCATAGGTGCAGGAGTCAAGATTCATTGAAAACAGTTTGATTTTGGAAAGGAATTTCTGGAATTATTGCTTTAGAAATGGATTGTTTTACTTCTGGGTTTTAGAGTTAGGAAATGCCCCTATCAAAAACAACAGTTGAAAATACAAGCCACAAGAATAGGGAATTAGTTACTAGAATATAGAGTAGAAGGAAAAATGGTTGAGATCAAACCTGAGAGCTCTTTTGGCTTCATTAAAAAACATTTTGATGTATCAATGACTAGTGCCAGAGATTTCATCAGATGTAGACGGCATTCTAACAGCTGGGCAGACCCCTAGTGCTGGAATTTCTCAAATGGAACTTGTAAGGAAACACAGGTTGTAGGCAGGTAACATCTGCCAATGGTAAAAGTGTCCTTAGGCACTAAACTAACTTTTAGGGCCAGTTCTAGGCTCTGAGAATGAAAAGATCAGGACAAGGCTCCTCTGGAGTTAGGGGATGCAATAGTGGTTTATTGGATTAGGTATACCTTTAAGGGATGTAGAACAAAACTCTCACCCTTTGTATACATATGGCGACTCTGGATATTATTAGAAAAATATAATGCTTGAGGGGTTGCATTGCTTCAGAATGACTAAGGAGATGAGTGGTAAGCACCAGGATTCCATGTCATGGATCAACAAGCTGAAAAGTGAAGATCTCCACTTGAAAGTGCAGAGATAGGGATCAAGCTCAACAAGAATAGAGATAGCTAAGAGAAATTATATATGTCTATATATATGTATATATATATATACATACATGTGGCGGCCGCACTTACATTCGCCATTACAAGATGGCGCCGAGGGCTAAAGTAAACAAGTATGTGGCGCGAACTTTTCGCGCCACATCTGCCTGGCAACAGGTTTCCACCAATCCTTTTCTGCCACGTCACCTAATCAGTAGACACGCCCCGTCCTCCTCTATATAAGCCGCCACCCAGCCCGGCTCGGAGCCCCCTGCTTCCAGCTCTCCCTCAACCAAGCAGCGCTTCATTAAAGTGTGATCAGAGAAGAATCCTGTGTCGGTGGTGATCTTTCCCTGCTGGTCAGGGTTCGCTCGCCGCAGCTGGTGCCGAAACCCGGGAACTTCGGCGGACACACACAGGGGGCCGAAAAGGATTCAGAACTCTACACACGAAGCGGTCGGCGCCGGTAAGTATCCTTAGGTATGCTTCTTGGAGGAATTAGTCCTTTGTGGTTTGCACTAGCAGTGGTTGTTTTTGCTGTAGTGGTTTATGCCTTTTGCATTTTTATCCGTTGTCATAGACCAGGAGAGGAGTGTCTCTGCTGTAACATCTAAAGTGAAAGTAAATCCGTAGCAGATAAGGCGATTTTTCTGCCCTTTTGTAAGCCTCTTGTAGAAAAGTGAGCAAAGATGGGCAACGATCAGTCTGTCTCCAGTGTATGCGATTTTGTAGATCCCATACAGCGGTTACTACAGGAGAGAGGATTGAAAATCTCGAAATCCACCATAAAGGTGATTGTCGGGGATATTGATCGCATGGCGCCGTGGTTTGCGGTGTCTGGGGATCTAAATCTGCATTGCTGGAGAAAGCTAGGCAAAGATTTGGAGGCAGCAAAGGAACAGGGGCAATTAAAGAAGGGGACTTATCCTTTTTGGAGATTAGTACACTCCTGTTTGAAAGACGGAAAAAATGTAGAGGAGTTAAGAGAAGGAAGGAAAATGTTGGCAAGACACCAGGACAGCCTTTCAGAAGCAGGTTCAAAGACAGAGGAGGATACAGAAGAAAAGTGCACGGTAATAAGGAACAAAAAAGGAGAAAAGAAAGATATAAAAGAAAAAGAGGATCCTAAGATAAATAAACCTTCAGCACCTCCCCTATATCCGGTGCTGGATGAATTCGCAGCCTTGCGGCTGGCTGAAGAAGAGCTGGTAGAGGCAGAGGAGGAGAGCTTAGAGGAGGAAGATGCACGTTATGAGGAGGAGAGATATGGGCCAGCTCTAAAAGTGCCTACTAGAGAGTTTCCCCCTCCTTACGTGCAGCCCAGGAGTAGCTGCCATTTCATCGACAGGGGCACTCTTGCGCAGTTAGCTGTGCATTATCCACCTTCAGTGGTGGTATTTCCTGTTTTTGAGGATCAAAATCAACAAAGATATCATGAGCCAGTCCCTTATAAAGAGTTAAAAGATTTAGTGGAAGCGGCAAAGACTTATGGAGCTAATGCGCAGTATACCCGCACATTACTGACTCGGTTGACCACCAGAGCTATGACACCAACAGATTGGTGGGAAATTGCTAGAGCATGCCTTTCTACAGGTCAATATCTAGATTATAGATCTATAGTGGTAGAAGCTGCTCACACTCAGGCTCGAGTAAATGCGCAAACGCCAAATCGAGCTCCCTGGAATGCAGACATGTTATTAGGGCAAGGGCAATGGACGGCTAATCAAACAGCCTATCCAGTGGAGGTATATCAACAAATTAATGAAATTTACACAAGAGCATGGAAAATGATACCAAAAAGAGGTGAAGTGACGGGCAACCTTACTAAAATTATTCAAGGCCCTACTGAACCTTTTTCGGAGTTTGTGGCTCGCATGATGGAAGCTGCAGGAAAAGTTTTCGGTGAGGCGGAAGAAGCTATGCCTCTGGTTCAGCAGTTAGTGTTTGAACAGGCTACTAAAGAATGTAAGAGAGCCATCATGCCGTGGAAAAATAAAGGACTGGATGCTTGGCTTAAGGCCTGCCGAGAGATAGGCGGCCCTCTAACTAATGCTGGCCTAGCGGCTGCTATGCTAGCAGTCTCCAGGGGGCAGGGAAGATCAGGTACCTGCTTTAATTGCGGGAAGCCGGGGCATGTACGAAAAAATTGCCCCCAAGGCACACATAAAAAGAGCCAAGGTCAGAGACAGCCGGGCACATGCCCGCGGTGCAAAAAGGGAAAACACTGGGCAAATGAGTGTCGATCCGTAAAGGATATCAATGGACAGCCCATACCTAATGCAACATCAGCCATGTCAAAAAACGGGCAGAAGGGCCCACTACCCCAGGGCCCGAGAATTTATGGGGCAATTCAGGAGCCAAACATGAGACCACCCCAGTCATCAGAAGGGCCACCACAGGCTCCGCAGGGTTGGACCTCCGTGCCACCACCGGATTGGTACTGACTCAGAGTATGGGTGTTCAAGCTATAGACACAGATATGTCAGGACCTCTAGAGGAAGGAACAGTGGGACTAGTTTTAGGAAGATCCTCCAGTACTCTTAGAGGGTTATTAGTGCTACCTGGAGTGATCGACCCTGACTACAAAGGCATTATTAAGGTAATGTGTCATTCTCCGTTTGGCATCATTTCGATTGCACCCGGAGATCGTATTGCACAATTGTTAATTCTTCGATCAGACCATGAAAAATTTCCCTCTTATGAGAAAGAGAGGGGCAAGCGAGGGTTCGGCTCCTCTGGGGTTGAACTAGCATGCTTGTCTATAGGACTTGATGATCGCCCCATGTGTACCCTAGAAATAGAAGGAAAGCTCTTTACGGGCCTATTGGATACCGGAGCGGACAGAAGTGTGATGCGTAAACAGGATTGGCCGAAGAGGTGGCCGTTACAGACGGCTGCACAAACCTTACAGGGTCTAGGATACAAAAATACTCCAGATATGAGTGCTAAGCAATTGCATTGGAGGATGGAACACAGTCAAGGCACTTTTCAGCCTTTTGTCATAGACCTTCCTTTAAATTTATGGGGAAGGGATGTACAACAACAATTAAAATTGATAATTACCAATGATTATTCTCAAGTGAGTAAAGATGTCATGAAGGCACAAGGCTTTGTACCAGGAAAAGGGCTGGGGGCTCGCCTTCAAGGACGAAGTGATCCCGTGTTGCCCACTCCCAAATCTGATCGGAAGGGCTTGGGTTTTTCCTAGGGGCCACTGATGATGCGTTACGCATCCCCTGGGGCACAGATACACCCGTTTGGGTGCCTCAGTGGCCCCTGTCTATGGAAAAGCTCCAGGCCGCACACATATTAGTTAAAGAACAACTTCAGCTTGGTCATATTGAACCTTCTGTGTCTCCTTGGAATTCTCCTATTTTCATCATAAAAAAGAAGTCAGGAAAATGGAGGCTGCTGCATGACCTTAGAGCAGTTAATGCACAAATGCAACTCATGGGATCTGTCCAAAGAGGGTTGCCTCTTTTAAGTGCTTTACCAAGAGATTGGCCTGTTTTTGCCATAGATGTTAAGGATTGCTTCTTTTCTATACCCTTGCATGTTTTAGATAAACATCGTTTTGCATTTACTGTTCCCTCTATAAATCACGAACAGCCTGATGAACGCTATCAATGGAAGGTCTTACCACAGGGTATGGCCAACAGTCCCACCATGTGCCAGCTATACGTGGATCAGGCGTTACAACCAGTGAGACGTAGTTTTCCAAAAGTTAGGCTGATCCATTACATGGATGATATCCTATTGGCAGCAAAACAAGAGCATATGCTAGAACGGGCATTAGTTGCCCTGGAGGCATCCTTAAAACAAAAGGGGCTGATTATTGCCGCCGATAAGATTCAAAAGACAAGTATTATAGAGTTTTTAGGAGCCCATGTTACCCCAAAACAGATTTTTCCACAAAAAATTTGCATTCGCACATCACATTTACGCACTTTAAATGATTTTCAAAAATTGCTCGGAGATATAAATTGGCTGAGAGGATATCTCCCCATTACCCGTGAAGCTTTGCAGCCGTTGTTCTCAATATTAGAAGGAAATCCTGATGTAACGTCACCTAGAGAGCTTACACCCAAGGGAAAAGAAGCATTAAAGATAGTGGAAAAGGCCATAGAACAAGCGCAGGTTCTTCGGTTTGATCCAGAACAACCATTATTGCTTTGCATTCTGCGCACTGTTGGTCATCCTACTGGAGTATTGTGGCAGACAGGCCCGATTTGGTGGATACATGGTCATACACTTGGTTCACGCACGTTAAGCTAATATCCTGATTTAGTGGCACAACAGGCATTATTGGGAGTGAAGTTCAGCTTGACCACCTTTGGAAAAATGCCAGAGAAGTTAATATTGCCCTATACCAAAGATCAAATTGAAGTTTTGACAGGGACTACTGATGATTGGGCCGTATTGATTTCCTCATATTCAGGCGTTATTGATAATCATTATCCGTCTGATAAATTGCTGTCCTTTATGGCACAGAATGTTGTATATTTTCCAAAGATTACCAGTGCTTCTCCTTTGAATAATGGCTTGACTATTTTTACTGATGGGTCCAAAACTGGAATTGGAGCCTATATGGTATATGGCTCCCCGCCTGTTACTCTGAAATTTCGCTCTGGAGCACCCCAAGTCGTGGAGTGTCAAGTAGTGTTGGAGGTCTTTAAGGCCTTTCCCCATCAGCCTTTTAATTTGTATTCTGATTCATGCTATGTAGTTAATGCTGTAAAACATCTGGAAGTGGCTGCATATGTTAAACCTAGTAGCATGGTTGCATCTTTGTTATTACAAATTCAGAATTGTATAATTCAACGTGCTAAACCATTTTTTATCGGTCATATTAGAGCTCATTCCGGTCTTCCTGGACCTATGACTAAAGCTAATGATATGGTTGATAGGGCTACCAGGGAAATGGCTTTAGTTGCCCTGGATCCTATGCAATCGGCTGAACAATTTCATAGAAAGTTTCATGTGCCTGCAAATACCCTTCGCCTTAAGTTTAATATTACTCGCGACCAAGCGCGTGAGATAGTTAAACAATGTTCCTCCTGTGTGATCTTTCATCATCCGCCTCATATTGGGGTTAATCCACGTGGGTTAAAGCCACTTACCCTTTGGCAGATGGATGTTACTCATGTTTCAGAATTTGGTAAACAAAAATATTTGCATGTTTCCGTGGACACTTGTTCAGGTGTTATACATGCCACCCCGTTATGTGGTGAAAAGGTCCTTAACGTAAGGACCCATTGCCTAGAAGCCTGGGCTGCTTGGGGCAAGCCTTATTCTTTAAAAACTGATAATGGCCCGGCATATGCCTCTAAAAGTTTTCAACAGTTCTGCTCTATTTTCGAAATTAATCATACTACTGGTTTGCCCTATAATCCACAAGGACAAGGCATCGTGGAAAGGGCTAACCGCACCATTAAGGAATTGCTTCAAAAACAAAAAGGGGGAATAGCCGAGGGCGCATCCCCGCGAGATAGAATATCTCTCGCTCTCTTTACATTTAATTTTTTGACCTTGGATTCCAATGGCTGTTCAGCCGCGGAAAGACATATGGACCACAGACACAGAAATACAGAATTAGTAAAATGGAAGGATGTAATTGATAACAAATGGTATGGACCGGACCCTGTGATACAGAGGTCCAGGGGAGCTGTTTGTGTCTTTCCTCAGAATCGGCCAGATCCGGTGTGGATCCCTACCAGACTGACAAGGATCGTGACAACACTGGAACAGCCTGACGAAGAGCAAGGAGATGTTGCTGCTCCTGATCCTGTTGGTGAACCTGCCGGTTCCAGTTGAATCTGAAGAATCTTATTTCTGGGCTGTGGCCCGTACATGGCCCATTCCAATTCCTGTTCACAATGAGTCCACAATATTGCCACAATTTTTTGTTGATAGTTGCCAATTGAACTTAGTTTGCAAAAAGGTGGATGCTCAGGAACAGAAATTTAATCAAACTGTAGTGCCCCTAGCAGGAACTTTATGTTTTACCACAAATCAGAGCACTTCTATCTCAGACTGCATCTTGCTAGATGCTATGAATCTTACTGTAGCTAGAGATCCATTTTTAGAAGATACCCCTAATTTTTTGAGAAAGGCCATTAGCGTAGCCCTGCCTCAGGTCAGATCTGGAGCTAAATCTGGATCTGGCTCCTATTTCGGTTCCAATGATACTGTTAATGTTACCACTTATGGGATCAGTTGCAACCTTACAACGCCCAATTGGGTACAGGTTAGCAAGGTTAATAATAGTGATTCACAGGTTGGCAATAGTAATCATACTAGTAATAATATTTTTTCTTGGTCTGTCCCTAGATGCTCTGGTAATGATTTGAGCTATCCCCCTGAATTTGTGGATTGCAGAGGACGATATGATAAGTTTTACAATAATTCTGGATGGGTTCTTAGGAATCTTAACCATTTTAAGGTTAAAAGAAAACTTATGATAAAGGTTGGATCACCCTTTACACCATGGATACTTATGAATTCCAGAGGAGCTATAACTGAGTTGTCTCCATTTGCTACATTTGTTCGCTCTGGAATAATTATGTTAAATAATTATACAGGGATTATGAATCACACTTCTAAAGAAATTAATATAACTAGTGTAGAGAAAAAACATAATACTACTCTACGGCAAACCAGAGTTTGCCTGGATCCTCCCTTTGTCTGGCTTTTGTTTAATACTACAGGGAGTTCAAATAATACTGCAGTTGATTGCAAGAAGGATAATTGCTCTCTGTCACAATGTTGGAATTTCTACCATTCAGGTGCGATTGTTATGCGCATCCCTACCTTTGTGTTTTTGCCTGTAAAAGCCAATCCTAAGAACTTCCCATTAGCCACCCTGGTTCGCCGGAAAAGGGATTTTGGCATTACAGCAACTATTGTGACGGCTATTGCAGTGTCTGCTGCTGCAGCTGTTACTGCAGGAGTAGCTATGGCCAATCAAGTTCAGACAGTTACTTTTATCAATTCCGTGGTTCAAAAAACCTCGGACGCTATGTATATACAAGAAAAGATTAACCATCAATTAATGTCAGGTATTTTATTGTTAAATAAGAGAGTTGATTTGGTGGAAAGAAATATGTTAAAAATGTTTGATATAGTTACCTTTGGTTGTGTAGATCGTACTAAGCATTTGTGTGTTACCCCCTATACTGCTACCCTTAATGAATCCCGAGCGATTTCTCAATATCTAAATGGCAATTGGACAAGGGAATTGGAACAATTGCAAGCAAATTTTAGTTTGAAGATTTTGGCTTTGAATCAAACCCAGGCGACTATGGTTTCGCTGGGGGAATTTACAGATTGGCTGGTAGATACCTTTTCATATATTAAGGAATGGGCAGGGGTTGGCGTGCTAGGATTAATATTAACTTCGGGAGTGATATTGGCGTTGTTTCTGATTCTAAGGCTGATTCGGGTAAGGAAACGGGAAAAGGTGGCCATTGCTCGTGCCCTCGCAGCCTTGGAGGCCGGTAACTCCCCCCAAGCTTGGATCAGCATCTTACAGGACTCCTGACCCTAATCCCTGCTTTTGCACCCGAAGGCCATTGAGCCATTGCACTCGGAAAGAGGGATCGATGAGGTTCCCCTGAATCTGGGGATGTGTTGTCCTGGACAGGAGGTTTTGCACCTAAGAGTGCACTGAGTAGATCCACTCAGGAGATCATGACCTTATGCATATGGGTAGTCCCGCTTATTTTTCCCATCCCTGAGAAAAACGGGACATGTCTACATTTTCAGGGTAAGGTCCTCTGACCTCAGCCTTGACTGTCTTTTAAATTTCATAAAATTAAAAGGGGGGAACTGTGGCGGCCGCACTTACATTCGCCATTACAAGATGGCGCCGAGGGCTAAAGTAAACAAGTATGTGGCGCGAACTTTTCGCGCCACATCTGCCTGGCAACAGGTTTCCACCAATCCTTTTCTGCCACGTCACCTAATCAGTAGACACGCCCCGTCCTCCTCTATATAAGCCGCCACCCAGCCCGGCTCGGAGCCCCCTGCTTCCAGCTCTCCCTCAACCAAGCAGCGCTTCATTAAAGTGTGATCAGAGAAGAATCCTGTGTCGGTGGTGATCTTTCCCTGCTGGTCAGGGTTCGCTCGCCGCACATACATACATATATATATATCTCAGGATGAGAACTAAGGAAATCTATTAGTTGTTTAAGTTTGGCAGTAGAATAATTAATTTGCCCTCTAAGAAATGCAGCTTAGTAATCTTTGACAAAGTCTATAAATAGAGAAGGGAGCTATTATAAACACAGCTAGCTCATTCTTCTTGTTAAGTAAACTTCTGATGGTCTTTGTCACAATCCTTACATTTTATTTTAGAATCCTCAGGTACTGGGTTGGTGTATAGAGGGGTGTGCTTCAACTGTTGGCTGTTGAGAAAGTTGGAGCTTTAGACCGACAAAGATCTTGATGGCAGCTAAAAGACGGTTAAAGAACTGCAAAATAAAAGAGTTTTGTGAAAGTGGCTTTGAATTCTATTTCCAGGCAACAGTCCTTTGCACAAACACCTTCATTTTCATTTATCAACACTGAAAATCTGGGTGGCACAAATAATTCAAAGGTTGGTTGTATCAATTTGAAAGGTGAATCCTAAAGATACCTCTATGGTTTTGGAATGTTGTCATTTAGCTTTTAAAAACAAGATTTTAAAAGTCATCTAAGGGTGATCTACGCATCTCTCTTAGGATCTTTTTACCTAGCTTCTTTGGGGCTGTGTATTGTAGCCCTTTAAAGGGGAAATAGGTGAGATCTCCTGGGTAAACTGTGAGGGGGAGAGGAGTGGAGGATGGGAACATGAGGTATTGGGATATCTGGGTTGTGGGAGTGACAGGGAAGGAAAGCAATCAGTGAAAGAGATATCTTGATAGAGGGAGCCATTATGGGGTTAGGGAGAAACCTGGGGCCAGGGAAACTCCCACAAGGATGACCCCAAGTAAGACTCCTAGCAATAGTGGAAAGGGTGCCTAAACTAGTCTACCCTGTAATCAGACTGGTGACTACCCTGACTGTCATCATAAAACCTTCATCCAGTTAGTAATGGAAGCAGATGCAGAGACAAGCACTGGGCCAAGCTCCGGGACATCAATTAAAGAAAGGGAGGAGAGATTATATGAGCAAGTGGGGTCAAGACCATGATGGGGCAACCCACAGAGACAGCTGACCCGAGCTAGTGGGAGCTCATGTACTCTAAACTGATAGACAGGGAGCCTAGTCTGCATGGGACCAACCTAGGCCCTATGCATGTGAATGACAGTTGGGTAGTGTGGTCTGTTTGTGGGGCCTCTAGCAGTGGGAGCAGGATCTGTTCCTGGAGCATGAACTGGCATTTTGGAACCTATTCCCTTTGGTAGGATGTCTCACTCAGCCTCGATGCAAGGGGAAGAGCTTGTTCCTACTTAAACTTGATGTGCCAGGCTTTGTTGATTCCCATGGAGTCAATGTTTTCTGAGTGTATGGGGGGGGGGAGGGCAGAGAAGGAGGTTGGGAGAGGAAATAGGAGGAGAGGAAGCAGGGGAAACTGTGGTTGGTATGTAAAATAAATAAAAAATTCATAAAAGTCACCTAAGTTAAATTGCTTCCTTTTACAATGGAGCAGAATGAGTTTTTTGAAAGCCATGACTTGCTTGCTATCAGGGCATGATCAGTTGGAGCCCAACTCAAGAAACAGCGTCTAGTCCACTACTGCTTTCATTACCACGAATGTGTATTCTATCTCAGATGACAAGCTCAGATTTAAAAATAACAATACAATAACTTTAATATAAACCTGTTTAAAAATTTATTACTTTAGAAAAATTACCTAAAATGGGTATTTTAGTAATGTTGTTTTGTCATGCCCTTCTACACAAGCTCTAAATATATAGGCTGTTTTCTATTTACTCTTCAACTGATTTTGTGTGTGTGTGTGTGTGTGTGTGTGTGTGTGTGTGAGAGAGAGAGAGAGAGAGAGAGAGAGAGGGAAAGAGGGAGGGAGGGGTCCTATGTACAGGATTTAAAACACATATTTGCTGAGTTTAGTTAAAATGAGCCCCCACCTTCATTTGTTCAGCAGGAAAAGACCCAGTGATTTTTATCATTTACGACATTAGGGTAACTACTGAACACTCTATTAAATATTTTTCCTCTATTCAATATATAGAAAAGCCAAGGAAATTCTGCTCTTTTCCCACAATTGTCAAACTCTGGTGTTAATCCGTCACAATTTCTATTATGTATCTGAACTATGACCATATATGAAAATGGTTTGCTTTAGGTCATGGCTGTGGGCTGAGTGAGATTAATTGGAGGAAAAATAGGCCTGTTTGTGGGATTTACCACACAGTAAGGTTTCTCATCTCCCTGGAAAAATGTGGAATTAGCTTTTTGAGAAAAGCAGGCCTGTCCCGAAGGGAGAGTTTCGGTGGAGGGAAACAGTTCACCGTCTCTAAGGCCTGGTTGGATTCCAGAGCAGTCGCTTTGGTCCAGCAAAGTTCTTTTCTCCCACTTTTAAGTCTGTCTTCCCTACTTGAGTCTTTCCCAGCGTCGCCAGTTCCACGGGTCCTTCACAGATGGCATCATATTTGCCTTCTTTCAAGGTCAGCCCATTCAAGTTGACAGTGGTCTTAGGACTATGGGGATCCCTCCCCCTCCCCCGCCAGAACACACCGGTACACACAAACAGGCTCTTAGTTGGGAATAACTTTTGGGACAGCAAGTCTACGCTGTGGTGGGATGGAGGGTGTGAAGCTGCGCATGTGTGGCAAGGATGCCAAGCAGAGGACTGGCTATCAGTTCTCAGCCTCATGGAAAGGGCTCCTCGGCGAGACTGTCTGGCTGTCAGAGCGCACTCTCCGCCGCCCTCCCCTCTTGAGCCCCTGAAGGGATCCCAGGCCTGCGCAGGGCCCAGGAGTCCAGGTGTAACAGCCGGAGTTTCTCCATCCTGCCGACCTCCCCCTTCACACCTCCATCCAGGCGGGCCCGAGGCACGCCATGACTCCACTCCCGCCTCGGGGTCCGGTTCCCCGAGCCCTCGCGGGGACCTGACTGACTGGGGCAGCGCCTGGGAATGACCCGGGGTCTCGGGACTGCGGCCAGTCCCAGTGAGGCAGGCAGGGTGGCGGATGTCCCACGCTCCGGGACCCGCGCGCGCTCCCCAAGGGGGTCCCAGTCCCTCAGCCTGACGCTGGGACTGGGACAGGGCCTCACGGGAGCGACCGGCCGGGCCGCGGGCGCGCGCTCCCCCGCGGGGTCCCGGATGCGCATCCTGACGGGGGCGGCGGCCGCGCGAGTGGCGAGCGGCCGAGCCGCGGGAGCGCGCGGGGCCTCGGGCGGGGCGCGCACCCGGCAGGGGCAGCCGCGGGGGAGGAGCGCCCGCTCGCGCGCCCAACGGACCAGGCTGCAGCCGTGAGGTAACTGCTGCAGCGCGCGGGAGCGTGGAGGCGCCGCCGCCGTCTCCCGTCCCGAGCGGGCGTCTTGAGCGGGGAGGAAAAAGAAGAAGAGGCATCCGCGGCGGCCCGGGACGCACAGGAGGCCCTCCTGCCACTCTCCCCCGCCAGCATGAGGCGGACGCCGCCGCCCCTCAGCCCGCGCGCAGGGGAGCCCGGGCGGCGGCGGCGGCGGGCGCAGCCCTGACCGCTCGGCGAAGCTTGGGGCGCCCGGAACGCGGAGGGCGCGGGGGTCGGCGAGCGTCAGCGGCTCCCGGCGACCCGGGGCCATGAGGAAGGACGAGCGCGAACGGGACGCGCCAGCCATGAGGTCCTCGGCGCCGGCCGCCACCACGGCCGCCTCGCCCCCCGAGAGCCTGCGCAACGGTTACGTGAAGAGCTGCGTGAGTCCGCTGCGGCCAGACCCCCCGCGCGGCTTCTTCTTCCATCTCTGCCGCTTCTGCAACGTGGAGCCGCCGGCGGCCTCGCTCCGCGCCGGGGCACGCCTCTCGCTCGGCGCCCTGGCCGCCTTTGTCCTGGCCGCGCTGCTGGGCGCGGGGCCCGAGCGGCGGGCGGCCGCGGCGGCCGGGCTGCGGGCGCTGCTGAGCGCCTGCTCTCTCAGCCTCAGCCCGCTCTTCAGCATCGCCTGTGCCTTCTTCTTCCTCACCTGTTTTCTGAGGCGCGCGCAGCGGGGCCCGGGCCGAGGCGCCGCGGGCTCCTGGTGGCTGCTGGCGCTGCCCGCCTGCTGCTACCTGGGCGACTTGGCGGCGTGGCACGGGTGGTCGTGGCTGCGCGGGGAGCCGGCGGCGGCGGCCGGCCGCCTGTGCCTGGTGCTGGGCTGCGTGGGGCTGCTGACGCTCGCCCCCCGCGTCCGCCCGCGCCACGGCGTCCTGGTGCTGCTCTTCGCTGGCCTGGTGTGGTGGGTGTCGTTCTCCGGCCTCGGGGCGCTGCCGCCCGCGCTCAGGCCTCTGCTGTCGTGCCTGGTCGGGGGCGCGGGATGCCTGCTGGCCCTGGCCCTGGACCACTTCTTCCACGTCCGGGGAGCCTCTCCGCCGCCGCGCTCGGCGGGCGCTGCGGAAGAGAAAGTGCCGGTGATCAGACCCCGGAGGAGGTCGAGCTGCGTGTCCCTGGGAGAAAGCGCCGCCGGTTACTATGGCAGTGGCAAGATGTCCAGGAGACCGTCGTTGCCCTGCATTTCCCGGGAACAGGTAGGGATGGGGGGCGAGCCGGGGCTGCCGGGAGGGGGAGCGCGGGAGGGGGACGGGAGAAGCGCGCTGGCTCTCGGCGGAAAGCAGGGGACAGAAACCGCTGTCCCCAGTACAGGGGGCCCTGTGGGGGAGCCGAAGCCGGGGGCTTTTTATCAGGGAGAGGAGCGGATCAGCCCGCTCTCCGGCTTGACTTCCACAGGTGGAGGGAGAGTTTTCCAGACCGAGGTGACTGCCTTGAGGTTTCCTAGGCGGACTGCTGCCGCTTCGGACGTGGCTAGGCTCCTGCACATGGCATTCTGGTGCCATTTGTCTGCTTGCTATCGCAGTGAGGCTGCCTGCCAGAGGTGACGAGCAGCCTTCAGGAGTGGAGTGTGTGTAGACTTGTCACAGTGCGGGGCTGGTCAGGAGTGATGATGACCAAGAGGACAGATGAGTGTTCCCTTAGTTAAAAGAACAGAAGAGTTTTGGAATTGAGACTTAGATGAATAGGCAGCAGAACACAGTCATGCAGTTTTGAAAGTGCTTTTGCAGACTAACTCATGGACTTGTGTATTTCTTGCATAATTAGGAGAGAAGGTTTTAGCAATTTAACCTTTAAACTTAGTAATGTGTGAAAAGATGCCCGAGACATTTCCTCCCCAACCCCATAGGCTTTCCTTTTTTTTTTTTTTTAAAGGAATTGGAATCATCACGAGGGAATGAACTTGTATCTCTATAGCGTTGGGGAATGCACATACGACGCCAAGAGTATAGCCACTCCGTATAGAACACTTACCTATGCCAGTACTTTCCCTTCACTGTTTCAGATCTTCCCGAGGACTGCCTTCGGTTGGGTGACATTAACGTTAGTTTAGACAGGCGTGTTTTCAGAGGGACGGAAGATCCAGGGCCACAGAAGTGGCAGCCTTAGGGTCTGATGAGATTTCGCACTTCTGGGAGGTGTGTTCTGTGCAGCTTCTAGGGCACCCGTAGGAGCTGACTGGGGGAATGTGTATCCTTAGCTGTCAGATTTTGCTGAGTAGTGATATTTTTCACACTGTGACCCGGTAGACGGGAAACAAACGTTTCTTGTTCTTTACATGTTTGAGGCACTGGTCTCTCTGTCTTGTGTTCTCTTCAAAATAATCTATGAGCCACTACATTGATTTTATGGCCTGCTGAACACTGATCTATGTATAGTATGTAGTGTTTTCATGAGACATTTTTCTGTTGCTCCTTGCTTTTTTTTTTTTTCTTTTTCTTTGATACAGAGCCTTGCTGTGTATTCTTGACTGGCTCTCCTACGTGGGCCTTGAACTGGAGGACCCTCCTGCCTCCTCCTCCTGAATGTACTACTTTGCTTGGTTTTGACCACTCTTTGCTCTGTTATTATTTGTCCAGATGCTGGGAAAAAACCAGTTACACCTTTTGTCGTCTATGTTTACTATCAGCAATAATAGACAATGTGTAGAAAAATGTTTATCAAGTGAAAACTTGTTAGAAGACTAGCTGCCTTTCTGATGGTGTCAGCTATTTTCATAGATTGGAATACATTTGATTTTTATGTGACTAGATTGCATTTTTAACTTTGGAAAAGTCTTTTAGCATAGTTTCACCACTTTTGTAGAGAAAGTTTAGGAAAACACAGTTTAAATATTTTGGTTGTAATTTGTTGGTAAGTTATGAGCTGTTAGGTCTGTTCTTTTGTAAACTGAAAAATTCTAGTCTTCTTTTCCTAGTCTGGTTCCCTTGCCATCAAAGCAACTTTTCCCCCCACCCTTTAAGAGCAGTATTATTCCAGATAATATCACTTATTATTTGTTATAGAAGAAAATACAGTTTGTGTTTGTAAAGGCAACATATTTTTTTAGAGTAAAAAACCCTTACCCAGATTCTGTTCTTCAGTAGAAACATTTTGAGCGACTTAAAGTATATGCTAATAGCTGAGAGGCTTGTCTTTGGGTACTTACTGTTTAGTACTCTGAGTAATACTGTTTGGGCATTTTGAGATAAGGGTATTTTTAGTCTTCATGCTGTTGTTGAGGTTAACATGGAGGACTTGTGTACGTGTCTGTGCTTTATGATGGAAAGTTAAGACGTCAGTACTTTATGGAAGTAGAAGATCAAGTGGTTTTCTAATTGCTCAAGTGTTGTATATGATGACTGTAAAATATTTTTCTGGTTTCAGAAAGTGACAAATAAGAATTTAGGTGAAACTTGATGCAAGAGAAAATGATCTCGATTCACAGGCAGAGGTTCAAGGATCAAATTTTGGCCTTCCTGTTTAAATTTGGAGACATCAGTGAACTTCTCTGTGTCTGTGTACCAGTAGATGAATTGTATAATATTTTCTAATTCTAAATTAATTTCATTCAGTGATTTCATGCTTTCAGTAGTATATAAATAAAAGTATATGGAGTCAGATGAATAATTTTTAAAAGTTTTATTTTAATATTGAAGATTGTTACTGCTATATATTTTTCAAGGTATGATTGGGGAAAATAAAATATTATTTTAGAGAAAACTTTCTTTTAAAAAGTGAATTCTTTATCTTTCAAAATTGCTTTGAATGAGGCCTCATGGTTAGAGAAGAGGACTCCTGGCTTTTTACTTTTCAGAAATTCTTGTTTCTACTAATTTCTGATGAGGGATGTTTTACTAATGAGCATTTGTTTAGTGATGGCTCTCTTTCTTTGAAAGGATAAAGACGTTGTAATGATATGTGCAGGGATGAAAATGTATGTGTGGGAAGAGGCAGGAATGAAGGGTGGCCCTTGTCCCTTTGAACTGCTCAAAGGATGACACAAACAATGGGTGAGAAGCCATAGCTGTCACAGGCTCAGCAGGCGGAACTGTAGACTATAAAGTCATTTAAGCTCTGTTTTGCTCATATATCACCACGTTTTATGCCATTGTGATATTTTGCTCAACTTTCATAGTTTTAGAAAGAGTGTTTTCTGTTAATTAAACATATTTATATTCTAAAGTAAATTCCTGTGATAAAATTATTGAAATATTTTCTAGAATTTAAATGTCTTAATTAACATCTGAAAATACTTGAAAAATGCAAAGCAACATAAATGTTTTTATTTACATGAGAATAGAGTTAGAGTAATATTTGACTTTTGGAATGTTATATTAGTTAAAATGCTGAAAATAATGGCATGACTGTAAAATATTTATGTTATATTCATATTATTAAAGTCCGGTGTATATGTCAATTCTTAGTTAAGGTCCTCTTTTAGAAACATGCTTAGGAATTTAACATTAAAATCTAATTATTGCTGACTGTAGTCTCTGGAGAGTTAATAGAAGCAGTAAATTTACAGTATGCCAAGAGTAGGCTGAAACTAAGAGGAAGTTTTAAAAAAAGTCAGTTGTCTATATGATAGCTGTGACAGGAATTGAACTATATTTCTGTTCCATTTCAGTGATATATTTTAGAGTGTGGTGGTCAGCTTTGCAGCACTGTCATTGAATGTGTGATTTTTTTTAAATGTGAGGTTAGAAAAATGAAAGTTAGTGTGTAAGATATTTTTTCTATACCTAAAATGCCAAGTGCTTTCTAAATGGTTAGGTAAATATTTAAAGATCCTGTGGCCTTAATGCTCATAAATATTCTTTAAAGTGCTAATTTTATTTGAAAAAAGTGTGTATATGTAATGTGAAAACTTAAAAAAATATTTTAAAGTGTGATTATTTAATGTCCTCGATAATTTGCAAGGAGTAACCCACTCTAAGTTTCTTTAATAATATTGTAAAAGTTTAGAAGTTTACTTCATAGCCTCAGTGAGTCTTTTAGTTTGTGCCCGCATTTGTTAGTAACAACAGCCTACATAACAGTTTTCTCCTTTTGTTTCTGTTGGGTGTGTGCTGCCACCAGGTCTCTTTCAAGAATAGAGATTTGGCTAGGTTCCTTATCCTCTTAAAAAAACCTCAATGGCTTTTTATTATACACAAGCTAAAGTTCATGCCGTTGACCATTGCTTGCAAGGACCTTCATATCCTGCTTTAGTTTATTATTATGAATTTATTACTCATTTTTATTTTAGGATTTGTGGATCACCATCCCAGTGTTTATATTAGTTCTAGCTATTTGAAGGTTGCTTATTATTAATGAACTTGTTGTAGACTTTTTTCCTTTTTATCTTTCCTAATAGTAGAGCCCTCCTTTAGGGAATAAATAGGACTAAGATATTTGGACAGATAGTACCTAATATGTAAGTGGAGAATAAATCTGTACTGTTGCAGAAACTGACCATATCTAAGAATACAAGTTGATTGTGTGGTAGAATATTTTTAATTATATTGGATAGTAACATTTCTGTAACATGTTTTTATATACTGAGTGAAAAGCACCCACAAGTAAAGCTGTGAAATTTATTTCCTTGTCCTTAGGCTGACTTCTCCAGTGATGGGGCTCATCTCTTGTTCTCTTTCCCCTTTTCCTTTTCTTTACCAGGTCAGCCTATTTCGCTAGCATACTCTCCAGGCTTTCTATGTCCCCTTTAAAGAAGAGAGAATTTCCATATGCTGAAAAGCTTACTTGAGCGTAGATGTTTGTATAGATGATACTGGAGAAATTTAGAGTTCAATTGAAATCTCATTACAAAAAAGGGAAAGAAATTGAACCTCAGAAGAATGAGAAGATTGACTCCAGTTTATGATTTAAGATACTGTGAGAGTGAGGCCTAGAGCCTAGATATTGACATCTAGTCCACCTATACTTCCCACAAAGAGCCTGTGTGCCTGCCTGCAGCCGTAGTGTTCTAAAGCTGTTTCTAATTTTCCAGGTATTTTCAGTTGTGTGATAAAGAGCAATGTCCTTAGTTACAGGAAATCAGGAGAAATAATGGGAGAGACAAGGGAGGAGATTCAGGAGGGTGTCTTGAAAACCAGAGTCCATAATAATCGTTTTGAAGATGAACTTTACATGCTATGTACCTGACTTGTCAGTGTGTGGCTAGTCTCAAACTCCAGTGCCGTCCCGGCCAGCCTGATAATGAATCTCAGAGAGGAGAGTGGAGAGAGGGTAGGGAACCGAGTGAGCTGACAGAGGCCTGTTGGACCAGGGTGCCTGCATAGCTGAGCAAAACTATGGGGAGCTGGATTCTGTCTGTGGGTACTTCTCGACAGTTTATAGCCTTGAGCTGCTGTTCATCGTGTTATTTACAAGCATACGTAGGGTTACAAAGGTGTTTGTTTGAAGCCTGTTATTCTTAATACCAAAAGTCAGAAAGCATATCTCCCAGTGTTTTTGTTTTCTTCTGCAGCCTAGAACTTTCTTATCAGCACCGAATTTTCTAGGAGGTATTCTATCTTTATAGGTTTCTTTTCTTGATCACCTACAATATATGTTTGACTAGTTGTTCATGACATGTGTTTCATACAACTTGCATTCAGCACATTTTAAATGTATTTAATTATAATTGAAATTTTAAATAAGAAAGAACTCTATATACCTGTATATTTTACATAATTTAGAGGAAATAAACAGGTAACATGGTCACTGCTTGCTTCCTTTTAAAGCCCTTTCTTCCCCATCTTCTTTCATCACATCCTTCTCTCTCAGGCATTATCCCCACTCTGTTCACTTTCTTGCTTATCTTGTAACCATCTATGAATGTGTACCTAAATAATATCTGTAATCTTGCTTGCTCTTTAACTTTATATAAAATAGAAATGTAGTGCATACATCCATCTATAACTTTACATTTAGCTTGACAATTTCTAAGATAGATTTATGTTGAAGTGGATAGTTGTAGTTTATTTTTCAGTGTTGTGTATTATTTCATTGCCAGAACATAGTAAATTTACTTAACCTTTTTATTACTTGTAGATCCTTGGGTATTTTTCAGGTTTTTTCTTTTGCTGTTGTTAAAATTCTTGTTATTATCTCCTGTTAGAAGTGTGTGTGTAGAAGTAGAATTGTTAGGTTGCAAGATGTGCTCATATTCAGCTTTAATGTATATAAGTAAACAGTACTCTAAAGATGTCTGTGCTCTAATTCCTTGAGTTTGTATGTTACCTTATATAGATAGTGGAAGGATTTTACAGTTGAGATCAAGTTAAGGATTTTGATATGGGGAGATGATCTAGGATTATCTGGTGGGCCTGGTGTCACACAGGTCCTTTAAAGGGAGAATGTAGGCAGACGTTTCTTTCCTGCTGGCTAGTTCCCAAATAACCAACACAAAGACTCAGTATTAATAAATATTAAGTGCTCATCCAAAACTCAGGCTTGTTACTGTCTAACTCTTAACATTTAAATTAGTCCATATTTCTTATTTATTCTTTGTCACATGGCTTGGTACCTTTTCTCAGTACAGCATGCCCATCTTGCTTCTCTCTGTGTCTGCTCATAGATCTGACTCAGCCTTCTTACTCCCAGCATTCTCAGTTGACTCTCCTGCCTAACCTTATCCTATTCAGTTTATTAAATCAATCAGAGTAACACATATTCACAGTGCACGGAAGGAAAAGAGAGAAGCAAGAGGGCAGAGAAGGCAATGGGGCAAGGGGAATGGGGCTGGAGTAAGGCAGTGTTAGGCTTCAGTTAGTCTGCTAGTTTGAACTCTGTTGGTTCTGTTGGTATAAGGATCATGAGCCAAGGAAAACTAGCCAGGAAAGAAGCTGAAAAAGGCAAAGGGCAGATTTCTTCAGAAAGTAGTGAATCCCTGCCAACCTTCCAGTGAGACCTCTGTCAGTCAGATTCTGTCCTGTAGAGCTGTGATACATTTGCCTCATTTGTGTCTTTAAGTTTGTTTCATTACTGGGATGTACTAGATTGCTAGAGCTGTAGCAAGAAAGTACCACAAGCTGGGGACTTGAAGACTTTAAATAGCCTTACATTTCTGGAAGCTAGAAGATCAAGATCAAGGTGCCCCCAGGCTTGGTTCCTTCTGAAGACTTCTGTAACATTTTTGTGACTTGTCATTTTGGATATGCCAAAGATTCTAAAATGGCAAGTACAATGTATTTCAAGGAGGTCACACAATAATAATAGAAGATATATAAAAAATTACAATTTGATGTGGCAATTTATGTAATAAAGGTATGAACTAGGTATCACAAGACTGTCATGCAAGAGACAGCCAACCTTATATACAAGTTAGAAAGCCTTCAAGAAGTATGCAACAACTGAACTTAAATTTTAAAGGGAGTTTCTTGATATAATGAAAATAAAAACATTAAAATTTTTACCTTTTGTGTTTTTACAAGGAAGTTTAAGAAAATCTCTTGTTATCTTCACTTCATTCTAATGCAAAAATACGTGATTTTAAAAATCAACCTATATTCTGAAAAGTCGCTAATCAGTACTAACAACCAAAATAGATATTAAGTTCTCCACCAGAAATATTAACATTAATAGTAAAAAATAATTCAGGAAAATTTTACCTAGGTTTAGAAAAGAGAATATTATAGTACGAATGATTGTAAAGTGCTTCCCACTCCTGTGAACTAAGTACTGGACCCTGTTGTGCAGCTGGAAGCTGAAGTGATTAATTTTCCCCAATCACTTAACCTTGTATGTAGAAAATACTATAAGGTGCTAAGTACAATTTCTGGTGTAGAACATGTAGCACAGATAATAAAAACCCAGAGACAGATACTGGGTTCAACCGGAAGATCAGAAAATCAAAGCAGCCGGGCCACCAGAGAGCTCTTACCTCTAAGAAATCCTCAGACTGAAAGAGAACGAGACCCTGTCTCATCCCGGTTTATATTCCTATTTCTGGCATTAAAGGGTGTAGGCCACCACCACTTGGATCTGTTTCTGCATTGATCTTGTGTAGCCCAGGGTGTCTTTGAACTCACAGAGATCCATCTGCCTCTGGCTCCCAAATCCTGGGATTAAAGGTGTGTGACACAACTGCCTGGCCTCCAGTGGCTTGGTTTTACCTTCTGCCCTTCAGGCAAGTTTTATTTATAAAACATAAATAAACTATCACCATAAGAACATGCCTCTGAGAAATATCCAAGTTCAGGGGGGCAGGCCAGATAGCTCAGTCAGCAGAGTTGAGGGGACTGGAAAGATAGTTCAGTTAGTAAAATTCTTGCTGTACAAACCTGAGTTTGATACCCAGAACTCATTTAAAGAGCCTGATTGTGGACATGCATGTTACAGTACCATTGCTACAGAGGCGGAGACAGGAGGATCCATAGGGTCTCCTGCCTATCTAGTCTGATTGATGATCTCCAGGGTAATAGAATATCCTATATTAAAAAAAAGTGGATGGTGTTTTTTTTTTTTTTGTTTGTTTGTTTGTTTTTTCGAGACAGGGTTTCTCTGTGGCTTTGGAGCCTGTCCTGGAACTAGCTCTTTTAGACCAGGCTGGTCTCGAACTCACAGAGATTCGCCTGCCTCTGCCTCCCGAGTGCTGGGATTAAAGGCGTGCGCCACCACCGCCCGGCTCTGGATGGTGTTTTTGAAGATGGCACTAGAGGTTGCCCTGTGACCTTCTAAGCACACACACACACACGTACCCATGTAAATATAAACGAGCACACATTAAAAAACTCCTCATTGACACAAACTAGAAGTCAAACATTTAAAAATATCTTTTGTAAAAATCTGTAAAACTGCAGTTGTTCAATTGGTATGATAAGAAAATATTAGGACTGGATGTATAGCTCAGTTGTAGAGCAGTTGCTTGTATATTTGAGCCCCTGGGTTTGCTCTCCAGTCCTACCAAAAAAAAAAAAACAAAAACCTTAAGACTTAAGACACCCCCAAATAATCAAAGTAGGAAGCCTGTGAGGTTATCAGATATTGAAATCAACGTTCACTTGAAGAGTTTCTCCCATCTTCAAAGACCCTATATATTTACTTCTGTCCTACATACTGTGTTAGAATATAAAGGCTAGGCCTGTTGAAAGGAAGGGAACCAGTAGAAGCCTTACATAAAGCTACTTCCTTTAAAAGTGCTGCTTGTTCTATGGTAAAGGTACATTAATTAAATATGGCCTTCAAAATTGGATTCCTAGTTTGACTTTGGCATAAGGGAGCCAAGAAGGGTTAAATAAATCTCCCTGAAGATATTTATATATTATCACAAGAGGGCTTCAATGTGTGTGTATGTGTACAAACATACGTATTAATTTTTAAACCTAACTTGAGGGTCAAATTTCATAATCAGTTTTTTATGTGCACAGTTTGTTCACAGTAAGTATATTTATGTATTGTATGGACATTAACCACCATTTATATATAGAATGACTTACCTTTCCAAAACTGAGCAGTATTCTATACCTGCTAAACTAGTAACTCTTCATTCTGCCCCTTTTTCAAGCCCCCAGCCACCAACATTTTCCTTGATGTCTCTGATTTGACTACTTTAGGAACTTCATATAAATTGTCAAATAATAATTGTCCTTTTGTTACTGGTTTATTTCACTTATACATGATTTCAGGGTATATATGTTGCAGCATCTCTTAGAATTTTCTCCCTTTATGTGACTAAATAATATTCTAAGTGTATGCCACATTTTTTTAATCTGTTCATTTCGTTGCTTCCACCTTTTAGCTCTTGCTCTTGTGAATAATACGATGTTGTAAACATGGATGATTGAATTTCTGCCACTAGTTCTTTAGGGTATATTCCTAGGAGTAGAACTATTGAATTCTGTCTACTGTATTACAAGCGGCTACCTTATTTTATATTATTTTGCTGTGTTACTTATTTATATTATTATTTAAAAAATTTATTCTTTGAACTATAGCCAGGCAGTAGAATAAGAATAGGTCATCTCATGGGGTAATGATCTGAGTATCAGGAATGTTAGAGGAAGACCGAAGATGCTTTCAAGACTACAGAGGCCTCAAATTGACAGGAACCAAAACAAAATCTTTTTATTTATTTTTTATTTTTTATTTATTTTTTATTTTTTTTTTTGGGTTTTTTCGAGACAGGGTTTCTCTGCAGCTTAGAGCCTGTCCTGCACAAACAAAATCTTTTAAAAATTTGTTTTTATTTTATGTGCTTTGTCGATTTGCCTGTATATATGTCTGTGTGAGGGTGTCAGATCTCCTGGAACTGGAGTTACTATGGTTGTGAGCTATTGTGGTGCTGGGAGCTGAACCTGCGTCCTCTGGAAGAGCAGACAGTGCTCTTAACTTATGAGTCATTTCTCCAGCCCCTGACAAAATCTTAATATAACCTCCTAACTACAATAGTCTATTACTTTATTTCCAAGTTTATGAAAATTGAAGCTTATGGAATGTGTTTGATTTTTTTCCTCATTTCTCATTGTACTTCCTGATAAACTATTCATGACCTTATCTCAACAATGCAGTATAAGTGTCATCTTTCTTTTGCTTGTTTTTTGAGATAGAATCCTGTAGCCTAGGCTGGCCTTCAACTTGGTGTGTAGTCAAGGATCATCTTGAATTTCTGATCCTCTTTGCCTTTACCCACTGAGTGCTGGGATTATAGGAAGGCCTGTCTTTCTGTGTTTAACAATATTATGCTTGGAAAATATTAGACATGGAAAATGCCTAGTTTTTGTTCTATACAATTTTTTGCTCTAATAGAGTTAAAAAATTTTGAGAAATAGGAAATAAAGTACAGTGAGATAACTTGAGGTACTTTGAATACCGAGATGCATATAGAAAGCGGAACATAGTAGTGGACAGAGAGACACTAAGGCCTGGACTTGAGGAGGTACAGGTGTGTTGCTTTCGAGTGGGACTGTCAGGGAAAGCCTCTCTGAAGAGGTGTTTTTTTTTTTATGAGCCAAAATTTTTATTTATTCATTTCTTGCACTTGAAGTACTCTTCTATGACATCCTTGGCCTGAGATTCTTTGCCATAGTCCTTAACCACCACACAACTGCAACCAACTACTTTCCGTGGCTTTCCCTCTCGATCAATTTTACAGAGGCCTACCCTTCCCCGAGTTTCTTGTTGTCATCAACCTTAATTAGGTTGATTTGGTGCTCAGCACAAAGGGCCTCCACCAACTTGACATACATAGGCTCATCACAGTTGGATGCAAGCACACAGAGATGGGCTTGGCGCTTGTCTAAGGCTTTGGCAGCTTTGCGGATGCCACGTGCGAGGCCATCGCGGATGAGGGCAGTCTTAAGCACCTCTTGAAGAGCAGTGTTGACGTCCATTACACCTCCGGCAGCAATGCCTTCCTCGGCCATGGCGGTGGATTACGGGTGAGGCCGAATCTTGAACGCACCCGTGGCTCCATCTCCGTGCAACCCGGCGATGGCAGGGGAAAAAAAAAGCAAGAGGTGGTGTTTTAACCGGCACATGAATGTTGATCAGGAACTGTTATGCTGGGAGGAAGCACTTAACCAGGCAGAAGACTAACAAGGGTAAAGACCCCATGGTGGTAAATAGCTTGGCATGTTTTGGGGGTTAGAAAGAAAACTGAGTGGTAGAAGTGGTAAGAGTGGGTCTCGAAATGCCTCGTAGACCATGTTAGTGTTGCATTTCATTATAATTGGTTCCTAGTGAGAAGTCAAGAGACAATTTATGGTATTTATATTTAGAAAGGCTATCCTGGCTTTCTTATGGGCTGTTGATAGAGTAGCTATAGTGGAAGTGGAAAGATAAGAGGCTGTTTCAGTTGTCAAGTGAGAAATAACAGTGACTTGAACTATCTCAGGTAATTGTTCCTATCTCTGTTCACTGATACTTAGATATTCTTTTAAAATAGTTTGTAGTATTTATAAATATTGTCAAAATATCTTTACCTTGTATTTTAGTTAGGTATGCAACTGCTGTCATTAGATTTGTGGTTTCTTAAGCTTAAGGAAAAAGGCTTATCCTTCTTCCTCATATTACTATTAGCATTTCAGGTAGCACTCAGTTACTGATTTGGTGTTTGCACTGGCTAGTTTTTATTGTCAACCAGGAAAAACCTGAGAATGGGGAACCTCAAGCAAGGGATACTCAAATCAGATTGCCTCTTGGCCATATCTGGGGAAATTGCCCCAATTATTGATTGATGTGGGAGAGCCCAGTCCACTACGAACGGTGTCACTCTGGGCAGGTGGACTTGAGACTGCCTAAGAAAGTTAGCAAAGCTCCAGTAAGCAGTTCTCCATAGGCTTTGCTCTGGATTCTTGCCTTGACTTCTTTCAGGACTGTTACTTGGAAGTATAAGATGAAATAAACACTTTCCTCCTAAAGTTTGCTTTTGGTTATGGTGTTTATGACAGCAACAGAAAGCAAATTTGAACAGCATTTATAAACTACTAAATAAATTCATAGACATTACTGTTACCTGAACAGAGGGCTTTCTACGGTTAGTACAGATGACATAAATCAGTAGCTACAGTGACCTAAATTTGGTATGGAGTATAGACCACACTTCATCATACTTTATATAGAGAATCGATACACACAGTATATAGTTAAGAAAAGACTACTAATAGCAAGCGAACCAGTTTTTGTAAGAGATGAAACAAATCAGAAAGATTTAGGAAAATGAAACCCAGAGATTGTTTCATTGCTCTGTTCTTATTCAGGCTGGCCTGGTATAGCAAGAGCCAACATACAGTGACTCAGATATGGTGGATGCCTGTTTCTCATGTGGCAGGTCACACATTAAAGGTGGAAGTTCCTTCATGAGTTCTGGCCTTCCGATGCTTTGCTATCTTTAGGGTCTTATCTTCAAAGACTGCTAGCACTGTAAAGAAAATGATGTTAGTGATTCATATAATTTAGTTTACTTGGGAACTCTTGTTCAGTTGTATGTTTACAATGAGGTCTTTCAGTGGAGCATGGCTACATGACTGAATATGTACTCTGTATTGTCTGAGTATGTTCTGTATACAAACTAAGATAATGTGTACAGGCCCATTTATTGCTACTTGGTATTGGTGTTTAATTTTATTTATTTTTGTTATCAAGAACATATTACTGTTCCTCTTTGCTAGTTAACAATAGGGTATTGACTTCTTCTAATATGGCATCTTTGTGTAGGGCAATCAGTATGATTCTGGATAAATTACTAAACTAGATCCACATGGCTGATAGGCTACCTGACTTCAAGAAAGAAGTTTTAAGATTTTAGAGGTGTAATAATTTGGGTTTGGCCTAATTAAGGCCTACAATTCAATTGTGCCTCTTTTTTAATGATTATTAATATTATTAACTACTCATTTAAACTTAACATTGAATATTAAACTGAAGTTGAGAGTATTGTAAATATTATGGGATTTTTTTTTGTTGCACTATTAATAAAAACCCAGAGACAGATACTGGGGTTCAACCTGACGAAGGTCAGAAAAGCAGCCAGCCACTGACTCTATCTCAGTACTAAATGGTGATCCTGCCTCAAGGAATCTCAGAATGAGACTGTGTTGAGAGATGTTGCCTCAGGTTTTACATTCCTCTCTAGAGCTGGGATTTAAAGGTGTGTACCACTACTCCTGGTTTCTATGGCAAACTAGTGTGGCTACTGGGATTAAAGGTGTGTATCTCCACTCTCTAGTCTGTAATGCTGACCAGTGGGTTGTTTTAATCTCTGAACTTCAGGCATGCTTTATTTACTAAAATACAAATGAAATATCACTACAGTTTTTGTTGTTTATATTTCTTGTCTGAAGAAAGATGCTTAAAAGAAGTCCCACACTAGCTCAGAATTGAGAATAATAGAGGGTTATTTATTTAGGGTTAGACTCACAAATCAATATCCTCTGCTGGAATGGAGAACAGCAATTGAATCCCACAGCCAGAAATGAGGCCTGACGCATGCTTTACACCAGCATAAATAGTATAAAAGGCCACATCCAAGTGGGCAGATAACTTAAAGGCTACTGGCTGTAGGAATTCCTTCAGCAACTTGTCTAGGTAGAAAGGCCAATAAGATGTTGGAAATAGTGAGGCAAGAGTTACACCTTCTTATTCAGTATGTTTTATTGGCAGCTGTGTGTCCGAGGGATTTTGGCCTTGGAATTCATGTAGAATGCAAACTTCTTTTTCTATCAGGTTGATAATACAGTCACTAGATCCTAAAAGGGAAGATTGTTTGTTTTGAAAGTCACAATTGACATTTAATAATGGGTGAGCTTAAAATTTTCAAAAAGTATTTTAATACTGTTATTAATTTGCATTCTTCATGGCATGTAGCATTGGAGTGATGTTTAGGCAGTTTGGGAATTCAGGAAAGGGGAAGTTGAGTTTGGGGTATACATTACATTTAGGTGACATAGATTTATGCTTTCTCCTGCTATTTCTGAGTACACACACACCTTGACTTGCCATGGAATATATCACAACAAAGCCACCATAAGTTGAAAATATAAGTTGAAATGCACTGTAATCAGTATAACCTATCAAACATCATAGCTCATCATTATCAAGCCTTGTTAAATATGCCTAGAATACTACATTAACCCACAGTTGGATACAGTAATCTAATTATAAAGCCTATTTTAAGATAAAGTATTGAGTGTCTTATGTAATTGGTAAGGTGAAAAATACTGGCGTATGAATTCAGGAGACACAGCTGGGCATTTTGTAGTCAAGTATCCCAAACTGCTAATAATTTTATACATAAACAGAGCAGCGATTGTTTATATTTGTGATTCTGATGATTGGGGAGTTCTAGTTGGCTACTGCTGTCCTATGTTGTGTAAGCTTACCTTACAGAACTGTATGCCACTAGCCTGAGTAAAGGTAAAAATTCAGAATTCAAAAGTATGATTTCTCTTTGAATTCATTATCATTTCACACCATTAAAAAGTTCATTATTATATGTTCAACCTTTGTGATTTTATAGTATTTTTATAGAATGACATCTGGAGACATTCGTGTACCCATTTTGCCGACTCATAGCTAGGATGCAGTGATGCAAGGCCATATGTCTTAGAGTGGTGAAACTTTTGTCTTTTGCCTGGCACTAAAAGAATGTGGTAAAGGCTAAGATTGAAATAAATAGAGCTAGAAGCTAGTCTGGGGAAACCTTTTTGGTTTGATACTGTACAAATGAAAGAAACAATTGAGTTTCTTTAATTTGATAGCAGTACCAACAGTTTACATGATATAACCAGCAACAGTTTGAGAATCACAGACTGTATTTTCTAAAATATAACTCAGTTTTGAAAATTGTGAATTTTTTTCATAGAAAAATCTGTGATATTCTTACCATATAAAGAATGCTTACAAAAGATATGTAATAAAATCCAATAAAATGTAGAAAGCAATAAATAGTAGAAGTGTTTTGAGGGGATTATTGATAAAAAATTCTTTTTATTGTTTTTTTGTGATACTGTGACTTTTTCTCAGTGTAAATTGGTTTTATACTTGTATCTAATTTTGATCTGTATTCTTTCTCTTTTGAAGAGATCTCTATGAATTATATGATGCTCAAGTCCAACAAACAGAAAAGTACAAAATCTTAGTTTATAATGAGTCCCTGTCCCACTAGCCAGCTCCCAAATAATTAATTATTATGAAAGCTTGGCCTTTAGCTTAGGCTTATTTTCAACTAGCTCTTATAATTTAAATTAGGCTATATTTTACTAACCCATATTTTAAATTAATCTACATTCTACCACATGGCTTTTACCTCTATCCCATTTTGTGTGTCCAATTCTTTCTGCCTTTGGCTGTGTCCCTTGTGCACCTAGATTCATTCTGAGTTTCCTCTTGCTGCCCAGAAGCCCCGCCTATCTCTCTTGCTTAGCCATTGGCCATTTTAGCTCTTAGACAGAATACATCTATCTTTACAGTATAAACAAATATTCCGCAACAGTAGTTTACAACAAAAGTGGTTCAAACAAAAGCTGTATGAGTATCTGTTATAGCTGTATTTATTACTGACTGCCCAAATGAAAACAACCAAATGTCCATGAACTAAAGAGTAAATAAATAGCATTATAAATTTATGGCCCATAGAATACAGAGAATTAAAACTAGTGATACAATGTTGATAAATTTTATAGGCATCATTTTCAGAAAATAATGGATCTCAAAGATGACAACCACACAGTTCAAAATCAAAAAAGTAGAAACCACAGAAATTAGAACAGTATCGACAACAAAGATTCACAGAGTGAATGAAAATTTCTTCTGAAATGTTAGAAGTAGTTATTTACAGACCGAGGTGGTGACTGTGCAAGTATACGCCCATGAACTATTCATGAATCATATATCTAAAATAAATGCCTTATAGTATGTGTGGATGCTCCAGTGTGAAAAAAATACTCCCAATTTGGAGAAAGAAAACAGAGGCTTCTGTATATTTGAAGAGGTATGCATGGTAAGGTGATTATATATAGAGGGATAAATCATCCTCTTCTTTGTTCATACAAGGCATACACAAAATAATGCAGAGTAAAGCCATGCCCCAAACAGAGGCCATTAATATTTATTTAGAGTTGTTAGTAAATTGAGAATTCTGTCAAGTGATGTAGACACAACCTTACAAAATTTTATTTAAATTATGCAGTAAACCTACAATCAGGTGTTAGTAAATATTAAAGACTAGAAAACCAAGGTAAGTAGATGGTACTTTAATTAATTTTAAGTGATTTTTTACCTTAGTAAACACATTTTTGTTTGCAGAAACATTTTTCTAAATACATTGACCAGAAGCAATATTTGTATATCCTATCTGGCATTCACTATCTTCTAAAATACCACTTTCTACACCCCTCTGTTATCTTACTGTCTCTATTTTTCTTTATAACAAATATTATATGATAGCACATGTGTGTGGTGTATATATATATACATATATGTACATATTATATATATATATATATATATATATATATATATATATGCTTATTGCTTATTTGCTATCTCCTCACTAGAATTTGAGTTCTACAATAAGGGCAGGCTTTGGTGAGGTTGCTCATGACTCTATCTCCATGACCTAGACCCATGCCTGAACAAATAATGAACACTTCCCAACACCCTCAGTTCTGTACTTTTCCATACAGCTACAAAACTAAGAAAAATAATCTTATGCCATGTCTTTATATTATTTGATTTAAAAAACCCAATCAACAAAAGCACGATATATGTATGTCTTTTTAAACTGTTCAAATAATTTCAAAAATTTGGAAACTTAGGTTTAATGTGGTCTTAAGTAATGCAGTTAATAGACTCCATTGTTTCACGAAATGGGTCCTTAATTTAACTCTGTATATACAAATTTGAAATTATATAACAGCCTGAGCAATAAGATAGACCAGATATTTATACTGCAAATTCCAAATCAATATATTTGTGTGTGGGGAGATGTTATTTGTTGTTTTAGTGCTGGAAATTGATCTCCAAATCTACATATGAGGAAAAATTACCCTGTAAAGATTAATTCCAGAAGTTAGGAGGAAACAGCGCACTGACAGAAGATAAAGTTGTTTTAATAGTAATTGTGGTAGCTAGGGAAGAGAGTGAGATTTGACGACTAGGAGTTGCTGATGACCTTCAATAGTAGATATACATTTGGGAGCAAGAAATGATGGCCATGTACTTTTTAAGGAAAGTAGCAGTAGACTCCAAGAGCAGTGGTTTTAGGGAACAGTGAAGTCCAGTGACGTCTTTTGTGTGTGTATGTTTCAAAGATAGTAAGGTGGACATCCAAATATGGTAAAGAAAACAAAAGATCCAGTAGCACAGCGGAAAAAAAAATAACCACATTGGTTAAAGTAGAAATATTAGCCAGAACATGGAGGCAAAAAAAAAAAAAAAAATGGGATCAAGATGTAGGGGCAGACAAGACAGGCATAGCACTGAGCAGTGGTATTCAGTGACTGGTTTAGTCATCACTGTAGGTGGAAGTGTCTGTCCTGCAACAGAAACTTAATAGTAATTATAAATGGTTGGCCAAAAGCTCAGGCTTGTTACTACCTAGCCTGTATTTCTTATCTATGCTTTGCTATGTGGCTAGGTACCTTTTCTTAGTATGGCATGTCCATCTTGCTTCTCTTGCACAGGTTCGAGACTCCTGACTCTTTTTTTCTTCTTCCCAGTGTTCTTATTCTGGTTTTCCCACCTAACCTTATCCTGTCCAACTGTTGGTCAGTCAGCTTCTTTATTAAACCAATCACAGTGACAAGTCTTCACAGAATATACAGGGATTATTCCACAGCACATTACTGTGTCATGATTGTACTATTTGTGTGTGTGTGTGTATTGTACTACTTGTAATATACTGTGTATAATATTTGATTTGTTTGTATTATTTTTGCTTTCAAGACATTCTTCTTTGAATTTTTACATTTATTTACGTATTCCTCTGTCTTAGTACCCCTGATTGTATGGAGGTCAGAGATCAATGTTTTGTGTCTTCCTCAGTCACTTTTTCATCTATATATTTATTTGTTTTTATTAACCAGTTTTCTTCTTTGACAATTTCACACATTTATATAATGCACATACAGTTAGTCTACCCCTGCCTACTTTTTTTTCTCTCCCACTCTTGTTACCCTCCACTTCTTTATTACAAATCTTTTCCCCATACTCATTTCTTAATTTTCTTTGTTTTGTGGTTCACAGTTTAACTTAGGTTTGTGTGACTCTCGGTTTAGAAACTATCTGGTAGGGGCCTAACATGCTTACCAATAAGTGTATAGTAGAATGTTATGCCTCCCCATCTCCTGCAATCTGCCAGTTGCCATTAAATCAGTAGCAATAAGGTCTGGTCCATAGCCAGTTGTTAAAATTGTCTCACTTGTGCAGGCTTTTGTCAATGTGCTCCACCTTATGTTTTGATAGAGTCTTTCACTGAACTTGGAGCTCACCTATTCTGCCAGGGTGGCTGGGCAGCAAACCCAGGGATCCTCCTGCGTGCTTTGTCAGTTTCTGGGGATTGTGGCCTACTATGATAATATTTATTTGTTTATTTATTTGTCTGTTTATTTATTTTTTTTGTGGGCACTGGGGATCTAAACTCAAGTCTTCATGCTTGTGTGGCAGGCAGTTACCAGTTGAGCCATCTCTCGCCTCCTGTACTATTTATTTTAGTTTTTGTCGCTACAGTGGCATACAAGCTTACCAGCAGTGAATAAGGATTCTTTCCTTTATTTTCTCGATGATTGCCATTATCTGTGGGACAAGATGGAGTCAGAGAATAGTTTTAATTTGCATTTCTCTGACGCACTTCTCTTTTTTTTTTAATTACAATTTTATGGCAATTTTAAAGAAAAAAGTTAAAGGACTTACACTTGCCAGAATGAAGATATGGCACAGACCAGTAAAAGACAGTCCAACAAAGGCTTATACAAAGGGAACAAAAGAAGTGTAAAGACCTAATATAACACATTCAAGACCCACAAAGCAATTTAAATCAGCAAATATTTCAAGAGGAATATTCAAATGGAAAACGACTTTACATAAAATGTACTCAAGCATTACTAACATCATAGACACACAAATTAGAGAAATAAGAAGACACAACCACACACCATACAGAACACATAAACACTTTGCTCAGTGTCTATGGATGTGAAGTAACTGGTGTACTCACCTATGATCATTGGATTAGCCAACTGGTATGACTACAGAAAATTGCGGTTAATCATGTACCTGCCCTTTGACTCTGTAAATGCCATGGTATGTTTATAGATTTTGTTTTTTTTTTACTTACTGTTTTACTGTTTTCATTGTTGGAATTTGCTTTTTGTTATCACATAACAAATGTTTCATAAATTTTATATTTCACTAGTTTGTACATAGAAATGTGGTGGGTAAGTCCTGACTTGTATCAAAAACTTTACTAAATGAACTTATTCTTTATAGCTTCTTATTTGTAGAGTTGCTTAGGTTTTTCATGTATTCATGTTGTCTCTTAGTGTGCCTTATTTGTGTCCCATCTTAGTACTTTCTCATAATTTTGTCACCTGTTTTCTTGGTTAGAACCTATAGTTTAATGTTGCCTAGAAGCGATGTTATTGAATAACCGGCTATTCACCTTAACAGGGGAAAATATTCTGTTGTACCATTGAAATTGGGTGCAAGCTGTAAGTGGTTTATGTGTTACTGTTGTTGATATTAGATGCCTTTGATCAGATAAGGGGCTTTTTCTTCCATCTTAGGGTACTGACAGTTGTTTTTTAAATAAAGGAATAGTGAATGTTAAGTCTTTCAGTGCTTTTTCCTGGGTTGATAGAGATAATCCTATGACTTCCCTCCTCTATTTTGTTAATCTGATGAGTTACTTTATTTTTGAATGTTGGATCAAATGCTTGTTTCTAGAGTAAATTATAGTAGATTATGATTTTTATATATTGTTATTTCTTACATTTTTATTCTGATTTTTAATTTTTTATGCTATGCTCACAATAGATTCTGGCTTGTAATTTTTTATGTCCAAGTCAGTACTGGTATTTTGATCATGCTGGTCTCATACAGTGATTTAAGTAGTGTGCCCTCACACTGTGTGTTGCACAAGACTGATTGCTGCTACTTTAAATTTTTATCATCTTTCCATTTTAACATTGATGCAATAGTTATCAAAATAGGCCATAGTTTTCTTCTTTACATTTAAGCTTAGAGAGTTTGAGAGCCGCTAGACACAGGCCTCCAATCCTAGCACTGGAGACATTGAGATAGGAGGCTATCAGATTTGCACCACTTTAGCTTACATAGGGAAACTGTTTCAAAACCAAAGCAAATCAAACCCTAATTCTGCTTTACTTTAAAGCCAATGTTACCTACTGCAGGAGGAAGAAACTGACCGGCTAGATGAGTCTAGGGAAACTGTTTCAAAACCAAAGCAAATCAAACCCTAATTCTGCTTTACTTAAAGCCAATGTTACCTACTGCAGGAGGAAGAAACTGACCGGCTAGATGAGTCTTAAGGAATATCAGAAGTTTTCTTTTGAATACTTAACAGGCATCTTTGGAAACTGAGCCAGGCTAAGAGGAGTCCTCTTGAGGAATGGTTCTTGTTTTTTTTTTTTTTGTTTTTTTTTTTTTGTTTTGTGTGTGTGTGTGTGTGTGTGTGTGTGGCTTAGCTGAACTTTGTGATTCTTCGGGCTCTGTTGAATAAAAAGTCCACACATTCCAAGACTGAACAAATAGATTTTATTTTTGTGTAAGAAAAAAATAGTTACTTGAAATTTACTGGGATTCTCCCCCACCATTGAAATCCACATAGTCCTGGCCACACCTCTATGGATTTGTAGAGGTTCAGACATTTCCAAACTTGACTCTTCCTGGTATATGTATATGATAGGATAAAGGAATCAGTTCATCCTGTACTGATAAGCCCATGGATAAGGGAAGACGCTCCCTACAATGGAAAATGAAGCCAGATTCCATCACCAGGGCACCTTCCTTAAAAATACAAGTTGCAGCTGTGCTTCCTGTGGAAGCATTTTTTCCTTTAGTTAAGTGACACAAATCATTTGAAAAGCTATTCCTTGTTTGTTGATTACTTTTAAAAATCTAGTTTTTCAGTCAGTTGACTACTAATGAATTATTCGATAGTTACTTGAAGGCTTTTCTTTAGATTGTATTAGAAATGCTTGGCTCCTTTATGACTTTCCACCAGGTCTTAATGCTGTTCAGTTACTACAGTTTACACTGTGCCAGTGATATGATCTTATTTGCTTCCTATGAAAGCCCACTAAAGTTGCCTCCTATCCAGTTAACTTAGTAGGAAGTCTGTCTCTCCCTATAATAGCTCCTCATTTTTAAAACATAAAGTCTTGTTTAGGGAAACACATGAGAATGATATTAACAAAGATGACACTTTTGAATTTAAAAAAATTGTTTACTAAATCTTAGAATTTGAGCTACTGAAAATGATAATTTGTTTTCTAGAGTTTGTAATATTGCTGTTTCAATAGGGTAACTTCCCTGAAAATGTAGTATTAAATACTCAAAAACACACATTTATATTTTTTAAAATTGTTATTGATTTTGCCCATCTCTAGTAAGTGTGATACCGTTTAAAGGAATAGGCATTAGGTGGGTCACCTTACAATGGAATTTTAGGTCTTTCCCCTTCCTTGTATTTGTGTATTAGAGATCATGACTCTTCTGTAGTCTGATAGGTCACCATGTGAACCCGGATGTTTAGCATTAGAATGAGAAGGATTCTTTCTTTCTTTCTTTCTTTTTTTTTTTTTTTTTTTTTTTTTTTTTTGTGAAATGTTAGTTAATGCTAGTAATCATTTGTGCTGAATGACAAGTTTAGTTTCAGAGGATCAGTACATTGGTATTGAAACATTTGCTCTGGAAGTTATTTTAAAATTTCGAGTTATAAAAAGTTGATTGATTTTAGTATGACAGTGTTGTGAAACAGGGACAAGGAGATGTTGCCATCGGCTGGCTATCCGAAATAATAGGCGAGAGAAAGGTTTGAATTTTATTACTTATCAGCTGGTATCTGTAATGCTTTGCTTAAAAATCCCCTGTAGTATTATGCTTTAAACAGTTCTGTAGAAAAGGCTTGCCAATTCCTTCATATTTAAGGAAATTATTTCTCAAAAAACTTTCTGAAAAAAATAAAAATCCAAGTTGAAGTTTTTCTTCTTGATGTTCTCCTTTCTGACATTCAGGCAGTAGGTGTGGGAAGGTGCTTGCGAGCAGTGTGTGCAGACAGTAACTGCACTCTCTCCTGTCCTGTCTGGATGCCATGGCTGTCCTCTTCTGTAGTTTGTCTTGGTCTACTTACTTTGTGGGAACCTGATAGAGAGGGCAAGGGGTCAGTCGGGAGAGAAATGAGATGAAACTGAAACTGGAGTACTGGGACGCCCTCGCCCGCTGTCAGCCCCTCCTGTGCTCCCATGGGGGCGAGGCTCCTGCTGATGATGGTTTTGTTCTTTAGGGCTTCTCAGGTAAAATCAGTTTCATCATCTCGTTATCAGTCCCAGATCTGATTTGTTTCCACTTCACTGCTTAGTGCTGAAGTGATGATTAATACTTTTAATATTTATTATATAAAGCATACAGAGATTAATTTTCTTCATAAATGAGACTTAATCTTCCCACAGGTTTTATTTTGTATATTTCAGTGGCAGACTAAGTAGATTTTCTTATCCTGGACATGAATGAGCAAGTTAACTGTATTTTCTTTTAGCACTTTTGTGTTACATAAGAACAATTAATAAATACCTGTTTTTCTGGTTATTTTATAGTAATACTTCAGAAATTTGAAAAATTTAAGTGTAAAAGTGATGTTTAATTTTTATAATTTGAGTTTTTCAGATTAGTATACATATATGTCTCAAGCATCACTAAAAGATATAAGATGAAAACTAACAATCCCCTGTTTTGGTTCTTCCTTAGCATCTAATCCTGCTCCACAGAAGCAGCCATTTCTAATTCTTTTTTTCCCATTCCTTATGTTTTTTTTTTTTCTCCAAACATACTTAATTTAAAGTAGTACAGGTTTTCCACCCATTCTTTGCTTACTTAATTTCCTTGTAGTATTAAGCCTGAACTCTGGCTAACTCTCCATTTCCTCTTCCAGTTTCTTTCAGTTCAATGAACTCTTATGTCTTCTTTAAACTCCTTGGATTTTTTTCTTCAACTTTGGTTCTTTTAAAATTCTGTGTCTTGGGGTTTAGGAATTCTCTTTGGTGAACATTTCTGTGGGACTGAATAATTGTGGGGGGAGGTACTTTCTTGATTTCTATAATGTTTGTATTTTTGGGTTGAGATGTAGGTGCTTCTTTTGTTCTTTGTGGACTTTTGTTAACTCTGTCTGATAATGGACAGAACTTGGGGCAGAACACAGGATGTGGCTCTGAGGTTGGGCCTACAGGTGAAAATAGCTTAGGTGGAGTGATGTCAGTTGGATACAGGGATCTGCACTGGTGTGCAGGATGTGCATCCAGTTTGGAGTTTGTGGTAATCTGGGAGTCGAGGAGGGTCATAGATGGGAGGATCAGGCAGATTTACTGTGCTAGACCTCATGAAGGATGTGCAGGGTATGGGTGGGCTGAGAGGTTGGTTTGCAGCATGGGAGGGAGGGTCCTAGTGGAGGCCCAGAAGTTGTGGGCAGTGTAGGCAGGGGTGAACAGACTAGGCCAGGCACTGGATGTTGGACTAAAGCTAGATCTGGGGGCTTAGTGAGAGTGCTTTCAGGGAAGCTGTCTTACCTCGCTCCACTTTTTTCATTTTTTTAATATTATATCAAAAATTTTAAGTCTTTCTGCATAATCTTTTTTGATTATGAAATAATGTTTACTTATGAAAAATATTCTACTTTTTCTTAGTAGCCAGGATTACTGTTGGAAAGGAAAAAACCATTCTGACTTCTCTTTGGAAAGTGGAAAGATTTTCTTTACCTTGATAGTCACAAATTTTGTTATGTAGTGCCTTGGTAATGTGACTTTGAAGAAATCTTTAAGCTGGTATTTTATGGATCTTTCCATGTAGGAGATTGTTATATTTTAATTTGGGGGTAATTCCTAGATTAATTTTTAATTTAAGAAGTTTCCCCTTTGTCTCTTAGATTTTGTATTATTTTTTCTAGTTGTCTCTTCTTTATTACTATCTTCCTACTAAATTGGAAAATTTTTGTTACTCCTAGTTTAATTTCTCAGTATCTTTTTGTTTTGTGGTGCCTAGGATTGGATCTAGGGCTTCCTGTAAGCTAAGCAAGTGCTCAATCACTGAGTTTTAGTCTAATGCTGTTCTCATTTTAACATAACACATTTGTTTCTTGAAGGCAGTGTCTCTAGACACCAACTTTTTTGTGGTGTTAGGGATCAAATCCAGGGTCTTGTTTAAGCTAGACAAACAACATCTTTCCTCCTTTTTGTGTTATTTGTTTGTTTGCTTGTGTGTGGGTGTGTCTGTGTGCATGTGGAGGTCAGAAGTTGACAGTGGATATCTTCCTTGATCATTATCCACTTTATTTACTGAAGCAGGGTCTTTTCTTTGAACTTGGAGCTCTCTGTTTCAGTTAGTCTTCTTAAATTGTTTGCCCCAGGGATCCCTGTCTCCACCTCCCAAATGCTGGAGGATAGCCATACCCACTTTACCATTTTTGTGGGGTGATGGGGATCTGAATTCTAGTTACCAATACTGACAAGCACTTATCCTCTGAGTCATCTCCCCTCGCTGCAACATCAGTTTTTGTCTCTGTAAAATTCCTCAATAGTTGATTGGCATTTTCTCTCCCATTTCTTCACATTCTTAAATTCTTTTGCTCATTTGATCTTTTTAGTGGAAACTCTAAATCAGATTCCTGCCTCTTAAACTTCTTCTTAAGTTACTCTCCTTGCTTAATTTGGTAGGTAAGACAGTGAGTTATAATGTGAGCAGATAAGTGAGATAGAGAAAGAGAGGAAGACAAGAGTGTGTCGGTTGAATAGGTTATTGCTTTGGGCAGTGGGGCTCAGTTCTGTTGGATCCTCAGAGGCTGTCCAGAGCTGTACTGTCCACTACTCATCTAGTAGCTTTATGTGGTTCTGCAAATTAAAATTAAATGGACTAAAATGAAAATTGACTTTTCTTCTCACACTAGACATATATCCAGGGGCTGAGTAGGCACATGTGACTGGTGGCTGGTATTAGAGCACAGAAGGAACATTCCCATCCTGGTTTAGAAAATACCTCAATAGTCTCATTGACCTACAGGAAACCAGTGTGCCTCTTGATGGGTAAGGGTTGCTCCTGGATATGACTCTTTGACACTTCTGGGCTGCCAGTTCTGTCACTGAACCTCAGGTTGTTGTTTAATACTTGGTGATGTTAATATTGAGACTCTGTAGCTCTCCCTCACCTCTTGTGGTTCACTCTACTGGGGATTGAACTCAGGGCCTTTTGCCTACTAGATTAGCACTCTTAACAGTGAGATACATTGCTAGTTCTCTAGTTCAGTTTTTCTAGAGACCAAAATTAAGATCTTTTGTTAATATAAGGAAAATAGTTCCTTGACTAAGTGTGGAACAGGACAGTCTTTTATAAGTATGTACATTTTAAACAAAATTGTCCAGATTTTAGGGCAGAGTCTTATTCCAACATCCAGTTAGTATTGCTAAGTTCTGAATCCTTGCAGGGTTCCATGGAGTAAAATTTTTTTTATTATTTTTCCCCTTTACCAGAGGCATTGTGGTTTCAGTTAGGTCTGATTTGAAAATCACTACTCTTCACAGCTTAAGAAAAGCTATAATGGATAGTGTTTCAAACATAAAGAAAAGCATATGTACAGTTTGTGGACTGCTAGTATAAATCTGACTAGGTGCCAAGATGGCTGAAAAAAGACCAAGAATATTTTGATTGAACTTTAGGGAACTGCTACCACTTTTTGACATCAAGGCTATATTGTCTTTTTTTTCTTCTATTTTGCTGTTTAGTTAGTAAATATTCATATCTATTTGCATAAGACATCTTGACCTATTATGTTCTCTTTTAAAATGTCTTCCCTCATTCATTTTTGATGTCAAAGTAATGCTAGACTTATGGAAAAAAGGTGTTAGTCTTTCTCTGCTACCTCGAATTGAAATTGGTTGTTCCTTGAATGCTTGATTTAAAACACCTTTGGATCTGCTTATGTTTTGTGTTTCATATTTCTTCAGTCTGGTTTGATGCTTCATAACATACATTAAAAAATAGTCCTTCAGTTTTAAGGTCTACTGATTGCCAGTTTTTTTTTTTTTATATGTCTGAGGATTTCTTTTAAAATTTAAAACATTGAAAAACTATGTGGGCATGTGTGTACATATGAGGACAGGCTTGTGAGGTTGTTCTCTTGTTCTTCCTTTATTTAGTTTTCTGAGAATCAAGCCTAGGTTCATCAGCCTTGCATGGCAGCACTGTCCCTTGAAGCCGTGTGGCTGGTTCTGGAAACTTTTAGCTTTTGCTTTTGAATGTTAGTTTAGCTGAGCATAAAATTTTAGGCTATCGCCTCCTCTCTTATTTTTTCTTCCTCACATTCTTTTTTAGTTATTGAAATTTTATAGATTTTCCCCTCTTTTTTGTTTGTTTTAGAAACAGGGTTTCTCTATGTAGTTCTGCCTGTCCTGTAACTTAATGTAGACTTCGAATTTACAGAGATCCGCCTGTCTCCTGGGTACTAGGATTAAAGGCATGCACCACCACTGCCAATCGAGATTTGTCACTACTTTGAAAGTTTGGCATAATTACCTAGTTACTTGATACTTACCTGAAGTTTACTTGTCATATGTTTAAGTAGTAATTAATATTTATAATCAGTGTTCTAATTTCCAGTTACACACTACCAGTAGTTATGACAAAATGTACTTAAAACTTCAGGTGTCTTTAATTTTAATAGATGGAATTGACTTCATTTGAAGTGACTATACCTTATTTCTGAAGCATGGTAATTAATGAAAGTACACTGCTGTAATGAATTTGGGGGTGGGGATGTAGGTCTCAATTTTCTTTACTGTGCCTAGATAATTCTAAATTGCAAGCAGGGATTAAGAAACAGATAAGCATCGATCATTAACTTCAGTGAATTTAATTACAGATACTGACAGCATGGGTACAACCTGTAAGCATTCACAAAAAACCATAAGCCACACAAAAAGTACATGTTGTCTAATGCCTTTTATGTAAGATTACTCAAATTAAGGCTATTGGTTGGTAGAATTAACTGTAGAAATTTTGTTGCTAATAGAAACATTTTTTTTTTTTGGTTTTTCGAGACAGGGTTTCCCTGTAGTTTCTAGAGCCTGTCCTGGAGCTAGCTCTTATAGACCAGGCTGGCCTCGAACTCAGAGATCCGCCTGCTTCTGTCTCCCGAGTGCTGGGATTAAAGGCGTGCGCCACCACCGCCACGGCCTAGAAACATATTTTAATTGTGGTAGTGGTTATATAACAATAACATTTGTCAAAAATTATTAAACTATCTGGGCCTGGTTATGAATACCTGTCAATCATAGTTACTCAGTAAACAGAGGCAGATGATTACAAGTTGAAAACTAGCTTGGAAGTATAATGAGACCCTGTCTCAAAATGAAAATTAGAAAGAGGATTGTGGCTAAAGCTCACTGGTCCAGTGCTTCCCATCATAGATTAGGTCCTGGTTCAGTCTCAGATATCACATACATACAGCTCTCAAACCACACCTTTTAAATTTTGCTTCAAAAATTTTGATTTTAGGAAAGGAATTACTGGATTGAACAGTCTTATGTTCTTTCCTAAGTAGCATAATACATAAATTTGTGTCTTATAAGAACAGAATTTTAAGAAAGATTCAATGTATTCTTTTTAACTGTGCATGTGTGTAATCTTTACTTTAGGGTATCTGTAGGAAAGGTCTCTATTTCCTGGAAATGACCCTTTTAATTAAATGCTCTGAAGGACATTGTGACAAGATGACATTTGTATGTGCTTTGAATAATGAGTAGTCACTCTCTTGAAGGGGTGGGAATGGATTTTCTTCTGTCAGTGTAGAATACATCTTAAATGTCGAAGTAAGTAGATTAAAAGTATACCTATTGAAAACCATGAACCTCAGAAGCTCTACTTCATCATCTCCTTACCTATATGTCAGCCACCCTGGCATAAACTAGATGATGCTTATGGTCCAGATGGGAGTTCAGACCCCAGAAATGGCTGTGTGTTCTCCAGCATTCACATATTTGCTGTATGTTGGGAATCTGGTAACTAATGCCCACCTGGAAATCAGTAGAATCACATTCTACAAACTCCATGACAGTTTTGGTCTTGATGATGGTAACATCAGCATTTTTTTTTTTTTTTTGGTAAGTAATGCCACCATGATGTAACAAGTAGAAAAATTTGTGCTTTCTATGGTGAGGGCATGCTTTTTCACCTTCAGACAGAATGCTTTCCAGAGATCATTGATGAACTCTGTTCCAAAATGCTATTTTGGTAGGATTTTATTGACAGGACTCACAGGGATGTTTATTGTAAAGAGTGGTGGATATAGGAACAGGATATCATATTAGTCTGGGAATCTTGCCATTATGACATAACATTCATGATTCTATCAAAATGTTTTTATTATTATTTTCATTATTTCATGTGGATGGATGTTTCATCTGAATGCATATTTATGTATTATGCGCTCAGAGGCTAAAAGAGGGCTTTAGATCCCCTGGAACTGGAGTTATGGATGGATGTGAACCACAACGGGGGTGCATAGAATCGAACCTAAGTCCTCTGGACGAGCACCAGTGCTTTTTACTGTTGAGCCATCGCTTCAGCTCCATTTCCATAAAATTTATAGGGAGTCACAAACTGATGTGCCAACCCATTGAGGTTACTATATATCAGGGGCCATGGTATCAAAATTTCTTAACAAATATCATAGGTGGCTTCTTTATCCACCATAAAAGCACAATAACTTTTATTCCTTCAATTTTACTATTTTGTATCTTTGATCTAATTCAGGTTGACATGATTTCTTGAATTTTCTATTTTTAGATTATTAAGGTGGTTGTTTAGTTTCTTAATATCAGAGGGATTTTAAATTGTATTTCTGTTCTCTGTGGGTTAATGCTATTTCAAGTTGCAGAACATGCTCTAAATAATTTGGAATTCTTGAGGCTTTATTTATGCACCAACATTGGCTAATTTATGGATATATTCCATGCACATTGGAAAAAATGTTGAATTCTTCATTGTGGGGTATACTATTGTATATTCAATGGTGTGTTTCAGAATGTTTTGTCTACTTGTACTATCAGTTGGAAGGCAATATCTGTTGATGAATTCTCTTAGGGTTATGCCTTGTTTTTCATCTTGTTTTGCCAATTTTGAAAATGTTTCAGGTGTTATATGATTTTTAGTTAGCCTCTAAATAGTTCTTCTTTCCTGAGATCTTAATCCATTATTATTATTATTATTATTTTGGTTTTTCGAGACAGGGTTTCCCTGTAGTTTCTAGAGCCTGTCCTGGAACTAGCTCTTGTAGACCAGGCTGGCCTCGAACTCAGAGATCCTCCTGCCTCTGCCTCCCGAGTGCTGGGATTAAAGGCGTGCGCCACTGCCACCCGGCTGATCTTAATCCATTATTATCCTAACTCTAAATCAGCCATCTCTCTGATTCTTTTAAAAACATGACTGTTTTCAGGCCAGCAAGATGGCTCAGTGAATAGGTGTCTACCACCAAGCCTTTTGATTCCAAGAATCCATGTGACAAAAGGAGAGAACCATCTCCTGCAAGTTTTCCTCTGACATACATACATGCGCCATAGCACATGAACCTGTAACCATACACATGCACATATGTAACACATAAGTAAATATAAAAAACATGACCTTTCCCTAACTGTAGCTAGCAGGAACATTATTCTACTGTAAACTTCTGCAGTTAAATAGAAATTGCCATTTTAGTTTTAATGGTAGAATGCCTAGATCCATTTACTATAGTAATGTCAATAATTAAACTTTTGGAGGCATGGTTTAGAAATGTTTTAGAAGTTTTTATTACCATTTATATCATTCCTGAAATGTAGAATACAAAATTAAAACACTCTAAATATATGAACATTAAAATTTGAAACCAACCTTTATTTATTTATTTTAACTAGTCATCAAAATAATATTTTTAAATGCTTATATGTGTAATATGAACTCAGAATTTTATGTGCTCTAATTTTTCTTAAAAGTATACTTTTAAGATTCATGCCACTCCACCCTCCCTGGAAATTTTCTAGCTTGTTTAATGTTTATACTTCTGGTTGGTTTGTTAAAAATAACTTCCATGATGATGATTGTCATAGCTCATAATGAGTGCTTTGGCCACAGTCCATGCTAATTACTTTAGATACATTATCCTGGATACATGTCATCTATTGCCTAGCACTGTAGCACTTTAGGTGCTGGAGCAGGGGAGGGTTGGGCAGGTCTCAAGGAGCCAGTTCTTTCAAATTTCTTTAAGCTATGCAACTGGTACCAGTAAAAACAAAACAAAACATGCTTCACATTGTTTATGGTCCTTATCTTGATGTTCCATTGCTTGGAGCCAGACTGCCTGAGTAGAAACCTTGGCTACACTTTTTAGCTGGTGAAATTGGGCTAGTCACTTAACCTTGTTTATTCACCTGTAATTTGAAGATTAAAATAATATTTACATATGATGGTTATATAAATTAAAACATTTAAAGTCTTTAGGGCAGTGTTTATTACCTGGAGAATTTTTGTGGAAATCAGCTGTAAGTTGTTTCAATTTTAGTCTGTTTTAACCTGTGCTATTTTCATTTTTTTGTACCTTTTAAAAAACTGATCGCCTCTCTAGTGTTAGTTATGCTTTTCTGACATATAGGTAAATCAGTTATAATTTTGGATTAGATACCATAGTTAATATGGAAGTGTGTTACTTGAGTGACATCAGAATGAAATACGGTTTCTTATATCTAGAAATTCCCTGAAAGAACACAGTCTTTTTGGGAAATCTCAGCAACCAAGAGTTGGAGAGCCAGAGGACATGGAGTTGGGGGCCAGTCTCTGCCACACATTGAGTGCAAGGCTAGACTGATCTACACAGTGAAACCCTGCTTAAGTTTTGTTATTCTGAGAAAGGATCTCATGATTTAGTCCAGTCTAGATTTGAACTCATTATGTAGTCCAGGCTGGCTTCCAATTTACAGTCTTTTCATTTTAACTTAATGAGTGTTTGGATTATGAGATTACAAGCTTGTTCACCACACCTGGCTTTCTAACACACATACCCCCTCCCACTTTTTCTTTTTTGGTTGGGCTGAGGATTCAGGGTAGATTGTTTTTGTATTATGAATACCCTTTTCAACCACTGAGCTTTACCTTAGCCCTGCAAACTTAGTTGTTAAGAAATGTCTGAGTCCTAAATTACAATAAAAGATTTTTATTTAAATGTTTGAGATTAAAAGAAATTGAAGAGAATAACTAAGTGTAATAACCACTTCTTGACTGGATCCTTTAAAAGCACACAAAATGTTATTGGGTTAGGACAACATTGGACTGTGTATCAGTTAGGGTTCTTTAGAATAACAGCGTATAGAATGAATTTCCCTGTATATATGGAAAGGGGATTTATTAGAATGACTTACAAGCTGTGGTCTGGATGGATAGATAGGTAGATTGATCACACACACTGAACAGTTTAGGATGAAAGGTCATGATATAAGCAGATAAAAAGACCTCTACATATAGAGAAATTTATATAAATAGATCAATATGTATAGAGTTCTATAAATAAACAGATTTCTGTCTCTTTTTTTTTTTTTTTTGGTTTTACGAGACAGGGTTTCTCTGCAGCTTTTTTAGAGCCTGTCCTGGAACTAGCTCTTGTAGACCAGGCTGGCCTCGAACTCACAGAGATCCGCCTGCCTCTGCCTCCCGAGTGCTGGTGATTAAAGGCGTGCGCCACCACCGCCCGGCTTTCTTTTCTTTCTAACACACAACACACACACAAATTGGTTGTTTTCTTGTTGTTGTTCTTCTTGTTCTCTTCTTCTTGTTCTTGTTCTTCTTCTTCTTGTTCTTCTTGTTCTTCTTCTTGTTCTTCTTCTTGTTCTTGTTCTTCTTGTTCTTGTTCTTCTTGTTCTTGTTCTTCTTCTTCTTCTTTCTTGTCTTCTTTCTTCTTCTTCTTCTCTTCTTTCTTCTTTCTTCTTCCTTCTTCTCTTCTTCTTCTTCTTCTTCTTCTTTCTTCTTTTCTTCTTACGTTCTTTCTTCTTCTTCTTCTTCTTCTTCTCCTTCTACCCTCTTCTTCCTCCCTCCTTCTCTCCCATCTCGTCCCCTCTCCTCCCTGCCATCAAATAATCCCTCCGTGCCCTTCCTCTCCTCCCTCCCTCTCCTCTCGTCCCGTCCACTCCCTCCTCCCTTATCCTCCCTCCCTCCCTCCCTTCCTATCCCTCCTCCCTCCTTCCCTCTCTTCTTTTCTTTCTTTCTCTTTAGTATAAAGTGACCAGAAAAGTATAATGGTAAGTATATAGAATTTAAACCAGATTCTGAACTATTGTATAAGCAGGATTTCTTTAAGATGTCAAGAGAAAAAACAGTTCAGGTGGTAGTAGTAGTAGTATATGATGAAACAATTCTAGGCAGCATAATTGGTTAGACTTCAGGATGTTTCTATGACTGTATATAAAGTAGCCTTTTGGAGGAAGGCAGGAAGACAATACCAGAATTGCCACAAATCTGGCTAGTGCTGGATAGTGGCAGTGGTGGTGAGATAGATTGAATACTAAAGAGAGAGGTAGCCGGGCGGTGGTGGCGCACGCCTTTAATCCCAGCACTTGGGAGGCAGAGGCAGGCGGATCTCTGTGAGTTCGAGACCAGCCTGGTCTACAAGAGCTAGTTCCAGGACAGGCTCCAAAGCCACAGAGAAACCCTGTCTTGAAAAACCAAAAAAAAAAAAAAAGAGAGAGAGAGAGAGAGAGAGAGAGAGGTAGAAGAGAAGGCTCTGTCAAGGATAAGAAAAGTAATTTTGGTTTGCCTATCTGAATATGTGGTGACATTAATCAAGACAGAACATCAGGAAGAGGACAAATAGTAGTAAAGGTCATTTACTAGTTAGCACATGCTGAACTTGAGATACTTTGAAGCATTCAAATTGAAATATTGAGAAGTACTAATATGTTGGGTTATAAACTCTGGGTTGTTGATAAAAGTGTTCAAAAATATGTGAATAGAGGTAGTAATTGAAGTAAAGGATAAAAATGCCTGATGACAGGGGTTCAGAAAAAAGACTTTTGAAGTTAGGGAACTTGTGTACCGACTGACTAAAAAGACTGTTGTTTGCAAAGGAGATAGTAGGCTAATTCTTCACTATTCTCACATCAGTTTGTCAACACAAAACGTAGCTCTTGGACCAAAGGGAGTAAGAGGCTGTGTACTTTGAGCAAGAATGTGGGCTTCTGTGTCCCAAGAACTTGGATTTAAGTTGCCCTGAGTTTCAAAATATATGTTAAAAGAGGGTGCACAAACTTTTATAATCACAGAACATAGGGAAGTAATAAATCAGTGCATTTACCAAATATATTGATGGGGATATCAGGCACATTATAGAGGGTCAGGAAATTTCTTTTTCTTTTTTTTTTTTTCGATGAAACAACAATTTATTTTACCTTTTTTCTTAAATGAACTTAATGTTTTTTATATAGTAAGCACACATTTGTAAAGAGAAAAGCAAAATTTCTACATCCAATAATTTTCATTAAAATTTATTCTTTGACAATTTCATGTATCTATATAATATATTTTGGTCAAGTTCACCCTTTTTTCTCCTTTTTTATTGCTTTATAAATAATAACATTCAAAATTTCCACCTCCTCCCCTCCTCCCATTTCCCTCCCCCTCTCTCCTCCCCCTTCCTTCTCCCCCTCCTTCCCCCTCCAGTCCTAAGAGGAGGCAGGGTACCCTTCCCTGTGGGAAGTCCAAGGCCCTCCCCCCTCCATCTAGGTCTAGAAGGTGTGCATCCAAACAGACTAGGATCCCAAAAAGCCAGTACATGCAGTAGAATCAAATCCTAGTGCCATTATCATTGGCTTCTCAGTCAGCCCCCATTGTCAGCCACATTCAGAGAGTCCGGTTTGATCACATACTCGTTCAGTCCCAGTCCAGCTGGTCTTGGTGAGCTCCCTTTAGATCAGTCACTCCCTTTCAGTGGGTGGACGAATAGTTCGTGATCCTAGAGAAGCTAAATAATAAGGTGAACCCAAAGAAAAACATATATAGATCCTCCTGGAAACTGGAAGCAGACAAGATCGCTGGGTAAAAGTTGGGAGCATGGCGGTGGGAGTGGGATGGAGGGAAGGGTAGAGGGGGAGAGAGAAGGGAGAAGGTGAGGATTGGGGAGAGCTTGGGGGAGTGGGGTGGTTGAGATGGAGGAAGGGTGGATATGGGAGCAGGGAAGAAGATATCTTAATTAAGGAGCCATTTTAGGGTTGGCAAGAGACTTGGCTCTAGAGGGGTTCCCAGGTGTCCAAGGGGATGTCCCCAGCTAGGTCCTTGGGCAGCAGAGGAGAGGGTGCCTGAACTGACCTTGTCCCATAGCCACACTGATGAATATCTTGAATATCACCATAGAACCTTCATCTGGCATTGGATGGAGATAGAGACAGAGACCTACATTGGAGCACTGGGCTGAGTGCCCAAGGTTCAGATGAAGAGCAGAAGGAGGGAGAAGATAAGCAAGGAAGTCAGGAAATTTCTTCTGTAGGTTTTAGATACAACAGCTTTCTTAGCTTTTGGATTGGTGGAAGCTCATCGTTTGCCAAAAGCTTTGCCTGATTAATAGCAACAACGTGTTAGCTCAGATACAGAAGTTGGTAGTAAACGGGAGTTAAGGAGTTAAAGATAGTCCAAGATTATTTTGCCTTTTGATCTGAAGCATTCTGTTTCTCTCGGGTCATGAATTTCTGGTCATTTAATCAGTGTGAAGAACTTCAACACAGGTGTAGCTTTTCCATGAAACTCAAGTTCCACACATAAACCTGCACTGTAGTGAACAAAAAATAACTCACTTAGATGGGCATGAGTGTTAAAAGGAAATAAAAGAGGGTTGTGTGGTAGTTAGAGGGGGAAGATTAGAAGAGAAATGGGGCCTTTAGGACAACTGATAACTTCATTTTAGCCATACTACTTTTGAGATGTCTGATAATCTAAGTGACTAGTAATGTATTCTTCCATTTCTCCTCTGTCTTCTTACTTTCTTCCCATCTCCATAATCCTCCCTTCTCCCTGTTAAGTCTTTCCCCTCATTCATGTCTTTTATTTTTTGATTCACCAAGTTAAACAGAGCTATCATTTTGACCATAAGTTTGGAACTATTTGATGTAGCCTGGTAGGCTCATCAGTGCTAGACAAATGATGGCAATGACTCCCCTTCTCCCAGAATCTGACAGTAAGTTATAGTTCAGCAGTGAGAGTATATCCCTTAACGTTCCTTTTCCACCCATATCTAATTTCTTATGGAATCCCAGTGCAGTCAATCTCAGTTGTTGAGCTCATGTTTACAATTCTTGTGCCTGGCTCAGGAGATAGTGTTTTGCAGTTCTTTCAGCTATCTTTTGGCTCTTACTTGACTCCTCAGTGTTTCCTTAGCTGAAAGGGATAACATAAATTTTTTGTTTAGGACTGAGCAGTAATTGTCACTTATTCTCAACATCTTGAGTAGCCACGGGTCTCAGAATTCAACACTGTTTACTAGAAAGAAGAACTTCTCTGATTATGTCTGGGAGTAAAATTTTTTGTGAATATAAACATATATATTGAGAAAGCAATTTGATGCTATGTTGTGTTAGCCAAAATCAGCATTAAGTTCTCCCTGAGGGCCATGACCTTTTTTCAACCATGGACTTTTTAAAAATTAGATTCATGGTTCAGGCAGAGATTGCCTTCAATGGAGATGACCTCAATCTAGTCAGAGGGTGACTGGTCCCCTTATGCCAGTATTACTCGTGTACTCTGCTGTGAGTACTACATTATAGTACCAACCTGTCTACTCTACTTTTAACATATGTACGAATCTGGTTATTCTGATTATATGTACTATCTCTTTAGTCCATGCCACCGTTTCCTCTTACCTAGACAATTGGAACAACCTTTTCTCTTTAATATTAATATCATCTTCTTGTAATCTGATCACACATGACAGCCAGAGTAATCTTTTAAAAATTAAATTTTACCATTTCACTTTTTTGGTCAACTCTTTCAGTTTTCTGTAAAATCTAAATACCTACAGTGCTCTTACAAATCTCAGGCCACTTTCATGACTTCATGTTGGAGTGCTCTTTCATTCACTGGCCAGGACTCTATGCTGTTCCTTCCAGTATCAGTATTATTATTGGTTTCAGGCCAGTTGTATTTGCTGTTTCTCACTTAGAATGTTCTTCGTATTATCACAGTATTTGCTTCTTCCTTAAATAGCACTTCGCTCAAATGTGACCTTATGAGAGAGGTTTTCCTTAAGCTTCCTTTGTATACAAGCCTTTCTCCCTCTCTTTTTATTTTAAACTTATTTATTTTACATCCCAACCACAGTTTCCCCTCTTTCCTCTTCTCCCAGCCTCTCTCCCCCATCCACTCCTCTGTTTCTGTTCAGAAAAAGGCAGGCCTAACATGGATATCAGCAAAACCGTGGCATATCAAGTTGCACTAAGACTAAGCACCTCCCCTTGTATTAAGTCTGGAAAGGGGATGAGTATGAGAAATAGGGTCCCAAAAGCCAGTAAAGGAGTCAAAGACAGCCGCTGGTCCCACTGTTAGGAGTCCCACAAGAAGGACAAGTTACACAACTGTCACATATATGCAGAGCACCTAGGTCAGTCCCATGCAGGCTCCCTGGTTTAGTTTAGTCTCTGTGAGCTCCATAAGCCAAGGTTAGTTGAATCTGTGTGTTAGTTGAGTTTCTTCTCCCCCTCCCTCTCATTTTTTCATTTGACTTATTTACTGATTCTTTGGGGAGTTTTATATCATACACCTCAATTCTGCTCACCTCCTGCTTCCCCTATATCCTCCCCTCACCCCTGCAGCACCCCCCCAAAGAAAACAAAATAAATAAATAAACAACAAAAACAAAATCCTTTTTGCTTTTCCTTCTTTCCTGCCTCTCCAGTACCTCTTTATTTGTCCTGGTGGCATTGGGGGCCTTGGCCTTTCATGTAGTATATCCTTTTGTCCTATCAGTTTTACTAGCAGATGTTCAAGGCCTCTGGTTTCTGGTCCACCATCATCACTGGATCCTCACTGGAGTTCCTCTGGAGTATCCTGTGGCAGCCACAACTCTTGGAGAACCCGCAGGTTTTATTCCACAGGACCTGCTCCGTCAGGTCCTAGATGAGGCAGATGTTAGGGTGGGTCAACCCCAGACCCCAGCTGTGGGCCTGGGTGGCGTGGTAGCTGAGCTGGTCAGTCCATGATGTCTTTGATGCTTCTGGCTCCTACAATTCTTCCTTTCTCTTTGGTTGGATTCCCTGGACTCGGCCTAACGTTTGACTGCGGTCTTTGCATCTGTTTCTATCAGTTTACAGGCTTTTTTTTTTTTTTAAATACCTGCCTATCATTTTATATTTTCTGAACCCATCTTTTTAAAAAATTATGCTTTTTATTGTACATTTATTATTTTTCTCTCCCCTTTAGGATGCAAAGATTTTTGTCTTATTTTTTTCTGCCTGGTAGCCTGAAATAAAGCCCAGTACCATAATGAGTGCTTAATAAGTATTTGCTGTATGAATATATATCTGTAACACAGAAGAGCTTTCAGACTAGAAATGTAAATTTGATAGTCAATAGCATAGAGATGGATCTTAAAACCATATGCTTAGATGAAGTTGTAAAGGGAGAGTGTATACAGAGCACAAAAGGGGACTCAGATTTAAGTATTGGGCATCACTCCATTGTAAAGCTGGGGAAGAGGACTGTAGAAGAGGGAAAACAAGGAGAGAGATCACTGGGACTGAAGGGGAAAAGATGTGAGGCTACAGCTAGGTAGAATAATGTCGAAGAGATGATACAGACGTGGTTTGTAATTGCTGTTGGGTTTGACAAGGTGAAGACTGTTTTGTCCTTTAAAAAGTTACCTTGGCAGAGTGGTTAAGATATATATCAGATTAAAGCAGACAGAATAGTGACTGGGAGGAGGAGAAAGAGAGGATTCTTCATAGAAGTTTAGCTGCTAAGGGAATTACACAGAATTGAGTGCTTACTTATGGAGGAGGAAATGGATTCAAGAGACACTTTGTATTCTCTATACTGCTGATGAACTTGGGATGCATCTGTCCTGCTGTCTCCTCTTCAATTGAAGTCTCTCACTCATCAGTTAACTAGAAGATTGATTCTGAATTCCTTTTTGCAAGAATGAAAGATTAACTTCTTTTTCAAACTTTCTGTTTACTAAAGTTCTTTCTTCCATTTTGTAAGAGTCTTAAGTAAATGGTTCTTGTTTCTTTGCATGATAATTCTTTATTGAAGCTTCTACTTTTCTTGCTGGTTTTATTTTATTGTGTTTTATAGTTGTAGGAGAACATTTCAAGTGACAATAATAGTGACAATTGTAATTAGATAGCATGTAGTGACATTTACTATGTCTGTGGTAGACATATTTAAAAAGGTATGTTTAAGATTTTTCTATTTGTGTGACACACACACACACACACACACACACACACACACACACACACTTGCCACCAGGCATGCGGTGCAACGGTGTACATATGGAAGTCAGAAGACAACTTTGATGTTTTTCTACTTTCACCTTGTTTCTGAAGCAGCATCTCTCATATTGTTTCTGTCATACAGTGTACTGTGGTCCAGACTAGATGGTCCAGCAGCTTCCAGGTGATTTGTTTTGCTTTTCCCCTCCCTTCCTGTGCTGGCATTACTGCAGCTGCCCTTTCACTTGGGCTCCTAGGACTGAACTCAGGTCATTAGAATTATATGGCATTTTTACCACGTTTACTGATCCTTCTTGCTAATCCCTGGTTTTAAAATTTTAACATTGAAAGTCACATGAAAGTCAAGTATGGTTATTAACCTCAACAGAGAATCTATGGACCTGAGAAAGCTGCCTGTGTGGTTGCAGAGCTTTTCTTCTCAGCCACCTTGCTTATTGGACTCTGTTTTTACAAAGCAAATGTCTTATCTTGTAATTTTGTTAAATACATATATGATGAGTTATTCCAACAGCTATTTCCATGCTTTTAGTATTGGATAGTTTGTAACCATTTTTGAAATTATCAAATTCTAGAAGTAGATGGGACCTTTAATAAAATAATAATGAGTAAATTTACTAATCAGGTGTCTACCTGATTGTTTTTTAATCTGCTTTCTCTTCATGTTATTTACTTTGATAGCTCCGAACTTGAGTTTTAAATGTATTTTTGCTTATTAACAATGAGCAGCATTTGTTTCTTGTTTACATGGGTTCCATTGCTAGAATGGCAGAGTAGGCATATTAATTTACCCTTCTTAAATTCACTCTTGATTTTGTGACATTCTCTTGTGAAAGGGACAAAGAACATGCTCACAGGCATTGCTGAGGAGTTCTGATGCTGTTTTTATGGGTATGCTAGAGATTTCTTATATTTATATCTTAGAGAAAATTGTAGTTTGTATATTAGTAAGCATTATACTATATATTTAAAGTTTTTGCTAATAATATGCTTAAGTTGCCAATAGAGTTTATGGATTGAAGTTTTTATTATTTTACTATCAGAATTAAAAATTTTAAGTCCCAAACTTAAACTTAACTCATTTCAGATAATTGACCAAAGTGTCTGTGGCTGATTGTGCTATGAAATTATTTTCTAGTAATGATAGGATAAACATTTTTATGGTTTTCTGAAAATTATTTACTTCTAACTTAATGAAAGTATTTCTACTACATCAATTTTGAAAGGTCTGTTTTTTTATGATGACATTATAAAGACTGTCAGAGGCAGTGCAGTAGACCTAGAGAGTAGGGAAAATGAAGGAGATGGTGTTTGGCCATACCTTTTGTGTTCTAATCAAGTCGGTTGTAGGGAATTTACACACATTATTTTATTTCATTCTCATAGAAGCCTTTCAGTGTAAGCATTATTTACAAATGTGGAACTTGAAATGGCAAATATTTGGAGTCATGAAAACTGAAATTCTCAACTATTTCATATTCAAGTCTCACCTATGTTCTTGCTTTATGGAGTTATTTTGGGGCCTTTTAAAGTAGAGTATATTTGTGTCATAGCAGAATTTCTTTTTTGAACTAAGAACTTAAATTTTGTTCTCTTGTCATAAACTATATTAGCCTGTCTTTTCATTTGTATTAAGTTACATGTTGATACATGCACCAAAGTGCTATAGAATAATTAAGAATACTAAAAATACTAAATCTTATATGTACATAATCATGTGTATTTTTTCCACAACTCAGACAAGCTTTTATTTGTTTGTTTGATCTTGAGACAGGGTTTCTCTGTAGCTTTGGAGCCTGTCCTGCAACTTGCTCTTGTAGACCAGGCTGGCCTCGAACTCACAGAGATCCACCTGCCTTTGCCTCCTGAGTGATGGGATTAAAGGCATGTGCCACCACTGCCCAGCCAGCCAGACTTTTATTACAGGATATCTCTGGACCATGCTCTGTTTACCACTCAGTAAGGTTGTCTTTGTAGGAGTTCCTTGGGTTAGAGAACATTTCCTGCCTTTTCTGTCATAGTGTCAGATAAATTAGACAAGATGTTAACTGGACATATTTTCCCTACCATGTTTTTTAGAACACTGACAATAATAACATTATTGACTGATGTGAGCAAATGAAATATCATAATACTGCTTCTGATGAAATTCATGCTCAAATATTTTAAGCATTTCAATAAAATGATAGTAATGTCTAAATATGATGGCTCCTTTCTGAGGTTAACTTTGATATACTGACTTTTATTTATTTTTTTAACATTTCAAAGATTTCATTGTGCTTATTATCGTAGTGACCTCTGGCCAAAAGCAATAAACTTCTATCCTGTGTAGAACAAAGCTAGTTGTTTCTCAGATTTCCATGGATAGATATTTTACTCTAATGAAAACAACTCACATTTTCACTACCACTTTTGTTTATTTTTCCTAGTTGCAGAAACTAATTACTACATAATAAAATACCAAAATTTTTATAATTTCCTCTATTTTAATTTTAAGCAAAAAGTTTTGTTTAAAAATTGTATGATGAAACTGGTGTGAAATAAATGATTGATATTCAGAAATGACATCTAATTTTTAGTGCTATGTCAGTTATGTAAAATATAGTGGAACCCGTGTGTAAGTACACGAGCAGATTTTGGATATAAAAGTGGCTCTTTTCTTTTTCTGATAGTCCTGTGTTAGCTCTTAATTGTTGATCCTTTCTACTTTGGCTGACAGCTCCATATTGCTTGTGTGATTATTGCTGTGGTGGTTATCTGAAGACGGTTTTGTTCTTTGTCCACTTGCAAGAATCATGATGCACCTTCTTTACCTGGGAGATATTTTTTGTTGTGAGTGTACATGAGCCACATATGATCCAAACCATATTGAAAATGACTTACATTGATTTTTTTTACTCAGTTAATTTAGATAATAAAAAAGTAGCCAGAAAAATGAACTCTCCTCTTTTCTCATATTTTTTCTTTTGTGGTGGGACTCTTTGAAGTCAGACTGGCCTTGCTCTCAACACGTTGCTACTCAGGAGTCTCCTGTCTCAGACTCCGAAGTGCTAGAATTATACATGCACACACCACACCTAGCTTACATAAATATTTTTCAGCTCATCCTAAGTATGAAGTGAGATGGATCAGCAAGTAGACGTTTGTCACCAAGCCTGAATACCTGTGTTCCATCTGTGTGTTTCTAATTTTTGCCTTATTTACAAGAACAGCTAATTTTGTTAGGTCAATATATCTCAGTTCCTTGGGTTTTGTGTTTAGAATGTTTTGGAGGAATTTTATTTATATAGTAAATAATAGCTATATCCCTTCCCTATCATTTTATATTGATTAAATATTTTAAAGCTTTAAAGGATTTTACTCTTTTTAAAAACTTTTTATATTTTTTCTTCTCTAACTGCAGTTCCTCAGTCCATTACACCCAGCCCTGCCCCCCAACCTTTTCCCCCACATCCACTCCTCCATTTCCCTTCAGAAAAGAGCAGGCCTCCCAAGGATATCAGCTGAACATGGCATATCAAGTTACAATAAAATGTATGTGTCTATATGTCTCTATCTATCTCTGTGTATGTGTGCCCACATAATGGCACATTTGGGAGGTCACAGGACAGACAACCTGTACGAGTTGATTCTTTCTGCCTTGTATGTTCTAGGGATTGAATTCAGGTTCAGTCAGACTTAGCAGCAAATGTCTTCTTCTGCTGAGCTAACTTTCCTAAGATAGCTTTTGCAGTGTTCATCATTCTCCCTCAAACGAGGTAATGTGTACACACTCAATACATGTGGCTACAGCCTTCTCATGATCTCCAGTCTGGGACATCGTTTTACCACATTTTTCCTATTAAAGTGACTTTTTAGAGAATTTAGATCAGTTGTCTTGGTAGATCCTGTATCTATTCTCATAAATTATGTACTTTATTTAAGAACTTTTGGAATCTGACTAATTCAAGATATGTTTTATGTATTATTACAGGATACTGATTTTTCAATATTTGTTTTTAGTGAAACAAATATATTAGTGTTTGTAGCTTTTTGGTTACAATTGATAGTTATGACTGTAGTTTAGTTTACACAGAACAACGTAATTGTCTAAGTATTTTTTTTGTTTTTGTTTTTGTTTTTGTTTTTGTTTTTCGAGATAGGGTTTCCCTGTAGTTTCTAGAGCCTGTCCTGGAACTAGCTCTTGTAGACCAGGCTGGCCTCGAACTCAGAGATCCGCCTGCCTCTGCCTCCCGAGTGCTGGGATTAAAGGCGTGCGCCACCACCGCCCGACTTTTGTCTAAGTATTTTTGTGATTAGAAGCACTTACAGTGGTAAGAAAAATCTTAAAACTTTATTTAGAGACACATTGGCTACTTATTAGGCACCTAGTGTATCTTTTTAATCAGCTAAATGCTGGGATGTCCATGTATCAGACAAGTATTTTTGTCTTCCTAGAGTTGATATGGCAGTAGAGGAACCCAGATAGTTAATGTTAAACAAACATTACTAGCCATTTATAAAGAAACTTTACGATAAATTAAGCAACAAAGGAGAAGGGTCATTGAAATTTTAAGTAGGATTGTTGAAGAAGACAAAATTAGGAAGGTGACATTTGAGCTTTAAAGCTTGACTCAAGAAAATCAGGGAATGGGGGAACACTTGAACCAGTTAGCCATTTCCCCAGCCCCTAGGTATTTATGTTCCATTTTTTTAAACTAGTTACTTTGATTGAAAGGAAAGTAATGCCTATATGAGGAACATGGAAGATTCCTTACTAGGATGTCTCATCTAGGTTAGCATTGTAGTTCTCTTTCTTCCTAGCATTCTTCTTGATCTTTTATATTGATATCATGAAACTTATTTGTGCATTGTTTCATACAAGCCTAATGAAAAATTTTCTCTTTCCAGTGAAAAGACACACTGTTAGACTATTTTTATGCTATCTGTTGGTTGGTCGGTCGGTCAGTCGGTTGGTTGGTGGGTCTGTCTGTCTGTCTATCTATGTATCTACATCTATCTGTCTGTCTATCATCATCATCATCATCATCATCATCATCATCTATCTGAGAGAGTGTGTACATGCAAGTGCTGCACATGTTTGTGGTGTGTATTTGCATACGTGTGTGAAGGCCCAAGGACAGCTTTGGAGACTGTCCCTCGGGAGCTTTCTCCTTTTTATCCAGACAGGTTCATCAGGTTGACCAGGTTGCCTGGCCAGTCATCATCCCCAGGGTTCTGCCTCTCTCCAAGTCTTTAGCTTTGGGATTCCCAGAATGTGCTACCATGCCCAGATTTATTTTAATGTAGATTCTGGGGATCATTCAGGTCTTTGCTTGCAAGGCAAATTACTATCTCTCTGCCCCTAATATTCTTAAACTATTTTAAAAAGCTTGGTACAAAAATTCATTTTGGCAAACTCATATACTTTTTTTACTATTAGTATGTGTATTAATGAAATTATATGAAAAATGGTGTTTAAATTCCTTTTCTGAGATGCTTAAACATAATTTTTATTCATTATGTTTCAAGCTTTAATAGTCAACAAGAAGTAATGGAGTTTATGAGAAGGATGTAGAATTTTTGTTTTTGAAGTTAAATGGCTAGAAGATGCAATTAGAAGGAATTGCACACACAAGAAATGTGTTTGTCTTTAAGCACACTAGCTAAATAAAGCAATATCCATGATTTTTACTTGGAAGTCTGAAGCAAAAGCTGAGGTACTATTAACTGAGGGAAAGTAGAAAATAATAATAAAATCCAAGAAAGAGGCAGAAAGGAAGCAAATAGGGGCCAAAAGGATTTGGCAGTGCATTATATCAAGAAAGTAGCTTTTGTCCTGGTTGGCCATAGACGATCCTAAATATTGTGGAAACCAAGTCAAACTTTGTCCTAGCCCCCTTCTGACAAATTTGTCTCATCTATTGTTTCCTGAAATATGGTATTTATGTTTGAAATGCGCCTTTGTGGAACAAAGTTCATTTCTGACGTAATGTTCTGACCTTCTTCAGTTTGTGGCATTTCTGTTTTCTTGAACACGTGTTTGTCATTATTGTCTTTTAGAAAGTCTGCAGGCAATCATCCAGGAAAAGAAAATAACAACATCCAAAATTTCTCTTTATTATTTCCTTAGGGTGAAAGATACTGACTTTTTCAGATACTCCGGATTTTCTATCTTTTCCCTTACCATATTTTGTATTAAAAAATTTATGGAGAATGCATACAGTAGACATTATTTTATACCAATATTTCTCCTAAAATTATAGTTTTATCAATTTGTAAATAGTTACATATTAGTATTTACACTTCAGACAATTGTTCTCCCCACCCTGGGGTCAGAAATTATATTCTTTATTTGTTATAGAGTAGTTTTTTTAAAATTAGGTTTTAGAACTACTAGTACCATTTAACTAGATTCTTAAACTTTTATAAACTCTTAAATGAACAATTGTGGGTTATATTGAATGTTAAAGTTAATTATTCGGCAGCTGGAGAGATAGCTCAGAGGTTAAGAGAAATAACTGCTCTTGAAGAGAACTGGGGTTTGGCTCCCAGCACCTACATGGGGATTTATAACCAACTATAATGTCAGTTCCAAGGTATCCAGCACCCTCTCCTGGCTTCCCTGAACAGTGCATGCATGTATGTGGTGTTCTTATGTACATGCAGTCAAAAAACTCATAAACATAAACATAAAAGGAAACCTTTCACAATTATTATTTTATTATGTACCATATTTCATGGGTTGTAGTTTCTAAATTTTCAAAGTCTGGAATAACATGACATTTTTCTTTTGATTATTCTATAGAAAAATTTTAGGAAGTCTATTTCATACATGCCAAATTAATTTAACTAAATATATTCTGTGGTATTTAACTTTTATAGTAAAAGATTTTAGCTATTAGTGTTTAAATATTAAACTATCATGGTCTTTTTTTTAAAGGGTGGTGTTTTTTGTGGTTCTCTCAAGATGGTCTTGAACCTATATCTATATCTACATCTATATCATCTATATCATCTATATCATCTCTTATCTCTATCTCTATCTCTATATCATCTATCTAAGGATATCTTTAAATTCCACATCCTACTGTCTCTGCCTCCCATATGTCTTGTATTGCAGACTGTGACACATCTCTTATATATATGTGTGTGTGTATATGTGTATATATATGTGTGTGTGTGAGCGTGTGTGTATACTTTTTTTTTACAAGCACCAATGTAGTATTTTCATTTTTACCTGTCATCATTCTATAGATGAGGTAGATAAATGGGTTGGGGATGACTTGATTAAGGTGTCATAAATAGTACCTCTTTGGAATCCATATGTTTCTTACTCTAATATGCTATAATTTCTGTAATTTAAGAAACATGACACAAATCAGCTTGTTCTGATAATGGTAACATTTCTAAACTAGCTGTTTTGAGTAAATATTTGATATAAATTACTTGTCCACATTGGTCTTATTTTCATAAAAGGAGAATGAAGAATACACATTAGTATAAGCCATTTAAATTTAGATCTGATTAACTATTTGTGTTAATCTTGGGGACAAGTTCTCAGTCATTAAGACTTCAGTATGTAAGTACTATGCCAGGCACAGAATAGAAACTCTGTTTGCTCAGTTTAAAAACAAATACCAATGGTAATAGTTAGAAAAATTAACCCTGAAATCAGGTGGGTTCAGGTCCTGATCTTGAATATTTAGCCCCTTTAAAGGCAAATTATTTGAGCAATCTGAGTTTATATTACCTAATTTAAAATTGGAAATAATAGTGCTTTTATAAAACATGTAAAGTACGATTTTACATACTGTCCCTTTTGGGAGGTGGGATTAGCTATTGGGTAGTTATCTCATAGGGATCTTATAAAAGAGCTCCATGAGATAATTCTGTTGCTCTTCTCAACAAAATCACATCAGTTTCTACCAATTAATGCACTCTTATGAGTCACAGTTACCAAACTGCTCAATTACAGAAAATTCTATTGTGCATCTACTTAACTTTTGCACTTTCTGAAATTCTGTTAAAAGCTCATCCTGTTTAGAGATGATTTTTGAAGAAGAGCTTTAATGTATTGACTTTGAGGAAATGGCCAAATTGCCAAACAATCACATGTTAGAAGATGGTTTGAACTTTTAAAAAAGGCTGAAACAACACATTGTAGAATATGAGTAAAGTACAAAATAAGTTTTGAAACAGAAAAATACAAGAAAAATGTTCTTTAGTATTATAGTATGAAGTATTTGACAGTATCCCAGACCAAAAATACATAATTATGTTTGCTTAGAAGGAGGCCGATATTGAGTACTATATATCATGTTGTGTACTCAAAGTTATTATCTATTTTCTTCAGATGATAGAGCCTAAAAGAGCTCTGTAAGAATGAAAATACTATATTTGGAAAGTGCTTATTGTATGTTATTGTATTAATTATAAATATATTGTAATTATATTATTGTACTAATTGATAAATAAATTATATATATATAGATAAATTAATAGAACATTGAATGCATAACAAAACTAGTCATATTTTCAAATCATGGTTCAGCTCAGACAGTATTGATCAACTTTACAAAATGATACCTGTCATTTATTGTTTGACAGTTTTATACTTATAAACAGTGTACTTGGGCATATCCATTCTTGGCTACCCTGCATGCACCCCTATTGAGACCAGTTAGTGCTGCATTCTGGGATGATGACGAATCTTTTAGGCTTGATCCTGTGCAGGTCTGTTTAGCTAATGGTAGCTATAGTGATTTCCTAGTGTGGTGCTCATGTTATCTTCAGAACACAACACTTCACAGCATTTCTTCCATCCTGCAACTCTCACATTCTTTCTCCTCACCTCTCCGTGTTTCCCTGGGCCTTGTTGTGGAGAAACTGATAGCCATGTCTTATTTAGGGCTGAGTACTCAGCACTCATTTCTCATTCTTGACCAGCTATGAGTCTCTGCATTAACTGTTAATCACTGCAGAGAAGTTTCTCTGGCCAAGGTTGAAAGCAGTAGTAAGCTATGTGCAGAAAGACAAATGTTACATTTTTTCTCTTATGTGGAATTTATATTAACTGTACACATATACACACAAACAGAACATGTCATAATAAAACTTACCTTGTTTGCTAATTTAAATATAGATATAAAAGAAGGAAAAAGAAACATGAATTTCATTTCTAGACTTGATTCCCATATAACGGTATTTCATTATATATACACAAACATGGTAAAATCTAAACAATCCTGACACCTGAAGCCAAGAATTTGGGATAAGGAGTACTCAGCCTATTCTACTACTGCTTATTTTATTTGGCAGAAAATTGAAAAAAAAATGAGGGTTTTCTTTTCTAGATTTTCATGATTTTGTGGGACTAGATATCTGAATGAGTCAGGAGAGTAGGGATATAGGGCAACTGTCAGTCATGCATTCTTCTTTACTTTTATATTTATGACAGAAGACACTCTGTATAGAGCCTGTCCGTGGTTGGATGCACTGCAGGGAGACAAAAGGGAAGTTTATAGTTTTTGTTTTTAGCCTTTATCTGATGCATAAAAATTTTAGAAGAGAATTACTATAATGTAGAGTCTTAGTAGTACTTGCTGTGTGAACACAGTAGTATATGCATGTCAGGGAGCTGGGAGCAACAAGAAATGGCTTTAAAAATAACTTCAAATATCTTCCTTGCCCTTTAGCTTTCATATTTTGAACAAAACAATTTTGGAAAATTAAAATGTTTTATGTACATATATAAACATTAAGCAGCAAATAATTTTAAAATACCTTTATTTTTATAGGTCTAGAATTGTTCATGCTAGGCAAGTGCTAATCTGCAGAGTATATGTCAATCTCCCCCCCCCCCTTTTTGCTACTTTATATTTTGAGACTAAGTGTCACTCATTAGGTGCCTAGGCACCTGGTCTTGAACTCACTCTGTAGTCTAAGCAGGTCTTGAACTTGTGATCATACTGCCTCAGCCTCCTGAGTAGATGGGATTGTGGGTATCTGTTACTATGCCTGCTATTAATGCCACTTTATAGAACTACAGAAATATTTATGTTCAGTTTGAAAACCCCTTTAATCACTACCTATGGGATGTAAATGAATTAGTATACTTTCAGTAACTAAATTTTATGTTTAATAATTTTACTGCACATCATGGTATAGTATTTTTAGCATTATATAGAATATAACCTAAATTCTTTAATATACCACCCTATAATACTTGGAAGAATAGATCATACATCTTTAAATTAAGTTTTAAATATTGAAGAATCCTTTAGGACATATCATTGTAATTTCACATTGGAGCCTAATGTTGAAATTGATTGCCAAATGGGTAACTGTTCTGTGCTTATTGTTCTCTCAGACACATAGCTGCTTATGTTTCAGGTTGGATACAGACCTGCTTGATCATTGACAGCTATTTTAATTTGAAGCAGATGGCCTTAAGAGGCAGCATCCATAAATTAAAACACTAACTCTTTTTCCTGTGTACTTTTAAATCTTTCCTAGAAACCCAAAAGCTTTTCAGTACACAGTAATTTTAAAGTCACAATGTTTTTTTTTGAATTTTCATGTAATGAGTATATGTTAAATGGGATTTTGTATGCAATAGTTTTTAGCTTTTTGAAATAACTAATTTTTTCAAAGTAAACTAAGATAAAAGTACTAATTATATTTTTATATTATACTTTTATAAAATAATATTAATTCATTTAAATAGAATGGTTATTATATTCATACTTTTAACCATTTCAAAATTGCAAATACTATTTCAAGTGGACTTCTTATCTAATAATTCTGATTATTTTTACAGATTTTATTTTTAATTATGTTTGTGTGTATGTATGTGTGGATATGTGCATTTCAATGCAGGTACACATGGAAGCTAGAGATGAGCCAGATCCCGGGTAGCTAGAATAGGGGTGGTTGTGAACCACTCAGTTTGGGTACTAAGAACAAATTCAGGTCCTCAGCAATAGTCCAGGCAAGAGCAGTTTCTTGCTCAAATTGCTACCAAACTCCGTAAGGAGCCTCTTCGATGCCCATCTTCCTCTTGAAGTAGATTGGTGCTGCCAGGATCAGACGTGTCTCATTGTCATGAAAAGCCTTAAGTTATTAAAACATTTAAAATGAGATATTCTGTAGTCTTTGAAAGATATGAAGAATGCCTGTTTAACTTAAATATATCTTTATATATCTAGAAAATCTAACTAACATGACTGCAAGCTTGACTATTATCGATGATTATTCATTAACAACCTATATTTCCTAATTATACATTACATTTTTAAAATGAACTACACAATCACAATACCTTAATCAAGATCAGAAATACATATACATATAACAAAATTGACCTAAAATTTAAATCACTAAAGCAAAATCCATATCAATGCAAATTATTCATATCTATATCATATCCCCCTTTAAATGTAAAAGAACACTTTATAAACAATATTTGGGAATATGGGCACAATTTTTTCTCTCCAAACTGCTTCATGCTGAATGAGGGCGCTGTTAATCAGGTCTTTCATGGTATAACCTGTGTGCTAGGTTCCTCTCAGTCAGCAGTTGAGTGAAGTAATTTTTTGAGGGTGTTCACAGCAACCTTTCAGGAAGACGTGGTCTATCATACCATATTGGGATAGAAGCAATCCACAGGGTCTCATCCTCTGTAAAAAAAAAAAAAAAAAAAAAAAAAAAAAAAAAGAAAAAAAAAGAAACTCTTTTCCAAAGCATCATAACCTTAGATCCAAATTCTGAAGTCAAGGTATTTTCAAAATATCTATCTTGGATTAGTTGGGCGGCATTTATAAACAAATATCTTTCAGCAGCTCCTTCCTCAGCATTCGAACAATTCAAAGAGAGCATAATAGTATACATCACCAAGATTCTCTGTGTATTTTCCATCTTTGTGAGGCTTTATTTTAACCTCTATTTCATTTATTTTTACTTTTACTTTTTGAGACAGGTTCTCTGTATATCTTTGTCCAGGAATAACTCCATTGACCAGGCTGTCCTTGAACTCACAGAGATCCGTCTGCCTCTGCCTCCCCAGTGCTGGGATTAAAGGTGTGTGCTACAACACCTTGAACTCACAGAGATCTGTCTGTCTCTGCCTCCCAGGCATTGGGATTAATGGTGTGTGCTGCCACACCTTGAAGTCACAGAGGTCAATTTACCTCTGCTTCACAAGTGTTGGGATTAAAGGTGTGCACCACCACACCCAACTATCTCTTTCTTCTTTCTTTCTCTTTCTTTCTTTCTTTCTTTCTTTCTTTCTTTCTTTCTTTCTTTCTTTCTTTCTTTCTTTCTTTCTCTTTCTTCACTTTAAGAACTTTAACCTTTAGCCTACATATATTTTTAACACACTGTATACCATCAGAGGTTTTCTTTGTCTTTGAATCTCTCTTTACTGTACATCTCTCTTTTTCTGACCACATGAGTCTTTAATTAACTAAGCAATATTGGTAGGACTAAAGCCGTGGCTTTGCTGACTGGATCCAGCCCATTCCTTAGCTTTCCAGTCTCATGGCAGAGGTACCAGCTGTAGCCATTTTTATTGCCACAACTCTATGGCATTTCAAGGTATTTGCCAGCAAGCAAGCTGCAGCATTCTGCTCACAGACCACAGTCAGTCTGACTGCCTGCCTGAAAGAGTCAGAGTTTGCCCTGGCAGGACAGCCCAGAAAACCAGCATTTTAAAATGGCACAGCTTTTTTCCTGCTATGGCTGAAAACTGAAAAGCATGCATTCAGCTTTTCATCAACACCGTTTTAGTGTTTCATTGCAGGACCTCTTAAAAGAGCTGCAGGGTTTTGCAGCTAAAGCTGAGTCAGGAAGCCTCTCTTAGATGAGAGTGCTTTCTTGCCTCTAGCAAGCAAGCCAGACCCGAGAAATTGCTGCTACCAAGGAGACATGCTTTACTCTATTCTTTCCCAAGCTTTCTCAAGATTTCTGTGGATTCAGTTATCCACGTGGGCGCCATTCTGTAGTGATGAGGCGAACAGGCCTGCTTTTTGTCGTGCCTGGATCCCGCACGGCTAGCTTAAAACCCGAAATAACAACACAACAACTGTATTCATTTAAACACTGCCTGGCCCATTAGTTTCAGCCTCTTATTAGCTAATTCTCACATCTTGCTTTAACCCATATTTAGTAATGTGTGTAGCACCATGAGGTGGTGTCTTACCGGGAAAGATTCAGCATGTCTGACCTGGTGGCTGGCTCCATGTTGTCTGTCTCAGATAGGAGAGGCATGGCATCTGCCTGAGCCATCTGCCTCACTTCCTTCTTCCCAGCATTCTGTTATGTCTACTCCACCTATCTAAATCCTGCCCTATCAAAAAGCCAAGGCAGTTTCTTTATTAACCAATGAGAGTCCTCCATCAATAAGGCACTAATACTTGCTTATCTTATTTTTTAAAACTAGCTTTTTTTCTCTTTAATCATCATTTATAGTTGGTTTCTCTATGTTATCAAAGACCAGCAACCCCATTCCTAGTTCTGTCAGTATCCTGTGACTGTAATTTGTCCTGATCAGGGACTTAGATTTTCCTGTATTGAACTTTAGTTCTTCTATAACATTATAGCATTTTCTTAAGCCTTTCTAGCCTCTGACTGAGAAAAGTGGGACAGTTATTAAAGAGTTTTTTTCTTTATCTTCTGAGATAAGCCAGTTTTCTCTTCTTTTGATTAAATCTAAAATTTTGTTTTTCTTTTGTGTTTCTTTCCAATCATAGGTAATTTTGAGATCTGATCCTTTGTATCTGCTGGTTAAGTATAACTGCTTTTGTTAACTTCTTCAAATCCCTCGTATCTATTCTTTCTTTGCAAAGTTTTATTCTTTGGAATCATTTATTTGCTTAGTGCATATTTCACTGTAATCTATGACCCATGCACTTTATTAGTTACTGACTTAGGCTGGAATTATGACTGTTGCTATGAAAATATTAAAATGTAAATTTAATGACTGTTTATTTCTGACCTTCTCAACTCTGAGCTTAGTTGTCTACTTTTTGTTTTTTCTTTGACTTTAGTGAACACTGTTTTTTCATCTTTGTACACTACAAAGACTTCTGTCATTTTGCTTTCCCATCCAATTCTTTCTTCTTTTCTTTTTTCTCATTCTTTTTTTCTTCTTCTAAAGGTTACCTTTATTTTATTTTAGTATGATTTTATTTTAATATTTTAGTATGATCTGACTTATATTCTCATTTATTCTATTGCTTTGTCTCTTTGTTAGGGTTTTTCATTGCTGTGAAGAAACACCATGACCATGGCAACACTTATAAATAAAAATATTTATTTGAAGTGATGGTTTACAGTTTCAGAAGTTCAGTCCATTATCATCATGACCAGGGGCATGGTGGCATGCAGGCAGATGTGGTACTGGTTACATTTTGACCAGAAGGCAGCAGGAAGTTAATTGACTGTCACACTGAATGAAGTTTGAGAAAACATACCTCAAAGCCTGCCTCCACAGTGACATACTTCCTCCAACAAGATCATACCTCATAATAGTGCTACTCCCTTTGGGAGCCATTTTCTTTCAAACCACCACATTCCATTCCCTGACCCCCAAAGGATTATAGTCATATCATAAAAAGATGCATTCAATCTACTTTTAAAAGTTCCCATAGTCTATAACAGTCACAAACACATTTCCAAGTCCAAAGTTCAAAGTCTCTTCTGAGACACATGTCAATTTCTTTTACCTGTAAAAATCAAAATTAAAAAAAGCAGATCACATCCTTCCAACATATAATGGCACAGGATATACATTACCATTCCAAAACACAGGGAAGGGAGCATAGCAAAGAAATTCTGGACCAAAGCAAGATCAAAAACCAGCAGGGCAATCCAGATTCTGTATCTCATTGTCTGATGTCAAAACACATTCCACATCTCCAGCTCTTCAGCTTTGTTGACTGCAACACTCTTCTTTCTCAGGTTGCATCCACCCACTGTTAGCAACTGTCCTTGTTAGGTATCCCATGACTCTGGCACCTCTTAACATCTTGGATTCTCCAAGGCAATCCAGGCTTCAACTTCACAGCTTCATACAGTGGCTTCTCTACTAGGCCTCCCTTCAGGGACACCCCTGAAACATACCTGGCCCTCAGCAACTTTATTCCTTAACTCCTTTCTTCTATCCATAACTCTGATCCCAGAACCACATGGCTGAAGTTGCTAAGTTCTGCTGCTTACTGGAACATACTGAAATTCTCCTGAAACCTCCTGGCATTTCAAATCATTATCAGCACCATGCTCCTACTAGTATGTCCCATTAAGCAGTGCTTAAAGCATTCCATTGCTTTCCTAACCAAAGGTACCAATGTCCATATTACTCCAAACCAGTGCATGGTCAGCCCTATCACAGCAATACCCCACTTCTGGTAACAGTTTTTTCTTAGTAAGAGTTTCTATTACTGTGACAAAAACCCCATGGCCAAAAAGCAAGTTAGGGAGGAAAGGGCTCACACTTCAGTATTGCTGTTCATTACTGCAGGAGTCAGGACAGGAACTCAAGCAGGGCAGGATTCTGGAAGCAGGAGCTGCTTACTGGCTGGCTTCCCATGTCTTGGTCAGCCAACCTTCTTATATGTGGTGGTTTCAAAGAAGATAGTCCTCAAAGGGAGTGGCACTATTAGGATGTGCGATCTTGTTGGAGGAAGTATGTCACTGTGGGGTGGGCTTTGAGGTCTCTTTTCTCAAGTTTTACTTAGTGTGACAGCTGACTTCTTTCTGCCTTCTGGTCAAGATGTAACCAGCACCACATCTGCCTGCAAGCCAGCATGCTCCTTGTTATGATGATAATGGACAGAACCTCTGAAATAATAAGACATCATAATTAAATTACATCACAAACATCAGTTAAATGTTTTTATTTATAAGAGTTGTTGTGGTCATAGTGTCTCTTCACAGCAATAAAATCCCCAACTAAGACATAGTACCTAGGACCAACAGCTCAGAGATGGCACTACCCACTATGGGCTTGACACTCCCTCATTGATCACTAAGTGAGAAACTGACTTACAGGTGGATCTCAAGAGGCATTTCATCAACTGAGGCTCCTTCCTCTGATGACTTTATAGCTTGTGTCAAGTTGGCACACAAAACCACCCAGTACGCTTTGCAACTCTGACTCAGCAACTGTCTGATCTGATAAGAACTTAGTGCTTAGGTATGAGGTACGGTGGTGCTTGAGAGAGGTATAATATAACTATGTTTCCTCAGGAACACAGGACTCCTCTGTTCTACTTTTCTACCTTATCCACCAGCTGTTACATTAGAGGAATAATAATTATTAACTTTTTGCTTCAGTGAAATATTATTTGGTTATTTATAGGGTAGAGAGATACAGAAGTTTCCTCTTAGCAGTTTTAGAATTAGAAATATGTTCATGTACTATACTTTTTAATATTTAAAATAATTTTCTCTTAATTAAAATGAGAAGATATGGAAGATAGTCCAGAATTTAAAAGGAAAAATACAAAAGGAAGAGAGCATTGAAAGCAGAGAGGAGAAAATTATTTGAGAAAAAGAAAGATTTGGGTATTGTGAGATTATACTATTTATAACAACATTTATTTTTTATTGCTAAAGATAAATTGAAAAACAGAAATGGGAGATAACTTTGGTGATAGCTCTATTATACTTTTTTTTTAAATTGGTGCACCAAATACATGGGTTATTTTCTGATTTTAAGCAAGTTACTAAGGTATGTATATGTGTTTTCCCATAGTATGCACCTAACATTTCTTTTTCTTGTGTCAACTAGCATGCTGAAACATTTCAGCAAGTAGAATGTATGCAGTGTCTTAAAAAGTTGTTTTTTTGGTATGGGAAATGAAGTAGACACTGGAGATTTCTTAAACTGTGCCTCATATTAGATTACTAAATTGGAAAACAGAACTTACTATAAAATGTTTATTCCACACCAGCAAAAATATCACTGGTTTGTTTGTTTTTACTTTTGAACATGATAGAGTGAAAGTGGAAGATTGTGTTGGGAACTTCCTGTGCTATTTAGGTTATGTTAAATACAAACACATAAAACACTTTTCTAAACAGCTAAGATTTTAGATAAAGTAATGTGAGTATGAGATGGTTCCTGACTCAGGTAGCTAACAACTTGGAAAATTATTTCATGGAATAGAGATGGCTCACTTTTCATGAATTAGTTATCTTCCTTGAAGTACAAAGATGTTTGTAGAAATTAAGGTTTATTTTTTTACTTGATGTTTTGATTATTTATAACTTTCTGAGCTATTTTCTTTCTTTTTAAATTTATTATTTTTCAGAATTTCATATATGACCGCTATATTTTCATCATCTTCACCCATATTTCTCCCTTCTTGAACTCCTCTTGTATTCCCTTACTTCCTCTTAAATCATGACTTCTTATTTAATTATTATTGTTACATAATACATGCACACACACATATATACATACATACACATATATGTATGTATATAATATAGATATAATCTGGTGAGGCCTGTTGCTGTTGCTCAAATATATGTGTGTTTAAGGCTGACCATCTAGAACTGAATAAACTATTAGGGGACTCGTCCCTAGAAATGACTGTTTTCCCTCTCTTAGCAGTCATTAATTGCCTATAGATCTCCTTCTAGGAGTGATGCCTTGCAAAATACCCCCAACCACACTGCCACAGTTGGTGTTGTCTTTATTCAGCTCTTGTTTAGGCAACCATATTGAGATTTCATGCTTTCAACTTCCCTGCCATATATAGAAGATTCTTTCTCACAGCAAACATTCTGATCCTCTGGCTTTTAGTCTTTCTGCCCCTGTTCCACAATGTTCTCGGGATGAGTATAAGAGTTGTATGGTAGATGTTACAGTTAGGGTTGGGCAAACTACAGTCAGTGTTTTTTTTGCATTTTGATCAGCTATGGATTTTTGTGATGGTCTCCAGCTGGTGCACAAAGAAGCTTTCTTAATTAGTTGTAATGTGTCCACCTACTTGTGAGTAAAGGTTGTTTAGAATGTGGGAATTATACTGGTTTATAAAAGTGGCAGTAGTAAGTCCCTCTATATATGGTACATGACTTCAGCCATGAGTAGTTGGCTAGGTTTACAGTTCAGGCATGAATTCCCGCTTATTAAGTAGGCCTCAAGTACATCTAGATTGCTGTTGGTTAACCTCAGTATAGTAGTGCTACTATTGTACTGTTGAGAATATCTTGCTTTGCTGGTCATTGTTGTGGTCCATAGGGTTTACAGGTGGGTAGGACTATTGATTACTTTTCTCCCTTGGCAACTTGCAGAGTATTGTTGGCTACTGTGTGAGCTATTCCTCAGGGATGAGGCTTCCAACTTGTTTCTCCAAGTCCTGTGTCCAAGGTGTATTATGGTATCTTCAGCAATAACATCTTACCTTCAATTCTGGCAGGCAACAAAGGGCAGTGACAATAGCCTGTATTGTTTTGGATACATTTGAACTGCCCTGACCAACAGTTTGAAGGGAGATGCTATCTTGAACATTATTTCAATGCTTGCTTTAAAAAAAAAAAAAAAAAAAAAAACTCTTGTAAACAAGTTTCTTAAATCAAGGGAACTCCTTATGATTAACACAGTAGTGCTAAAAAAAAAAATCTAGTATTTCTTGAGATCAACTTCTATAAATAAGACTGCAACACCATTGTGGATATTACTTCATTTAATCTCTCAATATCCTGAATATAGGTATTACTATCATGTTTATTTTATAGATGAGATTACTTAACAGAATTCTTAGTAAATCTTTAAATCCCTTTTAAAAAGTGAGCAGTGCTGTGGACTACAGGTAGTTTCACTTTAGTTTTGTATTTTGTTTACCTGGACTTGCTGTATGTCAGTAACACTACTGACTTTGCTATTTCTAGATTTCATTTTTTCCATTAAATTTATTGTTTGTCAGCATTGTCTTCTTTGTATGTTCAGACATGAACTCTCTACACATCTTCGCTTGTGAACCCGTGTAGTTTTTTCCCCAAACCAGGAAGTTAGTAGTCTTGGAAAAAAGCATTTTCTATAGCTTTTATCTAGTTAAAATTTTTTAATTAGATTTTTAAATTTTTTTTCAGTTGAGGCTTGAGAATAATATTTTTTTTCTGAGTGAGAAAAACTATCCTTACCTGCTGTCTTTGAAAATTGTCTTTTACTATAGACTTAATGTTTTCTAATAAATTCTACATAAAACTTCAAGGAATGGCAGAGCCTAAAATGGAAAATGTAAAGCCAGGCAAAGTGATACGCTGCTGTAATTCTACAACTGGGAAAGCAGAGGCAGAAGAATTGCAAATTTGAGGCCAGCCTTGGCTGCATATAATGTGTACTGCTGCAAAAACAGCAACAAAGCAAATGAAAGGGTAAGGTTTATACTGTGATATAAGTAATTTTTTTGTTTGTTTTTCAGGAAAGGTTTCTCTCTGGTTGTCCTGGAACTCAGTTTGTAGACTAGACTGGCCTTGAACTCACAGAGATCTGCCTGCCTCTGTTTCCTGAGTTCTGGGATTGAAGGTGTGTGGCACCACTACTGGCTGATAAAAGTAATTTTGATCAGAGTGATGATTGAATCACAAGTAATACCAGGCTATGTATATCACATGTTGTCAAAATAACAAGATCATATTCCCTTACAATTTTCAGTACGCATTTCTTTGATCTAATTACATTTATATTGATCATTTTCAGACCTCTTTCCAATGGTTTCCCATGTTTCAGATTTTAACTATAAATTGAGTAATCAGTTGCAAGTGATTAATGATGGAAGTTACAAAATAATTCCATACTAGTTCAGAATTACGTATAATTAAAGGGTTATTTATTTAGGGGTAGACTCACAGATCACAGTCCTAGATCACAATACTCTGCACAAACGGGGAACAGGAAGTGAATCCAGCAGCCAGAAGCAAGAGTGAGTGCATGCTTTACAGCTGCATTTATAGTATAAGAGACCATGCCTAAGTGGGCTGGTATCTTAAAGGCTATTGGCTGAAGGGGTTCTCACAGTACCTCCTCCTTTTGTTTAAGTAAGAGAGTTTCAAAACTACTATAAAACTGTACACTAGGAACAGATATCAAGTATAAAATTAGAATTACAACCAGCATAAACAATATTAAGCAAGGCACATATGCTAAATGGTTTAATAAACATTGTATTTTAAGGAGTCTAAGTCTTATATTGGAAATGGCTTGGCTAGATCATAAGAGGATGGTAACTATGACTATCTAATCTTCAATCCCATTGAAGGCCTGAGAAGGGAAAGAATATTACTTGACGAGGCAGGAAATGCAATCAAGCAGCTTCCAAAATGTGCAGTAGATAGCAGAGACAACTGGCTGCCTGAGCAGTCACCCAAAGTCTTATTTGCAATGTTGAAGCAACCAACTTTGGCTAAGGCCTAGAGTAACTGACAGATCATTTTCAGAGGTAAATGGAAGATATGATATAGACAAAATTGGCTTGGAGAAAAGTAAAATATTTCCTTAAAATCTATCTTCTTTCTGTCCCATACCAGATGGCTCTTGACATGAGACAGACATTCTGATTTTTTTTTAACATGCTTGGATTTAGAGAAGGGTAGCCATTATCCATACATGTCCAGTTAATCAAATTTTACCGTGCAGATGATACAACATCATAAGTCAGATTTCTCTTTGCTTGTTGAATCTTTCTGGGTAGCTATCTTTTCATTTTTAGGCATCTGGATGTTCAAGGTCTCTTGTCTCTTTGAAGATGGGTATTTTCCTGCAAAGACAAGAACAGAACCCTGCCCCAATCCTTAAGAAGTTTGTGTACCACCTGTATGATTGGCATCTCTGTGGATGAGCTGTCATTTCTCTTTATCAAGAGGTTTCTCTTTTTCAAACAAAATCTTTATCAATTTTTATGGTATCCATAGCTTTTCATCTCCTGAGAAAACAAGAGCACAACCCCTTCCCCAATATAGCACATTTTGTTTCCATTGTGAGTTCAGCACATCCTGAAATACACTGACTGATTTAATTCAGAAGTTTTTTTTTCTATTATCTAATATCTCTCTGCTGCAGTTGTTTCTTTCTCATTAGCATTAAGAAAATTAAAGGTTAATAAAGCTTTATGCAAGGTATTTCCCATCCCTTTCTGTTTGTTTAGCATATCCTTGATAGTTCAATTTGATCTTTCTATAGCTGCCTGACCTGTGGGATTTTGTTTGGTATACCTGTAGTATGCTTTATATTATAATAAGCAAAAAAACTTTTATTTTCTTGGACACATATGCTGGACCATTGTCTGTCTTTATTTGTACATGTATACCCATGATGGCCATAACTTCTAATAAATGTGTGATTACTGAATTAACCTTTTCTGAACTCAAGACAGTTGCCCATTGACAACCTGAATAAGTGTCAGTGGTATGGTGTACATATTTTAATTTTCCAAATTCTGTAAAGTGGAACACATCCATCTGCCAGATTTCAACCCTTTGGGTTACTCTCTGCAGGTAATGGTATTTGGTTATAGAAAGAGCAAGTAGGGCATCTCTTTATAATCTCCTTAGCTTGTTACCATGTAATAGAAAACTCTTTCTTTAAACCTTCGTGATTGACATTTCTTATGAAATTCTGAGGCCTTCAGCACACTTCCAATCAACAACCAGTCAGTTTCTCTATTACTTTGTGTTGGAAGACCTGGCAGACCCATATGGGATCGGATATGTGTTACGTATATAGGACAAAGCTTATTCCTGATTATGTCTTGAACTTGAATGAATAATGGAGTCAATTCTGTATCATCTGGTAAAATTCAGTGGTTTCAATATACAAGAGAACTCTTTCTGCATATAGTGAATCAGTAACTATATTGAGGGGTTCTTTAAAAATCCCTTAGTACCATGAAAATAGCAAATAACTCTGCCTTTTGGGCAAAATTATAAGGGGTTTGTTCTACCTTACTTAATTCTTCTGATTTGTAACCTGCCTTTCCTGATTTATTTGCATCAGTATAAAATGTACGGCTCCAGTTATTAGTGTGCCATGTACAGGTTGGGGAAGAATGCAAGTAGTTCTCTTTATGGGATTAATTCTATTACTTTTGGGATAATTGCTCTTAATATCTTCCAAAAAATTAGCACAAGCTCTTTGCCATTGTTCATTGTCTTCCCATTTTTAAAAATTTCATCATTAGTAAAAGGCACTATAATAATCTCTATTGGCTCTATACCTGCTAATTGATCACCCCTCTGCATTAAAATTCCTGTAGGGGAAATTCTGAAGGACAATATGACTAGAATACAATTAAGATTTAGATTCACTTGATCTACATGTGCCTCCTGTAATTTCTCTTTAACCACCATCAGTTCTTTTTCTGCTTCAGCTGTTAATTCCCGGAACTATTTAAATCTTTGCAACCATCTAAGGTTTTTTTTAAATGAATTATTATATCACACTAGAAATGTCTCCTTACAATCTTTGAAAGTCACTAAGAGTCCACAATTGGTCTCTCCTAATTTGTGCCTTTTGTATTCTAATTATTTGTAAACCTTTTTTGTAACATAGGTAATTTGACAGAATCTCCTCTTTGTATTTTTTTCAGGAGCAATTTGTAATCTCTATTTAGGCAAAACTTTATTTACTTCGTCAAACATTCTTTCTAAAGTATCTGCATTTGAGTCAGATAACAAAATGTCATCCATGTAATGGTAAATTATAGACTTAGGAAATTGCTTGCGTATTATTTCCAATGGTTGACTTACAAAGTATTGGCACTGGGTGGAGCTATCGAACATTCCCTGTTGGAGGACAGTCAATTAGTATCTCCTAGTAGGCTGAGAATTATTACAAGTAGGCACTGTGAAAGCAAATTTTTCTCTGTCCTTTTCTTGTAAAGGTTTAGTGAAGAAACAATCTTTTAAATCAATAACTATAAGAGGCTATACTTTTGCTAAAAGTGAAGGCAGAGGAATTCCAGATTGTAGCCAGCCCGTAGGTTAAATGACCTTGTTGACAGCTCTTAGATATGTCACTATTCTCCATCTTCTATATTTCTTTTTAACAACAAATACAGGAGAATTCCAAGGGCGGGTTGATTCTTCAATATTGCAAGCTTCTAATTGCTCCTGTACCAGGCTGCTATTACCATACATTGCAATTTTATTTAACCATCCTTGTCAACTATCAACAACAAAACAAAAACCAAGAGTTTATTTTCTTACACTTTTATGGTAAAACAAACAAATAAACAAAACCAGTTTATCATTACACTAGATGCTTTAATTCTAGCAGAACACTAAATTCCTGTGGCTTTTTCTGCTAATAAGTGACCAGTCATAATTTAGAAGAAAAAAACATTGTGTTATTTTTAAAAATAAAGTACTTTGAAATCTAAGAGTCCACTTTATTATTCATATATCTTAATACAACTACCTGGTTTTCTTTTTCAATATGAGTTGAAACTATAAATGCTAATTTTTATTTGAATGCTACTATCAGAAAGTTCAGTGCTTGAAAAAGAAATTATTCCAGTTGCTTTCATTTGGATGTTTTAGTTAGAAATTACTTGCAATATCAATTTGATTTGCAAGTTTCTTTAACCAAGTCTCTCCACATTGTAGTAATCTTCAGTGCAGTGTTAAATAATTTCTAGCGTTTTATTATTCCAGTCTCTGTTATAAATGAGAAATTAGCATTTAGTGGTCTTCTACTCTGCAAAGTTTTTCTTCAAGCATTAAATAGTGTTAAATTATTAAATTAGGTAGTGTTAAGTTTATTTAATTATAAAACTTTCAAAAGCTTTCTTACTTATGCAAAACAAAACTTTCAGTATAATTTGCTTTATAACTCTTGCATACTATGACAATCTTTGGAGAATTTGATCTTTTTAAGCAAGGGAGAGATTCCTGACATTTATTCAAAGTCAGGTTGCTGTGGAGCTAGTATCTTTGTTTGTTTAAATTTAAGCTTGCTTACCATGACAAAATGTATTTACTCAGCTAATACCTAGCAGTGACAAATAGATACTGCTGATCACTTGAATAATTTTGTTTGACCAATAGAAGGCCCAAACAAAGGCTGAAAATTAATTGGTTAAAAATTTATTTTTAATTTTTTCTTCATTAATTAAAATAAAAATTGTTACATTAGTGATAATTTTGTTTAAGATACATATCTCTTAAATTTAATACTGAGTTTTAAACTAAAGGTGAGTGAGGATAAAGTAAATTTATCTTTGTAAAACAAGATTTTTCCTATAAAAAGTTACTGTTTATACTCACCCATGTGTTATAGAACACTCTCCTCCAAGCATATCAGTCATCATCTTCAAAACAGTTGTGAGTACTTGGGAGCAGCCCCTGTGTTTATGTTTATTGACTGTTGAGTTCCCTCATAAAAGGAGGGGTTGACGTGGATTATTGTATCATCTTGGGATTCTCTCTGCTCCCTTCTGTACCTCTTGGTGCAGTCCATTCCTATGACATTCTGACCTAATTGCACATGGTCTTGTGGTTGCTAGAGAACACTGTGGAAGGATAGTGGGGACTCCATATACATTTTTGGAGAAGTGGGTATTTATGCTCTGTTAAGACTTTTTGATGCTTTGGAGTTGAGTCTGTTTCTGTAAGTAACCCCGTATTCATGCTCAGTAACCTGATAAACTTACTGTTTCCTCAAGCTGGACTCCAACTCATTCATACTTCGGTTTGTTTTTGCCCTATCAGGAGTGGGTAGATGTTTTTAGTTTCTCTAGGGAAAGTGTTACCGTAAGATAAAATGTTAAGAAAACGTTTTTACAGGCACCGTGCTATTTTCCTAGTTCTTTTTTGGGAAGAAATGCCTTTTATTTCTCAAGAAAACAAGCCATTTGACAAAAACAGTGAGCTCCCACCCTCTTTTATGGCCCTCACTCTGCATATTGTACTTGCTCAAATTGAGTAACCTAGTTTCTAATTGTTACTTTTTAAATTAAATTTGGAGAATTTTCAAAAAACTTTAGATTTAAAGAATATTTGTTTATTGTGTTACTGTATTTCTTTTAAGTGGATAGATAAGGCAATAAGAGTAAAGTAGTAGTAAGTAGAGAATAAAACCCAGGGAAAATGGGATGCAGGGAATGCCAAACGGCTTTACTGCTAGACACATTCTCATTATCAGGTAAGTGATTGGTAAGGAAGGTGAATTGATATAATTACAACTTTTTATTTCTCTTTGTAGAAGGCTTTTTTTTCATCTAAGAAGAAATAGTTGATTTCTTTCCTTGAATGTTTGTCTATATACGGGTTTTTCTTTTGAGTAAGGTTAGGTACAGAGGAAGATGAGTTACTCTGATTTTTGTTTTCTTTATTATGAAGTTATCTTACTGCATAGAGTAGAACTGTAAAGGGAAATTAGAGGTTGTTGTAAGTGATGTGATATAAAAACATGGTGACTGATACTGCTGAGTGTGAGAACCATGATGAGGCTAGAAAACCAGACATATCCAGATAAATTAGAGTGAAATGGGGAAGGAGAGGAATTTTAAAAATTATTTGTTCATTTAACAAGTTAATTCCTCTATATTTCATTATAATCATTATTAAAAATAATACTAATACTGATCTCATAATTTAAGGTTGAGTATACGAGTATGAGTGTGTGTGTGTGTGCCCGCCCGCGCGTTTGTGCCTGCCTTACACAGTGAACATGCTATGGTTTGCCAGACGTGGATTGAACCCTTTTGAGGTAAAATTTGTTTAAATAGAAATCAGACACAAATCTGAGGATGTGAAAAGGTAGAGATTTATTAGCATATCTGTTCACAATGTTTTCTCTTTCAATTTCATGGCTTCAATTATATTTAGGTATTACCTACAGTTCTTCATGTCCTGTGTCTGCAAATGGAAACCAGCAGTCTTTGTTTCTGGACTGTAACTGGCATTGATAATTTCTGTGCTAGAGATGGCAAACTGTAGAGGTTATTCTTTTGAAGTTGAGCCTTAAAGGGAATTACCAAGATTTTCTGTTGTTTTGTTTTTGCCTTTATGGCCCCTACCCCCAGGGGAGTGTGCTGTCCCTCTTCTGTACTGCTTTTGGGTAAAGATTACAGATAAATCAAAAGATACACATATCAAAAGAGACTAGCAGTAGGATTCCTAAGCAAAAGGACTTCTGGCAGATAATGTTTGTATTTGGTGGATTTCTTTTCTCTCTTCTACAGGCATATGATTATTTTACCAGTAAGTCTGGTGGTTTGTGTTCACCAATCTTAAGGAAATCAACAGAAATGTGTGTTAGTTTTGATAGGGACAAAGTATACCCAAGTTGGCTGGTTCCTTTGTTTTACTTGATTGTATGAGGTGTTTGTGGATCTTTTACTTGTGTGCATTGTGTAGAGCTGTTGTAACAGCCTCCTTAGTCTGTTTGGACCAGATATCAGTAGATGGTATAATTGTACTATTTAGAGAGACTGGGTTGTAACATTAGAGTGACTGAATTATTATAAGTTACATGGAGCATCTCTATATTTATTTATAAAAGCCACCAATCTATGTAGACAATTTTTAATTTTTAAAGGCCTTATTTTTAAAATGAATGAATTAAAAAACATAAATTATTACCTATTTAGCATAGTGAAAGGAAATGAAATTAGAGGAAGTGAGTCAGACTTCATATTCTGTCATTTTGCAGTGACAGATAAAACTTAGTTATGATAGCACTGAAAGACTTAAGGGCACATCAGAAAACAGAATTCAGTCAAAGATAGTTAAAATAAGAATGCTTTAATAAAAAGTCAGTTCAGAATATGGCTAAGAGAAGACTAGACAACTAGAGACTTGCAACAGTAGAAAGCTGTTACCCTACCTGTGGCTTGAAGACCACACGATATTTTCAGAATTTGGTCATCACTGAAGCTGTGGAGGAAGAAGAATCTAGTGAAAACAGTAGTCTTAAAGTACCAAGTTGTTCCCAGAGAAATGGTATACAGATCCCAGGAAGTAGTATGGAAGAATTAATGTAAGTTTCTCCTCCTGAACTCTAGTTTCCTGCTTTTGGCTCCTGCTGTGGAAGTCCAGTCTAAGCAGAAACCAGCTGTACTGTTGCTTAGGTGACACAGAATATAAGGCTTAGTTTCTCTGTGGTTCAAAGGAGAACAAAGAATGGGCCTGGAAGGCATGAGTAGAGTAATCTGTACCACCCTCTTCTCATACATGTAATCAGACTGTCTAGCTGCTGTACTTTTACATGCTCTGCCAAGCACCTGCCACACTGCTAGCACACAGCAGTAAATAAAAAGTATGAGATGGTATTTCATAATGACTAGCAACTCTTAAAACATCAGAATAAATCTAAAGTATGTCTAGTCACATGACTTTGAACATATAATTTTTTCATCTATGAAATGAAGACGGCCCAGAATGGAGAATTATAGTAAAGATTAAAGGAGACAATGTATATTAAGTATCTCACATTGCATTGGTATATACCACGTGGTGAGAATCACCATGACCATAATCCTATTGGTTAGTAAGAAGAATAAATAATACTAGTCTGAACCTAGTCTCTTCCCTATCTTCAAGCCCGTCACAGACCCTTTTCCCTTTCAGATGTTCTGAATGGGATTCTTTTTTTTGTCTCATGGGAATCACACTTTGTTTGCATATTAGAGTCTATTATAAACTAGAGCTTTAGTTAGTTTAACATTTTGTTCACCCTTTTATGTTCAATAAACATTGAGTTAAATGATTATCTCCACTGGGCCTAAGATAGTAGGCACAGAAATAGAAAAACTGAAGTACTGAAATTTGTTTAGTTTCAATAGCATAGATTCACATAGAGGCTCAAGAAGTAAAAATACAGCATGTTTTCACAGTTCACTTGGGAACGCACCACAGTAAGTACTCTTTGAAATTTGACATGTGTGTGTGGCAGTTCTGTGAGTCTGATTTGAGGGTGCATATATGTTTTTGTTTTGGGCTACATAGGGAAAAATGAAGTAAAACCTCATTGACGTAATTGAACTTGATAACATCTCCTGGTTGCACTGCTGATGATTCGCTGTGGTTTTGGTGGTTTGTAGAACTCTGTAAAGCACGTTAGACTTGTAAACATATTCAAACAGAAACTTTGATCAGTATTCAACTTTGAACCACAAAGAAAAGATGAATTTAAATAAATGCAGCCTTGGGTATAACTTTATCAAACCAACTAATGTTTTTTTAAATAATATACATTTCATATGTTACTTAGAGAAAGCTATAATGCTCTTAAAATTAGCTTCAATGTGTAGTTATAGTTTGTGAAAAGATAGCAGTTTTAGATAATGCATGTATACTGGCATTAGGAGAACATAGGTAATATTTAGAAGTACACTATTACAGAGATGGTTTTATTTGTGATTCACAACTCAGCATCACTCTTCTATTTAGGTTATTTTAGTGGTATGGAAGTTGGCATTTAGTTGCCTATAGCTTTGCTGACTTGGAAACTGTGCATGCAGAACATTGGCTGTTTACCTGGAAGCAAGATTTCAAAAGAGCTACACACTATGTAGGTGAAATAAATAATCGCACCAATGCTTGTAAAACTCAAAATTTATACCTGCCATGCACTGTGTGCTCACTATGTTTGATAGCCACCCACCAGTTTTAGGTAAATATATAAAAACAAATTTTTTACTACTCTTATAAACTAAAAACAGAATGTTTTTGCTTCACTGGGTGCTGTTTGCAGTAACTAAAGCATTTCTAGTTAGCTCTGTGATAAGTAAATAGGTTACATGCTTTAGGTTCATTTATATCCTGTCATTTTTCTGCTTCATTTAAATGAGAAAAAAATAAACCATAGTTACACAAGGGGAGGCACTCAGTATTTATTACTGTCGGGTCCTATACATTTGGACCTTGGAGTTATAAATATATTTCAGTAATATCTACTTTTAGTCTATTAGTATTAAATTGATGAGCTGTATCATACTTAAATTTTTGAGAAATAGAACTATTTCATATTGTTTAAAATATTTTAGTAATTGCTCCAATGTTTAAGGCTTAAGAAAAAGATGATTTGTAGCCAAAATCTGTTTATATTTGTGCTGTTTATATTGAATCATTCCTAACATGTTTTAAGTACCAGTTTTTTTCTTCAAGTAAAAGAATTGGGTAGCTGGGCATTATGGCACAACCTGTCATAATCCCAGCTCCTGGGAGGCGAAGTCAGGAGGATCAGAAGTTCAAGAATTTGAGGCCAGCTTGGTCTGCTACACAGGGCCTTGTCTCACCCTCCCCCTAATGAAAAGCAGTCTGCATATTTGTGTTAGTACGGCACTTTTAGTTCTTAATGAAGCTTTTTGCTTTTCAGATAACTGATGCTGTCTAGGAACATTCCTTGATTCCAAGGCACACTTCCAAGTCTATACTAAAGTTTACAATACAATGACTGAAGAGGAACAAGCCAGCTTTTATAACAAGGGTCTTTTGTGACAAACATGTAGAAAGTTAGCTGCTGATCTTCCTGTGTGGCGTGCACTTTAAACAAGGGTTGGTTTGCACTTACCTGAGGGGTTTTCATCAGCAGTGAAGTAAAACATCCGTACAATTACTCCTCATTGTGTGCTTTTTCTATTCTGTGATGTCTTAAGCTGTCACATGGTCCATACATTTTTTTAATATGACCTCTTTTCTCTCCGTTTCAGCATAATGTTGATGTTCCTTGTGTTTAGTTTTGCCAAATCTATCAGCAGTGGCTCGTCTTTTTAATGTACTTTTGCAGTGAGAAGTATAGAATCTGAATGGTGACATTGATTTTTTTTTAAATTTAGAATAAAAGTACTTTCATCCATGAAAACATTATTTTTTGTTCTAGAAAAAAATGTTAGTTCACTGAAGAGATCTTCATGTTTTCTTTAAAAGTTTCTACGTTTTCCTATCATTATTTAACAAGTTTCAAAGTAGACAAAATACAGAAGCATGTAGAGAAATAGATTGCCATTTGACAGTTCCAGTTTTTAGATAATGGCTGCGGCATGTCTTAGTGGCAGTTCTGCCATCATGAGCTTGGGTAATGCTGTCACACCACAGATTTGAAACATTTAGATTGGGCATTTGTTTTGAGTAATGTCACTATATTTTTAATAATATGAGTTTTTAGAAAGTGTAGTTTGAGCCATTTGTTATTTCTATATGGGATATAGAATATAAGCATAAAGGACAAAACTAAAATGTTTGATTGACATACAAATACTAGTTATTTTTGTATTATCAAAAGGCAGGTTTGGATAATGGTGTGATTTTTATAAAAGTAATAATTTTTAAAATGATAATACTGAAGCTTATTTGGAACTCAGAATAAAATTTATATTTCACAATTATGAAAAAACAGTATTTTCTTTTGGGAATTCCGATCATGCACCCTAGTTACTCATCTCCCAGTCCCTCCATATCTGCCCTTCACTCTTCTAGTGTTCTTCTCAAAGGAAATCTAAAAAAGAATAAAAATAAGATAAAAATAACAAATAATAAAAAAGAAAAACATTTCACGCCTCCATCTTTTCCACTTTCCATTGCCTCTTCATTCATCTTAGTGGAATCGGGAGCTGCTGTGTATCATGGAGTATACTCTTTAGTCTAGACAGCTTTCCTTGCAAGTGTTCATTGTGTAATGAGTTGTTGGTCAGATTCATGGCCTCTGGCTTTGGTGCACCATCATTACTGGACCTCTACTGACATTCCTCTATGATGTCCTGCTGTTGCTTCAATCATAGAGTTCCTGTGGCTGTGGTTCCACATGATCTGTCTCTTCACACACTCCAGCAAGCCATAGACTGAATAGATGTGATTGTACCAACTCCCAAGTGTTGTAAGAAGGCTGCTTGGTCGTTCCAGCCCCTCGTCAGCTCAGACCCTAAATAACCACGCAGAAACTGTATTAATAAATAACTGCTTGGCCTATTAGCTCTATCTTCTTATTGTCTAGCTCTGACATATTATTTTAACCCATCTCCATTAATTTGCGTATTGCCATGTGGCTGTGGCTTATGGAGTAAAGTTCCATCCTGCATCTGTCTCTGTTGGGGATATGTGGCTTCTCCTGACTCCTCCCTTCTTTCTCCCAGCATTCATTTTAGTTTTCCCTGCCTAGCTCTACTCTACCCTATCACGGGCTCAAGACAGTTTCTTTATTAACCAATGATACTCACAGCATACAGAGAGGAATCCCACATCATCCAAGCACCGTATGTGTGTCTTGTGGCGGCTGAGTTGTTCATGCAGGCCACTGGAACTACTCTCAGGCGGGGGAATGGGGCCAGCTTTCCCCATGTTGGGGTCATCAGGTCTGTCATCCTAGGACCAGGGAGGTTCAGAGGGTCAGCTCTCCTAGGGGGATGAGAGTAGGCTAGTCCAGGCCAGTGAAGGGTGGGGGCATGCAAAGCAGGGCCCTCATACTTCAACACAAGGTTTGCATGGGCCCCTAAGGTGACACAGGCAATGGACATTCACACAACCCCAGCTGCTGCAGAATCAAAGACCTAGATGTGGTCATTGCCAGCAGCTTGGGGTTGGATGTCACCATGACCCAAGGTGACAGTTCAGGCCTCTCATATCTGGATGGGCCCAGCAACAGCTTAGTAGTTCTTTGGTCTCCAACCTGGCCTCATGTGCCAGTTCAGGCCCTGGAAATCTGCACTGCCTTCGATGCTAATAGAAGCCACAAACCTCAACACAGATTCTGGCTGTGACAGGGACATGGACACAGAAAGCCCTGCCCCCCTACCCACAGCTTGGGCCCAGACAACACCATAGCCCACAGGTGGGCAGCGTGGGCCACTGAGGTTGGCATGGTCCTGGCAGTGACATGTTCCTCAGACTCCAACATGGTCCCAGGTTGTGTGCTCAGAGGATGGGGGGGTCTTGTGCTTTGTGGAGGTAACATGGGCCATGGACACCACCACAGAGCCAGGTTGCATTAGAACCACCAGAACCAGATATGGTCCTCAGCAGCAGTCCCAAGCCTGGATGTCACCATGCCCTCGTTGCCCAGGCCAATGAGTTCAGCATTGTCCCTGCTGCAAGGTAGCCCTGGGACAACAGCATGACCCCAAGGTGGTGGCCCAGATCTCAGTCATGTTCTCGACTTTGAATGGTACAATGGTGTCTGTTTTTATGGTCAACTCTTTCAGCTTCCACATATAAATGAGAACATGTGGTACTTGTCTTTCTGTGTTTTGTTTCATTTGACATGTGTTCTAGCTCCATTCATGTTATTGCAAAAGACAGTATTTCATCCATTTTTATGGCTGAATTATATCCCCTCATGTATCCAATACATTTCCTTTATCTTACCATAAATGGAAATAAAGATTGACTCATACTTACTTTGAATAACACTGCATGGGAGCGCAGATAGCTCTGATAAACTTACTTAAATTTCCTTGGACCTTTATCTAGTAGTAGAATAACTGTTTTGGACAGATACTCCATACTTATTTTTCTTAATTTCTGTGCTAGTTTACCCTCTCAACAATGGTGTATATAAAATTGCCCTTTTCTTGTATCTTCATTAGAAAATTTTATTATAATTTCTCTTTGTTCTTGAGAATTTTTATACATGTAAATACATAAAATGATTATATTTCTTCTCATTTCCCTGGTCTAACTTCCTGTGTATCTCCATAATTACACCCCTCTCCAATTTACATCTTCCTTCCTTCCTTCCTTCTTCCTTCCTTCCTTCCTTCCTTCCTTCCTTCCTTCCTTCCTTCCTTCCAATAACCCACTAAATCCAGTTAGGCCTTTCCATTTATACATGTATATAGAGCCATTATTAGAGTGTGGGTAACCTACTAGTGGAAAAACCATCAAAATAGGGTTAGGGTTAGGTTTGAGAACTGAGTGTGAACCAAATTATGACCTGAATTGCAAACCATATTACTGTTATTCTTGTGGACCTCCCTCTCCCTTGCTGCCAGTTGCCAGTAGCATCTTAGTAAGGAGTAGAAGGAAGCGATGTAAAGGAAATGGGAAGAGAAATAAGAGGGAAACAGAATGAAGCAGGAGGGAAAGAAGAGAGGCAGTAATGGGGGTAAATAAGAACAAATTATTAATGGATATGTGTAAAAATGAAACTTTCACAATGAAGCTCATTTTATATAACAAATAATTTAAGATGATAAAGTGATCAATTCATCAAGAGGAAATAATTACAAGCATATATTCACCTAATAACAGACTACCTCAATTACTGTAAAACAAACAATATTGAATCTAAGGTGATCACCTACAGTAGCAATAGGGAACTTCAACAGTCCATGTTCATCAAGGGACTGAAAGTCCAACAAATGGACAATGCTAAATATAACAGATCTATCAAACACACAATTCCACTGCACAGTTAATTTCTTATCATCATCCAATAGAATGCTTTCCAAAATAAATTGTTAGGCTATCAAGCAAGTCTTCTCAACTTTTGAAGACTTAAATCGTACTATGAATCTTCTCTGCACAATAAAATAAACAGAAAATCAAAAGGAGACACTTTAGAAGTTGTAAAGATAGAAATTAAACAGTGTTTTGTGACAAACAAAAGATTAATGAAAATGGGAACAATCTTAAATTTTTTTAAACAGATATAAAATTGAAATACAGTGTACCACAACCCATTAATATAATAGAACCTTAACTGAAAGGATAGTTTATAGCAATAATTCATGTGAATCATTAAAAAAGAAAGATTTTGAACAACTTAATGATACAGTTTAAGGATAAATAAAGCAAGAATAAATTAACACCAAAATCAGAAGGAAGAAAATAAGAAAGATCAGAGAAAAAAATAGACCACTGAATGAACACAAAAGATCAATAAAAGAAATACTGATTTTTTTTCTTTTTACAAATTTTCACCTCCTCCCCTCATCCCATTTCCCTTCTCCTCCCCGACTCCCCTTCCCTCCCTCCCCCTCCCTCTCCAATCCAAGGAGCAGTCCGGGTTCCCTGCCCTGTGGGAAGTCCAAGTTCCTCCCCTATCCATCCAGGTCTAAGAAGGTGAGGATCCAAACAGACTAGGTTCCCACAAGCCAGTACATGCAGTAGAATCAAATCCCAGTGCCATTGTCCTTGGCTTCTCAGTCAGCCCTCCTCGTCAGCCATGTCCAGAGAGTCCAGTTTGATCACATGCTCCATCAGTCCCAGTCAAGTTGGCCTTGGTGAGTTCCCATTAGATCAGTCCCATTGTCTCAGTGAATGGATGCACCCCTCACGGTCCTGACTTCCTTGCTCATGTTCTCCCTCCTTCTGCTCCTTATTTGGACCTTGGGAGCTCAGTCCAGTGCTCCAATGTGGGTCTCTGTCTCTGTCTCCATCCAACGTCAGATGAAGGTTCTATGGTAATATGCAAGATAATCATAAGTGTGGCTATAGTAAAGGGCCAGTTCAGGCTCCCTCTCCTCAGCTGCTCAAGGAGCAAGCTGGGAGATCTCCTTGGATACCTGGGAACCCCTCTAGAGTCCAATCTCTTGCCTACCTTCAAATGGCTCCCTTAATTCCCTGATTCCATATCCACTCTTCCTCCATCCCAACTGTCCCATTCCCCCAAGCTCTCCCCATCTCCCCTTACCCTCATCCTGCCCCCACCCCCAAGCTCTCAATTTTTGCCTGGCAATCTTGTCTACTTCCAATATCCAGGAGGATAACTACATGGTATTCTTTGGGTTCACCTTCCTATTTAGCTTCTCTAGGATCATGAAATATAGGTTCAATTCTATGGCTAGAATCCACTAATGAGTGAGTACGTACCATATTCATCTTTTTGGGTCTGGTTACCTCACTCAGGATGGTGTTTTTCTATTTCCATCTTTTTGCATGCAAAATTAAAGATGTCATTGTTTTTTACCACTGAGTAGTACTTTAATGCGTATATATTCCACACTTTCTTTATCCATTCTTCCATTGAGGGGCATCTAGGTTGTTTCCAGGATCTGGCTATTACAAATAATGCTGCTATGAACATAGTTGAACAAATGCTTTTGTAGTATGATAGGGCATCTCTTGGTTATATTCCCAGGAGTGGTATTGCTGTATCCTGGGGAAGGTTGATCCCAAATTTCCTGAGAAACTGCCACACTGATTTCCAAAGTGGTTGCACAAGTTTGCATTCCCACCAGCAATGGATACAACATATAGGCACAGGAGATCATTTCCTATATATAACTTCAGTAGCACAGACAATAAGGGCAACACTGAATAAATGGGACCATCCTAAAACTGAGAAGCTTCTGTAAAGCAAGGACACTGTCAATAAGAGAAAAAGGCAACCTACTGATTGGAGAAGATCTTCACCAACCCCGCAACAGACAAAGGTTTGATCTCCAAAATATATAACTCAAGAAACTAGACTTTAACATGCTAATTAACCCAATTAAAAATGGAATACTGATCTGAACAGAGAATTCTCAACTGAAGAAGTTCAAATGGCCAAAAGACACTTAAGGTCATGCTCAACCTCCTTAGCGATCAGGGAAATGCAAATCAAAAAAACTTTGAGATACCATCTTACACCTGTTATAATGGCTAATATCAAAAACACCAATGATAGCCTTTGCTGGAGAGGATGTGGAGTAAGGGGAAATACTGATTTTTGAAAGATAATAAAGTCAACAAGCATCTAGCTTGGTATGAGAAAAAATGGAGAGAAGATCCAAATAAATACACCAAAGATAAATTAGGGACCTACAGTTTATACCAAAGAAATAAAAGGATCTCAAGTGACTGTTATTAAGAACTTTTTAAAACTTTTCTTAATATTATTTATACACTAGTAAATTGGAAAATCTAGAGGAAATGCATTTTTCTCGACATACCATAATTGAACCATGCAGAATACCTGAATATATCAATAACTTTCTCTAAAAAGGAAAGCCCAAGATTGGATGATTTTGCTGTTGAATGTAACCAAATTTTAAGAGAAAAGAAAAAAGAGTGTCACTTGATTTCAAAATATTGAAAGGGAGATTTTCTACACCAATTACATTGGCTATACCATTTCCATCTTTATGTTCTTATTTCTTTATATTACTTACTCCCCTTTTTAAGGACTTTATTTTTGTTATTTTAAAACTATATTTCTTTTATTATTGACTGTCTAAACATTCTCTTTGATCTCCCAAGTCTATGCACATTTTTTAAACACACTATAACCCATGTAAAGCTTTTTTTTCCCATCTGAATCTCTCTTTATTATTGTATATCTGTAATCTTTTTCTAACCTCATGAGCCTTTAAAACTGTTGAGCGGCATGGCTAGGACCCAAGCCTCTGTTTCAGCAGCTGGCTTCTCCCTGCTTGGTTTCCTAAGAACCTAGCTTTATGACAGAGGTACTGTCGTGAGAGCCTTGTTTACCCGCCCAACTCTGAGAAGTTGTTGGGTTCATGCTGCCATTGAGTAGTATACTGCCCAGAGCTCATAGCCCCAATTAAGTGTTCAGTAATAGGGCCTCTTAAAAAATGCCGTTTTTTTGCCACTAGCATTGAGTCAGGAAGCCATCTTTTTTTTTAATTAAAATTTCCACCTCCTATTACTTCCCCCTCCCCCCTTCCTGTTCGAAGAGCAGTAAAGGGTTCCCTGCCCTGTGGGTAGTCCAAGTTCCTCCCCCCTCCATCCAGGTCTAGGAAGGTGAGAATCCAAACAGGCTAGGCCCCCCCCAAAGCACAGGATGTATAATAGGATCAAAATCCAGTGCCATTGTCCTTGGAGGAAGCCATCTCTTAAAGAGACCATGTCTCTATTTCCTTTAGCAGAACAGCCTACCTGAGAAAATTCAGTTACCAAAAAGCCATGTTTTATTTTTGTGCTTTTAGAACCCTTTTAACAAGATTTTTAGGTCTGGGCTGGAGAAATGATTCAGTAATTAGAGCACTGACTATCCTTCCAGAGTTCCTGAGTTCAATTCCCCAAACCACATGGTGACACATAACCATCTGTAATGAGATCTGGCACCCTTTTATAGCCTGCAGGCATACATGCAGATAGAACGTTTTATACATAATAAATCTTAAAAATAAAAAGCTTTGTCAGGCCTTTGTGGAAATTTTAACCCTACATTGGGTACCATTTATAGGCAGATTCCCAAATAAGCAACATGGAAGCTCAATATTAATTACAAATGTTTGGCTGGTGGTTCAGGCTTATTACTAACTAGCTCTTGCAACTTAAGTTAACCCTTTTCTATTAATCTATGCATTGCCATGTGGCTCATGGCTTTACCTGTCTCCAAACAGTGCCCTGACTCCCTCTGTAGTCTCTTGCCAACTTCACTGACTCTGCCTTTTTCTTCCAAGCATTCTCAGTTTGGCTGTTCCCACGTTTTACTTTCTGTGTGGCATTATCTCTTTGCCTTAATCTTTAACAATCTGATTAGAAAGTGCCTATTTGGATACCTGTGAGCTTTAAATCTGGATACTCATACCTTTCTGAACATTGGATTTTTTATTTTATTTTATTTATTTATTTATTTATTTATTTATTTATTTATTTATTTATTTTTGGTTTTTGAGACAGGGTTTCTCTGTGGCTTTGGAGCCTGTCCTGGAACTAGCTCTTGTAGACCAGGCTGGTCTCGAACTCACAGAGATCCGCCTGCCTCTGCCTCCCGAGTGCTGGGATTAAAGGCGTGCGCCACCACCGCCCAGCTAACATTGGATTTTTAAAAATATTATTTAAATGAATAAGGTTATTTGCATTTCTTTTATTTATTTTCCTATTATAACAATATTGGTATTATTCAGTTTATGGTGTTTTATGTTGAACTTGTGTTCCTTCCCTACTTCTTTCTCTTCTTCCCTTTCTTCCGTCTACTGCTTAGTCTAGCCTGACATTAAAGCTCTCAGCTATATTTCTTATTCATTGAGATCTTTATCTCTAAAATTTGTTTTTTTTAAAAAATGATCTCTGTATTTTTAATGAATTCTTTCATATCATGAATTGCTTTTGTAATTTTGTTGATTTGTCTGTAATTTCTTGTGTCTCACTAAATTATCTTAGAATTATTCATTTTAGTTATTCATGTAGTCTGGCAGTTTCCCTTTTCCTCCTATCTGTTGCCAGAGAACTTTTATGATGTTAATTTGAGTTTTCAAATGTTTCTTCTGTTCATACTTTGATATTTGTCTGTCTCGAGGATTGGTTGCTTTTACTAATTTAATAAGGTGGTTTTTGTAGAAAATTTTCTCATGTATATGCTTCTAGAGTGTTGGTTGAATAGGATATGTGGGCATTGGCTAAAGAATGGTTGAAATAGTGTAGTAATTGTGTATCCTAACCAGCAATGGTTAATGGTGGTCATGGCTGTGTGTTTCTTTGCTTTTAGTTGGAAGGGTTTGTGGGATTACTCCACTAGCTGTGATGAAACTTTGTTAGGCAGAGTGGTTTTCGCCAATGGCTGTGTGTGTGTGGCATGTGGCTACTACTTTGAGGTGCTTGTCAGATTTGTGGGTCATTGTCTGTAGTGCGACTCTAGTGGGTGTTTGAAAGGCATATCACAGTATACATGGCAGTGTGGGTGGAATGCTGTGAGTGCCCAACGGCCACAGGCAATGAGATAAGTACTTATTCATTAAGTTGAAGTTTATTGTGTTCATTCAAAAGGCTCAGGATCCAAGTTGTTCAGTGTAGGCTTTTAGCTTTTCCTGGGATTAAAGGTAAATGGGTAAAGCCACCCAAGCCACTTCTTGGTCTTGGCAGGGCTACAAGCATGCTTCCTGAGGTTATGTGAGGGTGGACAGGAGTCACCAACTGTTCCTTGAGGCTGTAAGATGGCATCCTGGCAGCTCCCAGGGGGGAGCTGGCAAGCTGATCAATTTGGTAGAAAGGCTTCCTAGCAGTGTGTGGAACCCTTAGGTTAATGGGAACTGTCATCCAGTTACTATTTCAGGAGGTGGGTTGAGTATCCTGACTACTTCATGGTGTTGCCATATGATGAGTGTGATCACAGAAGAGCTACTTTCTGATTAGTTGGGTAGACAGGATCTCCTGATTGGTTTATGTGTGTTCCTTTGGCATGTTAAGTGTGACCAAGCCATGCCTCCCTAGAGCTTGGCTGGAACAAATCTTTCTTCTAATTGTATGTGTAGCTGAGGATGACCTTAACATTTTTATCATCCTGCCACTATCTTCCAACTTTTGGGATTTAAAATGTGCACCACCATGCTGAATTGGCTTATGTGTTGCCGAGAACTTTATGTATGCTAGGCAAGCATTGTACCAACCGAGCTATATATCCAGCACCAGCCTACCCCTCTTCCCAACTTTTTAGGACAGTGTCTCATATATACCAGATTTGACTAGAACTCATTATGTAGCTGAAGGTGTTAATTTTCTGGATTTATCCTTTTATGGACCACAATTTGCTCTAAATACAGACCTAAATGTGGACTCATGGTACATCATTCCTTTGTTATAATTACGTAGAAAACTTTTTTCCAAAAAAATCTCTAATGTTGTTATTAGAATTACACAAAAAATATATTTTACTAGCTTCCTGTGGCTTTTCCTGTATCTGTTTTTACTTTGAAATAAGAATTTCATCTTAAGAACTGCTGCTTTTTGATCATTTTGATCCTATAGAAAGTAGCTGAAAAATAATGACATGCTGATGCTTAAGAACTGATTTGAAGCCAACTTTTAGCAAGTAGAGCGATAACAATCCATGTGGAGTGAATTTGTTAAGGGAAATGATCTACAGTAGAAAATGCTACAGTAGAGTGGATGTAAAAGTAGTGAGCAGAGAGGAAAGATACTACACACTGTAAGGTTTAATCAACTTCTAGGGTTACAGTGGCTTCTGAGTAAGCCACTTTTGATTTGTCTGAACTCAGAATGTAAGCAAAGATGGGATTGATCTTATAAGCAAGCAGCAGGACTTCTTTATCCCCAGATCTCTCAACCTATTTCATTATAATTGCCTATTCCTAGCCAGGAGCTCTATGAGAGCATCTTTTGTGTGTATGATGATTTTCCTAGATACTTTAATACCAAAAATGTGCAACACATCTCCTTTATACAGTGTATCTAATTTATGCTGTATAGCTTTTCATTAAGACCTTTTGGAGGGGAGGTCTCAAGAATCAGTCTATTTGTTTAGGGGCAATGGTACCTTCATTAAGAACACTAATGTCAAAAACCATATCTGTAGTCATATCTAGTGTTGATTGATCAGATGAGTCAGTGAAGTGGGAGACTATTATGGGTGGTAGTTATCCCAGTGCAAGTGTTGCTTGTGTTAAAAACCCATTATATCTTTGACTAATGCTCTTGGAAATGAGACATCAGCATTTATTTAATAGTATCTTTGTGAAAGAACAATTGAAGTAGAATCACATGATATAGTACAGTTTTTCAAGCTTATAGATCAGAATGAAAATTAGTAGATTATGGCATATCCCTTAGGTAATTTTTAGTTACACATCATGACTATTTTTACTTATCTGTTTATAGATTCTGTTGGTAAACTTGAGAAAACAGGTCAAATTAGGAAAACTCATAATATGAGAGGAATGATGATAAGCTAGTGATATCCTCAATCATCAAGAAGCTTTGTCATACTAAAATAAGGACAGAATTAAAATATTACAGCTTGATCTCCAAAGTGAGTCCTATACGACAGCATGCGAGAATGATCCTACCAGTCTGAAGTAAAAGAGAATTCTCGGGGATTTAGGGTATTGGGGTCTTAATGTCTTAAACTGTATTAGTGTTTTAGAATCCAGATTGCATGCTCATTAAGTAACAGCCTAAAGTAATTATTGCAATACTACACTTAGGGCCATAAAAAGCAACTGTATAATGTAATAATTTTATTATCTATTAACTTGATCTGATGTAACTTTGTGTAGTTTCATCACAGCCATGGTTTTGGTACTGGTTCTTTCTCTTAAGTGGATATAGTATGTTTGGATTTTCTTTAGAAAGAAATAAATTTCAGTAGGAGAAGAAAACTACTTTCTGAAGGATATTGTAAGAGATAGTAATAATAAACACAGCCATTTTTTGAATGGTAAAGGTGGTGCCTTTTCTAAACTAGCAATCACCAAATTAATATCCCACTGAGACTGTCCTCTTAACAGCCTGATTCTGAACTGTTTTTCATTTGTTTAGAGATTTTTTAAAGGAAAAATAAGCAAGAAAGCAAACAAACATAAAAGAATGATGCTATAAAAGATCATATTTGGCTTGCAAAGCCTGAACTCTGTTCCGCTACAAAAAGAGCTTTACAACAACTAGTAAAATGTTGGGATAGTGACCAAAGAGGTAACACATTAAGATTTTTTTGCAACCTTTCCTTTTGCTGCTGCAGCCATTGCCATGAGTATACTCAGCCCTTCAAAAGAGGCTTGGCTTTTATGTTTTCTGCTGAGACAAAAAGGGGGTCTGCTTGAACCCAAAGAGGACCATTAAAATTGCCACTGCTAGTTCCTACTAGCAGATCTGGAAGCTGATCAAAGATGGGCTGATCATCTGTAAGACTGCTACTGTCTATTCTTGGGCTTCATGCTAGAAAAATACACCTGGGCTAGAGGAAGGTTGTGTGGGCATAGTGACAGGGTGCTCGTACTTGAAGTCACCGAGAAGGTGACTTCGATGAGAAGGATCGGCTCCTGCAGTGTCTTCTCAGGAGATACTGTTAACTTGAGATTAACCACTGCATATATCATAACCTTTAAGGAATATGTTTAAAACAAACAAACAAACAAACAAAAAACAACAAACAAAAAAACCGAGCTCTACCACCACAACAAAAACAAGTGGATTCTTACAACCAACCTCTGCCATAGGTACCACATATAACAACAGAGAAAAAGAGGCCATGGATTTGAATGAGAAAAAGGTGAGGGGAAATATATGGGAGAAATATATTACAAATTCAGAAACAATTTTTAAATTACACAAAAAACATTTAAAGAGGATGATCAAAAAATAAAGCTTCCCTTTCATGACTTCCCTCACATGTCTGCATCGACTGACCTTAGTAATATGTAACATCAGTCAGTCATTAAAATAAAACAAGCCTTTAAAAAAGATTTTTTTGCAACTAATAAACTTAAGCTCAAGGTTTATAAGAAAAAAACATAAAAAGTGAATTATACAGGAAATTTTAGGATTTTTATTAGAAATATAATAGACTTATTTAATATTAGAGTTTAAAACCTTGTAGAAAATGACAATTACAAGGAATTAGTTAAGCAAAAAGAAGAGACTTTAACTCAAAACAGTTCATAGAAATTTAGGGTATACCGATGTTCATGGCCATGATGGCTTACTAAATTCAAGTTAACTTTGTCTTGTTGAATTCAGTGACTTGCTGTACTAGACCAGTGGGTAGCCAGAAAGCCTACAAAAATGGCAGAGAAAGCAAAGCTGGGCTGAGAGTTATATCAGTGGTCTTGGAAAGAAACAAAAGCAGTCACTACTTATTTGTGTAATGAAAGGAATATACTTTGATACTTGAAAACCATTTCTTTAAATGTAATTTAACCTAGGGGTCAAGAAGTTTTGTCTATGGGAGTGCCTTTTAGTAAAGAAATAGATTCACAAATGGACACCGGCTTAAGATAATGACTCTTTGAGAGGGCCATCTGCTGAGAGTTAATTTTCTTACATTTTAAGTGACATGATTTTGGATCTTTTTCCTTTTTTGTGATTTTTATACTTAAATTTTTTAAATTTTTCTCATATACATGTGTTTGTCTGTATGTGTGCCATGTGCATGCAATGCCTGTAGAGTCCAGAAAGGGCATTGAACCTCCTAGAACTGGAGTTACAGGCAGTTCCACCTGATGTGGATGATTGGATCTGAACTTGGGTCATCTATGAGAGCCATCTTTCCAGCCCAATAACAAATATTTGAAGATTAATTTAAGTTACTATAGTGCCTTTGTTCTGAAAATGCTTTATTTTTTGGATTGCCCAGTTATAATTTATATTAATTAATGAAGTAATCTATGAGGAGATTATTTTTACTCTCATCTCTCCGACTCCCTTTCTGATGCCTAATTTTGTTGTAGGCATTATCAGTGGAAAAGGGTGCAGCTTGTCTTCGAGTGTGTTTGTTCACAGCTTGTAACCCAATGCTCTTTTACAGATGATTCTCTGGGACTGGGACTTGAAGCAGTGGTGTAAACCTCATTACCAGGTAAGTACAAATGGTACTCCTGTCTGTTTAAATTATCTATCCTTTAGGTAAAGTTACACTCATAGGCTTTCTTTAAAATAAAATGTTCTTTGCCTGAGCTAAGTCATGAAAGTAGATTTTAAAAGTTTATTAAATATAAATGTAAAATAAAATTAGACAAACCAAAGTAATTGTTTTAAAAGTACTTCTAATGTAATCATTGCAGCACGAATTCTAATTGTTCTTAATAAAAACCCAGAGTTAAATATTAGGGGGTGGAAGCTAAGAGATCAGAGAATCAGAGTAGCCAACCACTAGAGAGTTCTTTTACCTCTACCAATGCTTGGACGGAAGTGGCGATCCTGTCTTCTAACTTCATTCACCAACTTCAGCTGTCTCCACCAAACCCCAGACTGCCCTGAGCTCCTGTCTCCTCCTGCCTTATATTACTTTCTCTGCCCAGCCATATCACTACTGTCTCCACCCCCGTAGTGCCAGGATTAAAGGTTAGGATTCCAAGTGCTGGGATCACCTTTGTGTGAACTCTGTTTCTCTTTTAGACAGATTCCATCTAGCCCAGAGTGGCCTTGAACTTAGGTGATCCCTCATCCTCTGTCTCAGGAGTCCTGGAATTATAGGTGTGTGTCACCATTCCCTGGCCCCTAGTGGCTTAGCACTGCACTCTGATCTTTAGGCAAGCTTTATTTGTCAAAAATGAACAAAAAATTATGACTCAAAACAAGCATATATATATATGATGAAGTTTTTCCCCTTTTTGGTATGAGACACTGATCTACAGAGGAAGAATAACAAATTTTAAGTCATATTTGAAAGACTAAATTAACTGTCAAGACATTCTATTGGGGAAGCAAAATTCTCTACTTTCATTTTCTGAAATATTTCTCATTGATTTTTAACATATGTACAGAAAACTACAACTCAGTGAGTTTTCATAAGCTAAACCTTGTGTGTAACTGAGAGACAGCACTACGACCTCAGAGCCTCATTTGTACTGCTGTACCCCAGAGAGAGCCTGTCCTGACTTCTAGTATTTTTTTCTTATTTTCACATGCTATATATGCATGTATAAATGGAAATGGAATAATATATACTTTAAGATCATTTTGATCACTTAAGCATTATATATCAGTATTAGAAAAATGAAAATAGAAGTATAAGGAGAAAGAGAAAAATAATTCTAAAACACCATGATTTGTATGTTATATCTGCTAATTTTTATTTTGGTATTTTATTTTTTATTTTATTTTTGCTTTATCTTCTTCCTTTCTAATAACCCTTATCAAAGTATAGTATTCATGTAAAAGTACACAGCTCGTAAATGTGCAACCTGATGTATTTGCTCACTCTGAAGAATTAACATTTCCTATCCCTTTTAGGCCCTCTTCCTAGTTATTCAGCTTCCTTCCAGGGTTATAGCAATCTTGAATTCTGCTGTTTCACCCTAGCTTTTTTTTCTTTAAGAAATGGAAACGTACCTTTTATATTGACTGTGAGATTAATTAGTATTAGATGTAACAGCAATGGGTTTATTTTCCATTTATTCCATTGAATGAATGTATTAACAGTCTATTTATTGATTGCATTGTTGTGCTCTATTTTGTTTGATGCTCAGTTTTTTTTGGCTATTGCAAATGATATCGCAGGAACAGTTCTTTCGTGGGTCCGTAACTTGGAGTGAGTTGGAGCAGTATTGGTAGTGCGCAGTGTGTGTGCGTGTGTGTGTGTGTGTGTGTGTGTTTGTGTTTGTATCTCTGTGTGTGTTCACTTTCATTTGTTAGTGTCAGACAGTTTCCCAGAGTTTGTGTTCATTTTACTCAACAACCAGCAATATATGAAGATTCTAGTAGCCTTGCATCCTCTAAACATTGGTGGTAAAATCTTGTAACTGTATAATGCTCTTATTGATAACTCATCAGGTTGAGGACTGTTTCTTATGTTAGTTGATCACCTGTATCCACTAGTCAAAAGCTTTTTAAGTTTTCATCTTTCATTTCACAATCAGTAAGAGTTTTTTAATGTATTCTGAACATGATCATATATGAACATGACTGTGCGTATATAGTTCATATATATTTCTATGAATTACATGTACACTTAAGGTATACTGAAGAACTCTGCCTCGAGAGTCATGAAGATTTTCTTCCTTGCCACCTTCTGGATGCTTTATTGTTTAACTTTCCACCTTTATGTATGTAATACATTTATAATTTTTCTTAGTTTGGATAAATTTGGCTTTTATATGTGTCATATAGCTTAATATAGCTTAAATTATTTTATTCCATTTATTTACTTATTTGGATTGAGAGAGGCATGTGAATGTTAGTTGGTGGTCTCTTTTTACCATGAGTAGTCCAGGGATTGAATTTACGCCTTCAGACTTGGTGGCAAATACATACATTTCACTCACTAAAATATTTCACTTGACCTGAGATACCTTTTTTTTTTTTTTTTTGACATACACTTGACCATAATACCAATTTGAAAGCTCTACCAAAATAGAAATATTTTTGAGGATTTCTGCTTTGGTTCTCTTTGTATCTTTTGCCACTATTCCTAAGTGGGCAAATGCCTTCAGTGTCAGGGTCCAGTCTCAATAGGTTCATACGTTCCAGGCTAGGGGTGTGTGGATTAGAAATATTAGGCAAGAGAAACGGAGATATGAAAGAAACACAGAGACATAGCAGAGTACTGGGTGAGCAACCCAGTGAATACTGAATCTGCCTGTGCTTATTTTCCTTACTATTATATACCCCAATGCAAAAAGGGAGAGCCAAGCAGTGGTTTTATTTAAAAAAAAAAAAACAAAAAGGGGGAAAGAAGGCAAAAGACTGCTTTAACATGACACAAAGGACAAACAGAGCAGTTACTTGTTTCGATACTTGAGACATCAAGCTACTATTTCCTGAGTTAGGCAGGACCTGCAATGACAACACCTTAGACCAAGTATCTTGTAGGCAGCCACTCCTTGGGTAAAACCTCCTGTCTTATCCTTGAAGGAGCAGGAATAGGCTTGAATTCTCTGACCTTTGGTCAAGATGGAGCAGATCCACCTCTGTGGGCCATCTTACTGTCCAAAACACCAAGTAACCAACCCTAGGTCAGGATATCTTGTTTGTAGGCACTCCTTAAGTCAGACCTCTTGTCAATAACTTTGAAAGAGTAAGAGTAGGCTTAACTTCCTGACTTTCAAGGTGGAGCAGACCCACTTCTTTTCCTTCCTTTCTTCCTGTCTACCTTCCTTCCTTCCTTCCTTCTTTCCTTCCTACCTACCTACCTACCTACCTACCATCATCTCTGTCTTGTGCCAATTGTGAATCACTAACAAAGTCCTTGAGGGAAAAAGAATAGCACAGATCAAAAAAATATTTTATATATAGTCTCAGAAGCCACAGACTAGAGCTACAGGAGCTCTAGAGTTTCGAGTTTTTGTCTGCACAGATGCTCCGTGGCCTGTTCTTGGTAACTAAACCCAGGCCCTCTGGAAGAGCAGCAAGCAAATCATACTGAGCCATCTAGACTTTTGAGTTCCTTTGTTTCTTTCCTTCTCTCTTTCATTCATTTTTTGAAACCAGAACATTTACTTTATGACTGATTGAAATCCTAAAAGATGAGCTGGATGCTGTAACAGATGCTCTTTTGGGTTTAGGTGTTTCTTCACAGAATTCATATCTGAAACTGCAATAGATAATTTTTAGGTGCCTCACTCTCCCAGTTCTTGTAGTGTTTTGTCTATTAGCCTTGGCAAGGTATAACTCCAGCTATACTTTCTTTTGCACTTAGCAGTATAGCCACATTTGCCACAGATCTACTTCTGAAGGTAGTAGGCCATTAGAGCCACAGTGGTAGCAAACATGTGCTTCTTATTGAGCTGCTTTCTGAAGGATGATGTTTCTTTCCTCATCTTGCTTCTGCTGTCCAAAGAGACTAGAAGAGAAGGCACTTTTTCTGTTTCCTCTGAGTTCATTTCTATCTCTTTTCTCAGCTCTGAATCTTTGACCTTTCATGCCCTGAATTCTTTTTTCCTTTTTTTTTTTTTTTTTTTTTGGTTTTTCGAGACAGGGTTTCTCTGCAGCTTTTTTAGAGCCTGTCCTGGAACTAGCTCTTGTAGACCAGGCTGGCCTCGAACTCACAGAGATCCGCCTGCCTCTGCCTCCCGAGTGCTGGGATTAAAGGCGTGAGCCACCACCGCCCGGCTCATGCCCTGAATTCTTGACTGTTCTGTGTTGCCTTGCATGTATGCTATAGTATTTAATTCAGTTTTCCTAGTTTTAGGCCACAGTTGGTCTGATGCCAACTAGTCTCCTTTATTGAAAGTAGTTTGAGAGTAATACTGGTTTCCTCAAAGAACTGGTTGAAATACTATTTGCTACATAGTAGAATTAAATAAAAATGGAAGCTCATGTTATATTAATTTTAATAACAGTAATTATTAAGCATCTCTGAAATCATAGTATAAGAATGATCAGAGACTAAGTCATTTAGTATTTAAGGGCCAAGTGCAGCCACTGCTAGTCCCAGTTGCAGGTTCTCCTCGCTTCCTTCTCCCCTTCTCTTTTTGTCTTTTTCTGTCTCTACTTCAATAACATAAAGATTAAGAAACAGTTGTTAGCTTTCTGTACAAACAAGAATTTTACTGAATATAAGACGAGATGGACTCATGTTCAACGTAAAATTTATCATAAATTATTTGAGTACTCAACTTATTTCTAAGTTGAATCATGTTGCTGTATTGCTCACTGCTTCTCTTCTCACCTGGAATTAAAGAGCAAGACGTTGTCATAGACTTAGAAGAATTCACACACCTTAGTAAAGTTTTTTTTTGCGGTTTTTCTTTCTGACTCACCAACTCCCTCCTCTGTCATTAATTTCTTCCAGTTGCCCTGTTGTCCATTTTCTGCCTCAGACAGGCCAGGCTGACTTCTGCTTCTGCACTGTGTTTGCTAGAATCTGCACGGAACACTTGTCTCTGTACTGCTGTCGGTTCCTGACAGACATTTGCCTTCTAAGAGAACACTGACTAGCCTCTAAAATTGCATTAGCTCCAATCACCGTTGTTCTCTTTTCTCTTTCTATGCATTTGTCCTTTTTTTGTGTGATTTTCAAAGTCTCCATGACCCTCCATTGACAAATAACTTGGGATATGATGTTCTCAACAATTGTAAATAGAATTCTACCAAAGTTTTAGATTTTAGCTCCAACTATGCCATTCATACATTTTGTTTTAATTGTTCAGCTCAAACTTACCACTTGTTCTTTTGAATCCTCTACCATTTTTCTGTACTTTTATCCACATTTTTCATAATACTGATACTCTTTTAAGTATGTGCATTATCCTTGTTTTATATGTTCTACATGTATTAATCAGATTTATTTTCACATAAGCTTAGGAAGTAGATGTTATCTTCTTTTTTACGTTAAAGAAACCAAAACACTCAGATGTTAAATAGATTGTTCAAGGTCACAGTTAGGTTTAAAGTCTATACTTCAAACCTGGGAACCTTTGCAGAACAGGTGTCTCATGATGCTAGACTCTCTTTAAGTAAGGTTATGAAAGAATGGCTTTCCATGCTTATAAGTTTTGCCATGAAGGAAAGGAAGTCATCTATAAATTATTGAAGTAGCAGGGTTTCAGACTTCAAAATAAACACATATTTAGTTGTGTGCTGGTTATAAAGTAATGAATGTCATTAACATGAAATAAGCTAAAGAAAATAAAATCAGATTATAAATAAAATACCAAAAAAGAAAAGGCTAATGCTTACAGTATCTGCTACACACACATACACCCCAATTAGAATTTTGTTATTTTGTTATATTATTCATGCCAAGTCCATGTGATTAAAATTTTGTAGTTAATAGGATTATATTATTTAAGTATTACAAAATAGACCTTAGTTTAAATAAAAGTGCTTTTTTAATGTTAAAGTTTATGTGTATCAAATACATAATTTTTCCTTTTTGTTTTCTAGAATTCTGGAAGTGGAAATGGAGTTGACCTTTCAGTGCTAAATGAAGCTCGCAATATGGTGTCAGATCTTCTGATTGACCCAAGCCTTCCCCCACAAGTCATTTCTTCTCTGCGGAGTATCAGTAGCTTGATGGGTGCTTTCTCAGGCTCCTGTAGGCCAAAGATTAACCCTCTCACACCATTTCCAGGATTTTATCCCTGCTCTGAAGTAGAAGATCCAGTCGAGAAAGGAGATCGAAAATTTCACAAGGTTAAAATACAGTAATTGTGCAGCCTGTTTATCTCATTTAATGATTTGTTTTCATTAAAACATTCCTCTAATTGTTTTATAATACACAATTTCCTTTCCAAGGATTGGCTTCTTTTATATTCTATCACGCTGTCTGTGCCTTTACATAGATTTACAAAATAAAGTAATTCTATACTCATTTTTTATTAATTTCTTACCAGTGCTGAGGGTCTTATATATGCCAGGCAAATGTTACGCCTTTAGCAGTCTTTATTTTATTTATTTATTTATTTATTTATTTGGTTTTTCGAGACAGGGTTTCCCTGTAGTTTCTAGAGCCTGTCCTGGATCTAGCTCTTGTAGACCAGGCTGGCCTCGAACTCAGAGATCTGCCTGCCTCTGCCTCCTGAGTGCTGGGATTAAAGGCGTGCGCCACCACCGCCCGGCTAGCAGTCTTTATTTTAAAAGCACTGTTGTACTTAGAAGTTACAACTAATATGCTAAGAACTATTTGATATCATTTTTGTAAGTAGAAAACATCAAGGAACTCAGTTCTAGGCTTATGTGACTAGCAAATCATGTTATTAATTTTTTTCTTTTATAGAGTCCAGGAATTACACTTGTTGATCCAAGAACAAATGGCCATTATAATAATATATTATTATTACTTAATGATTTTAACAGATTTAAAACCTTGCCTCCCTTTACTCACTGATAGCTGTTTTTTCCATAATTAGATAGGGAATTACTTTTTTGTTCTACTTAAAAAATAAGATTTATGTTTGACGCTGATTCATACAGGATATATTAACTTTATAATATGTTTGTTCATAATGCTGTTATCTGTCACTGTATTTTGACATCTTTACTGATAGCTAAAATAATAAAGATTTAAAACTAAAAATATTTTAAGGATTATGGCAGTCCAGTTACTTATACAGCTTAGAGCTAACCAAGAAAAGATAAAATTCCAGTAAGTTAATTCTATCAAATTGCACTTGTTATACAAAATTTAGATAAGGAAAATACAGCATTTTTTAGGTCTTTTGATAATTTCATTTTCTCAGCTCTTAGCATTAGGGTTGAGAAATGTTGAAAAATTAAGCAAGATAGGGACTTGAAAACTATTGATCATCTGGGTCAGAGAATTGATGATTTTACTTTTTAAAAGTTTAGCAAATAGTGACCGGTATTCATTAGTGTTCACTTAATAATGGTATTGGCTCATGTGACATTTTTAGTATTCCAGATAAACACAAGCGTAATGATAGTCATTAACTAAGGAAATGATTCTAAAATATTCTTGAATTTTCACTCAGTATATTTTCTTTTTTATTTCCCAATGATATTTATTGATCTAAGATAGCAATTCTTTTAAAGTCAGAAATTCTTTAAAGTCATAGGATATAGCAGTACTCTCTTGTAACTGCAGTTCTTGGAGGTGGAAGCGAGGGGACTAAGCTACAAACAGAAAATATACTACTCAGAAAAGCCCCAGTTGAAGTCATTATTATGCTGCTATATTTAGTGTGTAGAAAAGTTTTCTTGTACATTTAAAAAACATTTTAAAGATGATATTAATTTAACCATTAATAATTTTAAAAGTAACCAAGAACCCTGTAGGTTTTCCACATTAAATATCATGTATTTTGGATACCTTTTCTGAAAATATAAAAAATGATTATCATCATGGGCCCTAACTTTGTCCTCTAAAGTTGATTTTTAGTTTTAGTCTTCCATACCCATTTTTAAGCTCCAAGTTTTTCTTTCTCTTGAAATGATGAGTAAAATGTTAAAAGGTGTAGCCATAAGAGTTCAGGAGCTTTTTTAATAAGGAAAAAATAAATAGAGCAACAATATGGAAAGTGGAAGCTGGAAGTGGAAGTGAAATGTTGGAAGATTTTTAGAGTGAGATTTTGTTTTACCTGTACATATTATATTGATATTTTCATGTGTCCTTATACATAGCCGTTTGAAATTGTTTGACAGGGACTGAGTAGTAGAACCAGTTTCCCAACTGCACAGCTCAGGAGGAGCTCAGGAGCATCAGCGTGGCTGGGTAATGAGCACTGTTCAAAGTGGGACCGCAGCAGTGGCAAAAGGCCTCACCAAGAACTAGGCGCTTCAAGGTAAAATTCTGAGAGCCTTTTAAACCAAAAGCATCCATTTTGTTTTGACAAATAAAACTTGAAATAGTTTTAAAATCAAGGAAGAGTTGTTGCAGTATTTTTAGGACAACATAGGTAGAAATTCTTAAAGATGGTGATGCCTGAGAAGACCCTAAAGGTAGAAATTGTACTGAAACTTCGAGCTGGTGTTTCAGTTCTTGTCTCTGTCAAAGAAAAAATGGAAAGATGAGATAAAGCAAAGATTCAAAGTTAATTATAAGGCAGAGAAATAGAAGTCAAGGGATGAACTCAGGCATGTTACTAGAGAGTAGCACTGTGGAATTTTGGTTAGCTTGATAGGCAAGCTTTATTGGAGGGAAGTATTGCTTAAGGTATTGTTCCAAAGAGAGGGAAAATCAGGGATTTCCAGGGATGGTTGGAATTTTTGGGGGGAATAGGCCTACTCCTTTTTCTGTTTTTATATGGGGTTTTCAGATGTGGGGCATAATATCAGATTCATGGTGGGATAGGCCGTTTTGGGTTAGCCCTTGTTTTCTTTTAAGTCTGTGTAACTCACCTTAGCAATAATAGTTATAATCAAGAAACTTCTTAAATAGGAGGCAACAATCTCTCAAAACTTAGGTCAGCTGGGTACAGCGAATGCTGGAACCTTAAAAAGCATGTCTGTGTTTAGGCAGTGGTTCTTAACCTTCCTAATCTGAAACTTAATACAGTTTCTCATATTGTGGCCACCTCCAGTTGTAAAAATTATTTTTATTGCTACTCCATAACTGTAATTTTTTCTACTGTTATAATTGTAACTAAATATCTGTGTTTCCTGATGGTCTTAGATGACCCCAATAAAAGGTCATTCTAATCCACAGAGGGGTTGCGACACACAGGTTGAGAAACATTTGCTTAGGGATATTAAAATCAATTTAACATGTTGTGTTCCTGCCTTCCAGCCTCTTTTACAGAGGTTCAGACCTAGAGGTCTGCCATATGCTAGGCAAGGTTTCTATCATTATGCTGGGGTGTCATTCAAATTTATGAAGGCAGTCAGCAATTCATTGTGTAGGGTGCCAGGGTAGGTGATTCCACAGTTCCTGACTTGGAAAAGAAGAATTTCTTCCTCAGACTTATTACAGTTGCTCGTGTAAGGGCAGAAGAATGTTCCACACCTGCTCTGCCTTAAGCTGAGACTTCTTCATATTATATAATCTCCTAAGAACCGGCTTGAAATGAAACACTGCTAAATCAGAAATCACAGTTAAAAGATGGCTTGAAAAATACAGGAAGTGAAATTTTATGAGTATTAATAAAAACCATTTTACCTGGTAACAAAGGATTCAATACTTTATCCTCTGAAAGTCATGAAAGATAGGAATCTCTTGTGTAGGTAGACACTTTTCAGTCAGTTACCTGGGTTAGTAGAATTGTAACGAATGAAGATTCCATGTTAAGCTACTATCTTACTCAACAGGTATCAAGCTAAACTTTTAGCTGTGTACAGTTAAACATTTGAAACAGTAGACGGCAGGATTAGAGCATAGCTGTTCATATGTTAAAATCTATATTAAGATTCATATGGGAGATACACTCATAATCATAATTCACATTCTTTTGTGGTTCATTAGTTTGAATTTTATAATATTTGATCAAACTAGTTCCTTTCTCCTTGAACTTTAATGTTTAGACAATAGATTGAATTATGAATAATTTATAGTACAGAAGAATGAGAAACAGTACAATTTTGTCTTGAACTTAAATATGATTTTTTTGTGTTTTTTGTTTGTTTTAAATTAAAGTATGATGTGGGGAAATGGAAATAGGAAATAGGAAGTGAATTGAAGATTAAGTTTCTTTGCCATAGGAAGGAATCACAATCTTAGAAATATTTTGGTTTTAATAAACAAGAACAAGGGAGCTGGAGAGATGGTTCAGAGGTTAAGAACACTGGCTGCTCTTCCAGAGGACCTGAGTTCAGTTCCCAACACTCACATGGTGGCTTACAGCCATCTCCACTTTTTTTTTTTTTTGGTTTTTTCGAGACAGGGTTTCCCTGTAGTTTCTAGAGCCTGTCCTGGAGCTAGCTCTTGTAGACCAGGCTGGCCTCGAACTCAGAGATCCGCCTGCCTCTGCCTCCCGAGTGCTGGGATTAAAGGCGTGCGCCACCACCGCCCGGCTACAGCCATCTCTAATGGGATCTGATGTCCTCTTCTGGCATGCAGGCACGCATGCATAGCGTTCATTCATAAAATATAAATAAATAAAATTTTTAAAATGTTTTTTAAAAAGACAGAAATGACAGGTTTTTTTCTACTCCTCACATTTGCATTACATCAATATATTTTCAGGTAAAATCTGTGACATATTAAATCCATTTTTAAAATAGAAATACAGTTTAGAGAAATCTCAGTTAAGAAGTGTTCATGATGTAGGTAGTTTCTCTGGTTTCAGTAAACTTATTCAAACAAACTCATATTTTTCACCAGAGATTTAGAAACTTGAGCAAAAAAGTAATTGGTGCCGTGTGTGTCTCCTTTAAAGAGGTGCACACCTTAAAGGTTAAATATTATTTTTCTTGTATGCAGAAGCCGGAATTTCTCAGTAATGATTTCCGAATGTACTTTACACATAGTTGGGATGAAATAGTGTGTTGGCTAGTATTATATAAACTTGACACAAGCCAGGGTATCTGGGAAGAGGAACATCAGTTGAAAAAATGCTTCCATTAGGCATTTTAGGCAGACCAATTGGACATTTTTTGATTAGTGATCAGTGTGGCAGGGCCCAGCTCACTGTGGGTGGTGCCACCCCTGGGCTGGTTGGTGGTCCTGGGTTCTATAAGAAAGCTGGCTGAACAAACCATGAAGAACAAGCCATTAAGCAACCTTGTAGCCTCTGCCTCCAGCCTGTTGCCCTGACTTCCATGAGTGATAAAGTGTGACCTGAGAGTTATAAACTGAAATAAACTCTTTCTTCCCCAAGTCGATTTGGTTGTGGTATTTAATCACAGCGATGAAACCCTAACTAAGCCAGCCAGGAATATGTAAACAGCAATCACCCCATCCGTGCTATATAAAATAAATTTATGCAGAACAAATATTTTATATCTGTACTGTCTAAATTGTGGCCCTTAGCTACAAGTGAATATTGATCACTTGGGCTGTGTCTAGTATGGCTAATTGAATTTTAATTAAATATTAGAGAATTTTATTTAAACGAAGTCATATGAATCCCAATGATACTTTTATCTAGAAATCTTTAGGGTTTTAGTAATATCTTGTAAAAGTACACCAGTTCCATTCTGTGCTCTCTACACTACCGGAACTAGGCTGAAAATGTAAAAACACACAAACACAGATAGAGACAGGCAGACAGACAGGGCCACGGGGCATCCTTGAGACAAGAATGCCAAGAATGCCCATTTTATTGTGCTCAGGGGCAGCTTATAGAGCCCATAAACTTGCAGACTCATCAGAACCCACTCCCCTGCCATCAGAGTCCCCTGCTTAGAGCAGCTGCAGGCTGCTCAGAGCAGAGGAAAACAAGTTGTTTACAAGAAATTCAGGGTCTGGTCCGCGGTCCCCAGCAATAGCTCTGTATTCTCTAATATTGTTATAGTTCTCTTTCATCCTAGGTTTTTGGGTCTTGATTTGAATTCAACTCTGTGTGTGATTATAGCTTCTCTGAATATGAATTTACGTGATTATAGTTATAAGCCTCTCTGGATATAACTGAAGCCAGGCCTCTCATCCCTCAGCTGTCACTTTAAAAAATCTGTTATCATTGTTTGGCCTTTATTTTTTGGCATAATTCTATCTTCTCCTGGCTTACAAAATTAATTTACCTAGAATACTTGATGTTACCTTTGTACCCTCTACCTCATTCCACAGATAGGAGATAAATCTATCAGTGTATTGTTGCCCTCTATTTCATCTTCTCCTTTATCATTTTGTCTATGCAGTTTCATAGTTTTGCTACAGCTCTCTTGGGCTATTGAATTAGCCTCTCTTAGATGATTTTCATGTCCTTCATCAATTGTTCTATCTTCCTTAAGCAAAGTTTTGATTATATGGCTTTTTAATCATTAAGTCTTGGGATCCCTTACTGATACCTATAGAATGATTCTTAAGCTCGTAGTCTGGAAGTTGAAAGTCTGTTGTTACCTTATGGCAGATCTGCATGAAGCCTTATTTGGAAAAGATGGATCTCCGTGGAGCAGTCTTTTAAAGACCAAGAGTAACAAGGGGCCCTGGGTTAACTCTTGGACTGAAAAACAGAACAGAAACAACAAAAATGTTGCTGATTAAAAAATAGAGCATTGAAAATAATATAAGCTCTCTACATAAAAACAATAAGCATACAACTTTTTTAGACTTAATGAAGGTTTCTAATAACCATTTAATTTCCAGATAGCTCAATTATCAGAAAATGCTATCATCTGAGAAAGCAGTTTTGTTCATTAAAGAAAAGCAATTGGTTTAGCTTGTGAATTTCCTTAACACCTATTTATTTCCTGTTTTATGAAACTTTTCGCTTTCTAGCCATTCCTATCCTTTAGTACTGAAGTCTTTCAGTTACATTGAAATGTTTGTTACACTAGCACTGATCTTTAAAGACAGATGACTGCTTAACAGTTTCCCTATAGGAGTATGGCGTCCATGTTAGATTATGATGTTGATTCTGTGAAGAAAAATACTCACTCAAAATTTCAGAGTAGACAAGATATGTTATTTTGCTAATAACCTAGAGTTTATTACTTATTTGCCCTCCAAAGTCATTTGAACATTTTTATCAATTATTGTGCTGTATCTGAGAAAGACACAGGCCCAAAAAGAACTCACAAATCAGTAAGAGAAATTCTAGGGTCTGGGGAATGGCTCAGTGAATAAACTGCTTGCTATACAAGCGTAAGGGCCTGAATTTGGATATCTAGCACCTATATAAATGCTGGATTGGCTGACTCGGAAGACCAAAGTGTTCCTGGATCATGCTGGTTAGCTAGACTAGCCCTATCAGTAAGCTCTGGGCTTAATTGTAAGACTGAGTGAGGTTGAGAACAATCAATGATAATTCCTTATGTCAGTCTCAAGCCTTCTCATGCATGCTTATACACATGCATGTGTATCTGCCTGTGAGCACACACATGTGCTTATACACTTATGAACATGCATACACAAATGCCCTCATACTACATAAAATTCAAAATATCTTTAAGTATTAAAAATTTGAACAATATGGGACCTTTTGTGATAGAAATATGAATAAATACCTCTGAGTTCAAAATTAGCTCTTTGTTGAGTAAATGGAGTTTGAAAGAGCTGGAAGGATGGAAGGAGCTAGTGAGAGGCTTACTGAGAGCTGAGCCTACAACACTAAAATGGAAAGAAAGTAGACAGAGAATGTAGTTCTGAGGCCTGTTTAACTACTGTGAAGAGTTAGGCATACTTAGAACTATAAAGAAAAATAGCTGCTAAATAAATATCTAACAGGAATGGCATTCTTGGTCATTGAGGTCACATCTGAAGTCAGCCAATATAAAAAAGAAGGCCAGTAAATATATAAAGAAGGAATATGCAGTATTTATGTGTTTCAGATACTTTGAAAAAGATATTATATATTGAGTTTTATTTATTATCTTAGTGTACTGTGATTAACTATGGATAGTTTATTATCCATATTTAATTTCTTTGTGAAAACCCTAGAATCTATAGTAATATTTCAGTTCTATAAAATGACTGGGATAATGGTAGTGTCTGTAAGTTATGGGAACAGAAAGTAAGGGAAAGCTTAACTTTAGGCCAGTGGTTCTCAGTGTGGGCTTTGCCTCAGCAAGCCTGCATCATCTAAAGCCTTGTTAGAAAACCATAATGCCTGCCCTTACCTGACATGCCCAACACTTATCAAATTGGAAAATGTAGGGATGAGACCAGAGTCTGTTTTAAGAAAACTTGCAGGTGGTAACTTACTTTAGGAATGATCAATAAACTACATCTGTTGGGCTTAATCTGTTCCATAATCTGTTTTGAGGAAACTCACCCTTGCCAGTTTATACTGTTTGTGGGTGCTTCTTTGCTATTGTGGCAGGACTTGAGAGTTGCATTAGAGACATTATGAAATGAAAAGTCAGAGCATTTATTACTTTGCCCTTTTAATACAAAGAGCTTTAGAAGTCTTATGTCTGAATGTATACGTACAAATTGGCTAATAGGTTTAGCAAGAGAAAAAAGAAAAAAAGGAATTTTTATGATCTAAAAATTCTTATTTTTTCTTTTTATTAGTCATGGGTGCCACCTGAATGGACCTTTCAGTTCAAGTCTCCTGACAGTTCCAAAGCCAAGGTCCTCGTCTGTGTCGCTGACTCACCATGTGGGTCTGAGAAGAGCTGGTAAGAAGTAATCTTCTTTTTTAAATGCATTTTTAAGAGGCAAGATGTTACTGTTGTACAGACTGGCTTTGATCCCTTTGTGTCAAGGGCTCTCTCTACCACAGCCTTTCAGGTATTTGGAACTATAGGTGTATATTATGTTGCTAGCTTACAAATGATTATTTATAAATATACCTGAGAATCCTCTAAGCATACAGTAATATAAATTCTTACCATTTCACACATTTTAATTTGAATATCATATAATGTGTTGACATGGTTAAGCTACTTGTGCTGGCTACTATGTTTGTCCATTTGTTAGGTTCACTCAGCACATTTTGGACATCTATGTTCTGTATAATTTTGATAGACACTAGCATTCAGATAGAAAATAAGGAACTATTGTACTGACCTGGAAAAGTTGCAGATCCAGACAAAAAGGAATTTTTTTCAGGAGAGTGTATTGATTTTTTAAAATTGTGGTAAAAATATTTAGTATCAGAGTAAAAAAAAATCCCTGATTATCCCCTGCCAAATCACTCTTAAGATAGTAGTAATTCTTGACCTTTGTAATGCTGTGATCCTTTGGTGTAGTTTCCCTTGGTGGCGACCCCCAACCATAAAATTTTGTTGACACTTCATAACTGTAATTTTGCTATTGTTATGAATTGTAATATAAATATCTGATACGCTACCTCCTAAGCGTTGGGCGGGGGGGTGGAGGAGTCATGACCCACAGGTTGAGAACCACTGTTCTAACAGGATAACTCTTAAACTAAAAATGAATGGGTTGGGGAAATATCTCAGTTAGTAAGGAGCTTAGTTCAGTCCTCAGGTGGTAGTACACTGAAGCGGCAGGAGAAGCTTGGGGCTCACTGGCTATCCAGCCTAGTCTATGTGGCTAGCCCCAGGTTAGTGACAGTAAAAAGGAAAAAAACCAAAAGGCTGGGCAGTTGCTGAGGAACAATATAAGAGGTTGGTTGTTTTGGCCTTCACATGCACAGGCACATACACACACACACACACATATTCGAATACACATACATACATAAACACACATATCACATATAAACACATATCACATATGCACACACATGCACATACAGAGAAATACATGCATAAATAACATAAATAAAAATAGTTCAGATTAGAAAACTTTTCATAACACCCTGGGTGAAAGTTATTTTAAAAATACAACATAGTGGGGGATGGAGCGATGGCTTAGCAGTTAAGAACAATAGCTGCTCTTGCGGGAGACTGGGTTGTATTCCTAGCACCCACATGACAACTCAGAGCCATCTGTAACTTCTACTCCAGGTCATCTGGTGCCCTCTTGGCTTCCATGAGCAAGAGGTACACAAATAGTATAAACATACATAAAAGTAAAACATCCGCAAGCATAAAATAAAATCTAAAATATTAAAAAATACTATATAGTAATACTGAAGACTTTTCAGTATTCTTATATAACAAAACTCTTTAATGCATGTTAAAATATAAATGTGAAGAGGCAGTAAAATATTACTGATAATCAAGAGATATAGACACTCGAAACAGGAGATTTACATATTATATTGGAATTAACAGTATTAAAAATAATGATGTTTCAAAGAAAATGCCAAAATATATAGCTACTTCAGACAGAGAATTGGGATGCACAGGAGAGAGTCATTGGAACATCTAGAGCTGCATAACACTCTGTCTTAAGTGAGAAGTTCTTGAGGACTTGCAACAGAAAGCAAAAGCCCTGCCCCTGACAACAGAGATTAGAAAATGTTGAAACTGAATTATAGAGAAAGACCAAATGTGTAAAATGAGAACACCATAAAAATCCCAAATATATGTGTAAATAACATTACACAGGAAAGGACAGTCAGTCTTCTGAATTTCAAAGAGAAAGAGGAAATTCTCCAGAGGAATCAGGAAAAGATGATTTTCAAGGGAAAACACTAACACAGTGACTTCAACAGAGACTCTAGAAGCCAAAAACATTTGAAACAGTAATAATAATAATAATGATAATCTCCAGTGTTGACCTCTTTATCTAGTGCAGTAACCATGGAGAGTTACTGGTACAGAAATTGCTTTCCACTGTTTTTAGCACATACATATGTGCAGACGATGGCTGTATGTGAATGTGTTTTGATAACTGCTGTAGTGTGTGTAGGCTATCAGTACAGCTAGAGAAACTTGTTTCATCTCTTCAGGAAAGAAGCTAGGAAGCAGTTTTTCCTATATACCAAGGCTGAATGAATTTGTTGCCTACAAACCTCACTGAAATTCTGCAAAGAAAGTTTCTTAGATAGGATGAAAATAATTTGCATCCCAATATGGAACTGCATAAGTAAATGAAAAGCATCCTTTAGCCCAAGTAGGCAAGTATAAGGAAATCATTAATAAGTAACAATAAGTTCCTCAGTATGTATAATAATTGCAGAAAAGGGTACAGAGTGGGTAAATAGATGTAAATGTGTAGGCTCCTAGGCGTGACTGAAACAAGGAAAAGAGTCATGACTGCACACGGACTAACACTGCACAGATCCATATAATAGAGAAAAAGGCTGGCGTTGGTGGTAGAGAGGTATGATTTTAAAAACTGAACAATCCAAAGAATTCAGAAAAATAGAAGGAATGGTGAAAATGAGTTTCAAAATAGGTTAAAGACCTAAACAGGAAAGATTTCATTTAAAAGGGGGGGAGGTGAATGAAGTTTGTGAAAACGGAAAAAAAAAAGAACATACAATTTCAGTCATTAAAACTTATTACTAAGTAGTGGTAATTAAGAGAGTATGTTATTGATATAAATAAAGTCCAGTTTTGGGAAATAGAACTTAGAAATAAATGTTACATCTATAGTCAGATTATTTTCAATAGAGATGCCAAGATGACTTAGGAGTAGAATGAAGTATTTTCATTTCTGATGCTGCTTGAAGTGGATATGTATATGCAAAGGAATGAATTTAGAGCCCTGCTTTCACAAAAACTATCTCAAGTTGTGTTAAAGAACTTTTATGATATGCTACCACTTTAGAAGATGTGGAGAAAAGGAACCCATAGTTATATAATAGGGATGAAAATTGCCGTAGCTAGTCTGGAAACCTCAAAATTTATGTGAGCAGGAGTTCTTCTAAAGATAACCCAAAAGGAAATGGGTCTGCTGTGGTTGTGCCTGTGCTTCCATGTCCATTGCCGCATTATTAACAAGAACCAAGCTACGCAAACAACCTAATGTCAGTGAATACATTAATACTTAAAGACATGTGATAGATAGTCACCATATACCTGTGTTTCATTGGATCTTTAATTCCCACCAAAGTATTAGCTTTGTGTGCCTCTCCTCAGGTAAACCTTCATCACTTCAATTCAGTGAATTCACCAAAGATTCTGCCAATAATTTGAGAGACATGCTACTTGGTCCTGAAGGATTTTTCCTTTTCATTTTATTTCTGTTATTATCTTTACGGTGTTCTAGGCTGGTTGAGTTGCAGAGATGTTAACGTTTTTCTCCATTGTGAAACTCAGCACAACACATGTGTTTGCTGGATGAGCTGGAGTTCCTAGTTTTTTATCTTTTAAAGGGGCCTGTCGTTGTGCTAGTATAATTTCATCAACTTGCTTAATGTTGTTAAGAACTTTAGTTGTTCAGTATTAAATGTTATAATTAGGAAAAATATCTAATACTTTATCATGTGGACAATCAACTTTTTTTTCCTTGAAATCACGGGCCTTTCACAAAATGTAAAGATCAAGACCTATTTGTACTTGAAAAATTTGTGCCACACAGCCCACATATATAAAGGAATTCTCAATATTTATCTACTATGTGTTCTTATGCCAGAGGCTGATAACTATTTATTGCTTAGTAGTAATTAGTAATGACAAATACAACACCTACTTTTTAAATTCTTAGACTGCCTCAAAGCCCAGCATAGATAGAAATGTATTATTTAATTGAAATTTTTTTCTTTTAGCAGGCAAATGCTATTCATGAAAACTCAAAACACACATAGTAAATACATAATTATTTATATATCCTCTCTCTTAATTTTTAGGTGCTTTGCCCTGCCTGAGTCTTGTGAATTCTCCAAGCCATATAGCAGTGTCTGCTGGCTCTCTAACTAATCGATCACCCATAGACTTTCCTGATACTGCTGATTTCCTTACAAAGCCAAGTATTATTTTGCAGAGATCACTGAGCAGTGTACCCAATGCAGCAGATGTCTACCAGTACCTTAGAAGTCCTGACAGCAGTCTGTGTAGCAGGTGAGTCCCCGGCCTCCTTATTTCTGTTTCAGTATATAGATTCTCTTGATAGTTGTTGGCTGTTTTCTGATTCTGTATAATAAATGAAGAGTGGATTAAGACTGTCTCCCCTATATTTAACCTAGTAATTTTTTTATTATGATTAAATGTTTTTCTCAGTTCAGTGCTATTAGTTTTCAGATAAATAATCTTCTTCTATGGTGAAATCCAGTTATATTCTATTTCTTATAACATTTTAATAAACAGAATATTTGATATACATTACTTATTTTGCAGTCCTTTGTTGATTTGATGTTCTTATTTTGTCTCCAATAGAAATGAAGGTTTTATCTTAGACCCTAATGTCTATTTTTAAGAACTTATTTCCTTTAAAAACACAAGGGAGCTTCCTAGAATAAAATCATTCAGGTTTATGCACAGATTAGTATATTAGGATATGTTACAGTTTGGATCTTATTTAAAAATTAGGCAGATCCCCTCATTATATTCAGGTAAAAATCTTTATTTATTGTATATATTTGTCTATTTTATTCTATAAGCTGTGGACATCAAATATTCAAATATGTTTCAACATGTGAACCTGAAGGTACAGACCACCACAGTGGAAAATCAGGTGAGATTGCATCAATCATATGTATTTGAGTTCAAAGATACAGTGGTTTTTACTTTCACGTACCTAGTTTTATGTTTCTGGATTTTTGTTTTTCATGGTGCTGGGGATGAAACTCAGAGAGTCGCATTGTGCTGAGTGAATACTCGACACTGAGCACATTCCAGGTCACATTTCTCCATCTGCACAGTGGAGAAGAACACAGCATTTTTACTTATTCTTCAGGAACTCCTAAGAATGACAGTGACAGAGAACGTGTTGTATAGATCAATGTAGTCTTTGTTTATGGCTAGTATTGATACTAGTGAAATTAGTAATGTTGAAACTTGCACTGCAGAGCTGACGTTTGAAAGGGATTACACACCTTCAGACAAGAGTGCAGTTGATGAAATTTTATCTATTCCATAACTTTAAAAAAAATCATCATGGAAGGTATGAACTCTAGAAGGCTATATATCCGTGGCAAAATGGATCACAAAGAAATAGGCTATTATCAGTTCCTTCTGGACTACAAAGTTCATTTTTTGTTTGTTTTGCTTTTGTGTTTGTGTTTCGTTTTTTTCCAGACAGGACTTTGCTGTAGCTCTGGAGCCTGTCCTGGAACTCGCTTTGTAGACCATGCTGGCCTCGAACTCACAGAGATCCATCTGCCTCTGCCTCTCGAGTGCTGTGTTTAAAGGCGTGCACCACCACCACTCGGCTTAAAATTTAATTTTAAAGTATATGACTCAACAGTTTTTAAATTATGTGTTTATTTAATTTGCATTTTAAAAGGTTGTTTAGAAGTGAACTGTGACTAATCCTTCATACAGTCTTCCAAAAACAGAGGTAAAACCTCCCAGCTTACTCTTAGACTTATATTACTTGAATATCACATCCACACAGAATCATTACAATGGGCAATGAAGTGTTATCTCTTATGTACACAGACATAAAAATTCTTAACAAAATTCTATCAGACTAAATTTAGCAATGTAAAAATGTCCCCCCATTGTCAACTGGTATTTCAAAAATGAAAGAATCATGGGACAGCCAAATGTTAGTCATATACACCAAAGTATTGACATACAGAGGAACAAAAGAATCATATGATGTATTCAAGAGATAGAGAAAAAAAATTAAAAACTTTTTGTGGTTAAAACTAAGCTTGTAATAACTAGGCAATTCCTTAGCTTGATAAAAGGTATATTTACACATAATATCCTTAATGAAAAAGAGGTAGTTAATATTATTTTTTAATTTTTATTACATTTAATTCATTTTTATGTTGCTGAAGCTTGAAGCAAGAGCCCTGTGAACACTTGGCAAGGGCTCTACCACTATGCTACATTCCCAGCCCTCTTAAATTTTAGTGTATGTGTTGTGTGTGTGTATAAGTATGTGTATATAGCACATGTGTGAAGGTCAGAGGCAACTTTTAGTAATAGGATCTTAAACTCAGGTCATCAGGCTTAGCAGCAAGCACCTTTTTCTACTGAGACATCTTGTTGACCCAGTGAACATTCTTCTGTTTATATTTCTTAATACTTATTTTGTTATTTTAAATTACACACACACACACACACACACACACACACACACACACGAATGCAAGTGCCCATAGAAGCCAGAAGTATTTGTTAGAGTTACAAGTTGTTGTGAGCCTCCTAATGACTGTGCTAGGAACTACAAGAACAGTATGCTAACCCAAAATTGTTCTTATTGGAGAAACACTGTTGCTTTCCAGCTCATTAACAACTGAGGAGAATGTTTAATCTCTACAGTTCTGTTCAGCAGTATACTAATGGTTTAGTAAGAGAAATGAGAAAGAAAAATAAATGAAGGCATCCATAATCTAAAGGAATATGTATTCATAAATCATTATCTAGATCATTATCTATGAATTATCTATCATGATCTATCTAATAGAACATTCTCTATCATGATCTATTCATTAGAAATTGTAACACACACACACACACACACACACACGCACACACACACACACACACACTCTGCCCCCTTCTAAAACTGCTAGAATCAAACAAGTTTAATTCAACTCTGCATCTCTAGGTTAGAAATAAACTGGTAAAAACTGAAGCTAAGAAAATATTTCATTCAAAGTAGTATCAAAAAGAATAAGGTAGCTAGAATAAATCTAACAGAACAAGTAAAAGAAAATTCATACACCCAAAATTATGAAACATTGCTGAGACAATACCTAAACACCTAAACAAATGGAGATTTCATAGGATTTGAAAACTCAGTAGTATCAAAATGACAATTCTCTCAAATGGATAAAAACCAATTTAATACAATCTTTATAAAATTTCAACCAGAGGCAGGGAGGAGGCTGAAATTTTTAATAAAAATAAAAAAAAATTTCAACCAGTTTTTATTTTAAGGGGTGGAAATTGAAAAGTAAGATGTTAAAGCTTATACAGAAGTACATATGGCCTACAATAGAAAATGTGAGCTTGAGATGTTTGATGTAGGCACAGAGATGAAGTTCCTGGGTTGGTGGAATAGAACTGAGGATCAAGGAGAAGAGTCTTGTATTAATAGTCAACTAATTTTGACAGGTTAGCCAGCACTGTCGAGAAAGGAAAGGATGACTTTGTCAACAGTTAGTTCTGGGATATCCACTGGCAAGGAAAGGAACTTGAACCCTTACTCTACTACATGCTTAAAAAGTAACTTAAATCACGGTGTAAAAAAAACCATGAGGGACATTATGGAGATGACAAGACGGTTCTAAAGTGGATTATCATGATAGTTGTGCAACCTTACATTTACTCAGAATGTTTGCTTGTATGCTTAGGGTACAGGCTAAAAATTTCTTTTGTTTTCCCCAAATTCAGATACTAAAACACCGACCCTCAATGTGATGGTACTAGAGTTTGGGAGGTAATCAGATTATGAAGGTGGAACTCTCAGAAGTAAGATTATTTCTCTTAAAAGGGGCTCACTAGAACTTGGTGGCTTTCTTTTCTACTTTGTGAGAAACTGCCATTCTAACACCTGAGAGATCTTTGTCAGAACTCCACTGCATTGGGACTCTGGCCTACTTCTTGGCCTCACCCTGTAAGAAGTGCACTTCTGTTGTTTATAAGTCACCCAACGTAAGGTGTTCTGCTCTGGTGTCTTCCACTGACATGGTAGATTTTAACTGCATACTATTCCACTTAAGCAGCCCTCTCATGGCGGGGGCGTTTAAATACGATCAAAAATAATTACTTGTCCGCTATAAGTCATAGCACTACTCCAGCAGTGCATCTTGCCTGGTGGGTTCTTATTGTAGTTTATGGAGTTCACAGCTGGGTTAGACCCCTGATAAACTTTTCTCCTCCAGCAGCCTACATCGCACCTTCTGTCCAGCAGGGAAGAAGCTTCCAGCTCAGTTCCAAGATGAGTATTTCAGTAGTAGGGTTTTGCATTTAAAATGCAACAATTTGAAACCAACTTTTAGTTTAGAGTATCATTGTAACTACTGCCCTCATTTACCAAGAATATGTGAATATTATAGACCCCTTTACTATACTCTTGCCAGCACTGCAGGTCCTCTATAGTTGACTTGATAACTGAGGTGGGTACTAGGTGTCAAACAGTGGGAGCCATATAGCCTGGATACACTGGATGAAGAAGTGGTTCTGGTCCTAGGCAGGCTGGAAGAGGACAGTGAGGTATCAGCACCCTCTTCAGACATGCACACAGTTTGAGTTGCATGACTTGTATAAGCTTTTCTATTGTAGATTTTGAACTATGGTTGATCATGGGTGACTGAAGTTGGAAAATGAGGCTTCAGATAAAGAGACACTAATGAATTCTAAATTTTACTTTTAAAATGAATGTGTTAAAAAAATAAAATGAATGTGTTTTATTTGGAAAAGTAGTATTTTACAAACAATAGTATTTTCTGATGCCTAAATTAATTAAGTTTGCTATTCAGTATGTTAGGCCCAGAATTCACTAATTTTTAAATCACTTACTATGTTTAACATCTGACATGTTGGGTTAGTTACTATCAACATTTTATAGGGAACTTGACATTAAGTTTAAATATAAACATCAGGCTTTAAACCTCCTTCTAAAGTTTAACTTCATGAGTATTAAACTTTTTTCCTCTCTATGAGATTATAGTACCTCTCTAAATTGCCCATGTTGTCCTCAGCTTAGTGACCAGCCTTTCTGTTAGCTGGTACAGGCATAGGACACTGCCGGGCTCAGTGAGGGCACTTCAGAACTCAGAAGAGCCAGCATCCTGGCTTATGCCTATAACTCTGGCCCTTGGGAGAGTGAAACATGAGGCTTGCTATGAGTTCAAGGCCCAGCTAGAGCTACATATTAACAATTCTAGGCCAGCTGGTGCTACAAGGTGAGACATACACACCCAACACACAAACAAACAAACAAACAAACCCAAGCCCAAACAAACAGAAAATCTAGTTTCGCTTTTAAAACAACTGGGCCTATAGTGTGGATGAGGTGAGGGATTGCTAACTGAGGTGAGACTGGGCAGTTTAGTGAGATGCCATCTTAGTAAATAATCAGAAGAAAAGATTTGCAGTCCTATGTATTGAAGAGCACAACAGATGTGAGTTTATAGCTCGATGAATTTTTATACATTGTGTAATATGTACCCAGATTTAGAAACTAAATGTTATTTTAAAATTTCCCTTTATGCACCCTTGAAGCTGTACCCCCTAAGGTAACGATTTCCCTGTCTTTCAGTGCTCATGTGTACCACTCATGCATATCATTAATTTTTTAAAAAAATGTATTGTGTGTTTGTGAATAATGACAGGTTGGGGGTAGGGAGACCTTCATATCATGGTGTGCATGTGGGGATCAGACTGCTTTGTGGAGTCAGTTCTCTCTTTCCACCTTCATCTGGGTTTCAGGATTGAACTCAGGTTGCCAGGCTGTGTCGCAGTCACCTTGACTGGCATTGCCATCTCTCTGGCCCAAATACCAGTTTTGAGACTTTTAAAAAGAGCATCTCATAAGGAGAATAACAGGGTATGGACTTTCCCCCCTGCCTTTCTTCATTGATCATTTTATGTTTAAGAATTCACTTTGCATTGTATATAATTGCATTTATTCTGTTACTTACTAGTGTATGAGTCCACCACAGGAAAATTACCTGTTTACAGTATTATAATACTGGTTATATACTGGAGTTACTCTGCTTTTCCATGGAACTTGAGAAAAAGAATATTATTAATCAAAAAGAAGAGAAATAACTAGAAGTTTTACATGTTGCTTAATTGCATTGACACATAACTAAGAATTTTGAATATTTGTATCTGAGTCTCATATGAGGATTGTTTATACCAAATTGGCAAGAGGTGTCTGTTGATAGGGACTGGCCTTTTCTGTTTCTCACTTTTATAAAGCTATCTGGCCCTTTCTGTCACCCATGAATAGATATGTGAACTGAGTCCCAGATGTGAAGTGCTTGTGCTCTCTGAGCGTAAGACCCTACACAGAGTCAGCGACCTAGAGCTGATGGTTGAGGAAATGTTTTAAGCTGAGTGGCGTGCTTCACTCTGTCAGAATAGTTTTAAATCAGTGACCAGTTTTTGTAATAAAGCTGCATATTTAAGACACATTTTGTTTCTATTTATTGCTATGTATGCTTTTTGAAAGGTGAAGAAGATAACACTGTTTTCTCAAAAGAGCCCATTCAACATTGTGGAAACTCAAGAAGAAACAGTGAAGAAAGACTGCAGGGAATTATCGTTGGAAGGTGATAGTCACCTAATGGAAGAGGCACAGCAACCAAATGTAAAGGATAAGCTTTCAATATCATTATGTTAAGGTGAAATATGATATGAGTTAGTACTGTCATCATTATTTTTACACAGAACATAATTATCAATGTAATGGCATTTTAATTTTTTCACTGAGAAGTCACAATTACTGAAATAATGCCTGGATCATAAAACATAGTTCTAAGTCTATCATCTAGGAACAACAAAGATTAACTTTTGTGTGAATATTTAGTTTTTAGTAGATATATTTCATTCTGTTATTGCTTAATTGTGTTTAAATGCAGAGACCATATGTGTAGTCATTAAAAAACAATAATTATTTTCATGGGCTTGTAAATTGGCTCAGTTGGCAAAGGTGTTTGCTGACAAGACTGATGATCTGAGTTTGATCCCTGGATCCACATGATGGAAGGAGAGAACTCAGACTCTGAAAAATTATCCTCTGACTTTTACAGACACACAGTGTGCTATACATGTGAATGCACACACACAAAATATACAAAAGAACAGTTACTTCTAGTGGTACCGTTTTCGTAAGTTCAGTGTGTAAGTTTGTGGGACAAAATCCCATTCATGTACTTGGGATACTATCCTAGTAAGAAGTATTGTAGTGAGACAAGGCTTTTTTTCCATTATACTTTGCTACATATAATTTCTAAAATGAAAATAATGGATTTTAGATTTACATAGTCATTTGGAAATAAAATGCTTACTTATATAACTAAAGTATCATCAGTCTTCTGTTGCTAAGAAGACGTGCTTAAAGTTTTCTCGAGATGGCTTTTAACAAATAGACAAAATAGAAGGCAGATAAAGAATATTTGAAAAAAACTACCAGAAAAGAGGGCTAACTGTTAATATTCAGTTCTAAGCATTCTCTCTTATATGTTAGAAATATGTGTGCTCACATACATAAGATACAACAGTAGTCCTTTAACAAGTGTGAGGCCAGCATGGTCTACAAGAGCTAGTTCCAGGACAGGCTCCAAAGCTACAGAGAACCCTGTCTTGAAAAAAAAAAAACTTTTATATTGACTAATATATTGAAATGATAATATTTTAGATATATCGGTTTGAATAAAATAAATGACTTACGTTCACTAAAAACCAATTATCTGTAAAAGATAAAAGTTGTTTTTTTCTCCTGTGTTTAGATTGACCAGGAAGTATTTCTGGACCCGATGTTAGTAGAAGATTATGACTTGTTAATAGAGAAGATGAGCAGCTGGAATTTTCAGATTTTTGAGCTTGTAGAAAAGATGGGAGAAAAATCAGGAAGGATTCTGAGTCAGGTTTGTTTTCATATCTCTATTATTGTAATTTTTTCTCATACGTTTATAAAAGCAAAATCTAAATCTTGATACTAGTTTAAGTACAGATTCAGAAATGGCATTGTCATTAAATTTATCTTTCAGATAGCCCTCAAAACATGCAGCTAAGTGTACAGATATACATATGTGTTATATATTATTATAAGTATATAAAAATTCATGTATGAAAATCATTAATTTGACTATACTAATAGATTTCATTTAGGCTAGCATAGTAATATTTACTTTTTCTTGACTCTTGAGGTCTGAAAGGACCTGAAAGATGACTTAGTTCTAACTAATAACTGAAATGCAAACTTCATTTTTATCTGCCCTCCCTCTTCAGAACTTGGCTGAATAGTTCATCTCATAAATGAACCAAGAGTCAGAGTTCACCTAATCAGTCTTTGTATCACTTGGCCTTCCTAATGTAATGATTTTCATTAATTCCTTTAATATCCTATCTGTGAAGTTCAAAACTTAAAAGGATACCATGTGACAAATATGAGATATTTCCATTGAATTCTTTAGGGCCAAAATTATGTTAAATATTTTTTTGCCTTTTTTAACACTTGAGAAAAAGTAGAATTTGCAATGTCTTTCAGTAAATTTGGAATAAAAAACTAAGAGAAGTCAGCAAAATATTTTAGTCAGGACATGATTCATGTGATAAAATTTCTTTGCTTTTTCTTCCTTTTTATTGTTAGGTAAAAATAATTTTTGAGAAGTTTACAATGAACTAACTTAGAAATATGCACTGAGAGATTTGGAGAGATGGCTTAGTGATTAAGAATGTTTGCTGCTCTTCCAGAGGACCTGAGTTTGGATCCCAGTTCCCTTGTCAAATGGCTCATAACTGCCTGTAAAGTTAGCTCCAAGGGATCCCACAACCTCTTCTGTCCTCCACAGGAACCTTCACATCACATATTTGACACCCTCCTGCCCCAACAAGTATAAATAAAAAATATTATGGACCTGGTTCCACAGTATGTAATTGCAGTTACTTGAGAGGCGGAGGTAGGAAAACCTCAAGTTCAAGGCCAGCCTGGACAACTTAGTGAGACTCTACTCTGAAAACCAAGATGGACTGTGTTCATCATTCAGTGAATAGAGTTCTAGCCTAGAATGTGGGAACCTCAGGGTTCAATCCCAATACCACAAGAAAAATAAAATGTATGCATGGTTATATTCCTAAATATATCACAAAACAAACTACAGAGAGACATTCAGATTTTTAAAGTGAGTTTTATTTTATTTTACATTTAGGTTATGTATACTTTGTTTCAAGACACTGGTTTATTGGAAACCTTTAAAATTCCCACTCAAGAATTTATGAACTATTTTCGTGCATTAGAAAATGGCTACCGAGATATTCCCTGTGAGTATTGGCAATACCTGGTTAAGTTCTAATAACTTCTTGTTTTTCTCTTCAGATAAGCCAATAAATAATTTTTGAAATACACATTTGAGAAATTTTTAAATAGATATTTTAAAAGAATGTTATGTCTTATTACTTGGTGTTAACTGACTTACTAATTGTGATATATGTACTCTAAGCCTTCATTCATATAAATTTATTTTACATAAAATGGATTATAATTTTGATACTCATATCCAGTTTTCTTCACCTAAATATTGTATAGTACATATCATATCATTTTGTGTGTATGTATGTGTGTAGATGTGCACTTGTATTGTGGGTGTGCACGTGCATGTTTTGGACAGACTAACTGAGGTCTACTTTTCCCTGGAGCTCATTAAGTAGCCCATGCTTACTGGCCAGTGAGTCCCAAGGATCTTCCTGTCTCTGCCTACTCCAGCACCGGGTTAGCAAGTATGTACCACAGAGCTTGGCTTTTTTTATTTTTTATTTTTAATCTGAGTTCTCGCGATCAAACTCAGGTCTTTGTGGTTGAAAGGGAAATATTTTACCAACTGAACCATTTCTTTAGCCCAGTATACAATCTTGTATATCAGTCTTTTGAGCCTTATATTTTTAAGTATTAATGAACATTAGAACAGTAATTTCAGAAAATTGTTCATTTAAAAATATTACCCATAATTTTCTATTTTAAACTGTGTTCTGACTTATGAAATGACTTTTAATTTTATACTGGATATGATTGGAATTACATGTTAGGAAATGTGTTTTTTATGTATTAGACCTTTTTTATAGTTCTCTTCATATGAACAGATTAGTAAATTTTTCCTAAATTTGCATAACTAATAATACTGCTTAATAGTTTAAATTGAGTTGCTCAAGCTTTAATTTTCATTTAATCTTTATAGGAAACCTAAGAGATGTGTATTTCTCAGTTTTTGGCAAAAAAATAGGTATGCAGACTATATAATTGTTCAGTGAGCAAAGCTATTTTTCTGTGTGTGTGTGTGTGTGTGAGAGAGAGAGAGAGAGAGAGAGAGAGAGAGAGAGAGAGAGAGAGAGAGAGAGAGCGAGCGCCTGTGTGCACACAAAAAGACTAGAGGATGACTTTGGTTATCCTCCGTGTCACTGTCTTTCAGACAGGGTCTCTTACTGAACCTGTCTGTCTCTATGCTGGAGATCAGGCAAACTCTCAAAATCTTCTCTTCTTAGCTGCCCCACCCCCACCAAAGTACTGGGATTATAGTTCACATACAGTTACGCCCACCTTGTCACTTGGGGCCTGGGATCTGAACTCGGATCTTCATGCTTACATGAAGTGCTCTTACCCACTGGGCCATCTTTCCTGTTCCTAAAACTTTTCTATATTGTGTCTCCATAATCCAGATACCAAATGTTATAAAAGCCACGAAATAGAAATCTCTATAATTTTTCATACCCTTAAGTTATCTTTGCCTTCGCTTTCTGTTCTTTGGAGTTTTAATGTGTTTTTGTATTTTATCTGAAAACACTCATTTTTTTAAAACAAACAAACAAACCCTTTTTAATATATTGAGTTATCTTAAAAATAAAATACAATTATGGGAAATTCCTTTAATATGTCTTACTCATTAGAATATAGTATAACTAGACTTTTTCTCACTTTTCAAACATCTTATGCCAAACCTAATCAGTATGATTCTATAATAAAAGTATTTTTGGTAATTTTCAGATCATAATCGTATACACGCCACAGATGTCCTACATGCTGTTTGGTATCTGACAACACGACCAATTCCTGGCTTACAACAGAGCAACGATAATCATGAAGCAGAAACCAAAGCAGGTACTTATTCCTACAAATCTTTCTTTTAATTACTTAATTAGAAATAATAAATCAAGCTGTCTTATATCTTAATCTCTAAAGCTTTTCTTTAAGTAAACTTTGGTACACATAAAAGATTATATAAGTTGCAATGTTTTACATGACATAAAAATTTTAACCTGTTATCATCTTAAAAACTAGATTATGATCCAGAAGTACTATATGCAATGTGTTCTTTTTCCCTATTCTACCAATATAGCCATTATTATTTTAATATTATTATAATAATAACCATTGGATATTTGATAATTTTGTTTCATGTCTACTATGTATGTTTAAAATACACAGTAATACTAAACCAAAGGAAGCATTTAAGTGATACTTAAAACATTCACAAACATTGCAATTTAAGTTCCAAAAATTTAATACTGTCTTTCATCATAAATATCATTGTTTAAATAGGCTCCATGTATTAAAAAGTGCCTTATCTCTTATTTGAACTTGTAAAAGAGTGAAATACTCTAGTAACACTACATGTATCAGAGTAGAGTTTGTATGTAATACAAAATTTGCACGTTCTGTAGCTCTATTATTCCTATCTGTTACATTGGTGAAATAATGCTGAGTAGCTCCTATTGACTAATAATAAGTAATGAATGGGTGCTGGAGCGATAGCTCAGAAGTTAAGAGCACTTGCAGTTCTTCCAGCGAACCCAGGTTTATTTTCAATGCTTCTGTTGGATGGCTCATAGTCCAGCTTCAAGGGATCTAGGGAGTTAGGGGAGTCTAAGCGCCTATTGAGATTTTTGAAGCAAAATGATGGACAACTGATGAATTTGAAAATCTGTACCTATAGGGATTTTTTGAGTTCTGATGGCAAACTTAACTACATCTGAATACTAAATCTTCACACACACACACACCACACACACCTCACATACATGCCACAATCCTTTAACCCTAAAGCTGTGGATTTTATGTGCTACCCAGGGTATGAAAACCATATGAAAAGTTTTCCCACTTGTGTAAGTTTAAATTTCAAGACCAATCCATCAGTGCTTATGGTATTTTTACAAATAGCTTTCCTTTCTGGCGCCTCTGTAGACCACTGAAAATTCAAGCTATCTTCCTCAGATAGCTATTCTCCTTTTGGTAATAGTTCCTAGATTATTATTGTATTCTGGTGCATTTTGAAACTGATCATGGGAAGTAAGTTACAACATATTGTACTTAGTGCCCACTGATGATCGGCTTTCTTTATCCATACTTATGACTTCCTGGGAAAGTTTTCTGGTACCAGCTAAGTGAAGGAGAACCAAAAGGCCAGCTACTGGTGATCTTAGTCTGTGCCTTCTGAAAGTAGATGAGTAGAGAGCTTTATAGGCTCAGACAAGGGAAGTCCATTGACTGGATAATGGGAAAAGTTTTAAAATTTACCAATGAAAAGTGTGTTAAGCAATAAGTCTTGTACACTTGGTCTAGAAAGAGAGATGATTAAAGGAAAGGATCTGTACTCATTTTCAGTCAGTGGCTAACAGCTTTAGAAAGAAAAAGATTAGAAATTTGTCCAGAAGGAGTTCTAGGGGGTTGTGTATAAAACTCAGTGGGCACTGAATGATGGATATTAGCTTTGTGGTGTCTTAGTTAGAGTTTACTATTACTGTGAAGAGACACCATGACCACTGCAACTGTTGTGAAGAAAACATTTAATTGGGGTGACTTGCTTATAGTTTCAGAGGTTCAGTCCATTATTGTCATAATGGGGAACATGGTTGTGTGCAGACAGACATAGTGCTGGTGCTGAGAGTGCTACATCTTGCAGGCAACAGGAAATCAACTGACTTGTTACACTGATGGAAGCTGGAGAAAAAGAGACCTCAAAACCCACCCCCATTGTGACACACTTCCTTCAACAAGGCCATATCTCCTAATAGTACCACCCCCCTTTGGCGGCCATTTTCTTTCAAACCACCACTCCTTCTCTATTTACATAAACACACATAGACATGCACGCACGCATGCACGTGCACAATACACACACACTTACACAACCTAATTTATGTAGAAACTTGACAAAGAAATTACCTAACAGTTTTTACTGTGGCTGTTTTCAGTAATCAACTGGATGAAGTGCTGTCTTCCCATGATCATTATCAGTCATGTGTGTCATCTGTCATGTCTTGTGTCCCTGCCCCTGTCTCCCCCAGTTGTCATTCAGAGAGCTTAGGAATATAACACAAGATAGTAGGAGTAAAGGTATATGTATGGGCTCCAGGCAATTACTGAATTGTTTATTTGCATTTGCTTTTTACATTTTGTTGTTTATTTTCTTATTAACACCAGTACTACATACCAAAGATGGTCCTGAACTCCCAGGTGCTTGGCATGTATAGGTATCACAATTCTTAACTATTGTTTTAGTTTGATAAGGATATGTTTTGCCATTTGATTTTTAAAACTTAAGAGGGAACCTATAATGGATATAATACAAGAAAATGTTCAAGATATTGACTTGATATTAATAATTAGTCTTTTTAGTAGCAGTTTGCTTACTACATAATCCATGTCCATATATTCATTTTGTTTTTACAATTGTTTTAAGAAGTTTTAGAGTACAGTTTTCTAAACTCCGTATATAGTGAAAACATAAACAGTATGAAAATTGTTAGGAATATTTCAATTAATACTTTAAAATTATCATTAATATATTAAAGTCATTATGTTAAAATATTGTGATAACAAATATTGATTTAAATTATGATTAAGAAGTCATTTGGACTTTGACAAGACATTATTTCTGATGAAGACAACCAAGGATGTCTCATAACTCTTATCTTTGGTTTTATGTGCTCTCTGCTGTGTCTTTTATATTTTGCAATTTATTCAAATGCCTTTAGCAGAAATGATAGCCTGACCATGTAGGCTTGGCTAATAAACAAAAGGAGCAGCAGGTGAGGTGCTGAACCGGAAGCACTCTGAGGGAGAATGTGCTGTTTCTGCTCCCTGAGCAGCCCTCGGTGTCTCAGGCCATTTCATGTTCAGGCGTTTTGTTCTGCCATTGTAAGGAACTCTGTGGGAGGGAAAAGAAGGAAAAAAATTGTAATCAAGGCAGCATATGGAATAATTTTTGAGAATGATAGTTGAAAAGTAGTTGTCTGTGTTGAGCAGCTTAGTGTAGTGATATATTAAATTTCTACATGTTATGTTATTTTATAATCAAATTTTATTTTCAGGCTTTGTCCTGTTAGATAGCATTACTGTTCTATGTCTATTATTATATTTAAAATTTGTTGTTAATTTTTTTTCATTCAATATATTTTGATCATATTCTTCCCCTCCTCATAATTCCTCCTAGGTCCTTCTCACCTCCTCTTCAAAAATTGGGAAACAACAACAAAAAATAAAATAAAAAACTTTAAAAAAAGAAAATTAGACAAAAAATAGCAAAACAACACACACACACACAAAACGTAGAATCTGTTTTGGGTTAGTTAGCTACCTTTGGGCATGGGGCCTGCCCTCAAGTGTGATTGATATACAGCCACTTGACACGCCACTGGAGAAAATTGATTTCCTTTTTTCCAGGAGGTATCAGTTGTTTGGTCTTCTTGGTTAGGGGTGGGACGCTGTGTGTCTACTTCCCCTTCTGGTGCTAGGATTTTGTATGACTACTATATTTAGCCCTTTAAAATAAATGTTAGAAAATTTAGAGTTTCTACAACTCAGTTAGCCTGAGCAAGAAAGCATCTTCCTGGCACCAGAATTCTTTATGGCCTGCAAGATAAACAATGGGAAAAGTAAATTCTTTAAGTTGTCTGCGTCTATTTAAGTTCAACAAATTAATACTGATTTGGGGAATTCCATCCTTAGCATAATTGTCAGGAAGGTACACCCTAATGCTGGTTTGCTGCTTCTTGTCATACAGATTCCGATGGTAGACTTGGTTCAGGACAGATTGCTTACATTTCTTCGAAGAGTTGCTCTATTCCAGATGAGAGTTATGGCTGCCTGTCTCAAACATTCCTGCTTTAGAATTGATGGCTTTGTATGTGGCAGCTTGCCATGCACGATTATGACTCACCCAGGAAGAACAAATGAGTTCTAGTGGCGAGCAAATGCACCTCATGGTGGGAAGAAAATTTTTAGAAGCTTAAGAATAAGTCTGAGAATTTTGTATTTCCCATTGCAAATCTCTCTGTAGTCCATCCTTCCTTGTGAGTCATGTTACCATTAGACTCTTCCTCGCAATTAATTCATGAAAACACATGATGATGAATGCTAAAAGAATTTGGAAAAATCAGTTTCTTTGGCTATAAAAAATAGTTTATAAATAGCTCCATGTTTCACTTATTCAAAATCTTAATAAAAATATTTTTGTCTTTTATTCAAATCAGTAAAACTCTAGCTGGCTCTTTTTTCTTCTCACTTGGTCCTATGGTATAGCTAAAGTGACAATGGCCAAGGATATCACTCAGGGTTTATCGTCTTCCCATCTCTCTCCTAATATTTGTCTTGACAATGTGACCTTCAGTCGTTCTATCTATAAATTTATTAGTGTACTGAGAATTTCTTCCTTGGCTGGCGAGATGCCTTACCAGATAAAGGCACCTCCCACCAAGAGTGACAACCTGAGTTTGATCTCTGAGGTGCCCACCCATCTGATAGAAAAAGAGAAAACAAGTGCCACAACCTGGCCTCAGACCTCCAACATGTGCCATGGCATGCACATGTGTCCCCAAACCCACATACACAGATATGCACATACAAATGTGATAAAAAGATCTATCACATTATCACTAATTTATTTTGATGTAATATTTTGTATGGAAGAAATATAGCTGATAAAAGTATCAAATTCTGTTTTGGGTCACGTCACAGTTTAAATCAAGTAGTATATGAACTCCCAACATGAACAATGTACTGCAATAACTTTAAACATGAGGTCTTGGAACTAAACATACGGCCTTTTGAAGAATTTAATGTGATTTGAGATTTTGGAGTAGGAGATTGCTGCAATGTTGTATGTGTGTTTCTAACCATATGCCTTACATAGGAACTTGTTACTGTTTCTCATGAATTTCCTGTCTTCACATTAGCATTCTGTTTTAACTTTAGTTCTTAACTTTCATCATTTGTAGCCATTTTCTGTTTATGTTTTTACCTATCTTCTTCAAGCAAGCAGGCCAAACGGTTTAAATGTAGGGGATAAATTCTTTAATATCAAGTTGAGTGATGTAGGTGTTGTGGTATAACACACACACATGGATAGATGATAGATATAGATAGATAGATAGATAGATAGATAGATAGATAGATAGATAGATAGACAGACAGACAGACAGACAGACAGACAGACAGATAGATCGATAGATATAGAGAGATGGGTTAGGAGCATATAATTTTATTTCTCTATTGAGACTTAATTCATGGCTCTGTTTTCTATAGTCAGATTCTGATAACTTTAAATGTGATTATTGATATGTGTTTGCTTTGTAAGTGTTATTTGGGAGAAACTACCTACCCAGGATACATATTTGCAGTTTACAAGGTCAGTGGTCACATTGCTTTTGGACCTGTGGTGAGGAGTCTGTAGTGAAGCAAAACTCTTGTGTCAGGGCAATCAGCATGTGAAAAGACAGGAGACTGGCATACAACAGTCTTTTCCAAGGGGCATGCTCAGTGACTAAGTCTTGAATTTACCTCCAGGTAGGAGGAAGCTGCCTGGACAGATTGAGTTATTAATATGGGTCTCAGTACTCAGACTAAACAGTTCTCAATATAGAAGTGTAGTAGGTGGCACTTAGTAGGAAACAGACCCCATTCACATCCCCAGAGTTTCTCCTCAGTCAGAGACTCGGCTCTTTACAGCACAATTCATTCTCATAGCAACAGGTGACATGGTCTTTCCTCAGCTTGTTCTCAGTGTCCCCATGTATTTGAAGTTTCTAGTATGGAGATTATATATAGATTCTGTTCTGATTCTGGTTTTGCTTCCATTTTACTTCTCTTTAGTAATTTCCAGGACAGTTTGCATAGTAAAGAAACTGGTAAACTTACTTTATTTTACTGCCCTGACTCTGAGAGATTTTAAAGCCAGCTAACTAGCTTCAGAAAATACTTGAACAGTGTGTTTAAAATGTTACTCTGTGTATGTGTGTGTTGGGGGGGGGGTTGCATGTGGGGGATAGAGGACAAATTTCAGGCGATTTCCAACTGTGCGCTCCAGGATTGAACTAGATCATGAGGCTTGTGGAATTAACACTGTACGTGCTGAGCCATCTTACTGATCCATGAAACAGTGTGTGTTTTAATGACCAGGGAGTTTCATACTTCTTTTTGATATGATGACATATTTTGATAGCTTATCGATCTTCATTAATTAAGCTTGAATTTTTCAACACTGTTAAGTTGGTCCGCTTATGGAGTCTTGGAATAAAGTCTTTTTTAGGGGGGATTTATGATGCTTAGAGTCTCTGAGATTGATGGGAGGCTTTTAGTGGGGCATAACCGCTTAGATCATTCCATTATGTAACATGATCACATGAGCATGCAGGTGTGCTTACATCTAGGCATTGATATTCAGATAGCAGGTATAGGAATCATGCTCACGTATGTCTCACATGGTATTGTTTCCTCTGTTTTGTGTCTTCCTTTCCCGATTAGGCAGTAAGGACCAGAAAAACACAAACAGAGTTTTGTTTCTATTTCTTAATCCCTGACCTTTAACATAACTTGACATGGGCTTTTTTTTTTAAAAAAATAATACTGTTTTAGTAGTTTTAAAATGTTTTAGTTTTAGAGATGGTAGAACCTTAGAAATTCGATATTCTACTGGTTATGAGTATGCCTCAGTGTTTTCCACTGGTATGATGGAGGGGAAGCAAGGCTCATACTGTTGAAACCATGGATATTTGTGGTCTTACCCATTTTATGCTTATTTCTCACTACTTAGAAACTGTGTCAGGAAGGGAATGCAGACTACGCACCCTCAGACACAGGGGTCGCTGGCTTATCCTGGGACTATTTCTTCCCTTTAGTTAACTCTGGTTTTGGGTACAGAATACGAGCTTGTACCCTACCCACCCCGTTTTATATCCCAATAAATTTGTTATCAAAAGCTTTACAGATTGAATGTTTACTTCAAAAGCACTTTTCCATCACTTGGGAGGAAGCATGATATTGCGGAGTATTTGAGAACAGCCTTGTAGTTTAGATCTGACATCAGAAGGAAAGGTGTCCTTAGCCTCTTTGCACTTTATTCTACTTATTTGTAAAACCATTACAACCTTTCATCGTAGATATTAACATCCTGGTAACACGCCTCATTTATGGTAGGTACTCACTCTTCTGACCTGTTTTTGACATTGAGTTATTAAAGTTCCTATGTGTAAGATGCTTGTCTCTTTTTTATTCTTTTTAGGCAGTTTTATACAATGACAGATCTGTTCTAGAAAATCATCATGCTGCATCAGCTTGGAATCTGTATCTTTCTCGCCCAGAATACAATTTTTTGCTTAACCTTGATCATGTGGAATTCAAACGCTTTCGTTTTTTAGTCATAGAAGCAATCCTTGCCACAGATCTCAAGAAACATTTTGATTTCCTTGCTGAATTCAATGCCAAGGTTTGTTATGTAAAGTAGTGCCTGATTTTGAAAAGGGAAATTGTTGTTGTTAGTGTTGTAGATGAAAGGTGTTTTTTGATATTAAGTTGGAATTACATTACACATAAAGTAAGAGTAAATAACAGATATAAAGAGTTTTTATTATTATAGCACTGTCTTAAAATACTCTGCTTGCTATGCTTTCTTTAGACAAATAGATGAATTTTATTGTAGTTTTTTTTAAAATTAACAAACCAATTAATTATATCCAAAGTTTTTATAACAGAAGTTGAGTTTACACAGTGCCAAGTGAGACGTTTTATGAAATTAAAGTTGTATTTCTGAGAAGCCTCCTTTGTGTTAGTACTTTTTTCCTGCTGATCTGGTTGAAGGGCAGTTTCTCGTTTTTTCTGTTTGACAAGGATTTCCTCATCCCAAAACTGTGGAAGATCAGCTTACAGCGCCCCCCTAAGAGAATTCATACTCCCTGTGCCAACTGGAATCATTAAATTGCTCTGACAACAATGATAGTGGCAGTGAGTCCCATGAAGCAGAAAAAGTTGAGGACAATTGCTTTACTTTCTTGAAAGAATTATGCCCTGCCCCTCTATTGTTCTCAAGCAGGAAACTGTTGATTCCTCAATTTTTATTTCCAAGAGGAAATAAAAAGCATACTAAATTTGCCTATCTAATAATGATAATTGCAGTTACTTAAACAATGTTAATTAATATTTACTTAGCCTTTATTATCAACCAGGCACTCTGTTTATTCATCCTTGTGGCAGTATTTGACAAAATTACCATCTCCATCACTTCTTTATAGAGGAAGAAATAGATTTGAATAGGTTAAATGCTGAATTAATACCCTTGTGAGTTAAGATTTAGACCATGGAGTATTTTTCTTTTTTCTTTCATTCTATTTCTTTTGATTTTTGAGACAGGGTTACTCTATGTAACATTCCTGGCTGTCCTGGAACTTGCTCTGTAGGCCAGATTGACCTCAAACTCACTGAGATCCGCCTGCCTCTGTCTCCCAAGTGCTGAGATTAAAGGCCTGTGTCACTGCTGACCAGCTAGAGTTAAATTTCTAAGATTCGTGTCTTAGAACTGTATCTTCCTGGCAAAGCTAGAACTGATTTTTCCTTAGCTCTTTTAAGTGGCCTTTCTTTAAGGTAGAAATAGTTATAATTCTTATGATTTATAGATTCATATATTTAATACACATACATACATATACATTATTCTCTGTGATAATTACAAATAATGAAACCAAAGCTGATCATCTTTTAATAAAAAGTTATACTGTCTTTGAAACCAAATCTTAATACTATTTCAGTGGGACATTTTACCACGTAGGCCCACGTTACAGCAGATTCTGATTTTAAGGAAGCATTTCCTGAAATTTCTCCCTGTTCTTTGGACAGGAAACAATTTTATGGTAATTGGTAAGAACAAACAGACATTGGAAACTCCTTGTGACTCAGAACCTGATTCTCTTTTGTCCAAAATAGGCCAATGATGTAAATAGTAATGGTATAGAATGGACCAGTGAAAATGATCGCCTCTTAGTCTGCCAGGTGTGCATCAAACTCGCAGATATCAACGGCCCAGCAAAAGCTCGGGATCTACATTTGAGATGGACAGAAGGCATCGTGAATGAATTTTATGAACAGGTAAGATGAAACATGAGATGGATGGGATTTTGAAGATCTGCCATATGAAGAAACAATTAACCTTGGGGGCTTCAGTTGAACAGGAAGTGTATGAGTTGTCCTGGAAGAATTAAACATTGAGTGTACCCTGGCTCTTTGTGGTTTCTCAACTCTACCTTTGCTGCTAATATCTTTTTAAATTTTATTATATGTGTATGGATATTTTGCCTGCATGTATGTCTGTGCACCTTGTGTGTGCCTGGTGCCTGTAGAAACCAGAAAAGGGCTTCAGATCCACTGGAATTGGAGTTACAGATGGTTGTGATCTGCCATGTGGATGCTGACACTTGAACTCAGGTCCTCTGAAAGAGCAGCTGGTGCTTTTAACAACTGAACCATCTCTCTATCCTCTACTGCTAACATTATAGTAGCAAACAAAAATAGATAGCTTATTACTTGCCTGGAATAAAGTGATTGTACTCTTGGCTGAAAAGATAAGGATAGACTACAGTTTCCAAGGTCACTTCCAAACAGAATATATAACTTAAAACAATTGATTTCCAAATGAAATAGTTTTCCCCCTCAAAATAATATTTTAATTATTTGGGAATTTCGTACAATACATCCTGGTCATACTCTCTTCTTATTTCTTCCTCCTATCTTCTGCCACTCCACAAACAAAACAAACACAAAACCCCACCAAGTCCAATTTGTGTTGCTTATCTACTCTTCGAAGCATGGTCAAACTCCCAGTGTCTAGAAAACTGAGAATGAAAGGCATTGAAGGCTTCTGTAACAACCCTCTCCCAAAAGAAACAGTCCAGACAGGACTCTATTGAAGAGAGTTCTTAAAAACTGATAAAGATGCTGAAATATAGTGTAACCTCTTCACAGTTGATGGCTTCTGCGGGGATTGGAAAGGACCCAAATAAGTAGTTTTTAAGTTATTTATAGTCTTCTCAGAAACATATTTAACCATCTAAAGACACTCTCAAGTCTGTTAGAGAAAGGACTGTCTTTTGCATTGGAGCATCCATGGGACAAAAACCTGACAGAAAATAAAGGATAGAAGTGAGTTCAAAGTAGATATTGAGTTGTTTTCAAAGACTTGAATTATACGTGTGCTATTTTTAATATCTTTTAAAATCTTGGCTTTAAAACAATTTTTCCCATTTGCAGAATCTCTGCTATTTATGGGTGGGGGGGGGGGGGGTTATTTTCCCATAGTGTATGTGAAAGCTGAGTTTCCTACAAGCTTCAAGTTTCATTAATCGTGAAAATATCGAAATACCACCCACTTATACACCTCTATTTCTTTGGAGTCCTTGGCTGTAATAGCCATGAATATTAAAGATATTTACACAGTTAGAGCTTCTGTGTGTAAGAAAGTAGGAGTAATGAAACTGAGTCTGCCTGATCATGCACACTGACCCCATGCTGTATTATAAAAGGTACAATGTCTTTTACCTATGCTTAGAGTTATATAATACCATACTGTGTAACCTGTTATTGAGACTGGGAATAGAAATATGCAAATTACATTATAATCTTAAATTAAGTAAATATAGTTATTAAGTAAATATAGACATAAAATAGTAATATAAGTAAATACAGTTATATATTAATGTTATATACAATATATTATGATATATATATTACTTAATATATGAGTGATTATATAGTCATAAATTAATATATAATGTGTTACATATTATATATCATATGATATGATATATTGCATATATATTACATATAGTAATATAAGTAAATATAGTCATAAATTAAATAAATATAGTCACTCCAAATCAAATAATTTAGTTTAATTTAATTAAACTATTAATTGTTGATTAGGAATGTTGCAGGTTGATAGTAAAATTGTTAGTATTTATTTAAATACTATTTAAATACACACACACATACACACACATATATATATATCTTCCCTATTAACTGAATATCAGTTGTTCTAGTTTCTATAAACAGAATATCAGAATACAGTTTTGTTTAAAATTTCTCTAATGGAGATAAGACAAAATAACGTTTTTTTCCTGTGCTGGTAGTTGATGCAGGTCTCGGGAACCCCTGTTAAACATGTGCCCATGAAGCCATACTCCATCCTAACAATAATCACAGTCATTAGTGTTTTGTGCAAAGATTATTTTGATGTAGACTGTGTTTTTAAAACCTCAAGATTCTGAGTGTGGTAGTGCACACCTTTAATCCCAGCATTTGGGAGGTAGAGGCAGGCAGATCTCTGTGAGTTCAAGGCCAGCCTGATCTACAGAGTGAGGTCCCAGACAGCCAGAGCTATGTAGAGAGACCCTGTCTCAAAGCACCAAAAAGAAAGAAAAGAAAAAAACCCCAAGACAATTTTAACAGTAAACCTTAATGGTTGTATTTTTGGTAGTTAAATGTAATTTTCTTTTTAAAATGCTCAGGGAGACGAAGAAGCAACCCTTGGTCTACCTATTAGTCCCTTTATGGATCGTTCTTCTCCTCAACTAGCAAAACTCCAAGAATCTTTTATCACTCACATTGTGGGCCCCCTGTGCAACTCCTATGATGCTGCTGGCTTGCTGCCTGGTCAGTGGATACAAGCAGAAGAGGATGATGATACAGAAAGTGATGATGATGATGGTGAAGAATTAGATTCAGATGATGAAGAAACAGAAGACAGTCTAAATCCCAGTAAGAATGGAAGGAAACTATATTTTCTTAATGCTATTAACTACAAATATTCTTTAATTTGAATTTAGATTTTTGCATGTTAGGTACAAATATGTTAACTTCTGTCAGAGTGTTCAGATTCAATAGTCAGGCTTTGGATAACTGCCGTGTGCTACTTTTATAGTACTCTTAATTAATGAAAGCAGCATTTCTCAAGATGCTGTCCTTCAGTAGCTGCTCATCTGATCATCTCTGAAGTGAGTCCTAGCAGTTAGACTCCTCATCTCATTCTCTTTGAGCATCTGAACATCTGGGGAGCACCACTTCAACGAATCAAAACAGTGAGGAGAAAAGGAGAATAAGCCCCTGGCTCTTAGAGAAGAACCAATGTTTTGATATTAAGAATGAGTGGTATAGCAACATATATTTCTGAAAAAGACAACTAGTGGAAAAATTTTTTAAAAAATTGTCTTTGAAACTTAATGTCACTTCATGTTTATTTTAAAGTAAGATTTAAATTACATCTACTGGACATTTTTCCTAGTATACTAAGAATCAGAACTATAACACAATGAGAGTTGTGTTTTTATCTATTGGAGGTACTTGTCTGTAGATGCTGTCCTCCAACCAATGCTCTACAGCAGTGCTGTCCCCACTTCAGACACAAATGCCTTGTGTTTAGGGCTAGTATGGCAATTTGGGGTTAGTTGACTGGTTTTTCAGAATAAATAATATTCACTAGAATACTAGTAATTACTTTCAGTTTACTGCATTAAAACATTACAAACTTGAATTTTAACTTTGAATTGTTAGGACTTTTCTTAGATTTCAGCACTATACTCCCCTCCAACCCAGTGTTCTCTGGACTTCATCTGTTAGTTTCTATCCTGAACAACCACTATCACTCATAGCTTTGTTAGTCTGTGTTGTTTGTTAGGATGTGAGCTCCATAGTGTGGATAATTTTTTTTCTTACTGTTTACATTTATAGCCTTAGAGCTTGCATAACTAAGACTAGAGTGCACTCTTAGGAATTTATTGAATGAGCGATTGAATTTCATTTGCTTTGATATAAATGTCTGTTTTCAATTTCACAGAACCACAGAGAAGGAAAGGCAGGCGGCGGATATTTTGTCAGCTAATGCACCACCTCACTGAAAACCACAAGATATGGAAGGAAATCATAGAAGAAGAAGAAAGGCGTAAAGCTGAGGGGAACAAACTGCAGGTGGAGAGTACCTCCTTACCTCAAGCAGATGAGATTCAGGTCATTGAAGAAGCAGATGAAGAGGAAGAGCAAATGTTTGAATAGATGAAAGCTTGTGCTGAAGAAGCCTGGTGTCCTGTGCCCAGGGTTAGCAGTCAATACCTAATGCTCACTGCACTGGTTCTTAACTGACCATTCCCATGTGGACAGGCCTTAATACTGTGAGAGAATCCTTGCTGCCCTGGCAGTTCTCACTCCTAAGCACTTTCATCACAAACTAGAGTTGGCTGCAGCTGACATGTGTTGCAGAGCCTTTTCTCCAAGTCTTCACTGGGTGTAAACAGTTTGTCATGATGCTGCTTTGCTGGGCAGTCAGCTCTTTATTTTTCATGGCGAAGGAAGGCCAAAATGGGAAAGTCAAGAGACTTCAGCTTTCGAAGTGGCCATAATGCTTTTTATGAAAACAGGATTCATCTTGTGTTTCCAAATATATCTTTTATGTCTTTGTTTTGGGGTCGAGAAAAGAAACCTGTGCCCAATACAAAAAGGAATTTATTGTGGCCTTTCTGAGTGATTTCTGCTTATGGCAGTACACTGTTCAATGTGGTTCTCCCAGCTTCATCCATGAAGGACTGAGGACCTTTGTTATACTTAACAAAATCCAGGTGCATCAATTTCTGATGCTTTTTATTGTTGCATATAATCTACTTGTGTGTTTTACTTCTGCCTAAAGTATTCAGGTTTGCTGTGGACATCAGAAGTCTGAATTCTAGTCTTACTGATTTTGTTCCATGGTTGAATTTTAAAGGTGTTTAACAATGAAGGAATTTCATTCTTTAGTCATAACTGTTCTTATTTTTATTTTTGCTCAGGATAAGTAATTTTAAATATTTAGCTATCATAAACATGGCATAGATTTTCCAGAAAAAAACATTTTCCTAATATTGATGTTACCTTTTATAAAATGAGCACCATTTTAATTAAAGCCAAGAGAAAGGAGATAATCTTGGGCCTTAATGCAAAATCAAATGAAACCAGTCCCATCAAAGACATTGCCTAAATAATTGGTTATCTTTAGATATGTGTCTTAGGTGTCTTGTAGCCTTAGGTGTCCGGTTATAGAAAAACTGATATTATTTTGGTTAATTTCTTTCTGCTCCATGAAAACCCAACAGAGATGACTTATCACTGTGTAATAACATTAGCGCTCCACAGAAAACTGAATTCTTAGGTGAAGTAAATGATGGGAATACATGCCTAATTTTTACATAAAAACTATAAATAGTTCAATAAATAATTCCATACAAATGCATATAAATACCTTACTAAGAAAACAGACCACATTTATAATGTTTACATAAACTCATTAGAGTGTGGCTATGTGCCCTCGTTGTGAAAAATTATTGAAATTATACAAAGCAACCAAATTATACCAAGATGGTAAATTGATTTCTCATTACTCTTGAAGACTGTACAATATTTTGGAGCCATTCAACTTGATGCATAGTTAACTGTCAGTTTCCATAGAAGTTCCTATAGAGTGTGATGCTGGAGTTTCCTGCCTACCTAAGGTATTTAGGTTGTCTACAAGGCTGCAGTTAAAGATCTATTGAGTACTAGGGTTTTTGATCCTGCAGGTATCATATTTAATGAATCACTACACTTTATTTATTAAACATGTTGAGTGTTGAGTTCCTTTCTGTCACTTTTACTACCACACCCACATTTGTAAATTGGTTCCACCATATATTACTGAGTAATAAAACTTTAACTGATAATATATTGAATTTGTGTTTATATATATATATATTCTGTGTGTATATTTCTCTAAAATATATTTTATATCCTATGCAAATTATTTATTCTGTTGCTTCCTTTCTTACAGAAAACATTATACATGTGTGTTTAAGTTCATACATGTACAGGCATATATTATGAGAAACAAGTCTCTAAATATTGTTACTTACATTTTTTATTGGAGTAATTTAGTTTTAAATTCTGTCTTGAAAGAAGCACATTTTACTTTTACTAAAAATGTTACTAGAAACTCATTTGAAAATAATTCTTAAATTATTTAATTCTTGCTTAGTAAACTAAATCAAAACATCCCCCCAAAATTAAAATTATTGAAATTACCCATGTAAAAATTTTAAGTATTATGATTGAAAGTCATTAATGTGACAATATATTTAAAAATATACATTCTCCTGCTAGGTGGAGTCCTACTTGAGGAATTGTCATAAGCCTTATAAGTCTTGTGTGAGGTATGCTGAGGATGGAACCCAGGGCCGCTCGTCTGCTGTGTGATCACTCTGCTGTTCTATAGTACCTCCAGTTCATAGTTCTTTTTTTGCTTGCTGTAGGATCAGATTAATTTTTTTTAGGATTTTATCACAAATCTGCTACTGTAAATTATTGTTATAAATATATAACTGAAAAATATCTATGTGTTTTCTGACACAATTTTTTTCTCCATAGAAACCTATTTTTGTCATTGTTATTTATTTGATTGTTTGAAAGCTGTTTCCAGCTATTCTTACCTACTTTCCTCTTGCTGTTGGCCTTATCTGCTTATTTTTTACAAGAGTCTGGCATTACTTAAGTAAACAGAATTCTCTCTCTGAATTATAACTCATAGAAACAAACTTTACAAAAGAGATAAATAGAGCCAATTGGCTCCTTTATTATAATTCCTGGGCCACTATGAACAGCTCTGAAGTGCTTGTGGTTTAGCAGAGACAGGTAGGTCAGGAATGAAGTGGTTCTCTGGGGAAGGGAATGTTTTACAGTGAGCACCGAAGAATACAGTTCGTTTTGATATGATTGGAGTAGAAGAGAAACAACCACAAACAGAAGCCAGAATAAAGGAAATCATCTCCACATTGGACAAGCCAAGAGTTTTATGCTGATTGGAGTAGAGGAGAAGAAGAGGGGCTGATTAATGAGAGAGGGTGGTTAACAGTGTCTCTTCTAAAACATGGTATGGCATTTAAGTTTCACTCTTAAGGAAATAGGAACCAAAGGATTTTTGATCTGAATGAAATGATTTTTATGTGGGGATCATTATCACACTATTTTTAATTGTTAAAAAGTTGTTTGTGATCATTTCTGGGTTTGAGCTTCTGCCCTCAGCCCCAACAGACAAGACAGCTAAAACTTGTCTATGCTATATAATTAGAATGAAACTTCAAGGGAATAGAGTCCCAACGTCTGTTTTGCTGAAAAACAGATTTTAGTCTGAGTGAATTGACCACAGTAAGGAAGTCTCCTGTGTTTTCACCTAGAACAAAACAAAAGGAAAAATAACTCTATGTTAATCAATGCTTTTTCAATTGTTCTCTTTTTTTATTCCCACTGTACAAAAACACATTTTGTGCCACATAGTCTAATAAGAGAGCACTTTGTGTATTTTTTAGACTCAAGGGTACTTTGCTTTATATTTGACAGATAAAAACCTATGAGATCTGTAACTGAATTTGTTATATAATTTTTTTCTTTGACAGTTCTAATTTTTTCTTTTGACAGAGTGGAAGAACAAGATTTAGAAACAGGGAGACCTTGTGGGTTTTGACTAGGATAGGTTGTAGAGTAAAAGAGAAATTAATGGCCTTAAAATTTAAGACACAGAATCCATTTCTTTGGTGATTAATTGGACTTGGTATCAAGGAGGGTGACAGATTTCTGATTTGGAAACTCAGTCTGAGACTGAGAAAGAGTAGATATGGATGCAGTCGAGGGCAAACGGATTAATTCAGATTGAAATTGAGGTAGAAGGGTTTGGTAAATTCTGGTGTAGTTCAATGAGTTCAGAAAAGAGATAAGGGCTAATAACATTTGGATTCACTTGATAATGACAACCGCAAAGAGGAGTCAGAATAAGGAGAGTAATAAGACTGGGTTCAGAACTGAAACAACTACATAGAGAAGGAGCTTCTAAGAGAAAGTAGGAAAAGAAGAAAGGGCACAGTGAGAAGTCCAAGTAAATGGATCTTTCAAGAAGGAAACCTCAGGGCTGGTGAGAAGACTCTGCAGGTAAGAATACTTGCCACCAAGCCTGAGGAACTGTACCTGATCCCCAGAACACACACAGTGGAAGAAGAGAACTCCTACAACGTCTCTTCTGATCTCTATATGTACAAACACACACAATGTTGAAGAAGAAAACTTGAGGCCAGCCTGGGCTATAGTGTGAGACAATGTCACAAATAATTTTTCTAAAGCATGATCAGTAATGTATGTTACATGCTGCCTGAAGATAAAATCATCATAATATGAAAATGTTTTGATTTTAACAAGAATGGCATCACCCATGTTGTTTGCAAAAGGAATTTTGTTGCTGTCATGAGACATATGCCAGTATACCACAGCTTAGAACATGTTGGAGATACAACCAGGTGGTGATTATTATGAGAGATTAAATAATGTACCTTCCCATCACAGGGCTGTTCTGAGAGAAATGTTATTCTGAGTTTTACATATTTTACCAGATTGTGCTGAAGTAGCAGGTTTGAAAATATTCTCTCCAGGAGTTCTTTGGTCTTCATGGCAGTATAGTACATACAAGACAGCCCAGAACAGCCATCAGCAGCCTGAGAAGTGCCCTCCATAAAGTATCTGCTCAAGTAAAGCCAGATTCTTGGCTTGACTGCAGAAAAGAATTTCAGGATGAGCCAATATGCAGAAGGGTTGGTGTTTATTAAAGAGAGACTTTAAAAATAGATTTAAGCTCTGGGGTTAATTGAAAGGCACCCAAATCAGAGGAAGGATAAGATAGTCAATGTGAATGGGCTTCCCAAGGAAGATCCATGCTTGATTGTCCTAGGAGATGTCATATATATTATTACAGTTGTTTTCATGTTACATCTCAAAGTGTTAAGAAACTTTTCCCCCTCTTTTACAAATGGGATTATAAGTGGCCCTGGAGTGCTTATTATAATAAGATAAAACCAGGGATTGTAAGGATTACACAGAATTTAAGTCCTATCCTTACTATAAATGGGATTTCTTGTGAGATTCCCAAGAAAGTAATTTTGCAGCTGGTAAACGAAAAACTACCTTATACCGTTACACCTTAAGAATGGTTCATTGGTATTTGAATCCTATATTAGGGTCGGACGAAGAGATGACTTGGCCCAGTTAGGAGTTTTATTACAGTTTGCCCTGTACTGACACTGTGCAGCTCACACCTACCTGTAACTCCAGCTTCAGGATTTCTAGTACTGTCATCTGGCCTCTTGATGCACACAAACACACTCCCACATGGACACATAATTAAAACAGTGAATCTAGGGCTGGAGAGATGGCTCAGAGGTTAAGAGCACTGACTGCTCTACCCAGAATTGAACAGAGGTTCTAAGTTCAATTCCAGCAATCACGTGATAGCTCATAACCATCTATAATGAGATCTGGTGACCTCTTCTGGCATGCAGGCAGAATACAGTATACATAAAACAAATCTTTAGCAAAAAAAAAAAAAAAATATATATATATATATATATATATATATATATATATATACAAAAAAGTGTCTCTGTGTTGGTCATTTTTTCAGTGAACATTCTCGTGCTAGAATTCTTGATTTTACTGACAATAGGCTTTGCCCAGACTCATACCGGGATATCTTGTGTTTGGAGTGACTTGATACTACTCGTGTCAACATTTCTAGCCATAGTTTTCACTGAAAGTGTTATAGTCTTTTAATTTTGGACACATTCATTGACTGCTACAATTAAATACAGTGTAATTCTAATTAACTCACAGTTGCGAAGGACTTTTTGACTTAGCCAAACAAATTTACTTTAGTTTCAGCTTAATTTTCTTGTATGTAGAAAATTCTAGTATGATTGTGCTCACATGTCGGGAATGTTATGAGAATTGATTGCTTTAGTGATCACTAAGACACTCTTTGTTAGTAGAGGTATATAATGCTATTACCTAATAAACATCCTTTATCACTTTATTTGGTTAACAAAATAATCTACACAAAACTGTGCTTTAAAAGCTTGTCATTTAGAATTTGTGATTTTGTTTGACTTGTTGAGTGTGATTGGTAATATAAAATTAAATCTGAAAGTAAAATGAAGTGCTGTTTATAAATATGCATAGCACTAGAATCGCTGCCAACATAACTGCCACTATGATTTGTGGAGTGCTCAGTGACAGTGGATGAGCACATCGCATATGGATTTGTTCACATTTACACATTTAAAATACAAAAACTGAGAATCCTCCCCCCCATCCCCTGCCTCATCCTCCCGTCTTTGGGGCCACAAAATCCCACAGCTCAGCCTGCTTGGGCTCTGGGGACCTGGAAATTGAGTGCACCCAGGCCGGTGGGAGGTCCCCTCCTTCATTTGACTGCCCGGGGCAAGGTAGGCCTTTGTCTGAGAGCTGCTTGAACTGCAAGGGGACCTGACAGTCTGCCAGAGGATCCATCATTCTTTGGGGTGAGTGAGGAGTGAGTGCCCGAACCGCGGCAGCTGTCCAGAGAGGGACCACCTACACTCCACAACTCCCCCTGCCTCCAGCACACTCCCTGCTCTTCCTGCAGGGGTTATTCTCCCCGGATACCGCCTCGCTCTCCCTGTCCCTTCCCAGCTTGCACCCAGAATCCTCCCCCCCTCCCCCTGCCTCATCCTCCCGTCTTTGGGGCCACAAAATCCCACAGCCCAGCCTGTTTGGGCTCTGGGGACCTGGAATTGAGTGCACCCAGACCGGTGGGAGGTCCCCTCCTTCATTTGACTGCCCGGGGCAAGGTAGGCCTTTGTCTGAGAGCTGCTTGACCAGCAAGGGGACCTGACAGTCTGCCAGAGGATCCATCATTCTTTGGGGGGTTATTCTCCCCGGATACCGCCTCTCTCTCCCTGTCCCTTCCCAGCTTGCACCCAGAATCCTCCCCCCCTCCCCCTGCCTCATCCTCCCGTCTTCGGGGCCACAAATCCCACAGCTCAGCCTGTTTGGGCTCTGGGGACCTGGAATTGAGTGCACCCAGGCCGGTAGGAGGTCCCCTCCTTCATTTGACTGCCCGGGGCAAGGTAGTGGCCTTTGTCTGAGAGCTGCTTGGCCTGCAAGGGGACCTGACAGTCTGGCCAGAGGATCCATCAATTCTTTGGGGGTGTCCCTGCTCCAGTTCTCTAAGGCCATCCACCCAAAGGGGTCGACTCTGGCCTACAGGCAGGTCTGAGGATTCCTGCGGAGGGGGCGGGCTCCTTCAGATTGTGCTGGCCAGGTTCGGCTGTTTGGTATTCCATCCCGCCCTGCCCCACCTTGGCCCCTTTGTCTGGGCTGCGACCCTGGGCTGCCTGGAATCCCTGATCCTGTGCCACTGACATTCCATCTGAACTGGTGAGTGAATGCGGACCCTGGGGCAACCTGCCCTGGAAGAGAGCACAAATCCCTACCCCCACTTCCCTCTGCAGGCTTGTGTCTGTTTCTTCTCCGTCCCTGTGTCTCCCAAGCTTTCCCTAGTGTTCTCAGGTGTCCTGCTCCTTTTCTAAGGCCATCCACCCAAAGGGGTCAGACTCGGGCCTCCAGGCAGGTCTGAGGATTCCTGCAAGGGGAGTGCGGGCTTCTTCAGATTGTGTCGCAAGGAATAGGTCCTCCTCTGGCACTGGGGAGATCCAACCAGTTTCAGTCACAGCAAAGATTGGTCTAGGACACCAACGCCTCCGGGCTCCCTTTGAAGGAAGAGATGGGCAGGCGCCAAAGCAGGAGCTCCTCAACAAACATGAAAGGCAACATGACATCACCACAAGCCAGACATCCCAAAACAACAAGAATTGAACACCCTACCCCAGAAGATATAGAAGAAACCGACCTTAACAGTACTTTATGAAAATAATAGAGGACCTTAACAGGAGGTAAAAAACTGCCATAAAGAATGAGATGACAAACAAAAGGGTAGACGAAATAAATAAATCTCTCAAAGATACCCAAGAAAAACAAGAAAAAGCAATCAAACAGGTAAGGGAAACAGTACAAGACCTGATAAATGAAATGGAGGTATTGAAGAAAACACAATCTGAGGGACGACTGGAAATGGAAACTCTGAGTAAACGAACAGAAACTTCAGAGACAAGTATTTCCAACCGAATACAAGAGATGGAAGAAAGAATCTCGGACTCTGAAGATACTATAGAGGAAATAAACTCACAGATTAAAGAACTAAACAAATCTAACAAATTCTTAACACAAAACATTCAGGAAATCTGGGACACCATGAAAAGACCAAACCTAAGAATAATTGGGGTAGAAGAAGGAGAAGAATTACAACTCAAAGGCCCAGAAAACATATTCAACAAAATTATAGAAGAAAACTTCCCCAACCTAAAGAAGGATGTTCCTATGAAGGTACAAGAAGCCTACAGAACACCAAATAGACTGGATCAAAAGAAAGCATCCCCACGCCATATAATAATCAAAACACAAAACATACAGAATAAAGGACAGATATTAAGAGCTGCAAAGGAAAAAGGTCAAGTAACATATAAAGGGAAACCTATCAGAATTAACACCTGATTTCTCAATGGAAAACCATGAAAGCCAGAAGAGCTGGATAGATGTGCTACAGACACTAAGGGAACATGGATGCAAGCCTAGACTACTATACCCCAGCAAAGCTTGCATTCACCATTGATGGAGAAAACAAGATATTCCAGGACAAAAACAGATTTAAACAATACGCAGCCACAAATCCAGCCTTGCAGAAAGTAATAGAAGGAAAATCACAAACCAAGGAGTCCAACAATGCCCACATAACTCAGGCATCTAGCGACCCTTCACCAGCACAACTAGAAGAAGGGAAACACACAAACTCTACTACTAAAAATGACTGAAGTTAACAACCACTGGTCATTAATATCACTTAATATCAATGGACTCAATTCACCTATAAAAAGGCACAGGCTAAGAGACTGGATACGAAAGCAGAATCCAACATTTTGCTGTTTACAAGAAACACACCTCAACCACAAAGACTTTACTCAGAGTAAAGGGTTGGGAAAAGGTTTATCAAGCAAATGGCCCTAAGAAACAAGCAGGTGTGGCCATTCTAATTTCCAACAAAGTTGACTTCAAACTAAAATCAATCAGAAGAGATGGAAAGGGACACTTTATACTCATAACAGGAAAAATCCATCAGAAATGAAGTCTCAATCCTGAATATCTATGCCCCTAATTAAAGCTCCCACTTATGTAAAAGAAACACTTCTAGAACTCAAGGCAGCCATCAAACCACACACACTAATAGTTGGAGACTTCAACACTCCTCTCTCACCAATGGACAGGTCAATCAGACAGAAACCTAACAGAGACTGGAAAGACTTAATGGAGGGTAATGAACCAAATGGACTTAACAGGACATCTATAGAACATTCCACCCAAATAGGAAAGAATATACCTTCTTCTCTGCGGCTCATGGAACCTTTTCGAAAATTGACCATATACTTGGTAACAAAGCAAACTTCCACAGTTACAAAAAAATATTAGTAAACCACCTGTGTCTTATCGGATCACCATGGATTAAAATTAGAATTCAACAACAATGCTACCCCCAGAAAGCCCACAAACTCATGGAAACTGAACAGTCATACTACTGACCCACACCTGGGGTCAAGGAAGAAATAAAGAAAGAATTAAAGTCTTTCTTGAAGTTAATGAAAACCAAGACACAACATACTCAAACCTATGGGACACAATGAAAAGCAGTGCTAAGAGGAAAGTTCATAGCACTAAGTGCCCCACTTAAAGAAAACGGGAGAAAGCACTCATTGGTGACTTAACAGCACACCTGAAAGCTCTGGAAAAAAAAGAAGCAGACTCACCTAGGAGAAGTAGAAGACTGGAAATAATCAAATTGAGGGGCAGAGAATCAACAAATAGAAACACAGAAAACAATCCAAAGAATCAATGAAACGAGAAGCTGGTTCTTGGAGAAAAATCAACAAGATTGACAAACCCTTAGCCAAACTAATCAAACGGCAGAGGGAGAACACGCAAATTAATAAGATCAGAAATGAAAAGGGGGACATAACTACAGACACAGAGGAAATTCAGAAAATCATTAGATCTTACTACAAAAGCCTGTATGCCACAAAATTGGAAAATGTAAAAGAAATGGACAGTTTTTAGATAAATACCATATACCAAAGTTAAACCAGGACCAGGTAAATGCTCTAAATCGTCCTGTTAGTCGTGAAGAATTAGAAACTGTTATCAGAAACCTCCCTACCAAAAAGAGCCCAGGACCAGATGGTTTCAATGCGGAATTCTACCAGAACTTCCAAGAAGACCTAATACCTATACTCCTTAAGGTATTTCATAATATAGAAACACAAGAGTCACTGCCAAATTCCTTCTATGAAGCTACAGTTACCCTGATACCTAAACCACACAAAGACTCAACCAAGAAAGAGAATTACAGGCCAATCTCACTCATGAACATGACGCAAAATTCTCAATAAAATACTGGCAAAACCGAATCCAGAACACATTAGAAAAATTATCCATTACGATCAAGTAGGCTTCATCCCAGAGATGCAGGGCTGGTTCAACATACGAAAATCTATCAATGTAATCCATCATATAAACAAACTGAAGGAAAAAAACCATATGGTCATCTCATTAGATGCTGAAAAAGCATTTGACAAATTCAGCACCCTTTTATGATAAAGGTCTTGGAGAGATTAGGGATACAAGGGTCATTCCTAAATATAATAAAAGCTATTTACAGCAAGCCGACAGCTAACATCAAATTAAACGGAGAGAAACTCAAGGCTATCCCACTAAATTCAGGAACACGACAAGGCTGTCCACTCTCTCCTTATCTCTTCAATATAGTGCTTGAAGTTCTAGCAATAGCAATAAGACAACATAAGGGAATCAAGGGGAATTCAATTTGGAAAGGAAGAAGTTAAAACTTTCATTATTTGCAGATGATATGATAGTATACATAAGCGACCCCCAAAAACTCCACCAAGAACTCCTACAGCTGATAAACTCCTTCAGTAACGTGGCAGGTTACAAGATCAACTCCAAAAATCAGTCGCCCCTCCTATACACAAAGGATAAGGAAGCAGAGAGGGAAATCAGAGAAGTATCACCTTTCACAATAGCCACAAATAGCATAAGATATCTGGGAGTATCTCTAACCAAGGAAGTGAAGGATTTATTTGACAAGAACTTTAAGTCTTTGAAGAAAGAAATTGAAGAGGATACCAGAAAATGGAAGGATCTCCCTGCTCGTGGATTGGGAGGATCAACATAGTAAAAATGGCAATTCTACCAAAAGCAATCTATAGATTCAATGCAATCCCAATCAAGGTCCCATTAAAATTCTTCACAGAGATGAGAGGACAATAATCAACTTTATATGGAAAAACAAGAAACCCAGGATAGCCAAAAAAATCTTATACAATAAAGGTTCTTCTGGAGGCATTACCATCCCTGACTTCAAAACTCTATTACAAAGCTACAGTATTGAAAACAGCTTGGTATTGGCATAAAAACAGAGAGGTTGACCAATGGAATCGTATAGAAGACCCGGATCTTAAACCACAAACCTATGAACACCTGATTTTTGATAAAGGAGCCAAAAGTACACAATGGAAGAAGAGGGCATCTTCAACAAATGGTGCTGGCATAACTGGATGTCAACTGTAGAAAGAATGAAAGTAGATCCATATCTATCACCATGCACAAAACTCAAGTCCAAATGGATTAAAGACCTCAATATTAATTTGAACACATTGAGCTGATAGAGGAGAAAGTGGGAAGTACTCTACAACAAATGGGCACAGGGAACCGTTTCCTACGCATAACCCCAGCTGCACAGACTTTAAGGCAACATTGAATAAATGGGACCTCCTGAAGTTGAGCAGCTTCTGTAAAGCAAAGGACATTGTCACTAAGACACAAAGGCAGCCTACTGACTTGGAAAAGATCTTCACCAACCCTGCAACTGACAAAGGTCTGATCTCTAAAATATATAAGGAACTCAAGAGACTAGACGGTAAAATGCCAATTAACCCAATTAAAAAATGGGGCGCTGAACTGAACAGAGAATTCTCAACAGAAGAAGTTCGAATGGCCAAAAGACACTTAAGGTCATGCTCAACCTCCCTAGCTATCAGGGAAATGCAAATCAAAACAACTTTGAGATATCATCTTACACCTGTCAGATTGGCTAAAATCCAAAACACCAATAATAACCTTTGCTGGAGAGGTTGTGGGGTAAGGGGTATACTCATCCATTGCTGGTGGGAATGCACACTTGTGCAACCACTTTGGAAAGCAGTGTGGCGGTTTCTCAGGAAATTCGGGATCAACCTACCCCAGGACCCAGCAATTCCACTATTGGGAATCTACCCAAGAGATGCCCAATCATACAACAAAAGCATATGCTCATCTATGTTCATAGCAGCATTATTTGTAATAGCCAGATCCTGGAAACAACCTAGATGCCCCTCAGTGGAAGAATGGATGAAGAAACTGTGGAATATATACATGCTAGAATACTACTCAGCGGTAAAAAACAATGACATCTTGAATTTTGCAGGCAAATGGATGGAAATAGAAAACACTATTCTGAGTGAGGTACCCAGACCCATAAGATGAAACATGGATGTACTCACTTATATTGGTTTTCTAAGCCATAATTAAAGGACATCGAGCCTATAAATTTGGGATCCTTGAGAAGATAATAAGATAAAAAAAATAAAAAAAGATATAGTAATCCTCCCTGGATATTGGAAGTAGACACGATCGCCAGGGCAAAATTGGGAACTTGAGGGGTTGGGCAAGACTGGGCCAAGGGAAGATGGGGAGAGAAAAGTGTGAAGGGGAGAACGGGGGAGCTCGGAGAATGGGGTGCTTGGGATATAGGAAGGGTGGATATGGGAGCAGGAAGCATATATCTTAATTTAAGGAGCTACCTGAGGGGGTGTCAAGAGACTTGACCCTAGAGGGGTTCCCAGGTTTCCAGGGAAATGCCCCAGCTAGTTCCTTGGGCAGCTGAGGAGAGGGAGCCTGAAAAGCCAGTTCCTATAGCCATACTGATGAATTTCTTGCATATCACCATAGAACCTCCACCTGACGATAGATGAAGAAAATGACAGAGCCCCACATTGGAGCACCGGACTGAGCTCCCAAGGTCCTGATGAGGAAGCAGAAGGAGAGAGAACATGAGAAAGAAGTCAGGACGTGAGGGAACCTCCAGCTGGCGACCAGATGGGGAAGGTTGACTGAGCCCCACATTGGAGCACTGGACTGAGCTCCCAAGGTCCTGATGAGGAACAGAAGGAGCCGAGAAACTTGAGGGAGAAAGTCAGGAACGAGAGGGGTGCGTTCACTCATGGAGACGGTGGGACAGAACTAATGGGAGATCACCCACTCCAGTTGGAATGGGACTGATGGATCATGCGACCAAACCCGTCTCTCTGAATGTGGCCAACAGCGGGGGGGCTGACTGAGAAGCAAAGGACAATGGCTCTGGGCTCTGATTCTTCTGCATGGACGGGCTCTGTGGGAGCCTTCTCAGCTTGATCCATCACCTTCCTGGACCTGGGGGGAGTTGGGAGGACATTGGTCTTAGCATAGAGTGGGGAACCCTGATGGCTCCTTGGCCTTGAGAAGGAGGGAGGGGAGGTATGGGTGGAGGGGAGGGGAGGGGGAGAAGGAGGGGAGGGAAGGGGGAGGAGGAGGGGAGGGAGGGGGGAGGAGGAGGGAAGGAGATGGAAATTTTTAAATATAAAAAAAAACCATGAAAAAAAAAAGAATTAGAAAGTAAAAAAAAATAAATAAAATAAAATACAAAAACTGTAAACATAAGAAAAATGTTTCTGTATTTCAATATGAAGTTTGGACATGATTTGAAAATAATAAAAGTCTCATGTATCACAAAATGTTAATCTTACTCCTCACCCACTTAGTGTAGAACCATTTTTAGCTTATGAACCATGTGAAGTAGATGGCAGGCCAGATTCTGAATAATTTGATGACACTTGATCTAAGCCTTTAAGGTGGAAAATATTTATTAGTTTTATTTATCTCTTGCCTAACATTAATTCCTGCCTGCCTGAAAGTGATAATTTCTTTATAGGCTATTAGGGTTTTTTTTTTAACTTCAACTATGTTTTTGTTTATTTTCTACTTTTAAAAATTGGGATGCTTTATTTGCAACATTTAAGTTTTTATTGAAGTAGGTATTTTGGTATTCTTTCCCCTGAATATTGCCTTAAATGTATTGTATAGATTCTTATATGGAGAGTTTAAATTGTTTTAAGCACTCACATTTTTATTTTTCCCCTTTTACCAAAGGTTATTTTAAAACAAAATTTAGGATTTAAGACAAATTTTGTTTTCTTGTTTTATTTTGTTATTAAAACCCACCTTTACATTGTATCACTTTCAGAGAATAGTATACATACTATTTGTATAGTTGGAACTTAGTGAGGTTTAATTTTGGTATACTATGTGCTTTTCAAGACCTTTACAAGGCACTTGTAAAGACTGTATGGAACTTGATAAATACTCACTAGATCCACCTTGCTGCTGATGAAATATCATTCATGTGTATTCCGTGTGTCCACCTGTTGATGCGTATGTGTTTGCATGTGGAGTTGTAAACAGAGACTACACTTTTGTTTCCCAGCTGTCCAGAACTGAATATTCACGCAGAAACTAATTAATTACAACAATGTTTGGCCAATGGCTCATACATATTCCTACTTAGCTTTTACACCTTAAATTAACCCATTTCTATTAATCTATTAATTGCCACAGGCTGTGGCTTATTGGTAATGTTCTGGCATCTTTCTCCTTAGGTGACTACATGGCATCTTCCTGACTCTGCTTACTCTCTCCCTCTATCTCTGTTAGGATTTCCCACCTACCTTTATTCATCAACCAATAAAAGCAACACATATACAGAAGGACATCACACATCATCTCCCCCTTTCTGACTAATTAAAAAGGAAGGTTTCAACTTTAACAAAGTAAAATTATATATACAAAACAGTTATCAAGCAAGAATTATACTTAACAATATTTAATCCATTTACATTTGATAAATTAAGTAAAATACTTTGTCATCTAGCCTATCTTTGTGAGTCTAAGGTTTTATATCTAATTTATCTTTTATCATAACTAAGGAAAAGTATAACTATAACTATCTGTCTTTAATTCCACCAAAGATTCCAGGAGGATATAATATAACCTAAGTGAACAAGAAGTGCATAGTAAGCAACTTCTAAAGTTCTAGAAATGACAAGAGACATCTTGTTGCCTCTTGTTGCCTGGACAGTCCCTTATATACCAGATCTCTCCAAGAGTTTTATCATGAAGGGGTGTTGGATTTTTTTCAAAGACCTTTTCAATATCTGATGAGATGATCATATGCTTTTTTTCTTTCAATTTGTCTATATGGTGGATTACATTGACAGATTTTCATCTGTCAATGAACCATCCCTGTATCTCTGGGTTGAAGCCTATTTGATTGTGTTGTATGATCTTTTTGATATGTTCTTGGATTTGCTTTGTGTCTATTTTATTATTTTTACATCAGTAGTCATGAGGGAAATTGGTCTGTAATTCTCTTTGTTGAGTTTTTGTGTGGCTTAGGTATCAGAGTGACTGATTATGGCCTGATAAAATGAATTTGTCAATGTTCCTTCTGTGTCTATTTTGTGAAATAATTTGATGAATATTGACAGTGGTCTAAATTCTGTGCTAAAACCATCTGGCTCGGTGGGCTTTTTTTTCTTGGGGGTTGGAAGACTTTAATGATTGCTTCTATTCTCTTAGGGGTTATAGTTCTATTAAAATTGTTTATCTGATCTTAATTTAACTTTGATGAGTGGTATCTCTCAAGAAAATTGTTCATTTTAGATTTTCCAATTTTGTGGAGTACAGGTTTTTGAAGTATGACCTAATGATTCCTTGGATTTCTTCTTTGTTTGATGCTATATCCCCCTTTTTGGATATTCTATCTCTGTCTCTTAGTTTGGATAAGGATTTGTCTATCTTGTTGATTCTTTCAAAGAACTAACTCTTTGCTTTGTTGATTCTTTGTATTGTTCTCGTTGTTTCTGTTTTATTGATTTCAGTCCTAAGTTCATTTCCTGCCATCTACTCTCTTGGGTGTGCTTGCTTCTTTTTGTTCTAGTGCTTTCAAGTGTGCTGTTAAGTTGCTAGTATGAGATCTTGCCAATTTTTTTATGAAGTCACTTAGTGCTATGAACTTTCCTCTTAGCACCAAAATATGTCCCATAAATTTGGGTATGTTGTGCATTGAATTTCATTGAATTCTAGGAAGTCTTTAATTTATTTCTCCCTTGATCCAGTTCAATAGGGAGTTTTTCAGTTTCCATAGTTTGTAAACTGTCTCTAGTTGAAATCCAGTTGAAATCTAGTTGAAATCTGTGGTAGTCTGATAGGATATAGGAAATATTTCAATTTTCTTGTATCTGTTGAGACTTGCTTTATGACTGATTATGTGGTCAATTTTGGAGTTTGTTCTGTGAGGTGCTGAGAAGAAAGTACATTCCTTTGTGTTTGGGTGAAATGTTCTGTAGGTATGCTAAATGTATGCTAAGTCCATTTGGTTCAGAATATTTGTTAGCTTCATTATTTCTCTGTTTTTGTCTTGTTGTCCATTGGTAACAGTGGGGATATTAAAGTCTCCCATTACTAATGTGTGATGTTTGATATATGATTTAATCTTTAGTAATATTTCTTTTACAAATGTGGGTGCACTTGTGTTTGGGGGCATACATGTTAACAATTGAGATATCTTGGTGAATTTTTCCTTTGATGAGTATGAAATGTCCTTCCCATCTCTTTTGGTTAATTTTGATTGGAAGTCTGTTTTGTTAGATATTAGGTTAGCTACACCAGCTTGCTTCTTGGGTCCATTATTTGGAAAAATCCTTTTCCAACTCTTTACTCTGAGGTAATGTAGACCTTTGATGTTGAGGTCTGTTTCTTTTTTGCAGCAGAAGGATGGATTCTGTTTTATCTTCCATTCTGATAGCCTGTATCTTTTGATTAGGGAATTGAGTGTATTGATACTGAGCAATATTAATGGCCAATGCTTGTTAATTCTTATTATTTTGTTGTTGTTATTGGGGGGGTGTATGTGTTCCCTTCTTTTGGTTTTGCTGATGTGAGATTATTTCTTTTGCTCATGGGTGTAGTTAACCTCCTTGGGTTGGAGTTTTTCTTTTAGTATCTTCTGTAGGGCTGCATTTGTGGATAGATATTGTTTAAATTTGACTTTGTCATAGAATATCTTGTTTTCTTCATCTATGATGATTGAGAGTCTTACTGGGTATAGTAGTCTGGGCTGGTATCTGTGCTATCTTAGATTCTACAAGACATCTGTATAGGTCCTTCTGGCTTTTAGAGTCTCAATTGAGAAGTTGGTTGTAATTCTAATAGGTCTTCCTTTATGTGTTACTTGACATTTTTCCCTTGATGCTTTTAATATTCTTTTTTGTTTTGTATATTTAGTGTTTTGATTATTATGTGGTAGCAGGGGGTATGGTGGGTGGGTTTTCTTTTCTGATCCAATCTATTTGGTGTTCTGCAAACTTCTTGTACCTTTATAGGCATGTCCTTCTTAAGATCAGCATGTTTTTCTTCAGTGATTTTGTTAAAATTACTTTCTGGGCTTTTAAGTTGAGATATTTATACTTCTATTTCCATTATTCTTAGGCTTGGTTTTTACACCGTGTTACAGATTTCCTGGATGTTTTAGATTAGGAATTTTTTAGATTTAACTTTTGTTCAATCAATAAATCAATTTCTTCTATCATATCTTTTATGCCTAATATTCTTTCTTCCATTTCTTGTACTCTGTTGATACTTGACTCTGTAATTCCTGTTTGCTCACCTATATTTTCTATCTCAGGATTCCCTCAGTTTGTGTCTTATTGCTCCTATTTCCATTTTCAGATCTTGAGAAGTTTTCTTCACTTCCTTTACATGTTTTTTCTTCTTGGCTTTCTTTTTTTGGTTTTTCGAGACAGGGTTTCTCTGTGGCTTTGGAGCCTGCCCTGGAACTAGCTCTTGTTGACCGAACTCACAGAGATCCGCCTGTCTCTGCTTCCCGAGTGCTGGGATTAAAGGCATGTGCCACCACCGCCCGGCTTTCTTCTTGGCTTTCTTTAAGGCATTTATGTTGAAATGTTTGTGTTTTTCTCTATTTCTGTAGGGGATTCATTCATTTTCTCTTTAGGGACCTCTAGCATAAGTGTGGTTTCAAGGTCATTTCTTGTGTTTCCGCTGTGTTAGAATATTGAGGGGTTGCTGTAGTAGGATAGCTGGGCTCTGATGGTGCCGCAATGCCCTGGCTGTTGTGTTCTTATACTGGTTTCTAGGCATCTGTCTGGGTTTGGGGTGAATATTGGTCTAGGTACCAATTTCTGAGTTTGTTTTTGTTGGATGGGTGGTTTATTCCTTGGTTTCTGTTTCCTCTTTGGTCTTCTGATCCTTGTGGTCTGTATTTCTGGTGGCCAGGTGTGACCTCTGGTCAAGCAGAGTCTCCCTCAGAGTTGGGTATTGGATTTCTGGCCTTTCTTTCCTTCTTACTCTGTGTCTTGCTGTGTAAATTGGTGGCTGGCTCCTGATGTCCTCCTCTTTTTCTCCATCCTAGATCTCTCTTTCCCCCACAGATTTCTCCTCCTATTATTCTCTCTGCCTGTCAGCCCCACCTATCACCACCTATCATTTCTCCTGCCTTGCTCCTGGCCTTTGACCCAACACCGGGAAAGTGGAGGGAGGGGGCTCTGTGTTTTTCTGACTGGCCCGGCCTACAGCTGAGCAGCAGGTTTCTACCCACGTAGGAGCAGAGGAATGGCAGCAGGTATGGACAATGGGCAGGAAGAAGTGATAGCAGCTTGGGGCCTTGGGATCTGAACAAGGACATCGGAGGTTTTTGAGACCAGGTGGGCTTCTTAGCTGTTTTGAACGGCATGGCCTGCACTTGAGCAACACTCCACTGTTAAAGTACAGATGTTTCATAACTTACAATTTTTTTAATTTTGTGGAGTGACATATACTGTGTGTCTATGACACCTTATATTTTGGTCCCTTCCTGCCCTGCCCACGCTGGTGTTCCATGGCAATATTCTTGTGATCCTGGGCAGCAGTAGCAAGATGCAGGTCCCAGTCAATCATACAATTAGCAGAGGAAACAACCGATAGTGTGAAATACACTTAGTAACACTCAGTAGGCGAGATGTATTTTTACCTTTTAACTCACAATATTCTCAAACTACTTTGCACTGGGTTAATCTAGGCACATCTATAGGAGGCAATGTTACATCATTACTCATTGTTTTTGAAATTGTATTTTCCCCTTAATGATATAAAACACATAGCTATTCTGGTCCATTTGTCTCACTTTGTCTTGATTCTATAGTTAAATTTATTAAACTCTCAATGCAAGTTCTTTTGCTGATGTTTCCCCAGTTACCATTTTTTAGGGAAATACACAGATCTCCAGGGTGAGTGAAATAGGATTTTAGTTTGTAGATCAGATTAAATGGCCACAAATATATACATATGTCTAGTCTAGGGCAGCAATACCATATACATATGGAAACAGTACTATCTTCTAAGCATAGTACACAATCATCCAAATATTTCATCACTGGGAGCACATTTTGCACATGGACAAAACGCAAGGGAAAGAAGAGTAAGGCTGTTACTTTATTTTCCTCATTTATTTGCCTGAGGAATCTGCCAGCTTGGTTTGCTTTAAAGGGTTTACTTTTAATTCATTCTCGAATCCCACCCCCAATGTGCTGTGTTGGTTATATGCACATAAGAGTGGGTGCCTCCTGAAGCTGGAGGCATCAGAACTGGAGTTACAGGGGGTTGTGAGCTGCCATGTGGGTGCTGAGAACTGAACTTGGGTCCTCTGCAAGAACATCAAGTGCTTTTAACCATCAAGAACTCTCTGCATTTCACAGCTTGGTTTCTTTTTGCTTTTTCTCTCCTTGTCTAGCCTTCTTGTATGTGCTGTATTTTCTCCATGACTGTCCTATGAACATACACATGCTCTCAAATCTACCTAGGCTGTCTATGGATGACCCTATTCACAGTTTGTTCACTCACCTTCTGTCCTTTCAATGTCATTACACTTTCTGAA